>NC_092334.1:90787000-91478000 GCF_046630445.1 Rutidosis leptorrhynchoides | reverse complement strand
AGTATATGAAACTCACATCAGATAGTATAGGTGCATAGAGTGCGGCTATACCCGTGCCATATGTTGTACATGGCAATTAGTGTGCGGTTCAGGGCTTTGGATGCGTAATCCGCATAGTCATGTAGATATGTGTATCATTAAGTCCCCCCAGTTCGATGTTATATACAATGAAAATTAGTGTATGACGTCGAACTAGTAAGCATACTTACACATAATGAACCATAACAATTCCCTTGAACCAAATTAGCATGCTTACAATTTTTGTTAAAATGCCTAGTTGGATTTCAAGTGTAACCGGATAGTGCATAAATTTTCTAAATATATATGCGTAACCGGATACTGTATTAGCATTAAATGCAATGTATGCGTGCATTCACTAAACAGTCTTTTCGGCTGCATTTCCTGCTCCCGAGGTGACAACTGTCACTATTTACCAAAAAGGTAATCATTGTAATTATGCAACTGCCTGTTAATGCTAACGTGCACCGGACATCTTAACAAAGTGTTTAGCCTAAGATTGGCACACGTGTACGGTTGTGATTACACCCTTGTTACTTTTTGACCCACGTATTTTCTCTATAAATAGGGTTTTCGCATATTTTATCTCACAAACTTTTCCTTTTACAGTCATTCAACCCTTTTTATCTTCTCTGCCAAATCTTTAATCCGATTGTAAAAAGGTGTGTATCACACTCTTATATTTTTGTTGCGTTGTACTATGTAACCTTAGTTACATATTTACATCTTACATATATTGTGTTCTGATTTACTTTATTTTGCAGATGAAAATGGAATCATATGTACCCATTCCTGCCACCGACTCTGGTAATTTCACCAGTTCTCTGGCCAGTCGTTCCGACACTATACCTTTGCTTTATCAAACCCCTGATGCCAGAAGCCTTGGTAACCACAAGAGGTTACTTGACGAAGGTATTAATTTTGACGTCTGTCTTGCTCTTAAATTGGACTTTAATCTTTGCATAATGTCATTTTATCTTATTTGCAGGTCCGAGTGGTGTATCTCACTATTCTTCATGTGCCAAGCGTGCGTGGGTGAATCCTGACAACACATCTTTAGTGATTCCTAATGTTAATGAGTTATTGAAAGTTCCACTTTCGGTGTTTACAGAACAGTTTTCGTTTTTACAATCTTGTGCCCCTCATCAGTTAATACAAAAGTTTTTTTCGCTTTCTCCATCTGACGAACTTTATATTGACGCACAATCGACGCTTTTCAACTTTGCTAAAGATCTGAACCGTTTGCAACAAAAATCTGCTGCTCTCGCCCATCCACCAACACCATCAGTGACGGAAACAGCTAAAATAAATTCGTTACAAGAGGATAACGCCAGGCTGACTGCTCAACTTATGGTTACTGTGACCGCCCACGTACAGGTAGAGGAACGCATAAACGTCCTGATGTTTAAGAAGCAGCGAGATGAAGACCAGCACGTTGCTGAAAAGAGGTTCATGGAGTCCGAAATTGCATCTTTATCCACAAAACTTAAAGAGGGAGAAAGTCATGTTGTCTTTTTAAATGAGAGCTTTAATGATTGGATTGCGGCCCAGGAATCGTGGGGCGCGAAACACGACGCTGTGAAGGCGGAATACAACATTCTCCGGAAGGGTCTACCGACGATCATCCAGCATGCTCTTGACTGCAAAGTGGTCGAGCAGTGATTTGGTGCAGCCATGGTTGCTGTACGCGCTTATGAGCGTACCCTGTTCTGGAATGTTATCTGCCAGGAGTTGTATGTACCCCCCGTGATTCCTCCGAATTATGTTGAGCTGCTCTCTGATGGAGCAAAAGAAAGGTGTGACGAAGCTTGTGCCCGACTTAAAGAAATCCCAATTCCCCGTTTGCAATTTTTAATTAATGATCCCAACGTCTCGGCTCAGGAGATTGTGAATGACAAGCTCAACTGAGCTTGTTAGACTACCCAAAATGGATGATGTTTATCCATTTTGGGGTAGCAATTTTTGCTAGTGAGGGATGGGCCTCGCAACCTTGGAGGTTTCGCATCCCTATATTATATTTTTCTTTTATGTTTAAAGCAGGGTATGCGTCTGATCGCTGCGGGCGAGGATGACATATTCTCCTTAGTGTAGGGCAAACGTTCCAGCCAATGCCACCCTTTTTTTATTATTTTCTTTTATATTAGCATATGCTAGTTCATATTTTGTACAAGTCACGCTTTTATGCTAAGCGTTTGACTTTATATTTTTTGTCCTAAGTATAATTGTTAGGTTTGATTTATTGTAATCAAATATCTCTATTGGTTAAAGTGCAATTATTGTGTTTTTATGAAATCACTATGGCGGATATAATGATTCATTACAATTTTTATGCAGGAAATAACTCTTATTTAGAATAAATGTCATGACTTCATGACGGGAGCGACCCTTCAATCGTTTCATGATCTTTTTATTCTTGTGCTAACAATCTAATGTTATACACAAAGTAAGCAAACCAATGCTTATAAGTTTATACTCAAGACTTTTATAAAAAATTTTATAAGTGTTTATGCATATACAATCCAATGTAATTTATCCGTATTATAGACAAACCAATGTCTATACTCGAGAGTCTTCCGGCTACGCCAATGTCCGGGCTTTTTAAACAAGTAAACCAAACTTGTATTTTATAGTCTAGACTGTGCAAGTCTCCGTCTTGCGCGGTGTACAAGTGTTTGAAACAATCCAATGTTTTACTACTGTCACCATTAAAAATAGTATTAGTAACCAAACTAAACTATGCCACTTGAGACTCGGAGTGTGTCCCTGTGCAGCTTAAGGGGCATGCAATCAACAAATATAAAAATACACAAGTTATTGGCTTTAAATTGCATGATTCAATTTATTTCAAACATATTATTTGAACGACACTTAGTTGTCATGTTTACAATGGAAAATGAAAATTTACATAATAGAAACTTTAAACAGTTGTTTGGGGTGATCAATCCCTCTTTTTTTTTTCATATGTAGCATCGTTTGAGTGTTTGTGCATGCCAGGTGCGTTTTATTGCTTTTCCATCTAAACTTGCTAAACGATACGCCCCTGTATCGCTTACACCAATAACCTTGTATGGTCCTTCCCATTTAGGTCCAAGTTTACCCGTATCATCCGCTCTGCTTGCTTCGTTTTTCCGCCATACAAAATCATCCAATTGGAAAGATAATGGTTGTACGCGCTTGTTATAGTAGCTTGCAATTCTTTGCTTATTGATTGCTTCTTTTATGGCCGCCATTTCTCTGCGCTCTTCAACCAAATTTAGATTTTTACGCAGTTCCTCGCTATTGCTACTTTCATCGAAGGAAGTTATGCGCATTTTTTGGTACATTTATCTCCGCGGGTATTACAGCCTCGGACCTGTACACCAAACTGAAAGGTGTTTCATTAGTCGCACTTTTCGGGGTCGTGCGGTGTGCACACAACACATTTGGTAGTTCATCTATCCAACCCCTTCGGCATAACCCAAGTCTTGCTTTGATACCTAACACAATTTCTCGATTTGTTACCTCACACTTGCCGTTTTCCTGGGGGTGTGCAACTGATGTGAATGTTTATTTTATATTTAGCTCTTGACACCAATCGCTGAATGGGTTACCATCAAATTGTGTACCATTGTCACTCACTATTTCATTTGGTATTCCAAACCGACAGACAATGTTTTCCCATAAAAAATTTCGAATTTGCTTGCCTGAAATTGTTTTCCGCGGTTTGGCTTCTACCTACTTTGTAAAATAATCAATGGCCACAACCAAAAACTTTACGCCTCCTGGTCCTGCGGGGAATGGTCCCACTATATCGATTGCCCATTTGTAGAATGGCCATGGAGATGTGACTGGTATCATTAGATGTCGCGAAGCTTTGCTTACCAGTGCGTGCAGCTGACATGACTGACATTTGCGTATTACCTCCGCGGCATCTCTGTACATTGACTTCCAATAGTATCCAAGCTGCATTATTTTGTACGCAACTGTTTTGTGTCCTGAGTGCAAAGTGCACATTCCTTCGTGCACTTCTCGTCTGATTGACTCTGCTTGAGTTGGATTAAGACACCGCAAATGAGGTCCCAAGAAAGACTTTTTGTATAGAATGCCTTTATCTAGCAGATACATCGGTGCTTTCGTTTTAATCTTTCGTGCCTCTTTTAAATCTATTGGCAATGTACCCGTGTTCAAGAATTTCACTATCGGTGTCATCCAACTTGACTCATCTTCCTCGACTGCGGCAGATATACCGTCTGTATCAATGGATTTAACTTTCACTTCCTTGACCTAAATTTCTTTCTTGAAATGGCTGAATGTTAAGGCAGCCAGCTTACTGAGCGCATTTGCCTTTTTATTCAATGTTCTTGAAACCTGCGTTATCTGGAATAAATCGAATTCTATCGCGAGTTCTTGCACAAGTTTCAGATACTTTTGCATCGATTCATCATGTGCTTCGAATATCCCGTTGAATTGATTTGAAACTAGCTGTGAATCAACATATACTGATAGCTCTTTTACTTTCAAGTATTTTGCTACTCGCATTCTAGATAACAATGCTTCATATTCAGCTTCATTATTAGTTACAGGGAAGCTAAAATACGGCGCAAAGATATATTCTTCTCCTTCTGGACTTTTCAGGACTATTCCTGCCCCTGCGCCTTCCGGACCACAAGCCCCATCTTTGTGCATTTCCCACAGCTGTTCGGGCGGAGGTGGTATTTCTTTTGATTCATACTAGATTTCGATATCCCCTGCTGTTTCAGCCAGGTAATCTGCTAGGACTTGTCCTTTTACCACACTTCTCGGTGAGAAGCTTATCTTGTGCTCACCTAATTCAATTACCCATTTGGCCATGCGACCAGATTTTTCTGGTTTGTATAGCACCTGCTCAACAATTATCAGCGAATATAAATTCGAGAGAATTTTTCACGCAATTTTAAATTTTTGACAATGCTTTGTTTTTTGTCATACCTGCTTTATTGGTTGGTCTGTTAGGACCATTATTGGATGCACTTGGAAATATCTCCTCAAGCATCTAGCCGTATGCACGAGCGCATAAACTAGTTTTTTGATCGCAGAGTAATTTAATTCGCTTCCTGTTAGAGCTTTACTAACAAAATATATAGGCATTTGTACCTGTCCGCACAGCTGGATACATATAATTTTAAATGTCTATTGATTAAAAAGTAACTATATTCTAGTTTATAGTGGGTACCTGCCCCCTGTTCGCTATCAATACTGAACATATCGCTTCTTTTGATGCTGCTAAGTAAAGTATCAGCGTCTCTCCCGCAATCAGCGCAGTCATCGTCGGCAACTCCTTTAACAGCTTTTTCATTTCTTGAAACGCCACTTCTGCTTCCTCTGTCCACTTGAAATCCGTCTTCTTTAAGCAATTTTTAACGTCCCAAAAAAGGGGAGCGATCGCTCTGCAGATTTTGATAAGAATCTGGTTAACGCAGCCAATTTACCCGTTAAATTTTGCACCTCTTTTTTATTTCTAGGTGACGGCATATTTTCGATGGCCTCTATTTTCTTTGGATTTGCGCGTATCCCGCGCTCCGTGATTATATGACCAAGAAACTTTCCTTCCTCTTCTCCAAAACGACACTTCGACGGATTGAGCTTCATGTTTATTTTTCTCAACGATGCAAACATTTCTAATATATCTTCCAACAAACCTGGCTTTGTTATGCTTTTTATCACCAAATCATTGACATATGCTTGTAAATTTCTGCCAATTTGACTTTTAAAAGCCTCATCTATTACGCGTTGGTATGTTGCTCCGGAATTTTTAAACCAAATGGCATCTTGGTATAACAATATATGCCCTGACTTGTGTGAAAGGCAGTTTTATCCTCATCATCTGCTACCATCTGTATCTGATGGTATCCTTTGTACGCGTCCAAAAAGCATTTATACCAGAATCCGGCTAGCGCCTCGACTTTCCAGTCTATTTCTGGTAGAGGATAATTATCTGTGGGATAGGCCTTGTTGATGTCTGTGAACTCGACACACATGCGCCAAGACCCATCAGGATTTTTCACCAGTACCGGGTTTGCCACCCACGTCTGGTACCTCACTTCTCGTAATATATTTTCTTTGACCAATTTGTCAACTTCTGCCTTCAACCATTCGCTTCTTTCCGATGCCATGCCGCATTTCTTTTGGCGTACCGGTGTCAAACTTGGGTTTGCATTAAGTTTATGCTCAGCTGTTTCTCTTGGTACGCCGGTCATGACTGCTTCTTTCCATGCAAAGACATCCGTATTGGAAGCTAATATGTTACGAAGCTTAAACTTTGTTTCATCAGACAATCCTCCGCCGATTTTAATTTTTTGCTCTGGATATCGTGGGTTTGCGATAATCATGCAGCTTCAGAGCTGTTCTTCTTCACTTGGCTATTTTTTGGCTTGTACTACAACCGCAACACTTGCATCTTGTTTTTCTGATCTTATTGTCGCGATTCCTAATGGAGTTGGGAACTTTATAAGACCATGCACTGTGGAAGGAATAGCTGCCAACTTTTGCAAAGTTGTGCGTCCTAAAAGTGCATTATATTTTGAGTAAGACCTTACTACAGCAAATTCTACTGTTGTACTTCTTACTAACTCCTTATTATCATCATCTACCAACTTTAATTCCAACTCAATGATCCCTATTGGCCATGCGGACTCTTCGAAAAACCCTGATAATGCAGTGCTAGGAGCTATAAGCTTGGCACATACCGCTCCAGGCAGCAACCGAAAACAATGTCCATACATTATATCGACACCGCAACCTGTGTCTACATGCAATCGCTTTATGATGTACCCACAACTTTCAACGCGCCCTTTAATTGTGATAGGCGCATCTGATGGTTCTTCTATTATGGCCGCGAATAGGATGGCAGTGTTTTCCCATTCCTCTGACAATTCTAATTGGCGTCTCTGATTTGCTCGTCCGCTGGTCACCATGTTAATGGTTTTATCTGTTTCCTTTTCATCATTCTTTCTTTGCCATGGATACTCTTTTTCTCCTTTTGGCTTCTCACTTGATGTTTTTCCACCTTTCTTCAAGTGTTGCAAGCTTCCTCTTTTAAGTTCAGCAACTACCCTTTCGATTAGATGCCGACATTCATTGGTTTCATGACCATAATCATCATGAAAGTGGCAAAATTTTCTTTTATCTCTATTCCCATATTTTGACAAAGGTATTGGGGGATCGAAGCTTTTACATACTGCCTCTATAGCTAATATTTCTTTTGGTGTTTTCGTGAGGTCTTTTATCAATGCAACATTATCAGCATGGTTGTTTTTAAACCTTTTACTTCATCCCCCTTGTTGTTATTAAACTTGCGATATTTATCACCATTGTAATTACCGCTTCAAGATGGCCCACTACCACCATAACACTTGCCAGATTCTAATCCTCTTCCTTGCACTCGATAATAATCGTCATCAATGTCCATGCTTGAAGAGGTATTTCCACAATTTTGCTTTATGTCTTCTTGTGTACGCATATAATCATGCGTTTCTTTTATAGCTTCTGCGAAAGTATCTGGCACTCTTCTGTGTAATCGCTGCCATAAGGATAGATGTATGTCCTTATCTATACAATGTATAAAGCCGGACACCTTCTGGCTTTCTAGTAGGTCTTGTATTTTGGCTACCTCCTTGGTGTACCTGTCTATGACTTCTCCCAAACTTTCTTTTGGTTTCTGCTTAATGTCGTGGCATTTGACATGTGTTCTTTTGCGGGCGCGCAGATTGTGAAAATTTAATAGAAATCTTGAGTGCAAGTCTGCAAAACCAGTAACGCTTTGGGCTGGTAAATTATTGAACCATTCCCTTGCTACTCCTTGCAGCACTATTGGTAGCATATGGCATGCTACTGCATCACCCCAGCTGTGCGTTCCTGCAGTTCCTTCAAATTTTTGCAAAAAATCATCTGGATCTGACAATCCATCATAACTTCCCAATGATAAAGGTAACACAGGCACTACTATGAAGGGTGATTTGCAATATGTGGCACAAACTTTTCCGTTGTAGGAGCTAGCTCAAGACTTTGCTTAGCTTTTTATCCTTGCATTACCGCGAACCAATTGCTCATAAATTCTTGTACTCGGGATGGTTCATTGAAAGCTGGTGCCAAATGCGGTGGTGCGACTTGCTGCAACTGAGATATAAAGCTGTTTGACTGAGTCGAGACACATTGCATCCCGCTATATTAGTTGCTTGCAATATTAGGGACTGGTTACGAAGACGCATACGTCGTTGACCCTCGTTGCGATGTCAGCATAATATATGAACCATCTGGATTTCTCAGACCCATCTGCCTGATTCTTTCTTGAGCATTCTCGGTAGTAACCCTTTCAATAGGAGTTTCAGGTTCAACCGAGGTGATGATTGGTACCTTACCCACACAGGTGGTTTTAACTTTGAAACCTGATGGAACGGTCTCGCTTGGAGAACCGAAGCTCAGATTTTTTGGAGGCAGATCCTCAAATGGTTTGAAGCTAGCTCCTGTTTCTAATACGCTTCCATCAGGAGAGTACCACCAATTCTTAGACGGTTCTTTTAGGACTGTTTCCGATGCGACTGGTCCCGTTTCAACGTTTGATGTCGATGGAGGCTTTGATGTGCCTTTGACTGGTGCAGGTGGCGTCGGTGGTGTATTCATAATAGTCGTTGTAGGTGTTTGAAACCCTGGACTTACTGGAGAATCCGATCGCCCCTGATTTTTGGCATTCTTACTTCCTCCACCCATTCTTGCTGACAATTTTGAAAACCTGAAAGTGACCGATTAATTAAATAAAAAATTTTTACGGAAAGAAGATACATATAATAAATTATACACAACATAAATTCCAATCTTATTTGTTCATATAACCGGTCCCACGGATGGCACCAAATGATCAAGCATATTTTCGCGAGGTCAAGGTGAACCTACGCTTGAGTGCATGATAGGGTTTAAGGACTAACAATATTCGAACCTCCGATGCTTAGTCGTAGATAACCCACATCGGTATCATTTCGATCCCGACAGGGTGGCCGATTTGAGAGTCCACCAACAACCCAGCATACGGGGTTGAGTGCCCTAAAGACATGAAGGTTTTATAGTTCGAGACATACCTGAAAGTCCTTACGTTTTAGATCGTATGAAGCTTGTTCGTATGATGATGATGTGTATGCTTTTCATTACGTATGAGTAACCGAATATGATTTTTAGGGTGTATGAGCTATATATTTATAGGCTCACGAATTAGGGTTTCGATAGAGTCTCTACCCTAATTAAATGCGATCTCATCATAACTAACTTTGGTTATTTAAGAAAAAGAATCCGAATTAATTATACCGTACATTCTTCTAGAATATACCGGACCCTTATGCAAGTATACGAAACTCACATCAGATGGTATAGGCACATAGAGTACGACTATACCCGTGCCATATGTTGTACATGACAATTAGTGTGCGGTTCAGGGCTTTGGATGCGTAATCCGCATAGTCATGCGGATATGCGTATCATTAGCTTATGTCCTAGATTGACATAATATTATCAAAGAGGTATGCATACTTTCTTGGTTTTCCATTGCCAATAACTTGCTTAATTATCCTAAGAGGTAATTTCATGCTTTAATCAATATTTCATGCATGCTTTAAGGTCAGATGTATTTGTCGCTAGGTGGTCAAATGAAGAAAACATCTTGTAATGATTTAAATACAAATACCAAATATGGAAAATACTGAATTTTTTATCCACCATTCACGAATACTTCATATAAGTATAAGAAACAATAAAGCGTAAATCATCTTCAAGTTTCTAACACATTTATCCCAATATGGTAAGCATCTTACCACGTTTTGTATACTTGTTCTTAGAATGGCAAATTCTATGTTTCTAATTTAATATCAACTTTTATAATACTATTAGATTGGAAATCATTTCACCATATCTTAAGTACAATCATAAAAGGTAATAATCACATTTTGACCAAAATAAATACTTGAAGGTACTATAACTTTGAAATCAAGTGTGATGCATTAATTAGCTATTAAAATACTGATTTTCTTGTTATGGTGTCAATGGATAAGTAAGTATATGGAAATATTATGTTCATCTCAATAAAGTGATCATTCATTTAAAAGTCAAGTAAGCACTCAAATCAAGATTAATGTAGGTAGATAAAACCACATCTTCAATGTGTATGACATATAATTCCATATGGTTATATCTTTGATCCTCATGTATTTATTAAGTATACTTACTTGTGATAAATTGATTTCATTAGATCAATAAGAACATGTGTCAAGATTATTACAAGTCATCAAATCATATCTTAATATGTTTGAGTGTAACACCATATGTTTAGTCTTAGGATAAATATTCAAGCACATATATTTGTAGAATCTTGAATAAGCAATACGGAAAATAATTACATACTTTAATTTATAAGTATACATTGATGCCCAATAAATGTATTAGGAGCGAACATCTTCTAGTTGGGACTTGGTGACCAATCTAAGTTGTCTAAGTATATTTTATATTTATGAATGTCACTCAACACTTATGTGTTTATAAAGTTTATCATAATCCTGTGGTCACTACTGGTAATGGTGATAATTAAGTTCAAATATGAAAATAATCGAACCTCGTTGATTATCAGTTAGAAACTCATATAATATCAATTAGATGAAGTTTCAACCATTAAAGATATCAACACGTATGCGATCAATATATTTGAGATGTTCGTTTTGATTAGAAAGAATTGTGGTCGATTCACATCACAATCGTGGTGTCAACCGCACATCTTGGAAACCCTTGTGGTTTTCAAAGACGTGTATACAGTTCATGGGCAGTCGGTCTGGTGGTCCAACCGTGGTATCGCCCGCAACCATGCTTCTTTTATAAAACGACAATTTTTTTACTTTGGATTAACGTGTTATGTGTTTCGGTCGTTTGATAGAGAAGAAGTATATTTATGAACTTGCATGTTTACTTAATTCCACGTCTAATCACTCTTAACAATGTGTATTATCATCAAAAGAAAGATTAGCAATATTCGAATATCATATTGGATTACCAACCAACAATCTCCTCTTTTTTGATGATGGCAAAAATGTAAATGATTACCTATATTATACCATAAAAACGCAGGTGTACATCTCACTTACCCTACATTCTTCCCCCCTTTGTCGAAGCAAAAAGGTTAGCTCCCCCAAGAACTAAGCGCGCCCTTGGGTAATGATCTCCCTTGAAACATATATGGTGGGAACCAATTAAGAAGTTAAGGGTTAGTGCACTTACCTTTGCATAGATGATGGTCATAGCGATGCATTGAAGATTCAAAATCATCATTGGAAATATAGTCCAGATCATTATAAAATACGCTTATGAGCTCGACACATTAGTTGTTAGTCAGAGAATGACATTAATCATAGGAAGCATTTGCCACAACATGACGAGCAATCATGCATAATAGTCAATAATATTTTAAAGTTCAAGCATAGGTATGATATCATAATGAGCATATGCTTGTATTTAAGATTCTTATCAAGGCAAATCAGACACACCAAGTCAACAATGTAAGCATAATAGGTAAGCCATAACATTAACCATATAGTGAGTGATAATAATAGCTATTGAGCTATCAAATACGATGTTATGTGATTAAGGCACTATTCTATAACATATTCATAATCTAAACACTTAGATCATGCAACCATTTTACTAGCAAAATAAGATTAATTAAATGATTCATGTTAAAAACATCGCGTATCAAGTTGACTAGTGAAATAGATGACTAGTGTGCACATAGATAACAATGAGCAATTACATATTTCATAAAAGCACGCTAATGTCAAATAGTTTATCAGGATTTCAACAAATTATTCATGATCTAAAACAATTTTTATCATTTGTTGTGTCCTATTAGATCATATTCAAGCATAATTCTTAACACGCTAAGAAATCATAAGTATATAAGCATAAAAGTATGGTCGAAAGTAGCAAGTCAATTAGCTTAAAGTGTATTTAACATAGTGATTTTAATCAATGTAGGTTACAAAAAGTATTCTTAGGTCTTTAAGCATGAAAATCACACAAGCATGCAAGTATAACAAGTATATGTTGCACACACAAAAATACAGGCATGAAGACATATATAGCACATATGTGACATAAAACAAAGATTATGAAATTTACACCAGTTATATAATGAGCAAAATCCTAGAATGTAAAGCATACATAAAACATTTTATCAAGCAATAATTCATATTTTCCAATTAATATCAAACCTATATCATGCATAATTTTATAGAGTTCATCACAAGAGGAATGGTTGATTCAATTATTGACCATGTTATCAACATATATTTTCACAGTTAATATTTCAATTCTCATGCTTCTTACCAAACAATATATAATCAATCTTTACCATTTCAAACGCACGACTAAGCAAGAATGTCCTAAGTCTACCAAAGCTCTTAAAATATGGTGGTATGAGGTTGATGTCATTTAGCAACAACTTTAAAATTTATAGAACACGAACTACTAATCACTAAAACACACTTAACGAGCAAGATAACTCGGTCGGTGTAGCATAGTAATACCTAAGTTTGATTCATCCCAGGAGAGGCGAATATTTTAAGGCTAAGGATTGATGACCCGTTGATATTTCTCGAGAAAAAATATTATAATTGTTTTGGGGGTTATGAGGTTGAAATAAATATATAAATAAATAAGATAAATAAGAGATAATTATAACAAAATATAAATAATAAAACAGGCGGGGGTTTACTAGGACGTCATTCCCTTTCACATTCGAACATTTATATTAAGAACGTATTTTCAAAAGACATTAAGTGTCTAACATGAATAGTTAGGTTGTTAATCCATCTACTCGCGAAGTGTACCTAACTGTCACTTAAGTATCACTAAGGTTCAACGTATGATTACACTACAAGACTTAATCTGGTGGAGTCGTTAATTCCACCATGTTTAATACATCAAGAGGTCAAATTTATTAATGTATCAATGTCACGGTTCCAAGCCTATTGGGATCCAAATTGACATGTAAGGCCTTATACCGGTCATTGGTGTACTAACACAATATAATTTACTACACATGCAACAAGTGATTCGACTCAGAACAATAGGTCTATTTAATTAAGAATGTAAGTATTCTCAAACAAAAAGCATTTTAAAAATCAAGTTTTAATCTTCGGTTCATATCAGGCCACCGGCTATTGCAATCAGCCAAAGGCTTACAATTGAGCAATTCAGGCTGCCGGCTGGCTACAGACAGACGCCGGCTAAACCAAGCTATTTCCAGATTTTATTAGAAAAATAAGTGTTCTATACTCTGCCGTTGGCTAGCCATTGGCAGTCGCCGACTTGAAATATTTATCAGACATGTATAAATATAAAAACCAGAGACAATATTTGAAATAATTTCTATTATTTTAAGATCTCGAGCCGCCGGCCTTTGTCACCAGGCAACCGAACTCACTTGAAAAAAATTAGTCCGAATGTTTACAGGTTCATCAGTCTAAATAAACAATAAATATTTAACCACTAATCATGGTAGAGACAGAATGATTAGTAAAAGACATTAAAGTGGATGAATAAGATATATAAGAAATACCTTAAAGTAAGATAATGATGAATAAAAGATGACCTTAAACTTGAATTAAACCCAAGTAATTGCATAAATGTAAAAGGTTGGAACAATCAAACTCCAACTCTTCAAATTAAACTTGAAGTGAATCGAAATTGACTTGGAAATTAATTTTGAAACTAACCTACTCCTAAACTAAAATTGCAGAAATGAAATACAAATGGTGAAACTAGGAAAAATGTTGTACACTGAATTCTGGAGAAGAAACTGCAATTTACACTAACGAAAATGTGTCAGGCCGTCAGACGAAGGTGATAGGCCAACGATATGAGGTGTCTTAGCTGGAAACGCGGTTTGATAGGTAATTAGTTATGGTAGTTTTGATGCTCTATCGCCGGCCTGAAAGTCAGGCTGCCATCCTGAGATGGCTTCGGAAATATGCTAGTTGACCGCATTAAAATATTTTTAAATAAAATTAAAAGGTTTCTATTTTTGGTCTAGGCCGCCGACCTGAGACCCTGGGCTGCCGTCCTGAGGTTCCTTAGTGATTAAGTCTTCGACCAGCTTCAAAATCATGACTTTTTGGGTCAAGTCGCCGGTATGAGAGTGATTAGGGCCGCTGGCCTTCACTTGAAAGTTGTATATCTTCGTCTTCAGAATTTCTGTAATGTTTAGCTCGATCATTTAATTATTTTTTCGATCTTTTAAATTCTTCTATCTTTTAGCTTATTTTCTATGTAAATATACCTGCAGTCATCACAAATGAACTTTTCCACACCGTTACTAACCTTTACTCATTTTCCCCAAAATAAGCAAAGGAATGGGTCGTTTATGTGTGAAAATGAGGAAGATTACACCGTAAAAAGGGTATAAAAATCTATATAGTTTCGATGGTATCAGAGGTATAGAATTTTCATGTATATAAGCATTCTTGACATTCAAATGAGTTTGAAATCTAAAATATACACATAATTAAGTATAATCATAATCTAATGTGTAGGATCCTAAATCTCATGAATACCATGAATGTGAACAATTAACCACATGAATGTAGAGAGCATTAGTCAAACTAGTCAACTATATTTCACAGCTCTCTTAAATACATTACAAATAGGTGGCTAATGTTAGTGTTTCTAGAGAGCATTGGATCCTTTATATAGCCCTCGTATAAAGGTTCCTCCATAAGGCTAGGGAAACACGTTTTACTCCTTCTCGGGGTCCTAACAATCTCCCCCCAGGAGTGAGACAGGTTTCCAAAAACTAACTCCCTACTAAAACATACAACATTACAAGGAAAGAATTAACTATTGCTAACTAACTCCCCCCGAATGATGTACGGCCGTTGATGAAGATCTTGAATCTTCACTTTGAATCATCAAATGAATTCGCATCTCTAACATCATCTTGGTCAATCATTACACTTCAACCTCCCCCTAGATCCTCAAATTGTCACGCTAACAATCTTCTTTCGACTTTGTTTGAGACTTGAACTTCATCGTGATATCTTTGCTCTTTCAACGATCTTTGAGTGTGCACATCAGAATGCGCATTGAAGAACACATCACAAACTAAATATGTTACCATCAATCCCTCCCTTGACTTAGTTGTGATATGTCTTTAGAATTTGCTTGCATTGAGAAGTCGTTTTGAAACTTTAGAAGCTCCCCCTCAAAGTACATGGGCTCTCATCAAAGTGTCATGACATATATACCGTCGGTTTCAATACCGAGACACGCCTCTTGAACTTTCATCGTTCCAAAGAGTACTTTCGATACTAGTCATAAGAAAACTTCCTATATGATGTAGGATCTTCTTCGAGTCTCTAGCCCCCCCCCCCCAAAACAATTATTTCTTTGAAGTCTGAGTCCTATACCGTACATGTATAGAAGTCACACGCACATCAACCATATACATATCTCCCCCACAATGATGCTCACATGAATATCGTATGAAATAAGAGCGTCATTGTATAAAATGGTTGACGTGCTCGGCAAGTCTCCAAAATATCAAAAATAAAGCATATGAGAAAAGCCGTATGAATCCGATCCTCGAAAATAATTGAAAAATATGTTTTGGAGGTCCAGATTCGGTAAATGACTTTGCCTGAAAATTCTGTCAAAAGTCAGGGGCCAAAAGTGTCAAAAATTAAGTCAGATTCGGTAAAGGACTGCTCTAGCAACATTCTGAAACCTTTCAGGGACTGAAAGTGTCAAAATAGCTCTCAGATTGGGTCAGTGTGCTTGTCACAGATTCTGTAGCTTGTTGGGCTTAATACTAGATTCGGTAGGCCCAGCAAATAGTTCAATAAGACCCAAGCAACACACTAGGCTTAGAAGGAAAGTTGGGCCATTAGATTCGGTAAGTCCATGGAGAATAATAGATTCGGTTTAGCTAAGCCCAAGTATAGCTTCCATATACCTTTAAACCAATATCGAATCAGATACCAATATAACTGCCATATACCGAGTCTTAAACCGAGTTTGTAACCGAGTCCTGTAACTGTTTCAATATACCGAATAAGATAAAGGCAATACAGAATCATGTAACGAATCATCATCATCTAATGAAACTCATACCGAATCATAAGCATCATTATCAATACCGAATGATAATCATCAAACATACCGAATGTGTTCTTCACGATGAAGATGAACACATAAATTTGAACTAATCGAATCGAAAGAAATTGAGATCCAAAATCGATTGAAGCATGATCTATATGCAGCGATTAACCAGAAACAAGAAGAAATTTCGATTAATATAGCAACATATGCCAGATTCACTCGGTGCACAGTAACGGTTGTTCATATATACACCTCAAAATCGAAACTCGTGATTGATGTTGTTTCAGGTATGGATTGCTACATGAAAGTTGCTTCAAATTCAATAACAAACACTCGACTAAGATCAATCGATCCTGAATCAACTTGAATGTCATCAATTGAATTCGTTGACCACGAAGAACACAAGGTTGACTTGAAGATCATGAATTCAGAGAAGTTTCTCCAATCAATTGAAGGATGCAGGAAGCATAACGAAGCTGTAATGATTCCAAAATGAGTCTCAGATCATAATATGATGGATTAAAACTCTCAATACTCATCGATCTATGTTATTTTCGGTTATTGATGAACACGAGCATGAATCAGACAATCTAGTGTTGTTTATCGGTTAAAATGATTCACGAAGCATAAAATTAAGATATAGATCAAACTTCTGTAATCAATTCGATGTTAGATTCATCGAAGAAGAATCTGAGTTTATGAAGCTCAAGAAGAAAATGTTTGTTGTACTCGAGAACTGTAGCAGTAACTTGATTTTGTAATTTTAATTTCTGAATTTGATGATGTGTAATCTGAGAAATAAAATGTTATAATAATCGGTGTAATGATTTGAAGTTGTTGTGAGTTGTTTGATGTAGAATAAGTGTCGGTGTAATTTGAAAAGTGATTTAGATAACTTTCGGTTTAGATTCGGTAAACGAGATTCGGTTTCGGTAAATCTCATTTTGGATGTGTTTGTGTTTTGGTTAGATTCGGTATCGAAAAATTTTCCGAAAATTTTTCGAATTTTTTTTTTTTTGAAGATCTTCATATCTTCATGATGAAGACGACGAAGATTTGAAGATTTGGTTAAAGATATATGTGTTTGTGTTTGAAGATTTGAAGGTGGAGGGAAAATATTCACAATATTCATAAAGATCTCCTTCATGTGATGAAGGCCTAAGCTCTAATACCAATTGTAGGATCCTAGATTTCATGAATACCATGAATGTGAACAATTAACCACATGAATGTAGAGAGCATTAGTAAAACTAGTCAACTATATTTCACAGCTCTCTTCAATATATTACTAATCGGTGACTAATGTTAGTGTTTCTAGGGAGCCTTGGATCCTTCTCCTGCATACGAACATAACCCGGATTTTTCCATGATTATATATATATATATATATATATATATATATATATATATATATATATATATATATATATATATATATATATATATATATATATATATATTATGGGTTTAATACTTACATGTATAAATGTTTCCAACATGTTAAGCAATCAAACTTGTTAAGACTTGATTAGTTGAAAAGGATTTTATGTAAACGTTTGACCACCCAGTTTATCCAATGATTCACGAACGTTATAACTTGTATATGACATGATAATATATATATATGGACATATATATATATATATATATATATATATATATATATATATATATATATATATATATATATATATATATATATATATATATATATGTTTAACATGATGAAATGATAATTAAGCATCTCATTATGTATATTAACAATAAACTATATACATAAAACAAGACTATTAACTTAAGGATTTCGAAACGATATTTATATGTAACGATTATCGTTGTAACGACATCTTAATGTATATATATCGTATTAAGATATATTAATACACTATGTTATCATGATAATATAACAATTTAACACCTCATTAGATATAATAACAATGGATTAATTGCATTAAACGAGATCGTTAACTTAAAGGTTTCAAAACAACGCATGAATGTAACGACTAACGATGATTTAACGACTCGATTAAAATGTATATATATGTAGTTTATTAAGATGTATTAATACACTTTTGAAAGACGTCAAGAGATATATCAAAATACTTCTACTTAACAAAGATGGTTAAAATTACATTCCCATTCGTTTTAATCAACAATTCAACTCGTATTCAATCTGTATTTGTACTCGTATTATACCCAGCTTCTAGGTGTACATACTATTGGTATATACACTTCAATGATCAGCTCTTAGCAGCCTTAATGAGTCATCAAGACATGTGAAAACCATCATTTGGCAACTAGCATGAAATATCTAACAAAACAACAAACTAATGGAGCCTATATCCATGGCTCCATTTCACGTGAATGATCACCAACCACAAACACATTTTGATTCCAACTTTCATGAATCAAACACATCTCTCTCAAGTTCTCTCTTGGTGTTCTAAGTGTTCTTCATCATCTTCATCAAAATCTACATCAATCTAGTTCATAAATTCAAACTACTTTAGAACACTTCAAGGATCATTTCAAGTTTACTAGATTACTTCCAAGCTTTCAAATCCATTCCAAGCAATCATCTAAGATCAAGAAACCTTTGTTATTTACAGTAGGTTATCTTTCTAATTCAAGGTAATATTCATATTCAAACTTTGATTCAATTTCAATAACTATAACTATCTTAATTCAAGTAGTAATCTTACTTGAACTTGTTTTCGTGTCATGAATCTACTTCAAGAACTTCCAAGCCATTAAAGATCCTTTGAAGCTCAAGTTTATTTCTCACCATTTCTAGTAGGTTTACCTACTATACTTAAGGTAGTGATGATGTTCATAACATCATTCGATTCATATATATATATATATATATATATATATATATATATATATATATATATATATATATATATATAACTATCTTATTCGAAGAATATAAATTGTATTCACTAGAACATAGTTTAGTTAATTCTAAACTTGTTCGCAAACAAAGTTAATCCTTCTAACTTAACTTTTAAAAACAACTAAACACATGTTTTATATCTATATGATATGCTAACTTAATGATTTAAAACTTGGAAACACGAAGAACACCGTAAAACCGGATATACGCCGTCGTAGTGAAACCGGAGACTGTTTTGGGTTGGATAATTAAAAACTATGATAATCTTTGATTTAAAAGTTGTTTTTTTTTTTTGGAAAATGATATTTCATATGAACATGAAACTATATCCAAAAATCATGGTTAAACTCAAAGTAGAAGCATGTTTTTCAAAATGGTCATCATGATGTCGTTCTTCGACGGAAATGACTACCTCTTTAAAAATAGGCATGTAACATATAACTCTGACTATAAACCACCACTTTTTCAGTTTAGTTTTACAAATTTCAGTTCGTTACGAAACCATAGCAATTTGATTCACTCAAAACGGAATTATAATGAAGAAGTTATGAGCAAAACAATATTGGTTAAAAATGGCTAAAATGACTACGTGATGATTTTACAAAATCTATACTAACCACATCCTAGCTAACTTTTCTTGTATTATACATGTATTCTAACATGTTATGAGTATTTCCATTTAATATACTAGTCTCGGATAAGTCCGAGACAATATCATGTAATCTTGATTAGTTAAAACATTAGTTACACAATACGTCGGATAAATCGAAAGACCCACATACATAATATGTGTAACTACAATAGCGGTATCGTGGGCCATGATTGAGTCTTATAGAATACGTGTACACTATGTTTTGATTATTATAGGGTGATATTTTGAATTATATATGTACTACTAACATTGGACTCCTAATTGTGGACTACTAACTTTGGACTGCTAACTTGACAACTTAATTCGTCAACACGTAAATAAAAATATGATGTGAATATATTTCTATCATACCTTGATATATATTTATATATTTTTTATAGGTTCGTGAATCGACCCGTGGCCAAGTCTTATTTCCGAAGAATTGAAAATCTGTGAAAGTGAGTTATAGTCTCACTTTTAATATCTAATTTTTTGGGATGAGAATACATGCAGTTTTATAAATGTTTTACAAAATAGGCACAAGTACTTGAAATTACATTCTATGGTTGGATTATTATACCGGATATCACCCTTTTTAGTCTGGTAACCCAAGAATTAGGGAACAGACACCCTAATTGATGTGAATCCTAAAGATAGATCTGTCGGCCCAACAAGCTCCATCCGGGTTACGGATGCTTTAGTACTTTGATTTATCATATCCGATGAGAGTCCCGGAATGATGGGGATATTCTAGATGCATTTTGTTAATGTCGGTTACCAGGTGTTCACCATATGAATGATTTTTATACACAGGTTAGGTGTAGCATGTTTTGTACACGAGATATGTGTGCGGTTAAATAACTGAAATCTTGTGGTCTATTATTATTTTGATTTATGACATAGGTTAAACCTATAACTCACAAACATTTTTTTTGACGTTTAAAGCATGTTTATTCTCAGGTGATTATTAAGAGCTTCCGCTGTAGCATGCTAAATAAAGACAAGATTTGGAGTCAGCATGCTTGTATAATATTGTTTAAAACTGCATTCGAGAACTTATTTTGATGTAACATATTATTATTGTAAACTATTATGTATTGGTCGTGTGTAAACGTTATATTTTTTATTATCATTACTTGATAATCTATGTTATGTCTTCTAAACCTTTATAGATAAAACAAAGGTTATGGGTGTTTTAAAAACGAATGCAGTCTTTGATAAACGTCTCATATAGAGGTCAAAATCTCGCAATGAAACCAATTAATATGAAACGTTTATAATCGATATGAAAGGGGCATTTCAGTTGGCATCAGAGCGTTGGTCTTAGAGAACCAGAAAATAGCATTAGTGTGTCTAACCGAGTTTGTTAGGATGCATTAGTGAGTCTGGACTTTGACTGTGTCTGTTTTAAAAATGATTGCTTAACCATTTTTGTTGGAAATTAGATATATTTTTGACATGTAAATATTATGTGATATATTAATCTCTTAACGTGCTTGCTATTGTGTGATGGATGTATACTTCTTGTATTAATCCCATTGACTCACCTAATAACAATGATGAGTCGGATATATTTTGGGAAGATTCACAAATTTCGGAAGAAGAAGAACCAGAAGAAGAAGAACCGGAAGAAGATGAACCGGAAGAAGAAGAACTGGAAGAAGATGAACCAGAAGAAGTAGAACCGGAAGAAGAAAAATCGGAAGAAGAGGAACTGGAAGAAGAAGAACCAGAAGAAGAAGATCCGGAGGAGGAAATGTTAAAAATTACAGAAAATCGATTAAATAAAAAGAAATCCTCAACCAATGGACCAAAGTTAAAAATGGTCGATGGTGTCTCCGCTGAGGAGGAAAAATATTGGGAAGATTATCAATTTTCTGATGAATCGGATCCCGGTGAGGATTCCGATGAAGTGATAGAAACTACCTCGGCCCAATTTAATAATGAAAAAGAAAACAATAAGGGAAAATCTATTAAAATAGAGAAACCCGATCCCAAACCCGATGAACTCTATGTTACCATGAAATACCCTGATGGAATATACCGTAAACACCCGTATATCTTAAACTTTAACTATAGCCCGGGAACATCTAAGAGACCAGATTTTTCCAAACCATTTGTGAAAAGAACTCCTCAACTGGTTTATCCCTAGGAAATTAGCAAAACGAACCGAGTCTGAGGAAGAAGAAGCAAACAAGTCTGAATAAAGAGTTGCCTCTCAATAGCTACCATTACTTCACACTTTGTATAATAGTTATCGCGTGCTATATTTCATGTAAAATAATAGTATTATATGATTGTAAGATATTGTATTAAAAGTTTAAGCGTGAAATGTCAATGAATTAAGTTTTTCATGATAGAATATTATTTTGAAAGTAGTAGTTAATTTTTGTACTAGCTATTAAGTATGAACTTTAACGGGTAGGTACTACCCGAATTAAAATTATAAAATGCTAATATGAAGAAAAGACTTTTATAAATAAGTTCATATTATGCTACGAAATACTTTGACTATCCTAATATTCTATATGATTAACTTAACTCTTTTGGCTATTTTTGAAGGAAATGGCACCGACTACTCGACAAAACTTGAATATGAGCGAGGAAGAATTCCGTACTTTTCTTGCAGGGAACATAGCCGCGGTACAGGCTGCAATGCAAAATAACAACAATAATTCAGGGTCCAGCAGTGGAACAAATTCTGCAAAAAATTGTGTAGGATGCACCTACAAGGAATTTACTGCCTGTAAACCCCTTGAGTTCGATGGAACCGAAGGACCAATCGGATTAAAACGGTGGACCGAGAAGGTCGAATCGGTGTTTGCCATAAGTAAATGTACTGAAGGAGACAGGGTAAAGTACGCTACGCATACCTTCACAGGTACTGTGTTAACATGGTGGAACACCTATCTCGAGCAGGTGGGACATGATGCTGCTTATACACTACCATGGTCAGCGTTCAAACACATGATGAATGAGCAGTACCGTCCTAGAAATGAGGTCAATAAGCTCAAGATAGAGCTTTGAGGATTACGAACTCAAGGATTCGATATTACCACATACGAACGATGATTCACAGAGTTGTGTTTATTATGCCCAAGGGTGTTCGAAGATGAAGAGGAGCAGATCGACGCGTTTGTAAAAGGGTTACCAGAGAGAATTCAGGAGGATGTGAGTTCAAGCGCGCCCACATCAATGCAAAAGGCAAGTCGAATGGCTCACAAACTCATAAATCAGATTGAGGGAAGGATTAAAGTACAGGCGGCCGAGGAGACCAAAATGAAGCAAGTCAAGAGAAAGTGGGAAGAAAACAGTGACAAGGGTCACCAATACAACAACAATAATAATCACAACCACAATTACAACAGCAATCACAACAACCACAACATCAATCGCAACAACAACAACAACAATCGCAATCCCAACAACAACTACAATAACAACCACAACAACCGTCCCAACAATAATAACAACCGCAACAATAATTCCAACAACCATTTCAATAACAACAATGGCAATAAAAATCAGAAAATTCCATGCAAAAGGTGTGAAGGGTACCATCTGACTACTTACTGTTCGGTATCATGTACCAAATGTAATAGAAAGGGGCATAGTGCGGCAAGGTGTGAAGTTTATGGACCAGTGGTTAAAGGAACAGAAAATACCGACATTACTTGTTTCGGATGTGGGAAGAAGGGACATTACAAAAGTATGTGTCCAAACCAGGGGAATAATAATGGTCAAAGCCGTGGAAGAGTCTTTAATATTAACGCGGCTGAAGCGCAGGAAGACCCGGAGCTTGTTACGGGTACCTTTCTTATTGATGAAAAACGTGCCTATGTTTTATTTGATTCGGGCACGGATAGAAGCTATATGAGTAGGGATTTTTGTGCTAAATTAAGTTGCCCATTAACACCTTTGGATAATAAGTTTTTACTCGAATTAGCGAACGGTAAATTAATTAAAGCCTATAATATATGCCGGAACAGAAAAATTAAACTGGTTGACAAAACGTTTAATATTAATTTGATACCACTAGAGTTAGGAAGTTTTGATGTAATAATTAGCATGGACTGGTTGAAAAAGGAGAGAGTAGAAGTCATTTGTTACAAGAATGCGATTCGCATTCTGCGCGAAAAGGGAATATACTTAATGGTGTACGGAGAAAAGAGAAACGCGAAGTTAAATCTTATTAGTAACTTGAAGGCGCAAAAACTAATAAGAAAAGGTTGCTATGCTGTTGTAGCACACGTCGTGAAAGTCAATTCCGAAGAAAAGAACATCAATGATGTTCCTGTTGGAAAAGAATTTCCCGATGTATTTTCGAAAGAATTACCGGGACTACCTCCACACCGATCCGTTGAATTTCAAATAGATCTTGTACCAGAAGCTACACCAATAGCACATGATCCTTACTGACTCGCACCTAGTGAAATGAAGGAATTACAAAGCCAATTACAAGAGTTTCATTCGACCCAGCACCTCACCATAGGGAGCACATGTTTTATTTGTCAAGAAGAAGGATGGTACATTCAGGTTATGTATCGACTACCAAGAGTTGAACAAATTTACCATCAAGAACCGTTATCCACTACCGAGAATCGATGACTTATTTGATCAACTGCAAGGTTCGTCGGTTTATTCAAAGGTCGATTTACGTTCTGGTTATCATCAAATGTGGGTAAAGGAAGATGATATTCCAAAGACTGCTTTTAGAATGCGTTACGGTCATTATGAGTTTATGGCTATGCTGTTTGGTTTAACTAACGCACCACCCGTGTTCATGGATCTCATGAACCGAGTGTGTGGACCATATCTTGACAAGTTTGTCATTGTCTTCATCGATGACATACTTATTTACTCCAAGAATTATCAAGAGCACGGAGAACATTTGAGAATGGTTCTAGAATTGTTGAGGAAAAAAACTGTACGCTAAGTTTTCAAAGTGTGCATTTTGGTTGAAAGAAGTTCAATTCCTCGGTCACGTAGTGAACAAAGAAGGTATTCAGGTTGATCCGGAAAAGATTAAAACCGTTGAAAAGTGGGAAACCCCGAAAACTCTGACGCATATACGTCAATTTTTAGGATTGGCTGGTTAATACAGAAGATTCATCCAAGATTTTTCCAAAATAGCAAAACCCTTGACTGCATTAACGCATAAAGGGAAGAAATTTGAATGGAAGGATGAGCAAGAAAAAGCGTTTCAATTATTGAAGAAAAAGTTAACTGCGGCACCTATATTATCATTGCCTGAAGGGAATGATGATTTTGTGATTTATTGTGACACTTCAAAGCAAGGTCCCAGTTGTTTATTAATACAACGAAAGAAGGTAATTGCTTACGCATCTAGACAATTGAAGATTCACGAGCAAAATTATACGACTCACGATTTGGAATTGGGCGCTGTTGTTTTTGCATTAAAAATGTGGAGGCACTATTTATATGGGGTCAAATGTATCATATATACCGACCACAAAAGTCTCCAACATATATTTGATCAAAAACAATTGAACATGAGGCAGCGTAGGTGGATTGAGCTGTTAAATGATTACGGTTTTGAGATTCGTTACCACCCGGGGAAGACAAATGCGGTAGCCGACGCCTTGAGTAGAAAGGATAGGGAACCTATTCGAGTAAAAGCTATGAATATAATTATTCATACTAACCTTACTACTCGAATCGCGCAACAAGGAGTTTTGAAAGAAGGGAATTTGAAGAACGAAATACCCAAAGGATCGGAGAAACATCTTAATATTCGGGAAGAAGGAACCCGGTATATGGCTGAAAGAAATTGGCTATCAAAGTTTGGAGATGCGAGAGAAATGGTACTTAGGGTAGCACATAAAATTAGATATTCAATACATCCCGGAGCGGGGAAAATGTTCCAAGATCTCAAGAAATATTTTTTATGGCCGGGTATGAAAGCCGATGTTGCCACATACGTAGGGAATGTTTGACTTGTTCTAAAGTCAAAGCTGAACATCAGAAACCATCAGGTCTACTTCAACAACCTGAAATCCCGAAATGGAAATGGGAAAACATTACCATGGATTTCATTACTAAATTGCCAAGGACTGCAAGTGGTTATGATACAATTTGGGTAATAGTCGATCGTCTTACCAAATCAGCATACTTCCTACCAATGAGAGAAGATGACAAAATGGAGAAGTTAGCACGACTATACTTGAAGAAAGTCATCTCCTGACATGGAATACCAATCACTATTATCTCTGATAGGGATGGCAGATTTGTTACAAGGTTTTGGCAGACGTTACAACAAGCATTGGGAACTCGTCTAGACATGAGTACTGCTTATCATCCACAAACTGATGGGCAAAGTGAAAGGACGATACAGACGCTTGAAGACATGCTACGAGCATGTGTTATTGATTTTGGAAATGGTTGGGATCGACATCTACCGTTAGCAGAGTTTTCCTACAACAACAGTTACCACTCAAGTATTGATGCGGCACCGTTCGAGGCACTTTACGGTAGAAAGTACAGGTCTCCGATTTGTTGGAGCGAGGTGGGGGATAAACAAATTACGGGTCCATAAATTATCCAAGAAACTACCGAGAAAATCATTCAAATTCAACAACGGTTGAAAACCGCCCAGAATCGGCAAAAGAGCTACACGGACATTAGAAGAAAAGATTAAGAATTTGAAATTGGTGACATGGTCATGCTTAAGGTATCACCTTGGAAAGGCGTTGTTCGATTTGGAAAACGGGGAAAACTAAACCCGAGATACATTGGGCCATTCAAGATTATTGATCGTGTCGGACCGGTAGCTTATCGACTTGAATTACTGCAACAATTAGCCGACGTACATAATACCTTTCACGTCTCGAATCTGAAAAAATGCTTAGCTAAAGAAGATCTCACTATTCCTTTAGACGAAATTAAGATCAACAAAAAACTACAATTCGTTGAAGAACCCGTCGAGGTAATGGATCGTGAGGTTAAAGGACTCAAGAAAAACAAAATACCAATCATTAAGGTATGATGGAATGCTCGTAGAGGACCTGAGTTCACCTGGGAGCATGAAGATCAGATGAAGCAAAAATACCAGCACTTATTTCCAGAAGATGCGACAACACCTACAACAGCTTAAAATTTTAGGACGAAATTTATTTAACGGGTAGGTACTATAATAACCCGGATTTTTTTCCATGATTATATATATATATATATATATATATATATATATATATATATATATATATATATATATATATATATATATATATATTATGAGATTAATACTTACATGTATAAATGTTTCCAACATGTTAAGCAATCAAACTTGTTAAGACGTGATTAATTGACACGGATTTTATGTAAACGTTTAACCACCCAATTTATCCGATTATTCACGAATGTTATAACTTGTATATGACATGATAATATATATATGGACATATATATATGTTTAACATGATGAAATGATAATTATCTCATTATGTATATTAAAAATATACTATATACATAAAACAAGAATATTAAATTAAGGATTTTGAAACGATATTTATATGTAACGATTATCGTTATAACGACGTCTTAATGTATATATATCGTATTAAGATATATTAATACACTATGTTATCATGATAATATAACAATTTAACACCTCATTAGATATAATAACAATGGATTAATTGCATTAAACGAGATCGTTAACTTAAAAGTTTCAAAACAACACATGAATGTAACGACTAACGATGATTAACGACTCGATTAAATGTATATATATGTAGTGTATTAAGATGTATTAATACACTTTTGAAAGACTTCAAGACATATATCAAAATACTTCTACTTAACAAAGATGGTTACAATTACATTCCCATTCATTTTAATCAACAATTCAAATCGTATTCAATCAGTATTCGTGCTCGTATTATACCCAGCTTCTAGGTGTACATACTATTGGTATATATGTGACGAACCAAAAATTTCCAACCAAATTTAAACTTAATATGTATATGATTTCGACACGATAAGCAAAGTCTGTTAAACTGAATCTCAAAATTATTGAACTGTTTCATGAAATCAGTTAACCTTTGACTACTTCTGACGATTCA
The DNA here is from genome assembly GCF_046630445.1 of Rutidosis leptorrhynchoides. NCBI lineage: Eukaryota > Viridiplantae > Streptophyta > Magnoliopsida > Asterales > Asteraceae > Rutidosis > Rutidosis leptorrhynchoides. Next base: position 91,450,228 of record NC_092334.1, on the reverse strand, counting down.
CGATCAAATGTGTGTAAGTAAATATGTATATATATATATATATATATATATATATATATATATATATATAAGTGTATATATAATATTTTGAATTAATTAAATACTCTCAAATCAATTGAAATTAAAAAATGTAAAATAATATACATAGTATTTAAGTTGCAGTTAAAATATATATATATATATATATATATATATATATATATATATATATATATATATATATATATATATATATATATATATATATATATATATATATAGGTATATGATTTTTATACGTACTTAATAATATATGTAATAGTTTCAAATAATAATGTGACGACCCGGGAATTTCTGATCAAATTTAAACTTAATCCTTATATGATTTCGGCACAATAAGCTAAGTCTGTAAAGTTGAATCTCAAAATTTTTGAAACTATTTATATGGATTCCGTTAACCTTTGACGATTCATGAACAATTAATTGTAAATAGATACATATATATATATATATATATATATATATATATATATATATATATATATACATATATATATATATATATATATATATAAATATATATATATATATATATGTATATATATATATATGTATATATATATATATGTATATATATATATATAATTTGAAATAGTATTTGAAATAATATATGATTTAATTGTTAGAAATAAATATATAAAATAATATGCGATGTAATGCAAATTATTATATATATATATATAATTATGTATATAAATATTACTTGTAAATATATAAAATTATATTAAATCAAATGGTTTAAAAATATATAACATATTTATTTTAGTAGTTAAACTTGTTATTTAAAACCGTTATTATAGTAGAAAGAAAATATATTAAAAATAAATGATATCAAACATAAATAATGAACAATTGTAATACTCGGTTGACGTTTCGCCAGTGTTCATATAGATCTAATACAAGTTTATGAAGATTTAAAATAAAAATTAAACTGTAAATCAATTATGAAGATTTTAGATTTGATAAAAATATTTTTACCTTTCTAGATTAAATTTTAGTACTCCGTACATAGTATTTGGAACAGAAAATAATTAATTAACAAATCTTTTTGATCTGATTTCAAACAGGTAATGACCAGAATAAATAAATGGACTTAATTTAAAAGTTTGGGATTTTTAGGAACAATTTTATACGTTAACTGTTTAGCAATGGACACGATAGTACTATAAGGGAAATAAGTGTCGGCAGCCCGTGATTGAATTATTAACTAAATAGGGTCACTGTTTTCTTTTCTTCTTTATCTAACTCATCATATACATAATGGCATACATAGATATATATACCATATATATCATATACATAACGCGATTACACACCACCTTCACCTTTGATATTATCCCAGCCACCTTGGAACATCGGCCGCCACCTCTATCCAAAATCACTACCACTCGCCACCAAGCTCCTCCACCGGAGCATCTACGGCCTCCATAACGGTACACCATGAATCACAATTGCAACACCATCTTTATCCCACTCTTTCTCTCTCATTTTCTTCTTTGTGAATCCGAAACCACCACCACTGCAACCATTACCACCACACCTCACAGCCACCATTCAACATCACCTTCAACTGTCACTCTCTCTCTCTTCCCCCTCTCTCTTTTCTTCTCCGTGACACCATCATATCACCACCAATATTCATTTATGATTCTGTCCGTGAACCTTCATCACCGTCTTACAGTCGTCACCCACAACCGCCCCACCTCCATAAACCACCATCGTTCGCCACCCATAACCTGCAACACCCTTTTTTTTTAGTTTTCATTCGATCCAGACTACTACAATTACTCAATTTCTGTTTCTGTTTTGAGGATGAAGATGATATCGTATGATGATGATGATGTGAGGTGGTACATGATAACGTGATGTTTGATGATGATTAAAGTCGATGATGGTGATGACAAGGTCATGATGATGATTAGGAAGATGATTCGATGATCACGATAGTGATTTGATCATGATAATGATGGTGAAGCACGATGAAAACGAAAAAGATGATGAATAGGGCCGTGATATTGATAGTGATGCTCGACGTGATGATGAGGAGATGTTAACGATGAAGATGATATGTTTATAACGGTTAGACAATGATGATGATTATGATACATTGAAGTGTAGATGATGATGCTGTATGTATGATTATAATATGATGATAATAATGAAATAACGATGTTGATGGAGGATGAGTCTCAAAGAACCAAAGAACCCATCTGTTGCTTCTACAGTCCAGAAAATTGGGCTCTAAATAGGTTGTGAAAACCTTGGCTAAACATGGGCTGCTACATCTGCTTCCTTGTATGAGACGGACGCGAGTTATATAGTTTTCTGTTAGGAATCAATTCAAGAAAAACAAAATGGAGTAGTTGGTTAAGGAGTGGGTGGTTAAGCAAGAGGTCTTGGGTTCAAGCCCGGGCAAGGGCAGTTATTTTTGGCTTATTCTTGTGAGGTAGCATTCCTTTTATTATTATTATTATTATTATTATTATTATTTTTATTATTATTATTATTATTATTATTATTATTATTATTATTATTATTATTATTATTATTATTATTATTATTATTATTATTATTATTATTATTATTATTATTATACCTATGAATAAGTGAAAATAATTATTAGTTAAGGTTATGATTATATATAGATTATAAATACAAATATGAATATAAATATGATTAAACTTATAATTAAGTGATAACTTAAAATAAAATATTATTATTATTAACATCATTATATTATTATTATTAATTATTGTTGTTATTGTTAAGTTAATTATTATTATTACTATAATTATATATCATCTATATTATTATCAATATTACTATTACTATTATCAGTATTACTAAAAGTATCAATACTGTTAAATTTATCATTTTTATTAAAAATTAGTATTATTATTGAAATTAATATTTTTATTAAAATTATCATTTTTGTTATTAAAATTATCATTAGTATTATCATTAGAGTTATCATTAAAAGTATCATTTTAATATTATTATCATTAGTTTTATCATTATTAATATTATTATCACTATCATTATTATTATTATTATTATTATTATTATTATTATTATTATTATTATTATTATTATTATTATTATTATTATTATTATTATTATTATTATTATTATTTTCAAATCTAACCATTATTATTATTATTATCACTATGTTATTATTATTATAATTATTATTGTTACAAACAAAAGATATCTATATAAAAATATATATTTATTACATATATCATAAGTATACTAATATTTTATCTTTTAATATATTAACTAATATAATATTATTTATATTAATATAACATCTATTAAAGTGTATATATCATATAAGTATTATAACAAATTATAAGGATTAATATAATTATATATAAGGATAGGCATCTATATATATTTTAAAATATATATAAATTTAGTTGATTAATATTACAATGTGTTAATATATATAAATGATATAGGTTCGTGAATCCGAGGTCAACCTTGCACTTGTTCAATGTCGTCATATGTATTTTTACTACAAAATACAGTATATCAAGTTTCATTTGCTCCCTTTTTAAATGCTTTTGCAATATATATTTTTGGGACTGAGAATACATGCACTTTTATAAATGTTTGACGAAATAGACACAAGTAATCGAAACTACATTATATGGTTGAATGGATCGAAACTGAATATGCCCCTTTTAGCCTGGTAATCTAAGAATTAGGGAACTGGCCCCTAATTGACGCGAATCCTAAAGATAGATCTATGGGCTTAACAAACCCCATTCTGGAATTTGGAATGCTTTAGTACTTCGAAATTTATCATGTCCGATGGGTGTCCCAGAATGATGGGGTTATTCTATATGCATCTTATTAATGTCGATTATCAGGTGTTCAATCCATATGAATGATTTTTGTCTCTATACATGGGACGTATATTTATGAGAAATGAAAATGAAAATCTTGTGGTCTATTAAAATGTTGAAAATGATTGATTATGATAAATTAACGAACTCACCAACCTTTTGGTTGACACTTTAAAGCATGTTTATTCTCAGGTATGAAAGAAATCTTTCGGTGTGCATTTGCTCATTTTTAAAGATATTACTTGGAATCATTCATGGCATATTTCAAAAGATGTTGCATTCAAGTCGTTGAGTTCAGTAAAGATTATGATTAAGTAAATGATAGATTAGATCATTTATAGTTGGATATTATGAAATGATATGCATGCCTGTCAGCTTTCGATGTAATGAAAGTTTGTCTTTTAATAACGAATGCAATGTTTGAAAAATGTATCATATAGAGGTCAAGTACCTCGCGATGTAACCAAATGTAATGTATTCGTCCAGATGGATTAGGACGGGTCATCACATGTGGTATCAGAGCGGTGGTCTTAGCGAACTAGGTCTTGTATTAGTGTGTCTAACTAATAGTTTTTTAGATGCATTAGTGAGTCTGGACTTCGACCGTGTCTGCATGTCAAAAGTTTTGCTTATCATTTCGTGTCAAAAATCATCTGCTTATCATTCTTAGTCTAGACACATCTTACTGCATTGATGGCATGAATAGTGTATAGACAAAATTCATATCTTAGCGTATATGTTACTATAGACTTGCCTGACATATTACGTAATTTCCTCCGTAGTCTACGAAATCTTTTGTATTATATATATAGATATTCTATGTAGTTAGAATATCATCTGATATCAAAAAATCATTTCATATCTTAAAATCCTTTATTCAACCATATGAGATGGAACTCGCAACCAGTTCAAGTCCTTCGGATTTCGGAAGCTATTTTGATATGGTTACACACTTGAGCTCCAAAAGCAGTGTAACCGGAATAGATCAACCAACCAGTCTTCACCAATTCTGACTGAATTGGGGATGGGTTTGAAGTCGACTTAATCAATGGAGACGCGAAGAAGGCGATCCTTTCCGTTAACCGAATTCACCTCTTGGCGAAGAACCTGAAGCACTTACCGGCGAACCCATTTGAAACACCATTTTCACACTCATTTCCAGAGTATCTCGCAACGATTATATTGTATCTACAATTCTAAACCTTATTCATCCACTCGTTCTGACCGACAATCATCCCGAAATAATAGAAGAAGTCAACGAGCTTCGTGCTCGAGTTGTAGCTTTGGAAAATATGGTGCAAAACGTACCAGCTTCAGCAACATCACCGGCACCAACGGTACCACCAACATCAATACCAGTACCACCAAAAACAACATCCGCATCACACGCCTCAACATCACAATCTATACCTCAAGCATAATCATTGTTCTACATGATGTTCTACATCAGTTATCTTCGTTTGACATGGCAATTATGTAATCTCTAAAGTTTTAGAGATTATATATTCTTATTCTAACAGTAAATCAAATGAGTTTAATATCATATTAACTCATTAAATCCACGATTATATCTGAAGAAAATATATATGTATATATGTTTTCGTAAAGATTGTAATTAAAAATTCTTTCGTACAAACTGTTAATGGTGAAAATATTTTAACGGGTAGGTAATACCCGAGGAATATTTAGACTTCACATTAATAAGTTACACTGTACATTCTTTGAATCTGATTCAACAGTCATTTACTATCCTACTTACATCCACAGATATATGTATCCGTTCACCGCAGAATAACCATTTTCATTCAATTTCATATTTGGATTTTGACCTATCAGAATCAAACAAGTGGCATAATGAAGAAAACATTGGATAAACTAAAATTTGTTAGAAACAAACAAATTAATTATGAAAAATTTTGTTAAGAATCTACGCTAACAAAATCCTAGCTAAATGTTCCTAGCTAACTGCTAATTCCTTATCACATTTTAATTATCGCAATTTATTTTATCGCAATTTAATTCTCGCAATTTAATTTTTTGTCATTTAATTTCTGTTATTTATTTTACGCACTTTATTTATCGTCATTTAAATACTGTTATTTATGCATTTTAAATATCGGGACACGTATACAAGGTTTTGACATATCATATCGACGCATCTATATATATTATTTGGATTAACCATAGACACTCTATATGCAGTAATGCTTGAGTTAGCTATACAGGGTTGAGGTTTATTCTAAATAATATATATACTTTGAGTTGTGATCGAGTCTGAGACAAGTATATAACGGTTCACGACACGTAATAATTAATTCGAATATTATATATTAAACTATATATGAATTGTTGAACTACTAATTGTGGACTCCTAACTATGGACTAATGACATTGGACAATTAAAATGAATTAAAATATTGATTATAACATATGAAACTAAACATTTCTTCAAGTTTTCCACTTGATTTCATCTTAAACCTCATTTGTATCTTGATGATTACCATCTGCATTTAAATCTTTCATGATTCTTGAAAACACCTCAATCGAGAGGATGAACCAACCGCACTTTATCCATGGAAGAAAAGATTGATGCATATAGTTATGCATCTGAAAACACTCGGAACCTGAGTAAACGTTTAACACGTATCTGTACTAGCTCCCTTGGCGTTGTTATTACCGAAAATAACTTTACAATCCCTCTCCAAATTAGCAAATTTTGTCACAGCTCCAGCAAACCAACTTCAACTTTCATTCGAATAAGTCTTATTATAACTTTGATATATACGTTTGCCCCTTCATCATCATTACCGGAGAACTGTTTATATCCCACCACATTAGCAGTAAACTTACCAGCAACTTCATTACTCCGGACTCTAAACCTTTACGAACAGATCTTCATCATCATCCATTGATATTAGAAATTCTAAGATATCATCGTATCTTTCATTGTAAATATCCTCGATATTTCTGAAAATATTTTCATAACTATTCTTATCTGAAATCATTTATCTCTTCGCAATATCAATGTTACATCAGAAAGGAAACTATTTTAGTTTATAAATTCTGAAATATTTGAACTTAAAATAGGAATGATATTGAAGTAGTGTTGGGAACTGAAGCATGAGTTAGTATAATATAATGACACTTGATTAACGTGATTATATTACAGTAAGTCATGCTGAGTTTCTAATGGAACGTGATGATTCACAGACCCTAACGTCATCATGTGCCATGTTACATAACTCCTTCATTCTGCTTAACTTCTGAATATATCAAGAAAGTATATTCTTGATAGTTTTATTCTCAATGATTCAGGTAATTTGACAAATCAAATCGTGCTATTACATTCTTTCTTGTTTAGAACATTAAGTTCATTCGAAACTCCATACTTACGAATTCTGGACCATTACTCGCTTTACTAGAGGTCGAGAAGAGAATAAAAAGGCAAAGAACTCCAAAATATAAGAGAAAATATAAAGCCCAATAATCACACGGAGGTTACAAACCCTGGATATTAAAACGAATAGCAGTATAAAGACACGGTATAATTATGTAACGACCCGCACTTTTTCGATCGTTCTATACTTATAAGATTGATATTTACATAAATTAAACCTTGCCAACATGATAAGCAATCCAAATTGTCGAGATTTATATTTCCGAAAAGAGTTTTACACAACGTTTGACCGTCTAGTTTGACCGATGATATCACGAACTATACAATATATGATAATTATACGTTTGTGTATATAAATGTATATATACATATTTAACATGATTAATAAATGTTTTAATATCTCATTTTGTATTAATAACAACAAGTTATATGTGTATTTTGAAACTACTAACTTAAGTTTTCAAAACGATAACTATACGTAACGTTATTTGACATAAATACTTAAGACATATAATGTTTATACATATATTGTATAAGTAATGTATTTAATCACTTTTAAAGACTTAAATACATAAAACCATATAAGTATATTCACAAAAGATAGCTATATTTGAATCCTCATTCCATTTTTCACAAAATTTCTATACGTATACCTAGAGTATTTGTACTCGTATCATACCAAGCTCCTATACGTATTTACTAATAGTAAATACACATCAAAATCACCACCTAACCAGCCATTATTCATGCCATGAGGGCTAGGTAATTGAATTTGGAAGCAATTAGGACTAGATACATAAAATGATAGCTTGGAATTTTTGTCCATATACCTCATAAAACACGTTTTTAGGGTGTATATATACATGATCATTTTGCTTCATTTACTACTTCAATTTCCTAGCTAAAACACACACTCTTTCTTACTCTCTAAACTCCATAACAACCCAGCAAAATTCCATAAAGATCTAGCTTCAAAAACCATACTAAAACACCATAAGAAAACCATACAAAAACATTTCAAGAAAACCCTCCAAGAACACCAACTTACTTCCAATCTTTCATCCACTTCTATCACCCTTTTGATTCTAGCTTCTTACTCCTCTTTTACAGCAAACTTATCCAAGGAACTTGAGGTAGAATCTATGTTCATAACCTTATTCAATTCATATATATATAGCTATCTTATTTTGTGGTACAAAAGTTTAACAACAAGAACATAGTTTGAATGTTTTCAAACTTGTTGCAAACTAAATAGATCCTTCTAACTTAACTTTTAAAATACTTCAAGACATGTAACATAACTTATTTATATGTTAATTTAACAAGGTAAAACTTGGTTTTTCAAAGTATAAGTATTTTTGGAAAAATGGTCATTAAATGATTTTGTTGTAACAAAAATGTTTAACTTCATATGTTTCACTAAACTTTCACTTATGCCGTATGATTTTGAATACAAACCAAGGTATTTACAGTTCATAGTCTTAAAGAAGAACTCGATCCAAGAAGATGGCAATTTGAATCAACGAAAACGGACTTGTAACGAAGAAACTATGACCGAAACAAAATTGGCTATCCTAGACATTTTCAACTTCGGGATTCATTGGAAAAATTTACATAAAATCACATACTTCTAAGATAACATGATATTTTATATATATGTACTCATAATTCAATTTCATATGGTTCAGGATCACCCGTAAGCAACACGAGAAGATTAATCATAAGATCCCATGATTGTACGCAACACGTCATTTGACAACACCGGTACTTTATGTACGCAACACGTCATTTGACAACACCGGTACCATGGGTCAAGATTAATCTCGACCAATACATATACGTTGGGGTTTTATTTATTTCGTTGGGGGTTTTATTTATTGCGGGTATATTAAACATCTAAAAAATGAACCATTAAAAATTGAATTGCTAACCTCGGACAGCTAACTTCGGACTAAGGAAATATTCAAAGTATTAAAACTATAACAAGTATATATATATATAACGTTTGTTTTAAAATGAAAACATATTGATATATTATATATGGATAGGTTCGTGATATCAACCGGAAGACCGAGTCAAATTATATATATCATCAAGACAAGAGTGAGTATATAGTCCCACTTTTAAACTCTAAATATTTCGGGATGAGAATACATGTATTTTATGTTTTACGATATGGACACAAGTAACTGAAAAATATATTCTACGTTGAGTTGTACCACTGGCATACTTCCCTGTAGCTTGGTAACTAATATTTACAGCGGTATTGTAAACGCGAATCCTGTTGATAGATCTATCGGGCCTGACAACCCTAACCGGACTGGACGACCAGTATTCAACAGTTGCACAGTACTTCGTTTTGTGACTACACTTGGTACGGTGTAGTAAGATTTCATATTAAAGGGAATATGCGACGTGAAAATGTTAAGTATGGTTACCAAGTGCTCAACCACTTAGAATACTTTTATTAAACTGTTTATATACGAAATCTTGTGGTCTATATATATATTGCTGCCGGCATTAAACCTATATCTCACCAACTTTATGTTGACCTTTTTAAAACATGTCTATTCTCAGGTGATTTCTAAAGCTTCCGCTGCATCATGTTGGATCTAACCAGGATCTTGCGTACGCATGTTTGTGTCAAAAATAAAACTGCATATCCGAGAAGTTGTATTGTAAAATATGCTAAAAACCGTGTTGTTGTCATCATTTGTAAAGTTTGTAAGTCGAAGATTATCGCTAAACGTTAATCTTCTTTTTATTGTCTTAAGCTTGTAACAAAAATAATGGTTGTGGTTTGTAATGTATAATATATGCAGTTTTTCTTTTAAAAATGTCTCATATAGAGGTCAATACCTCGCAATGAAATCATACGTTATCTAACGCGTTCTTATAGTTAAGGACGGGTTATGACATGTGGTATCAGAGCGTTGGTCTTAGCGAACCAGGTTTGCATTAGTGTGTCTAACCAAGAAGTCGTTAGGATACATTAGTAAAGTCTGGACTTTGACCGGGTCTGATTTTAAAAACCATTGCTTATCACTGTTGGTTAAAAATTTATATGTAAATATTATGTAAGTACTAATGGGTTAGTTGTTATGTGATAGATGTCGGGCTCGAAACTTATTATCACATTCAGCGACTCCGAATCAGAACCTTCAGATTGTGTTTCAGTCATTAACATATCCGATGACGAAAGTGGTATTTTTGGGGAAGACTCACAATTTCCGGATGAACCAACTATAGAAAAATCGGAAAGTGAACCCGAGGAGGAAAGTGAACCCGAAGAGGAAAGTGAACCCGAAGAAGAAAGTGAACCCGAGGAAGAAATACTAGAAATTACGAAAGAAAAATTCGATCAAGGAAAGAAACGAAAAGCGAATGAATTAGAAAATTCAAATCCCGAACTTAGTGAGAATGACGTGGCACCAATTCCACTCAACACTACCACCCCTATTCCCGCTATTCCTATTAGTGCTATCCCCGCATCTAGTTCTTCGGCTCCTCAGCCAAAACGTAGGCAGACAGCTAGGATAAGCGTTAGGCCATTCATTGGAACTAAACGCCCTAGAAAATAGACCGAACGATGCACTGCCGTATTAAGCCATGGAATCAAATAATGTTTTGTATAATATTATTAGTGTGGTTTGTTTAATGTTCGATGTAAGATAAGCATATGTAAAATAGCGAAGTATGAAATGCAATAATTCTCCATGGTTAAGTATTATTTAGATTGTAGTAATTGGTTCTGTACTAAGCTATTAAGTATGAACATTAACGGGTAGGTACTACCCTAGATATAATTATAAAACGCTAATAAGAAGAAAAGGCTTTTATAATAATACCTGGTTCATATTATTAACAAGCTATAAATGTACTATAAATACACACTACATCTATAATATTCCATGTGAATAATTATTTTCTTTCATTAGGAAATGGCGCGATTGAATCGAATGACGGAACAAGAACTCGAGGAACTCATCAACCAGCGAGTGAACGACAGAATGTTATGGGTTGAGGCTGCAAGAGCTGCTGCAGTTAACCCAAATCCTCGTGTAGGATGTACTTACAAGACTTTCCAAGCTTGCAAACCTTCATCATTCAGTGGAACGGAAGGACCGATCGGTTTAACCCGGTGGATAGAAAAGATGGAGACGGTGTTTAAAATCAGTGGTTGTGATGAAAAAGACATGACCAAGTTTGCATCGTGCACTTTACAAGATAGTGCACTCACATGGTGGAAGAATTATGTGAAGGCGGTAGGAGGAGATGTAGCTTATGATACTCCATGGGAAGAATTCAAAGCAATGATAATCACCGAGTATTGTCCAAGGAATGAGGTTATTAAGTTAGAAGATGAGTTACGAAGTTTGAAGGTGGTTGGTACTGAAATCACCAACTACAATCAGCGATTCATGGAATTGGTTTTACTATGTCCTGAATTGGTTCCAACCGAAGCACGGAAGATTGAAATGTACAAAGGTGGTTTGCCCAGAAAGGTCAAGGCAAACGTTACGGCGTCGAAGCCTAAGACAATTCATGAAGCTATAACCATGGCGAACGAGCTAATGGATCAAGTCATCTTGGATAAGAAAGCATTCACTGCTGATGTGAAGGTATCGAGCAACAAAAGAAAGTGGAACGGAAATTATGATCGAGGTTACCAACAACAATCTTTTAAGAAATCAGAAACCCCGAAAGGTGCGGGTAGCGGTTCAGGCTTTGGTTACAAAGGACAAAGTCCTTTATGCAACCGTTGTCACAAACATCACTTTGGTTACTGTAGTGTGTTGTGCACCAAATGCAATCGACAGGGACATCTTGCTGAAGATTGTAAGGCTCTCGTTACAAATGCAAATGGTAACAAGACTCCTGCCACCAACGCAAATAGAACTGCTTTGGCTAACATTACTTGTTTTGGGTGTGGAAAACAAGGTCACTATAAGAGCCAGTGCCCGAATCAGAATGGCGAACCTGCACGTGGAAGAGCGTTTGTTATTAATGCTAGAGAGGCACGTGAAGACCCGGAACTTGTTACGGGTACGTTTACCATTAATAACTTATCAGCATCTATTTTATTTGATACTGGCGCCGATAGAAGTTACGTGTGTAGAAATTTTTACACTAAATTGAATTGTTCATCATTACCTCTAGATGCTAAGTACTTGATTGAGTTAGCTAACGGTAAACTAATTAAAGCCGATAAAATTTGTCGTGATTGTGAAATAAATCTAGCCGGAGAAACGTTTAAAATCGACTTAATACCCGTAGAATTAGGAGGTTTTGATGTAATAGTCGGCATGGACTGGATGTCCAAAATAGGAGCGGAAGTTGTTTGTGCTAAGAAGGCAATTCGTATTCCTGGTAAGGATAAAATACCGGTGATGATTTATGGAGAGAAGGGTAATTCAAAACTAAAACTCATTAGCTGTTTGAAAGCCAAGAAGTGTTTAGAAAAGGGATGTTACGCTATTTTAGCACATGTTAATAAGGTCGAAAAGAAAGAAAAGTGTATCAACGACGTGCCTGTGGCAAGAGATTTTCCTGAAGTTTTTCCGGAAGAATTGCCGGGATTACCTCCATTTAGATCGGTAGAATTTCAAATAGATTTAGTACCAGGAGCTGCACCAGTGGCTCGTGCTCCATATAGACTTGCACCGTCCGAGTTAAAAGAACTTCAAAGTCAGTTAAAAGAATTACTGGATCGTGGATTTATACGACCAAGTACTTCACCGTGGGGAGCTCCAATTTTGTTTGTTAAGAAGAAAGATGGATCTTTTAGGATGTGTATAGATTATCGTGAATTAAATAAGTTAACTATCAAGAATCGGTATCCACTACCGAGAATTGATGACTTATTTGATCAATTGCAAGGATCATGTGTTTATTCGAAAATCGATCTAAGATCGGGTTATCATCAACTTCGGGTCAAAGAAGAGGACATTCCGAAAACTGCTTTTCGGACACGTTATGGTCATTACGAATTTTTGGTTATGCCGTTTGGATTGACGAATGCGCCAGCTGTATTCATGGACCTCATGAATCGAGTTTGTAGTCCGTATTTGGATAAGTTTGTTATCGTTTTCATTGATGATATTCTTATCTATTCCAAGAGTGAGCAAGAGCATGAAGAGCATTTAAGGTTGATATTAGAATTGTTGAGAAAAGAACAACTTTATGCTAAATTTTCTAAGTGTGCTTTCTGGTTGAAAGAAGTGCAATTTCTTGGTCACGTTGTTAATAGCGAAGGAATTCAGGTTGATCCAGCAAAAACTGAAGCTATTGAAAAATGGGAGACTCCTAAGACACCAACGCAGATACGCCAATTTTTGGGTTTAGCCGGTTATTATAGAAGGTTTATTCAAGATTTTTCCCGAATAGCTAAGCCGTTGACAGCATTAACGCAAAAAGGGAAGAAATATGAATGGACCTCGGAGCAGGAGAACGCATTTCAAATACTGAAGAAGAAGTTAACTACGGCGCCTATATTATCGTTACCAGAAGGGAACGATGATTTTGAAATATATTGTGACGCTTCGCGACAAGGTTTTGGTTGTGTTCTTATGCAACGGAAGAAAGTTATTGCATTCGCATCCCGACAATTGAAGATTCACGAGCGAAATTATACGACGCATGATCTAGAATTGGGAGCAGTCGTGTTTGCATTGAAGATGTGGAGACACTACTTGTATGGGGTTAAATTCACTGTGTTTACTGATCATAAAAGCCTTCAACATATTTTTGATCAGAAACAATTGAACATGAGGCAACGTAGGTGGGTCGAGTTAATAAACGACTATGATTGTGAAATTCGTTATCATCCCGGGAAAGCGAATGTGGTGGCTGACGCACTAAGCAGAAAGGAACGAGAACCAATTCGAGTACGAGCGATGAACATAAAAATTCGCATGAATCTCAACTCACAAATCAAAGAAGTTCAACGAGAAGCACTTACTAAAGAAAATATAGGAAATGAAATAATGAAAAAGTATGAGAAGCAACTCGTTATACGGGAAGATGGAATTCGATATTTTGCAAACCGTATTTGGGTACCGAAGTTGGGTGGATTAAGGAAGTTGATATTGAACGAGGCACATAAGACAAGATACTCGATACATCCTGGAGTTGGAAAGATGTATCAAGATCTTAAGACACGTTATTGGTGGCCTAACTTAAAGACCGACGTTGCAACATATGTTGGGGAATGTTTGACTTGTTCCAAAGTCAAAGCAGAACATCAAAAGCCGTCAGGGTTACTTCAACAACCAGAAATCCCAGAATGGAAATGGGATGGTATTACCATGGATTTCATCACGAAGTTACCAAAGACTGCCTGGGGATACGACACCATTTGGGTGATTGTTGATCGTCTCACCAAGTCTGCACATTTCTTGCCTATAAAGGAAACAGATAGAATGGAGAAACTATTACGATTGTATATAAAGGAAGTTGTTTCAAGGCATGGAATACCTATTTCCATTATATCCGATCGTGATAGTAGATTTACCTCAAAGTTTTGGCAATCTCTACAGGAGGCACTAGGAACTCGTTTGGATATGAGTACCGCATATCATCCGCAGACCGACGGGCAGAGTGAAAGAACAATTCAGACTCTTGAAGACATGCTCAGGGCATGTGTGATCGATTTTGGAAACGGATGGGATAAATATCTACCATTAGCAGAATTCTCGTATAATAATAGTTATCATGCGAGCATTGGAGCTGCGCCATTCGAAGCATTGTATGGAAGGAAGTGTAGATCTCCTATCTGTTGGAATGAAGTAGGAGATCGACAATTAACTGGTCCCGAGATCATACATGAAACGACTGAGAAGATAGTGCAAATCAAGGAGAGATTAAAAACAGCCCGCAGTCGCCAAAAGAGCTACGCCGATGTCCGAAGGAAACCATTAGAGTTTCAGGTCGGGGACATGGTTATGCTAAAGGTGTCACCTTGGAAAGGTGTGATACGTTTTGGAAAAAGGGGTAAACTGAACCCAAGGTACGTAGGCCCGTTTAAGATCATCGAACGCATTGGACCGGTAGCTTATCGACTCGAGTTACCGCAACAACTCGCCGGAGTACATAATACCTTTCACGTCTCGAACCTTAAGAAGTGTCTTGCAAAGGAAGACCTCACCATTCCTCTTGAAGAAATCCATGTCGACGAGAAACTACAATTCGTCGAAGGACCAATTGAAATCATGGACCGTGAAGTTAAACAGCTCAAACAGAGCAATATACCGATTGTTAAGGTTCGTTGGAATGCTAGAAGAGGTCCCGAGTTTACGTGGGAACGAGAGGATCAAATGAAACAAAAGTATCCACACTTGTTTCTCGATAACGCAAAATAGGTACAATTTTAAAATTTCGGGACGAAATTTATTTAACGGGGAGGTAATGTAACGACCCGCACTTTTTCGATCGTTCTATACTTATAAGATTGATATTTACATAAATTAAACCTTGCCAACATGATAAGCAATCCAAATTGTCGAGATTTATATTTCCGAAAAGAGTTTTACACAACGTTTGACCGTCTAGTTTGACCGATGATATCACGAACTATACAATATATGATAATTATACGTTTGTGTATATAAATGTATATATACATATTTAACATGATTAATAAATGTTTTAATATCTCATTTTGTATTAATAACAACAAGTTATATGTGTATTTTGAAACTACTAACTTAAGTTTTCAAAACGATAACTATACGTAACGTTATTTGACATAAATACTTAAGACATATAATGTTTATACATATATTGTATAAGTAATGTATTTAATCACTTTTAAAGACTTAAATACATAAAACCATATAAGTATATTCACAAAAGATAGCTATATTTGAATCCTCATTCCATTTTTCACAAAATTTCTATACGTATACCTAGAGTATTTGTACTCGTATCATACCAAGCTCCTATACGTATTTACTAATAGTAAATACACATCAAAATCACCACCTAACCAGCCATTATTCATGCCATGAGGGCTAGGTAATTGAATTTGGAAGCAATTAGGACTAGATACATAAAATGATAGCTTGGAATTTTTGTCCATATACCTCATAAAACACGTTTTTAGGGTGTATATATACATGATCATTTTGCTTCATTTACTACTTCAATTTCCTAGCTAAAACACACACTCTTTCTTACTCTCTAAACTCCATAACAACCCAGCAAAATTCCATAAAGATCTAGCTTCAAAAACCATACTAAAACACCATAAGAAAACCATACAAAAACATTTCAAGAAAACCCTCCAAGAACACCAACTTACTTCCAATCTTTCATCCACTTCTATCACCCTTTTGATTCTAGCTTCTTACTCCTCTTTTACAGCAAACTTATCCAAGGAACTTGAGGTAGAATCTATGTTCATAACCTTATTCAATTCATATATATATAGCTATCTTATTTTGTGGTACAAAAGTTTAACAACAAGAACATAGTTTGAATGTTTTCAAACTTGTTGCAAACTAAATAGATCCTTCTAACTTAACTTTTAAAATACTTCAAGACATGTAACATAACTTATTTATATGTTAATTTAACAAGGTAAAACTTGGTTTTTCAAAGTATAAGTATTTTTGGAAAAATGGTCATTAAATGATTTTGTTGTAACAAAAATGTTTAACTTCATATGTTTCACTAAACTTTCACTTATGCCGTATGATTTTGAATACAAACCAAGGTATTTACAGTTCATAGTCTTAAAGAAGAACTCGATCCAAGAAGATGGCAATTTGAATCAACGAAAACGGACTTGTAACGAAGAAACTATGACCGAAACAAAATTGGCTATCCTAGACATTTTCAACTTCGGGATTCATTGGAAAAATTTACATAAAATCACATACTTCTAAGATAACATGATATTTTATATATATGTACTCATAATTCAATTTCATATGGTTCAGGATCACCCGTAAGCAACACGAGAAGATTAATCATAAGATCCCATGATTGTACGCAACACGTCATTTGACAACACCGGTACTTTATGTACGCAACACGTCATTTGACAACACCGGTACCATGGGTCAAGATTAATCTCGACCAATACATATACGTTGGGGTTTTATTTATTTCGTTGGGGGTTTTATTTATTGCGGGTATATTAAACATCTAAAAAATGAACCATTAAAAATTGAATTGCTAACCTCGGACAGCTAACTTCGGACTAAGGAAATATTCAAAGTATTAAAACTATAACAAGTATATATATATATAACGTTTGTTTTAAAATGAAAACATATTGATATATTATATATGGATAGGTTCGTGATATCAACCGGAAGACCGAGTCAAATTATATATATCATCAAGACAAGAGTGAGTATATAGTCCCACTTTTAAACTCTAAATATTTCGGGATGAGAATACATGTATTTTATGTTTTACGATATGGACACAAGTAACTGAAAAATATATTCTACGTTGAGTTGTACCACTGGCATACTTCCCTGTAGCTTGGTAACTAATATTTACAGCGGTATTGTAAACGCGAATCCTGTTGATAGATCTATCGGGCCTGACAACCCTAACCGGACTGGACGACCAGTATTCAACGGTTGCACAGTACTTCGTTTTGTGACTACACTTGGTACGGTGTAGTAAGATTTCATATTAAAGGGAATATGCGACGTGAAAATGTTAAGTATGGTTACCAAGTGCTCAACCACTTAGAATACTTTTATTAAACTGTTTATATACGAAATCTTGTGGTCTATATATATATTGCTGCCGGCATTAAACGTATATCTCACCAACTTTATGTTGACCTTTTTAAAACATGTATATTCTCAGGTGATTTCTAAAGCTTCCGCTGCATCATGTTGGATCTAACCAGGATCTTGCGTACGCATGTTTGTGTCAAAAATAAAACTGCATATCCGAGATGTTGTATTGTAAAATATGCTAAAAACCGTGTTGTTGTCATCATTTGTAAAGTTTGTAAGTCGAAGATTATCGCTAAACGTTAATCTTCTTTTTATTGTCTTAAGCTTGTAACAAAAATAATGGTTGTGGTTTGTAATGTATAATATATGCAGTTTTTCTTTTAAAAATGTCTCATATAGAGGTCAATACCTCGCAATGAAATCATACGTTATCTAACGCGTTCTTATAGTTAAGGACGGGTTATGACAAATTAAGAATAGTATCACCCCAAGGTAATAGTAGAGGTGAACAGATTTTTCTAATGGAAGATTGAAAAGAAGGATGACAGAAATGATAATTAGGAAAATATCAAGGATTAGAACTGGGTTAAGCATTTTTACAATCTTTTGGATGTATGAACTAAGAAAGAAAGTATAGGAATGGTGAGAATAATGGAACGAAAAAAGCATAATTTATAATGTAAATATCAGACAGAGTAATAAAGGCAGATCACCGTATTAAATTATAGAGATCTTAATTTCCTTATTCGCCGAAGAATCAAATCTTTTAGATTTCAAAGATTCTCTTTTAAATCCCTTGAATTCCGGAAATCAACCGTGACTACGTCTCCGATTAAGTCAAACCTGCATTTAATCATTTCACCCTTTCGTGATAACTTCACTCGTACTTTTCACATAAACGAATTGTTTTATCTATATTACTCATTGATGATAAAACTCTAATTTCCAGCTCGTATGCGTCATGAAAACATACTTATTGTCAGCCATAACCATCCCAATCAAATTTTGGGATGACATTTCTTTAACGGGTAGGTACTGTGACGACCCGGGAATTTCCGATAAAATTTAAACTTAATCCTTATATGATTTCGACACGATAAGCTAAGTCTGTAAAGTTGAATCTCAAAATTTTTGAAACTATTTATATGGATTCTGTTAACCTTTGACTGTTTCCGATGATTCACGAACAATTAATTGTAAATAGATATATGTATATATATATATATGTATATATATGTATATATATATGTATATATATATATATATATATATATATATATAATTTGAAATATTATTTGAAATAATATATGATTTAATTATTGGAAATAAATATATAAAATAATATGCAATGTAATGCATACTATTATTATATATATATATATATATATATATATATATATATATATATATATATATATATATATATATATATATATATATATATATATATATATATATATATATATATATATTACTAGTAAATATATAAAATTATATTAAATCAAATGGTTTAAAAATATTTAACATATTTATTTTAGTAGTTAAACTTGTTATTTAAAACCGTTTTTATAGTAGAAAGAAAATATATTAAAAATAAATGATATCAAACATAAATAATAAACAATTGTAATACTCGGTTGACGTTTCGCCAGTGTTCATATAGATCTAATACAAGTTTATGAAGATTTAAAATAAAATTTAAACTGTAAATCAATTACGAAGAATTTAGATTTGATAAAAATATTTTTACCTTTCTAGATTAAATTTTAGTACTCCGTACATAGTATTTGGAACAGAAAATAATTAATTAACAAATCTTTTTGATCAGGTTTCAAACAGGTAATGACCAGAATAAATAAATGGACTTAATTTAAAAGTTTGGGATTTTTAGGAACAATTTTATACGTTAACTGTTTAGCAATGGACATGATAGTACTATAAGGGAAATAAGTGTCGGCAGCCCGTGATTGAATTATTAACTAAATAGGGTCACTGTTTTCTTTTCTTCTTTATCTAACTCACCATATACATAATGGCATACATAGATATATATATATATATATATATATATATATATATATATATATATATATATATATATATATCATATACATAACGCGATTACACATCACCTTCACCTTTGATATTATCCCGGCCACCTTGGAACACCGGCCGCCACCTCTATCTAATATCACTACCTCTCTCCACCAAGCTCCTCCACCGGAGCATCTACGGCCACCATAACGGTACACCATGAATCCCCATTGTGACACCATCTTTATCCCACTCTTTCTCTCTCGTTTTCTTCTTTGTGAATCTGAAACCACCACCACCGCAACCATTACCACCACACCTCACTGCCACCATTCAACATCACCTTCAACCGTCACTCTCTCTCTTCTCCCTCTCTCTTTTCCTCTCCGTGGCACCATCATATCACCACCAATATTCGTTTATGATTCTGTCCACGAACCTTCATCACCGTCTTACAGTCGTCACCCACAACCGCCCCACCTCCGTAAACTACCATCATTCGCCACCCATAACCTGCAACACCCATTTTTTTTTAGTTTTCATTCGATCCAGACTGCTACTATTACTCGAATTCTGTTTCTGTTTTGAGGATGAAGATGATACCGTATGATGATGATGTGAGATGGTACATGATAATGTGATGTTTGATGATGATTAAAGTTGATAATGGTGATCATGATAATGATGGTGAAGCACGATGAAAACGAAAAAGATGATGAATAGGGCCGTGATATTAATAGTGTTGCTCGACGTGATGATGAGGAGATGTTAATGATGAAGATGATATGTTTATAACGGTTAGACGATGATGATGATTATGATACATTGAAGTGTAGATGATGATGATGTATGTATGATTATAATATGATGATAATAATGAAATAACGATGTTGATGGAGGATGTGTCTCGAAGAACCAAAGAACCCATCTGTTGCTTCTACAGTCCAGATTATTGGGCTCTAAATGGGCTGTGAAAACCTTGGCTAAACATGGGCTGCTACATCTGCTTCCTTGTATGAGACGGACGCTAGTTATATAGTTTTCTGTTAGGAATCAATTCAAGAAAAACGAAATGGAGTAGTTGGTTAAGGAGTGGGTGGTTAAGCGAGAGGTCTTGGGTTCAAGCCCGGGCAAAGGCAGTTATTTTTGGCTTATTCTTGTGAGGTAGCATTCCTTTTATTATTATTATTATTATTATTATTATTATTATTATTATTATTATTATTATTATTATTATTATTATTATTATTATTATAGCTATGAATGAATGAAAATAATTATTACTTAAGGTTATGACTATATATAGATTATAAATACAAATATGAATATAAAGATGATTAAACTTATAATTAAGTAATAACTTAAAATAAAATATTATTATTATTAACATCATTATATTATTATTATTAATTATTGTTATTATTGTTAAGTTAATTATTATTATTACTATCATTAAATATCTTCTATATTATTATCAATATTATTATTACTATTATCAGTATTACTAAAAGTATCAATACTGTTAAATTTATCATTTTTATTAAAAATTAGTATTATTATTGAAAATAATATTTTTATTAAAATTATCATTAGTTTTATCATTAGAGTTATCACTAAAAGTATCATTTTAATATTATTATCATTAGTTTTATCATTATTAATATTATTATCATTATTATTATTATTATTATTATTATTATTATTATTATTATTATTATTATTATTATTATTATTATTATTATTATTATTATTATTTTCAAATCTAACCATTATTATTATTATTATTATTATTATTATTATTATTATTATTATTATTATTATTATTATTATTATTATTATTATTATTATTATTATAATTATTATTGTTACAAACAAAAGATATCTATATAAAAATATATATTTATTACATATATCATAAGTATACTAATATTAGATATTTTAATATATTAACTAATATAATATTATTTACATTAATATAACATCGATTAAAGTGTATATATCATATAAGTATTATAACAAATTATAAGTATTAATATAATTATATATAAGGATAGGCATCTATATATATATTATAAAATATATATAAATTTAGTTGATTAATATTACAATGTGTTAATATATATAAATGATATAGGTTCGTGAATCCGAGGTCAACCTTGCACTTGTTCAATGTCATCATATTTATTTTTACTACAAAATACAGTATAGTGAGTTTCATTTGCTCCCTTTTTAAATGCTTTTGCAATACATATTTTTGGGACTGAGAATACATGCGCTTTTATAAATGTTTAACGAAATAGACACAAGTAATTGAAACTACATTATATGGTTGAATGGATCGAAACCGAATATGCCCATTTTAGCCTGGTAATCTAATAATTAGGGAACTGGCCCCTAATTGACGCAAATCCTAAAGATAGATCTATGGGCTTAACAAACCCCATTCTGGAATTTGAAATGCTTTAGTACTTCGAAATTTATCATGTCCGACGGATGTCCCGGAATGATGGGGATATTCTATATGCATCTTATTAATATCGATTATCAGGTGTTCAATCCATATGAATGATTTTTGTCTCTATGCATGGGACGTATATTTATGAGAAATGGAAATGAAAATCTTGTGGTCTATTAAAATGTTGAAAATGATCGATTATGATAAATTACTGAACTCACCAACCTTTTGGTTGACACTTTAAAGCATGTTTATTCTCAGGTATGAAAGAAATCTTCCGCTGTGCATTTGTTCATTTTTAAAGATATTACTTGGAATCATTCATGGCATATTTCAAAAGACGTTGCTTTCAAGTCGTTGAGTTCAGTAAAGATTATGATTAAGTAAATTACATATTAGATCATTTATAGTTGGATATTATGAAATGGTATGCATGTCTGTCAACTTTCGATGTAATGAAAGTTTGTCTTTTAAAAACGAATGCAATGTTTGAAAAATGTATCATATAGTGGTCAAGTACCTCGCGATGTAACCAAATGTAATGTATTCGTCCAGATGGATTAGGACGGGTCATCACAAATAATATACGATTTAATTGCTTAAACTAAATAAGTAAAATAAATACAAGTTAATCATTTGAATAGAAAATGAAAAGTAAAATACAAAATAATTAAACTGTTATGAATCTATATAAATATATATATGACTTCTGTACATAATTAATATTATATGAATATTGTAATATATATAAAATTATATTAAATATTAGTATATGTTATTATATATATATATATATATATATATATATATATATATATATATATATATATATATATATATATATATATATATATATATATATATATATATATCTATATATATATACATATTACATAAATAATAATAGGTGATATTAAAATATTAAATTTAATTATAATGTAAAACAAAGTTGTTGTTGTTGTAATATTATTATTACTTTACTATTAATATTAATAATTGTATTATTATTATTATTGTTATAATTGTAAAGCTATCAAAGTAAAAATTTTATGCATAAAGATTAATTAAAAGTATAATTTAGTGGTAATTTAAATGTCACTAGTTATTATTAGTATTAAGAATTTCATTATTATTAATAGTATTTAATTATTATCATTATTAATATAGGTATTTTTATAAAAACTATCATCCATATTATTATTACTAGTATTATCATTATTATAAATATGATTTTTGTATTAATATGATTGTTATTATTCCTATTACTAATTTGTTATTATTAGTATTTTTTTAGGATTTATATTAATAATAATTATTATTATTAAATATAATTACATTATTATTTATAAGGACCAAATACAGCAGATAATAATTACGCGAATTATTAAGCATCATTTTCAACTTTTATAAAGTTTTTGTTTCTGTCTGCAATCCGTTACCCATCGATTTCAAACACGATACCAAACAAAAATTCGCGTATTATATATTGACTTAAGCAATTGTGATTGAATTAACAAAGAAAAATAAATAAATAAAAAGCCTCGTACCTCTCTGTTCTTGTTTCATTTTCAATTTACTCGATTTCGAAATAAATTTCAAAAAGTAATAATTCAGATATGTTAGGAATTTTATAGTGAAACTATCTGCAAATTTTCAAATCCTAATTCGCAAAATCAAGGTTTAATTTTGGAGTCAAACCTTAAATTTAAAAAGTCAACCTAGGTGTTCTTGAAGAAATTCGAGTCCGTGTTTGTGTTTTAAGTTCAATTGACAATTCAAATAGTGTCTAAATATGATTTGCAAACTATTTCATGAAGGAATTGGGGTCTAAAACAAACTTAAAATCGAAAGTGAGGTTTATTTTTTTCTCTTTTTGCGACAGCAGCGAGGCTGCTTCTTTTTTTCTCGTTTTATATTGATCAAGAACACCACTTCATTAGTTCTTTGTTTGTTTGCAAGTCTGAAACGTAAACGCAAATTCATTGTTTTGATTAATGGAGTTCACTGGTTGTTTTTAAAATTGTGAAGAAGATGGAAAAGGAATCATATATAATTACGGGTTAAATATAATTAAGTTTCACATATTATTAGAAAAACAATCGCAGAGCAGTGGTGTGGGGTGTTTACGGGTGAGCGGGAGGTCACGGGTTCGAGCCCGGTCCAGGGCAATTCTTTTTAGAAAAAGCTTTTAAAGGGGTTCGTGAATCCAAGGCCAACCCTACACTTGTTCAATGTCGTCATATGTATTTTTACGACAAAATACAGTATTGTGAGTTTCATTTGCTCCCTTTTTAAATGCTTTTGCTATATATATTTTTGGGACTGAGAATACATGCGCTGTTTTTATAAATGTTTGACGAAATAGACATAAGTAATTGAAAATACATTCTATGGTTGGATTATTAAACCGAATATCGCCCGTTCAAGTCTGGTAACCTAAGAATTAGGGAAATGGCCCCTAATTGACACGAATACTAAAGATAGATCTATGGGCCTAACAAAACCCATTCTGGAATTTGGAATGCTTTAGTACTTCGATTTAAAATGGTGATTGCGATTGCCAATATTTGTGGCATACTTGCGAGTATGTGAGGGATATTCTATATGCATTATGTTAATGTCAGTTACCAGATGTTCATCATATGAATGATTTTTATACACTTGCGAGTGTAAGGTTATTTATGAAAAATGAAATCTTGTGGTCTATTAAAATTATGGAAATTATTGGTTACGATAAACTAATGAACTCACCAACCTTTTGGTTGACACTTGAAAGTATGTTTATTCTCAGGTATGAAAGAAATCTTCCGCTATGCATTTGTTCATTTTAGATATATTACTTGGAGTCATTCATGGCATATTTCAAAAGACGTTGCATTCGAGTCGTTGAGTTCATCAAGAATAGTATTAAGTCATTTATAGTAGGACATATTATGAATTGGTATGCATGCCGTCAACTTTAGATGGAAATGAAAGTTATCTTTTAAAAACGAATGCAATGTTTGTAGAATGTATCATATAGAGGTAAAATACCTCGCGATGTAACCAAATGTAATGTATTCGTCCAGATGGATTTGGATGGGGCTTTACAGTTGGTATCAGAGCGGTGGTCTTAGGGAACCAGGTCTTGCATTAGTGTTTCTAACTGATAGTTGTTTAGATGCATTAGTAAGTCTGGACTTCGACCGTGTCTGCATGTGAAAAGTTTTGCTTATCATTTCGTGTCAAAAATTATTTGCTTATCATTCTTAAAGTCTAGATACATCTTACTGCATTGACTGCATGAATAGTGTATAGACAAAATTCATATCTTAGTGTATCTGCTAATTCATATCTTAGCGTATCTGTTACTGTAAACTTTTCCTGGCATATTCCGTAAATTCCTCCATAATCTACGAAATCTTTTGTCCTATATATATAGATATTCTATGTAATTAGAATATCATCCAATATCCAAAAAACTTTTCATACCGAAAAACCCTTTACTCAATCGTACGAAATGGAACTCGCTACTAGTTCAAGTTCTTCGGAATCTGACAGCTATTCCGACATGGATGTTCACCTAAGCTCCGGAAGCAGTGTGACCGGAATGGATCAACCAATTAGCCATCATTTATTCTGAATGAATTGGAGATGGGTTCGTAGGCTACTTAATCAATGGAGACGCGAAGAAGGCGATCCCTTCCACCAACCAAATTCATCTCTTGGCGATGAATCTGAAGCACTTACCGGTGAACCTATCCGTTATACCATTTTCTCTCTCATTTCCAGAGTATCTAGTCACGATTATATTCTATCCACAATTCTAAACCTTATTCATCCACTCGTTCCGACAGACAATCATCCCGGAATAATGGAAGAAGTCAACGAGCTTCGCGCTCGAGTAATCAATTTGGAAAACATGTTGCAAAACCTACCAGCTTCAGCAATAGCACCGGCAACACCAGTACCACCACCAACAACATCCGCAGTACAAGCCTCAACACTACACGCCTCAAACTCACAGTCTGTACCTCCAGTATAATCATCATGCTACATGATGTCCTACATTGATTATCTTCATTGTACATGACGTTCTACATCATTTATCTTCGTTCGACATGGCAATTATGTAATCTCTAATGTTTTAGAGATTATATATTCTTGTTCTAATGGTAAATCAAATGAGTTTAATATCATATTGACTCATTAAATCCATGATTACATCTGAAGAAAATATATATGCATATATGTTTTCATAAAGATTGTAATTAAAAATTCTTTTGTACAAACTGTTAATGGTGAAAATATTTTAACGGGTAGGTAATACCCGGGGAATATTTAAATTTCACATTAATAAGTTACACTATACATTTTTCAAATCTGATTCAACAGTCATTTACTATCCTACTTACAACCACGGATATACGAATTCGTTCACCACAGAATAACCATTTTTATTCAATTTCATATTTGGATTTTGACCTATCAGAATCCAACAAGTGGCATAATGAAAAAAACATTGGACAAAATAAAATTTTTTAGAAACAAACAAATTAACTATGAGAAATTCTGTTAAGAATCCACGCTAACAAAATCTTAGCTAACTGTTCCTAGCTAACTGTTAATTCCGTATTACATTTTATTTATCGCAATTTTCATTCTCGCAATTTAATTTATTGTCATTTAATTTCTGTTATTTATTTTACGCACTTTAAATATCAGGACACATATACAATGTTTTGACATATCATATTGACGTCATCTATATATATTATTAGGAATAACCATAGACACTCTATATGCTGTAATGCTCGAGTTAGCTATACAGGGTTGAGGTTGATTCTAAATAATATATATACTTTGAGTTATGATCGAGTCTGAGGCATGTATATAATGGGTCATGACATGTATTAATTAATTCGAATATTATATATTAAACTATATATGATTCGTCGAACTACTAATTGTGAACTACTAAATGTGGACTAATAACATTGGACAATTAAAATGAATTAAAATAGTGATTATAACATATGAAACTAAACATTTCTTCAAGTTTGTCACTTGATTTCATCTTAAACCTCATTTGTATCTTGACGATTACAATTTGAGTTCAAATCTTTCATTATTCTTGAAAACACCACAATCAAAAGGATAAACCAACCGCACTTCATCTACGGAAGGAAAGATTGATGCGTATAGTTATGCACCTGAGAAATACTCAGAACCTGAGTAAACGTTTAACATGTATCTGTGCTAGCTCCTTTGGCGTTGTTATTACCGAAAATAACTTTACAATCCCTCTTCAAATTAGCCAATTTTATCACAGCTCCAGCAAACCAACTTCGACTTTCATTTTGAATTAGCCTTATTATAATCTTGATATAT
Source organism: Rutidosis leptorrhynchoides (assembly GCF_046630445.1). Classification (NCBI taxonomy): domain Eukaryota; kingdom Viridiplantae; phylum Streptophyta; class Magnoliopsida; order Asterales; family Asteraceae; genus Rutidosis; species Rutidosis leptorrhynchoides. The sequence continues at coordinate 91,422,379 of NC_092334.1, read as the reverse complement.
AAGTTTGCCTTTCATCATCATTACCGGAGAACTGTTTATATTCCACCATATTAGCAGTAAACTTACCAGCAACTTCATTACTCATTGACTTAAATCTCTTCGAAGAACCATTATATTTGTTCATTAAAACCCTATCATATACTCATTCGCATCTTGTAACGAGAATTGCCATACCAATTACCGAGAATTAGCAATCAGCATTTTGAATCTCGCAACGTTTCTGCATCAACAGTTATATGTATACATATAACATTCACTTCCTAGAATTATGATCTCCATTCTAAAGTTCTGAAAAGCACCCAGTCTGAGAATCAGTTCTTGAAATTTTGAAAAAGCTGAATGAAGCAGCAGAAACTGTAGACAGCCGTATACGACCTTAACCGTCGAAAGTTTGATAATAAAGAATAGTATATTAGCAAAGCTCAGAAAAGTTGGAACTGGAAAACGGATTGAGCAAACCATGAGGGAGACTAAGGAAAAATACAAGGACCAAACTTTATATTTAAAGAATCCTGATGATTCTGTTTCTAATGAAATCTTTAGCGAGTACCTTACTCCTTAATTGCTCTAAATCATTGTGAATGAATTTCTTCATCACACTTTGATTCTAAAATTCTAAGATATTATCGTATCTTTCATTATAAATATCCTCGATAAATCTGAAGATATTTTCATAACTATTCTTATTAGGAATCATTTATCTCTTCGCGATATCAGTGTTACATCAGAAAGGAAACTATTTCAGTTTCTAAATTCTGAAAAGTTCGAATTTAAAATATGAATGTTTTTGAAGTAGTGTTGGGAACTGAAGTATGAGATAGTATAATATAATGACACTTGATCAACGTGATTATATTACAGTAAGTCATGCTGAGTTTCTAATGAAATGTGATGATTCACAAACCATAACGTCATCATGTGCCATTTTACACGACTCTTACATTCTACCTAATCTCTAAACATATCAAGAACATATTCACCTGATATTTCTATCTTTTCCGTGATATTCTGGTAATTTGACAAATTAAGATCATGTCATTACAATTTCTTTCTTAGAACATTAACTATGTTCATTCCGAATTTCATATCTACAAATTCTGGACCATTATTCGCTTGACTTAAGGTCGGGAAGAGAAAACAAAAGTATGAACCTCCGAAAGATAAGGGGGAATATAAAGCCCGATAACAACACATAAATTACAAACCGTGTATATCAATGTTTATCGCAACATAAAGACACGGGAAAATTAAAAATACTATAACCCCAAGGGCGAAGTAGAAGTAAACAGATTCCTCTGGTGGAAGTTGAAAAAGGAGAATGATTGTTACGATAGTCAGGATAAGGACAAGAATCAGAACTGGATTAAGCATTTTCACAATCTTTTGAATTTGGGAATTGAGCATAGGAATGGTAAAAGTAATGGAACGGAAGAGGTTAATTTATAGTGAAATATCTGATAAAGAAATCAAGGAAGATCTCCGCATTTAATTAGAGAGATCCTAATTTCCTGAATCACCGAAGAATCAAATCTTATAGGTTTCGAAGATTTTTCTTTTAAATCCCTTGAATTCCGGAATTCAACCAAGACGACGTCAAAAGTTAAGACGAACCTTATTCAAACTTGACTACGTCATAGGTTAAGACAAATCTTTATTATCTCATTTCAATTCACTATTTTGTGATAGTTTCACTCGTACTCTTTACACAATCAAATTATTTTATCCCTATTACCCGATGGTGATAAAACTCTATTTATCAACTCATATTCGTCATGAAAACATACTTATTGTAAACCATGACCATGTCTATCAAATTTCAGGGACGAAATTTCTTTAACGGGTAAGTACTGTGACGACCCGAAAATTTCTGACCAAATTTAAACTTAATCTGTATATGATTTGGACACGATAAACAAAGTCTGTTAAACTGAATCTCAAAATTTTTGATCTGTTTCATGAAATTAGTTAAGCTTTGACTACTCCCGATGATTCACGATCAAATGTGTGTAAGTAAATATGTATGTATATATATATATATATATATATATATATATATATATATATATATATATATATATAAGTGTATATATAATATTTTGAATTAATAAGATACTCTCAAATCAATTGAAATTAAAAAATGTAAAATAATATACAAAGTATTTAAGTTGCTATTAAAATAAAAATATTTATATATATATGTATATGATTTTTATACATACTTAATAATATATGTAATAGTTTGAAATAATAATATACCATTTAATTTCTTAAACTAAATAAGTAAAATAAATACAAGTTAATCATTTGAATGGAAAATGAAAAGTAAAATACAAAATAATTAAACTGTTATGAATCTATATATATATATATATATATATATATATATATATATATATATATATATATATATATATATATATATATATATATATATATATATATATATGACTTCTGTACATAATTAATATTATATGAATATTGTAATATATATAAAATTATATTAAATATTATGTATATGTTATTATATATATATATATATATATATATATATATATATATATATATATATATATATATATATACAAATATATATATACATATTACATAAATAATAATAGGTGATATTAAAATATTAAATTTAATTAGAATGTAAAACAAAGTTGTTGTTGTTGTAATATTATTATTACTTTACTATTAATATTAATAATTGTATTATTATTATTGTTATAATTGTAAAGCTATCAAAGTATAAATTTTATGTATAAAGATTAATTAAAAGTATAATTTAGTGGTAATTTAAATATCACTAGTTATTATTATTATTAAGAATTTCATTATCATTAATAGTATTTAATTATTATCATTATTAATATAGCTATTATTATAAAAACTATCATCCATATTATTATTACTAATATTATCATTATTATAAATATGATTTTTGTATTAATATGATTGTTATTATTACTATTACTAATTTGTTATTATTACAATTTTTTTAGGATTTATATTAATAATTATTATTATTATTATTAAATATAATTACATTATTATTTATAAGAACCAAATACAGCAGATAATAATTACGCGAATTATTAAGCATCATTTTCAACTTTTATAAAGTTTTTATTTCTGTCCGCAATCCGTTACCCATCGATTTCAAACACGATACCAAACAAAAATTCGCGTATTATATATTGACTTAAGCAATTGTGATTGAATTAACACAGAAAAATAAATAAATAAAAAGCCTTGTACCTCTCTGTTCTTGTTTCATATTCAATTTACTCGATTTCGAAATAAATTCTAAAAAGTAATAATTCAGATATGTTAGGAATCTTATAGTGAAACTATCTGCAAATTTTTAAATCCTAATTCGCAAAATCAAGGTTTAATTTTGGAGTCAAACCTTAAATTTAAAAAGTCAACCGAGGTGTTCTTGAAGAAATTCGAGTTTGTGTTTGTGTTTTAAGTTCAATTGACAATTTAAATAGTGTCTAAATATGATTTGCAAACTATTTCATGAAGGAATCGGGGTCTGAAACAAACTTAAAATCGAAAGTGAGGTTTATTTGTTTTTCTCCTTTTGCGACAGCAGCGAGGCTGCTTCTTTTTTTCTCGTTTTATATTGATCAAGAACACCACTTCATTAGTTCTTTGTTTGTTTGCAAGTCTGAAACGTAAACGCAAATTCATTGTTTTGATTAATGGAGTTCACTGGTTGTTTGTAAAATTGTGAAGAAGATGGAAAAGGAAACTTATATAATTATGGGTTAAATATAATTAAGTTTCACATAATATCAGAAAAACAATCACGGAGCAGTGGTGTGGGGTGTTTACGGGTGAGCGGGAGGTTACGGGTTCGAGCCCGGTCCAGGGCAATTCTTTTTAGAAAAAGTTTTTAAAGGGGTTCGTGAATCCGAGGCCAACCCTACACTTATTCAATGTCGTCATATGTATTTTTACGACAAAATACAGTATTGTGAGTTTCATTTGCTCCCTTTTTAAATGCTTTTGCAATATATATTTTTGGGACTGAGAATACATGCGCTGTTTTTATAAATGTTTGATGAAATAGACACAAGTAATTGAAAATACATTCTATGGTTAGATTATTAAACCGAATATCGCCCCTTCAAGTCTGGTAACCTAAGAATTAGGGAAATGGCCCCTAATTGACGCGAATCCTAAAGATAGATCTATGGGCCTAACAAACCCCATTCTGGAATTTGGAATGCTTTAGTACTTCAATTTAAATGGTGATTGCAATTGCCAATATTTATGGCATACTTGCGAGTATGCGGGGGATATTCTATATGCATTATGTTAATGTCGGTTACCAGGTGTTCATCATATGAATGATTTTTATACACTTGCGAGTGTAAGGTTATTTATGAAAAATGAAATCTTGTGGTCTTTTAAAATTATGGAAATGATTGATTACGATAAACTAATGAACTCACCAACCTTTTGGTTGACACTTGAAAGCATGTTTATTCTCAGGTATGAAAGAAATCTTCTGCTGTGCATTTGCTCATTTTAGAGATATTACTTGGAGTCATTCATGGCATATTTCAAAAGACGTTGCATTCGAGTGGTTGAGTTCATCAAGAATAGTATTAAGTCATTTATAGTAGGACATATTATGAACTGGTATGCATGCCGTCAACTTTCGATGGAAATGAAAGTTGTCTTTTAAAAACGAATGCAAGTTTGTAAAATGTATCATATAGAGGTCAAATACCTTGCAATGTAACCAAATGTAATGTATTTGTCCAGATGGATTTGGATGCGCCTTTACAATATACACTTCAATGATCAGTCTTAGCAGCCTTAATGAGTCATCAAGACATGTGGGAACCATCATTTGGCAACTAGCATGAAATATCTAACAAAACAACAAACTAATGGAGCCTATATCCATGGCTCCATTTCACGTGAATGACCACCAACCACAAACACATTTTAATTCCAACTTTCATGCATCAAACACATCTCTCTCAAGTTCTCTCTTAGTGTTTTAAGTGTTCTTCATCATCTTCATCAAAATCTACATCAATATAGTTCATAAATTCAAACATAAATCAACATACAAAAAAACTACTTTAGAATACTTCAAGAATCATTTCAAGTTTACTAGATTACTTCCAAGCTTTCAAATCCATTCCAAGCAATCATCTAAGATCAAGAAACCTTTGTTATTTATAGTAGGTTATCTTTCTAATTCAAGGTAATATTCATATTCAAACTTTGATTCGATTTCAATAACTATAACTATCTTAATTCAAGTAGTAATCTTACTTGAACTTTTTTTAGTGTCATGATTCTACTTCAAGAACTTCCAAGCCATCAAAGATCCTTTGAAGCTCAAATTTATTTCTCATCATTTACAGCAGGTTTACCTACTATACTTGAGGTAGTGATGATGTTAATAACATCATTCTATTCATATATATATATATATATATATATATATATATATATATATATATATATATATATATATATATATATATATATATATATATATATATATATATATATATATATATATATATATATAACTATCTTATTCGAAGAATATAAATTGTATTCACTAGAACATAGTTTAGTTAATTCTAACTTGTTCGCAAAGAAAGTTAATCCTTCTAACTTAACTTTTAAAAACAACTAAACACATGTTTTATATCTATATGATATGCTAACTTAATGATTTAAAACTTGGAAACACGAAGAACACCGTAAAACCGGACATACGCCGTCGTAGTGAAACCGAGGACTGTTTTGGGTTGGATAATTAAAAACTATGATAATCTTTGATTTAAAAGTTGTTTTTTTCTGGGAAAATGATATTTCATATGAACATGAAACTATATCCAAAAATCATGGTTAAACTCAAAGTAGAAGCATGTTTTTCAGAATAGTCATCAAGATGTCGTTCTTCGACAGAAATGACTACCTCTTTAAAAATAGGCATGTAACCTGTAACTCTGACTATAAACCACCACTTTTTCAGTTTAGTTTTACAAATTTCAGTTCGTTACGAAACCATAGCAATTTGATTCACTCAAAACGGATTTATAATGAAGAAGTTATGAGCAAAACAATATTGGTTAAAAATGACCAAAATGACTACGTGATGATTTTACAAAATCTATACTAACCACATCCTAGCTAACTTTTCTTGTATTATACATGTATTCTAACATGTTATGAATATTTCCATGTAATATACTAGTCTCGGATAAGTCCGAGACAATATCATGTAATCTTGATTAGTTAAAACATTAGTTACACAATACGTCGGATAAATCGAAAGACCCACATACACAATACGTGTAACTACAATAGCGGTATCGTGGGTCATGATTGAATCTTATACAATACGTGTACACTATGTTTTGATTATTGCAGGGTGATATTTTGAATTATATATGTACTACTAACATTGGACTACTAATTGTGGACTACTAACGTTGGACTGCTAACTTGACAACTTAATTCGTCAACACGTAAATAAAAATATGATGTGAATATATTTCTATCATACCTTGATATATATTTATATATTTGTTATAGGTTCGTGAATCGACCCGTGGCCAAGTCTTATTTCTGACGAATTGAAAATCTGTAAAAGTGAGTTATAGCCCCACTTTTAATATCTAATATTTTTGAGATGAGAATACATGCAGTTTTATAAATGTTTTACAAAATAGGCACAAGTACTTGAAATTACATTCTATGGTTGGATTATTATACCGGATATCACCCTTTTTAGTCTGGTAACCTAAGAATTAGGGAACAGACACCTTAATTGATGCGAATCCTAAAGATAGATCTATCGGGCCCAACAAGCCCCATCTGGGTTACAGATGCTTTAGTACTTTGATTTATCATATCCGATGAGAGTCCTGGAATGATGGGGATATTCTAGATGCATTTTGTTAATGTCGATTACCAGGTGTTCACCATATGAATGATTTTTATACACATGTTATGTGTAGCATGTTTTGTACACGAGATATGTGTGCGGTTAAATAACTGAAATCTTGTGGCCTATTATTATTTCGATTTATGACATAGGTTAAACCTATAACTCACCAACATTTTTTTTGACGTTTAAAGCATGTTTATTCTCAGGTGATTATTAAGAGCTTCCGCTGTTGCATGCTAAATAAAGACAAGATTTGGAGTCAGCATGCTTGTATAATATTGTTTAAAACTGCATTCGAGAACTTATTTTGATGTAACATATTATTATTGTAAACTATTATGTATTGGTCGTGTGTAAACGTTATATTTTAGATTATCATTACTTGATAATCTATGTTATGTCTTCTAAACCTTTGTCGATAAAATAAAGGTTATGGGTGTTTTAAAAACGAATGCAGTCTTTGAAAAATGTCTCTATAGAGGTCAAAACTTCGCAATGAAACCAATTAATATGAAACGTTTATAATCGATATGAACGATGCATTTCATCTAACAACTAGAGCAAATAGTTTATTAATTCCCTCTGTGTTGATTAAACCAAGATTATTATTTTCATCTAGTTTATCATTTGGTTCTTTTTGTTGTGTGTTCACTTAAACATAGACACTAGATTATGTACATCATTTCTCAATAATTAATATAATTATTATCGTTTGATTATTGTCCAATTTTCATTAAATAAAGATTGTTAAACAATTTTGTGCCCAAATGTAGAAATGAATGCACCACGTGAATTGAAATTAAGAGCTTGAGATCTTATTCATATGTTAAGATCACACATAAGATGATATCTTGCATGGTTGACATTAGTTAAGGTTCCTTTATTATTTGAGATTGCGTGATTAGTATTAATATCTTTGTTTTCCTTTTAAAAGTGATTGGCTTTAGCTACACTAGATAATTACTTATGTTTAAAATCAAAGGCTAAGACATTTTATAAAGATGGGATTAGATAATGTTTACTTAAAGATAAACCTTAAGTGTAATTATGATCACTAATTCATAATATATAAAAGTGTAAGTTCCCAATGTCTTAGAATACCTTATAATCCAGATATATAAAGATGGTTTTGAAAAGAAATGCTTCTAAGGCGTCATTAATTAAAAAAATTCTAACAGAACACTCATGGTGGCATTTCAATTTTGACCGTGGGTTTAAGCGTGTCTTGCCATACTCAAATTTGGAGCTTCAGTTCATTACCGTATACTCACGGCTCATCTCACGATTAAACCATGGGTAGACCATGTTTGTCTTAGTTGGCAGACAACTTTCCATATTTTAACGAGTTAGTTATTCCTTAAGACTTCTTGGATGTTTATTTATGATTTATTAAGTTTTGCTTTCTAAAGAGTATCCTAGAACACAATTATTATTTAGAGACACACCTTTAATTTCAAGTGATGATCTAGTATTAATTTCCATACTAGGGTGTATCAAAATCCTTAGCACTTATCAAGTCAAAATTTAAGCATTATGTTCAGGTTGATTTAAGAGTGCTATCTTAGAGTCACTTGATTCGTGAGTTGAGTAAGACTTTGAGAACACTCATCATTCTTACTTTAATCTCATTGCGTGTAAGTTTAAGACTCAAGACAAAGACTTCAATTAAGAATTTGTGTGATGTATAGTTTTCTAACCCTATGAAAAATAATACTTTAGTTAACCATTCTCTCATCATTTATCTATCATGTTTTAAGATGTTGTTTGATACCATTCAAATCCTAGTTTAGAACTAATGAGTACATATAGATTTCTTAAAGTTTTCCAACTTAGTTAATTGAGAAGTGTGGGTTTAATGACCTTCCTAATATGTCTAAGCAAATTTTAGACATTTATTAACACGATAATGCATATGCGTTTAACTAGCAATTTTCATCAATGACGACTTCAAGTGATAATTAAGTTCTTACACCATTGTGTTACACATTATCTATGTAAACTTAATATTATATCCATACGATACAATATAAGTCAATAAACTTTTCCACACCGTAGTCGAACATTATACTCAAAGTTAGTTTTGAGAGTTCTGGACTTTTTACCAAGAATTTCACCTTTTACATTTCTTTGAATGATTTTGGATTTTGAGTAAACTTCTAATGACTTTTACTTTAGCAAATAACATAAGATTAATATTTTTTTTTTTTTTTAATTTTATATCTGAAGTACGAGTCTAGAATGAGTTTTATCTTGACAAATGTATTATATTAAGCATAAATGATAGAATTAATATGTTACCCCATGATTTGATTAACTCTTTTTGCATACCACAAAGCTAGTAAATATATTTGAGCTTTATCTTAGGGGATGAGAACTGATCAAGCATAAAATTGTCCAAGGGGTTCGGTTCATGTGAGATCAACAGTAAAGGGGGGTTTAAGGGTTTTTTGAGTTTAACTCTCCCGTCCGAAGTATCGTGAATAACCCTCATACGAGATGATGATCTCAGAAAGGGTGATTAAACGTAACCCACCATCATTCGGGCTAACCAGAGTTGATGGCCCAAGGGCCACGTTAGGATTTACGTTGTATGCGCTACCTGAAATCGCTAAGTGTTTGAGGATGCTATTCCGGTTGCGCGGGTTAGCTGGAGTGGAAGATGTACTTGAGAGTGCTCTTGTGGGTGAAATGGAATATAATTCCGGTGTGTGTGTTTCTTGTCCAAGTTACTTCTATTTATACTTGTGGGCTTTTGTCCCTTAGTGCCACGTAGGGGGACAAAAGGATATGTTGGTGCCACGTTGTATTGTCTACGTCTTTTTATTCCAAAAAGCTGTAAAAGCACTGCCATTATCTTAGTGCTGTATCCTTTATACCCTGATGTCCTTTTCTGGCCATCCTGCGATGTCAGGATCGTGTCGTGCTGCCACAGGTGCCCTTTCTTCTTTAGTGTCACCATCATAAATTTCTGGACTTATTCGTACCCTAAGCACGGCACTTTGTTTAAACTGTGTGACCAATGTCTGTGGGCATATTATCAAAGCATGATTAGATGGCGCGTTAGCCAGCATATGGGTATGATCTTGCGTGATTATATGGGGCGATGTGCATCTACGCGCATCATTAAGTCCCCCCAGTTCTATATTGCGCACAATTTATTGCGCGTCATGTAGAACTCTAATTATGACATTCAGTGCCCAGAGAAGTGTATTTAAATCAAGGAAACGCGCATGTTGCATAATTTTAATTATGACATACAGCGCATTACAGAGGTTCATTTAATGCTAGGGTGGTTTTTACGGCTTGTCAGTCTGTTACGCATGGAGGCTGTCAACTCAACCATCACCCTTGTACGGTTACTGTTGCGTGTCAGTTTTCCCTTCGTTGGATTTGCGACACGTGTACGGTGGCGACGCGTTTTCCTTATCCCCACGTTTTAAAAAATTTACCTATAAATACTCCATTAACTTTATGATATTTTTTCATCGCCTACACAACTTCTTCTTCTTCCTTCCTTGTGCAATCGGCTCGACGCTTTTTTGCAGCTTTCATCACTTTCTTCTCGAACGATCATCAGGTTAGGGTTTTCTTTCCCACCTTCCTTTTTTTTACGGAAAAAACTAGGTCTTCTTCTACTTCTACTACCGAAAGCAAGAATGTCGATGACATCTCTTCTGTGATCACTCTCCAGGATCTAGAGGAGATCATGAGGATTTATCCTCCTCTTCGTGCTTTAAACCCTATTCCACCTAGTGACGAGCAACACGCTCATAACCCCCTGCCAAAAAGGTAGACATATACTCGAAGGTGATGCAATACGGCAATCTTCGATATCCACCCACCTCCTTCTTCTTATTTGTTCTTCATCATTTTTGCATTGGTGCTGGGCAGCTCCACCCCTATAGCGCCTGCAAACCATCTCTCTTTGAGATGTGGTGTAGGGCGCAAAATTTTGTCCCTACCGTGAACCTATTCAGGAATGTCTATTCCTACCAAGTACATGACAATGGCTGGTTTGGATTTCGAGAGCGCTTGGGGTTTGCCCAGCGTACAAAGGCGGGTATGCGTGAGAAGTGGAAGAATTCCTTCTTCTTTGTTGACAATAATTTCATTCCCAATTCTTGTGCCAATGTCCGAGTGTGGCACTCTGGAGTTAACAGGGACTTGAATGACAATCCCAGCATGACACCTGATGAGGAGCATATATTAAATATATACAAGGGGAAGAAGCTCCCGGTGTGCACATATGCGACTGACATTCTTCGTGTTGGTCAAGTATGTACTTATCCTGTCATCGCGCCTGATAACTCCTAAATTATACAGAATTTTGATAACATTTTAAGGAGTTATCTTAGCATTTTAAAGTCATTTTAATTCCAAAACACAATAAAATGGGGAAAAAGATAATTCTAATGATTTTATTGAAGTTATGTATCAAACAGGATCAAAACCAAGTAAAACCTACAGAAATCAAGATGAAGCCGCCGGTCTGGCATCCTGAAGCCGCCGGCTTGGTGAAAAGATTCCAAAAAGTTCCAGAACTCTGCAGAAATTGCCAAAATCATTGGAAGCAGCAGGCTTAAAACTGTTTCGTGTACTTAAAGCACAAGAAAAAGCTAAAAATGGAAACGAAATCAAAAAAATTGCAGGATCTGTGAAGCCACCGGCTTGGTACTGAAGCCACCGGCCTGACCTAAGACAGTTATGCATTTATCTACTTGCGGACTACGCTAAACTTGCAAAATAATTCACCGCCATGTGAAGTCGTTGGCTTCCCACTGAAGCCACCGGCTTGGCCACCGAATCTGAAAACTATAAATTGAGATCTTCTGGTTCAGTTTTTAATGTACTTTTTCATTTTTCTTTTAGGGTTTTCTCTAAATCACTAAAACTCTTAGATTAAGGTTTTATTTCAAGTTGTAATCGAAGTTATCAAGTTATCAATAAAGTTTTCTTTTCATCTACCGTTTTAAGGTACATGACTTTATCTTTTTACTCTTGTTTATCTCGTTTTATTTACTTTTTCTGTATCTGTTCGTCTACCACTATGAACTAAACATTCATAGTGGTTACGTGGACGAAAACTAACTTTGTCTGGGAATCAGATGAAGCCGCCGGCTTCCCTAGTCCAAGCCGCCGGCTTGACTGGAACAAAGCTGCCGGCTTCGTGCTATAATTCGTACAGTTTTTGTTTTTTTTCCAGATCTGTATAAACTGAGTTTCTGTAATGATAATTAAACTATTTTGAACCTGTTATTCTTTAATATACTTGTTTGCCATGTTTAATGATTAGATAACATGATTTTAGGATTGATTAGTACTTAATCCAACAATCTATTATTCGATTAATGCTACTTACTTAGATCTAGTAAATCAAGCTTGTTAAATTGAATTGCATGCAATTAATTTAAACAACATAATAGTGATAAATCTGTTAAATTTGAGTCACACTTATATAATAGAATTTGATATTGTTAGGCTTAGTCGAAGATCCTCTGTTTGGATGTGTTTAATTAATGATTACATGAAAACCATGTAATAATTGACTTTCAGCTAGTAACTTAACTTGATCTACTTGATGTTTAATAGCTTATATAATTTGTCAGTCTATTTGCATGTTGATCCGCATCATAAGGTTAATATGTATCATGTAATTGAATTAATACTATGAATTGAGATGTTAGTCATGCACACTACGTGTCTAGCATATGCTTTAAAACCTGTCTATTGAATGATATGCAACACTTTTCTTAACCTGCTTAGGGATAATGATTGGTCTATGATTGCTATCTTGATCTGTGTTAATATAACTTATGAAACTTGTCTAATATGATTCCCATATGAGTTATTCATTCATGTAACTGCTTTTATTTATAATTGTTTATTTTGAATCTTTATTTCCTGCTTTATATCTTGTTATTTTGTTTATCTTCAATCATCTTGATATTGCACATTTCTCATATATTAATCAAGGCAATATCCGTCATTTTTAGTCCATTCGGATACGGTTTGGTCTTTATTCGTGATAATTTGGGAAGATTATGATTCGAGAGCCGAGAAGATCGTTTATACGCCTTTTTGATCATTTTGAGGTATATTTTATGTTACTTTATCAGAGGTGCCTTAATATGATGAAGCGATGAGGTTTTAGGCATTTTTATGAAGCAAAACGAAGAAACTTCTATTCCTGTATTAAGCCGCGGCGCGGCTGGGGAGTCTGCGGCGCGGGATATAACTGAAACTGAAGGTCGAGCATATTGCTAAGGGGTGGAGTTCTGGCTAGTTTTAAGCCGCGGCGCGGGTTGTACCTGTGTCAGTTTTTGAGGGTATAAATAGGGAAATACAACCCTAACTTTTAATAACTTTTGCCAGCCGATTTTCTGAGCACTTGGGGCAATTTTTGGGTACTTTTGGGGAATTCCAAGCCTATTCTAACGCTCCAATCATTCCGCTATCAAGGATCAATTCAAGCGATAATCAAGATTCATTGTGCTAGGTTGATTCTTACTTATCCAACAATGTTTTCTCAATTATTTATTAATTTGATTTCTTTTGTTGCCATGGTTATTGGCTAGTTATATAATGTTTGTCTAGACTTATAAACCTATGTTTTGGATGCTACTTAACAGTTATTCGTTTTATTTATGATGATTTGATGTTTGGATTAAAGAACGATTCTTATTAAAGTTAGACTTTTTGATTCAATTGGTTGTGTATTTGTTTGATAGGACGAGAGTTCATTAATTTAATGCATAAATTTACAATTGGTTTGTCTTAATTGGTTGTTTGCTTACTCGGAGATGAGAGTAAATTGAATTCAAAAGGCTAGACGAAATAGGGGTGAATTACACACAACGAGAGTTGGTGTGATTGCGATTCAAGTCTTCATCTTAGTTGAAATATTTGGTCACAATTAGGAGGTCTTAGGCTACGGGGAATTCCGTGTTGTGTAATTTTAATTGAAGTGTTTGCGCTGGGGAATTCCAGGTGAACCGATTAAATAATTCGCATAGGGTAGATAATAACTGGGGCTTAAACTAAATGCATCCAAGACTAGGTGTAATGAGTCTAGACGAACATTCGTTTTTCCTATTTGATTTAAACTATCTTATTTTATTTGTCTGTTTGCTTTAAAGCTTAAATCTTAAAATACCAAAAATATTGTTCCTTCTTGTTATTAATTAAAGCTTTCTTTGATTTGGCTAATCGTTAAATAGCCACCCAAACTATTACCTCGTAATCTCCATTTTCTAGATTAACTTAGTTTAATTCCATTAGTTGCAATCTTAATTCTCACGTTAAACTGTCCTTGGAATGAATACAGATTTACCAACTTTATACTATTGCACGATCGGGTACACTGCCCATTAGTGTGTAGTAATCCTTTTAACCGGTATTTCCCGTTATATAAATTAGAGACGCAATTTCACACATCAAGTTTTTGGCGCCGCTGACGGGGACAATTGTGTCGAAAATTAAGATTGTTATCTAATTGTTCTTAGTTTAGTTTAGTTATAGTTTATTATTTCTTTTCGTTATTCTCAGTTGAATCGGTGCGTTTAATCAGTTGTTAGTTGTGATTTCGCAGATAACAGGTAGTGTATGCCACATACGAGTTCTTCTAATTCTCCGATTCTTCAACCATTTGCAGAACCCGAAAGAGAGTTATTCAGAGCGTTAAGTCAAGAACAACAGTCTATGGTGGATTCATCTTTTTCTTCGAGTGCTAATATTATTAATTTGGGTAGTAGTTCTGAGACTGTGGTGCCCGATACACCACCTGAAATCAGAGAAGAAGAAGAATCTTACATTTCATTAGATCTTTTCGAGACTGAAGATATGGCTGACCAAGCTGATCAACCGAATCGTCCTCAGACTATGGCAGAATAGTTGAAGGCCATACGAGGGGGGAAAGGCAATTCGATTACTCAACCGAACATCACTCAGCCCTTTCAAATTACAGGGCCGATCCTGAGTTTGATTTCTTCTGACTGCTAATTTCATGGAAAGGATAGCGAGGATGCTAACGAGCATCTTCGTATTTTCAATGATGTATGCAACCTTTTCAAACTGCATGAGGTTGCCGATAATTCGATCAAGACTAGGATTTTTCCCTGGACTCTTAAGGGAGAAGCTAAGAGATGGTTTGATAAGCAACCAGAAGGAGCGGTTACCTCTTGGGATACGTTGGTAGATAAGTTCTTATCAAAGTTTTTCCCTGCGTCTCGAGCTGCTAGACTTCAAGCAGATATTTCTCAATTCAGACAAAAGAGTAGCGAGACACTATTTGATGCTTGGGACTGTTATTCTAATTTGTTATGCTCGTGTCCGCAACATAGGTTGAATGATTTACAAAAGGTCCAGATTTTTACAAAGGGTGTGACATACCAACTCGTCAGAGTATTGATCAAGCAGCAGGTGGGACTTTGATGGATAAGACAGAAGAAGAGGCATTAGAGATTATTGAAAAGGAGGCTGCTTACACTCACGAATGGCATCAAGATCATGAGTTAACTCGTCCAGCTTCAGTTAAGAGAACCGAAGACACTGGTGCATATGACGATTTTGGGTCTATAAGTGCTAAGTTGGATTCCTTTGGTAGGAATTTGGAAAAGATAAATAAGGATATTCATGGTATGAAGGTTGGTTGTGAGTATTGTGGGGGATTACATCTGCAAAAGATTGTGATGCGGGGCTAACGATAGGGCAAAAGGAAGAGATCACTTATATTAGTCAACAGAACAACAATCAGTTTCAGGGACGTGCATAATTTAATAGGAATTTCAACAATCCCTATAATCCTCAAGGTAATCTTGGTTCGAGGTTCCAGCCAGGTTCTAGTGGAGGATATCAACAGCAAGCTCCCGGGTATTTTCAGAAACCCCAAGCCGAAGAGAAAAAGTCCAACCTTGAAGCTATGATCGAAAAGCTTGTGATGTCTCAAACTCAGCTTGTTACTACTGTTATTCAGAACAATGAGAAGAATGATCAAATGTTTCGAAATCAACAACTAGCTATTCAGAATTTAGGGAAACAAATTGGTCAACTTGCTAATCAGAATATTGAGCAGAAACCGGGAGAGTTACCGAGTAAGGCGGATAATAACCCGAAGAATGGGCACGTTAACGCTATCACCACCCGAAGTGGTTTAGCATATGATTCACCGAGGAAGCCCGATAAGTATGATTTGCGAGTGCCATTGGTTAAGGATAGTGAGCCGGTTGTTGTTAGTGAACCGGAGGGGGATAAGGAGCCGGAACAGGTGATTGAGAAAGTTGTTAGGGTACCGAAAACTGTTGCTGCGAAACCGGTAGTTAAAGAGTATCAACCACCGCTCCCATTCCCAAGGAAGCAGAGATTGGAAAAGCTGGAGGCAGAAAAGTCCAAGTTCATGGACTTGATTAAAAAAGTTAACATTAATTTGCCTTTTATTGATGTGATTGCAGGTATGCCCAAGTATGAAAAGTTGCTTAAGGACTTGCTAACTAACAGGAAGAAGCTGGAGAATGTGTCTTTAGTCAGGTTGAATGCTGCATGCTCAGCGGTAGTTGCAAACAAGCTTCCCAAGAAGCTTGAGGATCCTGGGAGTTTTACCATTCCTTGTTTACTGGGTAATTTGGATTGTATGCGGACGTTGGCAGATTTAGGGGCTAGCATAAATTTAATGCCCTATTCTATTTACTTGAAGCTAGACCCCGAGGAGTTGAAACCCACACGTATAGCTATTCAGCTAGCTGACCGCTCCATTAAATTCCCTCGTGGAATTATCGAGAATATGCTAGTTAAGACCGGGTCGTTGGTTTTCCCGGCCAATTTCGTGGTGTTGGATATGGAAGTGGATGAGAGGATACCACTTATTTTGGGTCGGCCATTTTTAAATACTGCTAGGTGTATCATTGATGTCTATGGCCAACAGTTGACCCTTAGGATAGATGATTTGCATGCAACTTTCTCAATCGACCATGCTTTAAAATACCCTGCCTACACTGATGATACATGTTATTTTCTTAACACTGTGAATGTCCAGTATGAGTTTTTGCAGGAATTCCCAGAGTTACAGGGTTCAGGAGAGTGTTCATTGGTTGAAATTGATGAAGAATTGCAGGTTGAGGAGGTGGATATTTTGACCACTTTGATGGAAAATGGCTATGAGCCGACTGAGGAGGAGTTCAAAGAACTCGAACGTGATGCGGATTACCGGAGCAAGTATTCAATTGAAGAACCTCCCGAGTTAGAATTGAAGCCACTTCCAGATCATTTGGAATACGCTTATTTCCAGGAGGAATCTAAGCTCCCGGTAATTATTTCTTCTTCTCTTACTACAGGTCAGAAAACTGAGCTTGTAACCATGCTCAAGGCCCATAAACCGGCCATTGCATGGAAAATTCACGACATCAAGGGTATTAGTCCCTCCTATTGCACCCACAAAATCCTAATGGAGGAAAACTCTAAACCTGTGGTGCAATGTCAAAGGAGGTTGAACCCACACATGCAGGTCTGATTTACCCAATCTCTGACAGTCCTTGGATTAGTCTGGTACACTGTCTACCGAAGAAAGGTGGTATGACTATTACCACCAATGATAAAAACGAGTTAATTTCCACTCGGACTGTCACGGGGTGGCATGTTTGTATTGACTATCGGAAGTTGAACGACGCCATACGCAAAGACCACTTCCCGTTACCTTTCATAGATCAAATGCTAGAGAGGTTAGCGGGAAACTGCTTTTATTGTTTTCTTGATGGTTATTCGGGCTATTTTCAAATTCCTATCTCGCTCGAGGACCAGGAGAAAACTACTTTCACGTGCCCGTATGGCACATTTTCATACCGACGCATGCCCTTTGGCCTTTGTAATGCTCCGGTCACTTTTCAAAGGTGCGTGATGGCCATATTCCATGATATGATAGAGGATTGCATGCAGGTGTTCATGGATTACTTTTCGGTCTTCGGTGACACTTTCGATTCATGCCTTCTTAATTTAGAGCGGATGTTGGTAAGGTGTGAAAAGTCTAATCTTGTGCTCAACTGGGAGAAGTGCCATTTCATGGTGCAAGGGGGCATAGTACTCGGACACAAGATTTCTAGGGATGGTATTGAGGTGGATCCCGCAAAGGTAACAGCTATTAAGAACCTTCCACCTCCCACCGATGTTAAGAGTGTTCGAAGTTTTCTTAGGCATGCCGGTTTTTACTAAAATCCGATCATGTAGTAACTAGCAAGTAAATTGACCAGTTCGATCCACAGGTAGAAGTTTGTTTTTAAGATTTTACCACAATTAATTATTCTAAAAGGGGAGTTTTGTATTTGAAGTTGTATTTTCGTTTAACGAAACAGTAAATAAATGTAGTAATTAACAAGAATGAGACTGCGGTATTTACTTCTATGCTTGATAAATGACAGGCATTGTTCTTTTATAATTAAAACCGTTATGTAATAGTTACAATAGAGCAGTTTATATCAATTTTACAATTTCTATAAACTTAAGAGCTATGTTTAATCAACAAGATTCTTTCGTGGTTGAATTCACATAAAACCTAGTTTACTAAAATCACTCTAAGTAAACTACATGATTGTATATCCTAAATATCGTTCAATTAACATCCTATACTCACATATAGGTGGCTAGATCACTAGGTGTTGAAGTATAAGCTATGGTCTTTGATAAATTCACATAAACCAAGTCATAACTTACATAATTGAACTAGGATACAAGGATGATTACAACTATGGATCTTTTGAAAGAACATGGTGATTTAGATTGATTAACTAACTAGATTCAACCCGGTTAAACTCACGTGAAACCTAAATTACAACAATCACTTGAGGTAATTTCATAACTATGTTGCTTTGGAATTTATTCAATTACCGAATTAAACACATAACAAAATCACTTAAGTTATGCATCTAATCATCTAGATTACTAGGTGTATTGAAGTATAGATTATTTTCCTAGTTAACTCACATTAATAGGTTTGCAATCCATATAATTGAAGTAATGAACTAAGCAAGCATAACAATGGTTCTTATGGTTGAACTAGATAATTTAATCAATCAAACATATATATAACTAGCATAACATCAAAGTATAGAACAATCCCAAGCCATAAATCTTACATTGAAGCAAACACACAAGGCTTTTAGCCAAACATAATCATAGTAGAACTAATGGAGCAGTAAATACAAGTTGAATTCATGTTTAAAAGATATGGAACAATAATACCAATAGTGATGAATGATCATAGCTTAATCTTGATGTTGAAAGAGTGGATATTGACTTGCAGCGTTCCTTGAACCTTGAAAATCGTATTAGAACTGAGGGAGAATGTAGTAGTGAAGGTCTCTGAAGTATGTAACCAAAGGCTCTCTTAAATAGGCTAAAAAGTTAGGTAAAATGGCCAGAAATTGACCAGATGCGCCGCATCTCTTTGGGATGCGCCGCATCTCTTTACTCTCAGTAGATTCCAGCTTGATTCTGCACTCAGAACTGTCGGCAGAGGACCAGATGCATCGCTTCTGGGACAGATGCCCCGCATCTGGCTTGAATGCGCCGCATCCATATCAGATGTTCCACATCTGAGGCTGTTTTGGTCCAGAAGTCTTTATGCTCCGCATCTGAAACTGTCGGGAGTTATTTGGTGCATAGATGCGCCGCATCTAAGAGAGATGCGCCGCATTTCGACCTGTTTCAGTGGTTTCGGGCTGTTTTATGCGTTCAATCTTCGTTTTAACTCTGTTTTCGCTGTTGGTCTTCATTTATTCATTCACAATGGACTTTTACAAATATACACGAATTACAATACATACGTACAATAATTACATACAAATGGAATAACTTTGGATCGAAAGAATGGCAATAAACATGTATAATTTTGGCGTTATCAAAATCCCCACACTTAAACCTTGCTTGTCCTCAAGCAAGACTCACAAGAAATCGAATTTTACTATAGTGAACATACTTATTTAATTGAGAACACAAAAATGGGAATCACACTCACTTGATATAGTACACAAGATACACAAGTTATTTAGTAACACAATAACTCACGCTATATGGAACACACACCCGGGTCACAATATATACACTCACACTTTTTATTTCACACACGAATCAAACTCACGCGTTTTGAGTATACACACACCTTTGGAGTACACATGCTTTTATTTATTTCACAATGTAATACACACACTTTTAGTACACACATGAAATGAAATCACACCAAAGTCGAAAGGCGGGTTTTAAAGTCTACATTTCTTAAAAATTTGGATCCTTAGGAAAATTGGGACCTTTTCGAAAAACCTTTTATATTTTGAAAATTAGACATGTTAGTTTTTACACTAACAAGTTTTCCGGTTTTAACCTCAAAGTCCGGTTGAGGGTAACTGAAAACCGAAGCCTCAGTCGGCGCTTAGCAAGCTACTCGCCCCCATGATTGAAGTATCATGGAACTTGAAACCGGATGTCCTAAAAATGGTTTTACACAATATAGTTCATAAAATAGCATAAGTTTTTAGAAGAAACTATATCATGTCCAAATATCATCGGTGAACCATGAGTTTGCACACCTCAATTTGTTATGGTATATGTATGTTGGCCGCAGTCAACATAGATGCGGTTGATCTTTACGGAGATCATCCATCTGGGGATTAGATTCATTAGTCTTAAAAGCTAATTTGCAATGTGCCCCCCCCCCCCCATTGTACGAGACAGATCCATCTCATGGTTAGGATAAGTCTGACCACCAAAAACCCTGTTTGATGCTGAGGTGAGGTGGATTTCCAGCCGTTGATAGAGATGACTTTTGAAGATTTTTCGTCAATCTACAGCTGTTCTGGACTACATCTTCTAATATAAGTTAGCAAGTGTGTCATATTAGAAGACTTGACTTCCTTCACAATCATTACATAGATGAGCATTGGATTAGATTGTTAGAACAATAAATTACTTGATGATTCTTTTTCATTCAGAATGTGGTATAGCCTGATGATTATATCTTTTATATGACTACTAGTTTTTATGATTTTTTAACAAAATAAACTCAATCATTTGGTTGTTTCTTAATTTGTTTTGTGATAATAATTTCGGTGTATACACCTAGTTTTAAAATCTACAAATTTTAAACAAAATTTGAATTTTTTAAGATAAAAGTTTAAAAATTTTAACCATTTTAAGCCTTTTTAACTAAAATCAAAAACAAAATCAAAAACCCAAAAGAATTTATAACTTCCTCCCTACACTTGAGTTCATGTATCGCCCTCGTTACATGAAATCAGAAAAAATTTAAATTCAAGAGGGTTAAAGAGTGAAAGAGAGTTTATTACTTTCAAGGTCTAAAACCGAAGTTCATGGGATGATGGCGCTGAACTGAATACCTGCATAAGAACATCATCCGCTTCTTGCAACCACAAAACAATCACCAATCAAGTATGTGCTGAACTTACTGCCAGTCTTTGTAAAAAATGCAGCATATAGCACAATGCTCACCTGTATCAATTCAAACAAAGCAAACATACGATTCACACAAATAAATGGGGGTGTACTCCATGTACTAAAAACCCCACTTATAATTATCTAAATTATTCAAATTACAATCATCCAAAATACTATCAAGTTATTACACACCAAACATAAAAGATAAATTGTTTTTTAAACAAACCAACATGAATCAAACCGTTCACACACTTCACCAATAATCATGTCAACTTTAGAAGAATCCCCAAAAAGAGTTACTTGGGCCAGCTCCGCCTTCATTTTGGTTTCCCGCATCATCGTCCTGAAATATTGAGGGGTTGTACCCCTGATAAGTTGCTTGAGCAGGGACGACAGCAGTGTCTTCAGTAGGCGGGTTAGGAGGAGGAGGATAAGGCGCAGGATATGGATCACCCATTTGAACCCATGGTTCGTATGCAGGCCAAGGAGAGGGGGTATAGTTAGTGGGATCTGTAACATATGACACAGTCTATTCATGTATCCAGTTAAGCTAATTTTGCTGCCCCGCTTAAGTGTACCACGTTCGATCATTCCCTACATCAATGTAATGTTGCATCTCCTTGTTACCTGTATCGTAGTGATCAATTACCTTTTGGATGTTTCGATCATTATGGAGTCGCAAATCTAAAAACTGTCGTGCCATGTAAGCCTCCCAATCATTTCCCGGACCCGAACTACTTCCAACATTCGGCTGTGGATATGGCTGCGGTTGTGGTTATTCTGGTTGCCTGTTCACGAGATCCACATACCTAGTTAGAAGGCCGTTCGACCCCCTAGTTAAAATGTTTGCCCTTGTATAGCTTACTCTATCAAAGGCAATCATGTATTTCTCCTCTAACTCACTTGTATTGATACGAAAATGTTGGGCAATCCTGGTTACAAAATGGCCTCCCATGATTGGTGTAATCTTTTTCCTTTCTTCGAGAAGGAAAGTGAGAATCATTCGTGGAATATGAACATGGGAGTGATCTATTATCGCGTGAATGTACCAGATATCCAAGTTGGTAACTTTTTCACTACTGTCTTTTCGACAGTTTATGGTACTTGAAATGAATATTTGGACGCATCGATGCTCGTAGGTACGTAGCTTGCTACAAGTCTGCTTGCTTGCACTATATGCGCTATTGCTCATATCCACCCATGCTTCTGAATGATTTAAAGAAGAAACATAGTATATACATTGATTAAAGTAATTTTGCATCAATTAATGTGGCAACCCTTCATAGATATCCAACGCCTTTACAAATTGTAGCAGTGTTAATGTTCGGTCTTGTCCTCCAAGACGAAATCTCATAAAGGTACCGGATGTTGGTGACGTGTAATCAACCCTAAGTGAACCAACGAATTCTTTGACTAAAAGTGGGTACACTCGTTCTTGCATTCTGAACAGGTTTTCCCATGCATATATTCAATGGCCTTGATACGTTACTCGGAAAAGGTTGCGAAAATTTTGATATTCGCCGGCTTCTTCTAATGGTGTCCAATCGATATATTTCCCCGGATATACGTCTTTGTGTAGAAGTGCCTTCATCCGTTCATGATATTCCGGATGCCTCAAAACTGCATTGATCCATGAATCCGGAGTGGTTAATCCACGGACATTTAACTGCTGGTTGTCAATATCCATTTCTTCCTCTTCAACAGCATGTTCTTCTTCACTTGTTTCCTCATCTATAATTGCCGGGGCTTTTTGCTTCTTTGATTTTGGGTTTGATGATGAAGCTCTAGTCTACAAAAACACAACAAAACCAAACAAACAAAACCACAAACCAAGTTGATTAGCGTTAAAGAAATTCAAAACATCTTTCATATTGCACAAGCCAAAACCATGTAGAACACGTTATATCTTACGCATTACACAAACTCTCATGTCAAACATAATTCTATCATGGATGTACTTATCTCATTTTTAACAAACATGTATTAATATGACTCATAATCTTTATCACTTCATAAGTTCAATCATATCTAGAATAATTAGTTTCACCAAAACAAGTATATGAAACCATTAGCATTCATCAATAAGCATGTCAAACAATATGCAATCAATGGTTATCATACATTTAGACACTAAAGTCGACTCAAGTATACAATTTCATCAAAAAGCCTAAGCATACAATCCTTAACTTTCACAAATAAAACTTTTGAATTCGAACAAACACTAAGTTAAGGCGTATATGAGTTTAGCATATTCAATGAATTGCTTTAATTCCACTTAGAACACTCACTTAGTCAACAAAAGTTAAAATCCCCAATTTAAGAACCCTACAATTCAATAATTTGTGTAATCGTGTAATTCAACTAATGTTCATGCGGATTTGCCAATGTATACTAGTAATTGAACTCTAAAGCATCCCAATTTAAACAAGTAATGGTCATTTTTTCGAAATCCCCAAATTCATGAAGAACCCTAATTTCTAAAGTAAATTTTTGAGCAATTAAGCATGAAATTCGAGCATGAATAAGGATTAGTAACAACAATAAAGCATATAATGACCAAAACATGAAGATTTAAACATCCCCACACCTAGAACAAGCTAAATCCGAATTTGAGAATGAAGAACACAAGAACCATGAAGAAATGAAGATTAATCTTACCTTTCTCATGTTGATAGACGGATTAGATGCTCAAAGAGGGGTTTAATCGGTTGATTTAGTGTTTAGAGATGAAATCCTTGAGAGAAAATTGGATGAAAGTCGGAGTTGTAGGTGAAAAAATGAATAAAAATGATAAACTCCCGTATTTGTGCAAAAAAAATAGGCAGAAACCCACATTCAGACACAGATGCGGCGCATCTGCAGCAGATGCGGCGCATCTGTCTCAGATGCGGCGCATCTGGTGGCCCAAATGCGGTGCATGACCTTTTCTCGGCGCATCAAAATTTTCGATATTTTTCTTGTCCTCAGATGTGGCGCATCCAGCCTGGATGCGGAGCATCCAGCCTGGATGCGGCGCATCTGGCCCTGTTGCACCAGTTTTGATGTTTTTTTCGCGTATTAAACATTTCGGAAGGTCCCTAAACAACTTGGTTCGTACTAAAACTCGAAAAATCACTCAAAACACTCAAAACAATCAATCCTAAGAAACGAACACACCGAAGGAACTATATACAATTTGTGAGGTTTATTAGTGAGTCGTTCACGCGACTCCTTCCCAAGCTAATTAGCGTTGGGGGAGAAAGTGATGTCTTCTTGAACCGTGGTATTAACTTCATCAAAATAGAGTTTTAATTGATGACCATTCACTTTAAAGTATTTCCGTTTCCAAACAACTCAACATATCCCGATGGAAATGCTTGTTTCACCAAATAAGGTCCCGTTCATCGGGACTTCAACTTTCCGGGAGAAAATTTAAACCGTGAGTTAAAAACCAAAACCTTATCACCGATTTTAAACTCTTTCACTTCTTTCAATCGGGCATCATGCCACCTTTTCTATTTCTCCTTATACGAGCTCGAATTCTCGTTCGCCTCTAACCTCAACTCTTCCAATTCATGCATTTGCATGAATCGGTTTTCACCAGCCTTTTCCATGTCTAAATTATAAAGTTTCAATGCCCAGTATGCTCTATGTTCCACTTCAACCGGAAGATGGCACACTTTACCATATACAAGTCTAAATGGTGTGGTACCGATTGGTGTTTTAAAAGCAGTCCTAAAGGACCACAACGCATCATCTAACTTGCATTGCCAAATCTTAGGGTTGTTATCAACCGTCTTCTCAAGTATGCGTTTTAAGGCAAGATTCGTGTTCTCCACTTGACCACTCGTTTGCGGGTGGTATGGAGTAGAGAAACGATGAGTTACGCCATACTTCTTCAACACCTTTTCAAGAAGGTTATTGGCAAAATGTGTTCCTCGATCGGATATGAGTGCCTTCGGGATTCCAAAGCGCGAGAAGAAATTTTTCAAGAAGTTCACCACCACCCTAGCATCATTCATAGGTAAAGCTTTCGCTTTAGCCCACTTAGATACATAGTCAACGGCTACTAGGATGTACTTGCACTTATGGGAACTTGGAAATGGTCCCATGAAATCGATTCCCCAACTATCAAAGATTTCACAAACTTGGATGCCGGTTCGAGGCATCTCATCCTTTTTCGTGATGTTACCCATTCATTGGCATGCATTACAAGTCCGAACAAAATTATGGGCATCTTTAAAGATCGTGGGCCAATAAAAGCCCGAGTCAATGATTTTTCTTGCGGTGTGGTTTGGTCCGAAATGACCGCCGGTGGGCCCTTGATGACAATGCTCAAGAATTTGTTGAGCCTCTTTTCTGTACACACAACGGCGAATCATTTGATCCGCACCAACACGAAATAGGTCGGGATGTTCCCAGAAATTTGGACTTCAAATCCGCAAAGAATTTCTTCTTTTGTTGATAAGAAAGTCCTTTTTGAAGAATGTTTGACGCAAAATAGTTTGCAAAATGGGCAAACCATGGGATTTCAGATTCCTTGTCAACCCTCATTAGAGATTCATCAGGAAATGTATCCTTGATGATTGTATCATCGAGTTTTTCTAATTCGGGGTTTTCAAGTCGGGATAAATGGTCGGCGGCTAGATTCTCGGCTCCTTTCTTATCACGTATCTCAATGTCAAACTCTTGAAGTAAAAGAACCCAATGTATGAGACGATGTTTTGCATCTAGTTTCGAGAATAAGTACCTAAGGGCCGAATGGTCCGTGTAAACAATGGTTTTGGACAACACCAAATATGACCGAAATTTATCAAACGCATAAACAACCGCCAAGAGCTCCTTTTCCGTGGTGGTATAATTAATTTGAGCTCCCGTTAGCGTTTTGCTCGTATAATAAATTGGACGAAAATGATTATCGGGTCGTTGTCCCAAGACAGCACCTAAGGCATAGTCGCTCGCGTCACACATTAACTCAAAAGGCATACTCCAATCCGGAGATACAATAATGGGAGCTTGTGTGAGTTTTGACTTTAGAATCGAGAATGCATTCTTGCAATTTGAATCGAAGTCAAATGGAGCATCCTTTTCAAGAAGTTTGGTCATTGGGCGGGCGATTTTATAAAAATCTTTGATAAATCATCTGTAGAATCTCGCGTGACCAAGAATGCTTCTAATGGCCTTGACATTTGTCGGTATAGGTAGCTTAGAGATAACTTCAATTTTAGCTTTATCTACCTCTATTCTCGCACGAGATATCTTGTGACCAAGTACAATGCCCTCCTTCACCATGAAGTGGCATTTTTCCCAATTTAAGACCAAGTTTGCTTTCTCACATCGGATAAGCATACATTCAAGGTTAAAAAGACACGATTCAAAGGAATCTCTAAACACGGAAAAGTCATCCATGAAGACTTCCATACAATCCTCTACCATATCATCAAAAATTGCCATCATGCACCTTTGAAAGGTTTCGGGTGCATTGCATAAACCAAATGGCATGCGGTGATAGGCAAAGGTACCGAAAGGACAAGTGAATGTGGTCTTTTCTTGGTCGTTGGGATCAATTGGAATTTGGAAGTAACCGGAGAAACCATCTAGAAAGTAATAGTATTCTTTCCCCGCTAATCGTTCAATCATTTGATCAATAAAAGGCAACGGGAAATGATCCTTTCTAGTGGCATCATTGAGACGTCTGTAATCAATACAGACTCTCCAGCCGGTAACCGTTCTAGTTGGAACAAGTTCATCCTTTTCATTTACAATAACGGTTGTACCCCCCTTTTTGGGCACTACTTGTACTGGACTAACCCAAGGACTATCGGAGATGGGGTAGATTAACCCGGCGTCAAGAAGCTTGACTACCTCCTTTTTAACAACCTCTTTCATGTTGGAATTTAGCCTACGTTGTCTTTGTACTACTGGTTTGAAGTCATTCTCAAGGAGAATTTTATGTGTACAATAAAACGGGTTTATCCCTAGAATGTCGGTCATTTTCTAGGCTATAGCCTTTTTATGGGTTTTCAAAACAGAGATTAACCTATCCTTCTCGTTACAGGAAAGATGTGAAGCAATAATTACCGGTAATTGAGATGTACCTTAGAGATAAGCATACTCCAAGTGTTTAGGTAGCTCCTTAAGCTCTAGTACGGGTGGTTCTTCCAAGGAATTCTTTATTCGGAATCTATCTTTATTTCCGATATCTTCAAATGATTCCTCTTCCTTGGGAATTTCTTCTTCCACGGTCTCATCATCCGTGACCACTTTCATCAACTCATCAAAAGCTTCATCAATATTGTAATACTCACTTTCACTTACTGGGGCAAACCCCGATGTATCAATTTCAAGTAGCTCCTGCAATTCATCCTCAACACAAAGATTTATAACATCAATTTGAAAACAAGAGTCATCGGTGGAAGTGGGTCTTTTCATGGCTTGTCAATATGACAAATTATTCTCTCGTTTCCCACACCTTGACTTAATTGTTCTTTTTGGACATTAATGATAGCATCTGCGATGTTAAGGAAAGGACGTCCTAAAATGATAGGAACTTTTGTGTCCTCTTGCATTTCTAGAATAACAAAGTCGACGGAAAAGATAAGTGAGCCAACTTTTACAAGAATATCCTCGGCTATACCTATGTGAGTATCAAATGATTGATTTGCTAATCGAATACCCATCCGGGTTGGTTTCAAGTCTCCTAAGTCAAGTTTCAAATATAACGAGTAAGGCATTAGGTTAACACTTGCACCTAGGTCGGCTAGTGCATCGTACACTACTGAATCACCCATCATACATGGGATGATAAAACTACCCGGATCTCCCAATTTTAGAGGTACATTTTGCTTTTTCAAGATGGCCGAACACTCCTCATGGAGGGATGTGGCAGAAACATCGTGGTATTTACCCTTCGAGGATATGAGATCTTTCAAAAACTTCCCGTAATGGGGCATACCCTTAAGAACCTCTGCGAGTGGCATGTTAATGCTGATTTGCTTGATCATATCCGCAAATTTCTGATATTGGCTCGCGAGTCTGTCTTTCTTCAATGCTTTTGGGTATGGAATAGGTGCCTTGTACACCTTCACTGGTGGTTCTTCACTTTTCTTCGATATGACCTCTGGTGGATCATTTTTCTCTTGTTCTTTTTCAACATGCTCATCTACATCAACAGGTACCTGCAAAACAGAAGGAGACAAAGGAACTTCCGGGGACTTTAGAATCTCCGGGTTAGTGGTTAAACCACTTCTAGTAGTTATAGCATTTACATGCTCATTCCTTGTTTGATTGTTACTGGGATTCACTTGAGTATTTGAGGGGAGAGCACTAGGTGGTCTCTCTGCTAGTAACTGTGAGATCCTTCCAACATCCATTTCTAAATTCGGAATCGTAGCTTGTTAATTTCGAATTTGCTGAGTTTGAAGTTCCGAATTTTGCTCGTGTTTAACCATAAAATTTCTCAAAAGATCTTCTAAACCGGATTTTTTCTCGGGTTGTGGTTGTACATGTGCTTGTCGTTGTGGTTGTGGTTGATTGTGTTAGAAATTATTTTGGTAATTTCGTGGAGGTTGATTACGATTGTTTATGTGATTGTAACCCGGTGGTGCATTTCTTTGATTTTGATTTGGAAAATCCCGGTTATTTTGGTAACCTGAATTTCCTCCGTGGTAATTGTTGTTTGAACTTGAAGGTCCCCCTATTTGATAACTATTGATAGGAGGGTATTTCCGGTTCATTGCATCAACCGCCGGAAAGTCGTCAAAATTTATTTCACCTTTACACAAGTAACCTAAGAAATTTGCTTGCTCTTCCATTGTCGTTTGGTCGCAATCTCGAGTGAGATGGGGACCTTGGCACAATTTACACCCTACCCTGATAGCGTGCATTTCTTTGGTTACCTTCTCAATTTACCTTGCTTGATTTGCCAATTGAACTTTTAATGCAGCGATTTCATCGTTGCTTTCGACATTAGCAACTGTTGATGATCTAGAGAACTCCATCTCTTAATGCCAATTGTGAGAATGGGCTGCTATATCGGCAATTATTGTGTGAGCGTCTTCGGGCGTTTTTTTCATGATTGATCCTCCTGCTGCAACATCTATTTCCTTTGGGGTAGCCACATTGACTCCTTTGTAGAATATTTGGACCTTTTGGAATGTATTCAACCCGTGTTGAGGACATACCCTAAGCATTTTATTGAATCGGGTCCAAGCTTCATAAAGAGTCTCGTTAGACTTTTGCTTGAAGTGATTTATATCACTTTGCAATTTTGCTGCTTTTGAAGCAGGGAAGAATTCTGACAAAAACTTGTCCATCATGTCATTCCAATCTTCAATATAACCTTCCGGTAATGAGTCTAGCCAATCTCTTGCATCATCCTTTAGGGACCATGGAAAGATTTTTAAACATGCAACTTCATCGGAGACATCTTTGATTTTGAAAAGCTTGCAAATGCTTACAAACTTACGAAGATGCTTGATAATGCTAAAAACGAACATATATTTCATAGCATTATTCCCCAAGAAAGACAAGCTTTTAGTTGCAATTGTTCTATTTACAAATGATATTCGTTTAAATATTAAAAGGTGAAGACAAAAGACAGATTCGACGAATTGAAGACGCAAACGACCAAAAAGCTCAAAAGTACAAAATACAATCAAAGAGGTTCCAATTATTGATAAGAAACGTCTCGAAATTACAAGAGTACAAGATTCAAAACGCAAAGTACAAGATATTAAATTGTACGCAAGGACGTTCGAAAATCCGGAACCGGGACCAGAGTCAACTCTCAACGCTCGACGCAACGGACTAAAAATTACAAGTCAACTATGCACATAAATATAATATAATATTTAAATAATTCTTATAATTATTTATATATTATATAATATATTATAAACCGTCGGCAAGAAAGGCTCCAAACTTGTATGAGCTGTAAAAGCAAACTCCGCGAGTTGCGGAGTTTGCAGTGCAAAAATTACGCGAGTCGCGGAGCCCCAAAAACTGAAACTCCCTATAAAAGCAAACGAATTCTGATCGC
The DNA here is from genome assembly GCF_046630445.1 of Rutidosis leptorrhynchoides. Lineage (NCBI taxonomy): Eukaryota > Viridiplantae > Streptophyta > Magnoliopsida > Asterales > Asteraceae > Rutidosis > Rutidosis leptorrhynchoides. The sequence goes on along the minus strand of NC_092334.1, from coordinate 91,391,996 downwards.
AAAAACATATAATATATATCCATCTCTCTATCTATATACGTAATATTTATATTTATAATTTATATTTTAATTTTAATTTTAATTATAATTCTAATAATAAGGGTATGTTAGCGAATGTTGTAAGGGTGTAAGTCGAAATTCTATCCGTGTAACGCTACACTATTTTTAATCATTGTAAGTTATGTTCAACCTTTTTAATTTAATGTCTCGTAGCTAAGTTATTATTATGCTTATTTAATCCGAAGTAATCATGATGTTTAGCTAATTATTAAAATTGGGTAATTGGGCTTTGTACTATAATTGGGGTTTGGACAAAAGAACGACACTTGTGGAAATTAGACTATGGGCTATTAATGGGCTTTATACTTGTTTAACTAAATGATAGTTTGTTAATGTTAATATAAAGATTTACAATTGGACATCCCTATAAATTACCATATACACTCGATCGGACACGATGGGCGGGGTATTTATATGTACGAATAATCGTTCATTTAACCGGACACGGGAATGGATTAATAGCCACTAGAATAATTAAAACAGGGGTGAAATTATGTACAAGGACACTTGGTATAATTGATAACAAAATATTAAAACCTTGGGTTACACTCAGTCGACATCCTGGTGTAATTATTAAACAAAGTATTAAAATCTTGTTACAGTTTAAGTCCCCAATTAGTTGGAATATTTAACTTCGGGTATAAGAATAATTTGACGAGGACACTCACACTTTATATTTATGACTGATGGACTGTTATGGACAAAAACCAGACGGGCATATTAAATAATCCAGGACAAAGGACAATTAACCCATGGGCATAAAACTAAAATCAACACGTCAAACATCATGGTTACGGAAGTTTAAATAAGCATAATTCTTTTATTTCATATTTAATTTCCTTTATTTTATATTTAATTGCACTTCTAATTATCGCATTTTTATTGTTATTGTATTTAATTGCACTTTTAATTATCGTACTTTTTAATTATCGCAAGTTTATTTTATCGCACTTTTATTATTCGCAATTTCATTATCGTTATTAACTTTACGCTTTAAATTAAGTCTTGTATTTATTTATTATTTTATATTTGGTTTTAACTGCGACTAAAGTTTTTAAATCGACAAACCGGTCATTAAACGGTAAAAACCCCCCTTTATAACAATAATATTACTTATATATATATTTGTATTTTTATAAATTTAAACTAATATAGCGTTAAGCTTTGTGAAAAAGATTCCCTGTGGAACGAACCGGACTTACTAAAAACTACACTACTGTACGATTAGGTACACTGCCTATAGGTGTTGTAGCAAGGTTTAAGTATATCCATTCTATAAATAAATAAATATCTTGTGTAAAATTGTATCGTATTTAATAGTATTTCCTGCTAAAAATTAATAGTATTTTATACCCCTTAGCTTTAAACATCAAGTATTTTTGGCGCCGCTGCCGGGGAATCGCTTAAAAGCCGGAAGCGCAACGCTAATATAAAAAAAAAAGATTTTTATTTCTAGTTTACTTTTATTAAAATTCACTTTTGTAAAAATACGTTTTTTTTTAATATTCGAAAATATAAAAAGAAAAACAAAAATATAAGTATTTTTAAGATTTTATTAAATATTTAAGTTTTATAAAGTTTCTTTATTTTTATTTTAGTTTTTTAAATATATGTTTTTATTATATAAATATTTTAGATTTTAAAACAGAAAACAGAAAGAAAAAAAACGCGTCGAATTTCAAAACTGTACCTGAGTTGAATTTTGGAATCCCGCGACTCGCGAAGTTTACAGCTTCTAAATACCGCAACTCGCGGAGACAATCTGACACGCCACACAGGAACCCTAATCAGCATTAATTACGGAGTAATTATTAATTATTATTATTATTAACCCTAATTACTTATTATTATTATAATTAGTTTTATTTTAAGTTTCTTTTTATTTAATTTATATATTTAGTTAAATTACCCTTACACACTCTTACGTACTCAAAATTTGGTCCTTCTTTTCATAAATACTCTAAAAACGACATTCCCTAATCTTATATAAAAAAAATAACTCATCACTCCAGAAACTTCCTCAAACTCACCCGCTCTTTCATACGACTCACCATTGCAGTCCTAAGTTTAATTAAAATATAAAATTAATAGTTTTAATAAATAAATAATATAAAAATAATATTTTTATAAAATTTGTACTTTTTACAACTTTTTGTATATTTTTATATTTTGTCCCTTTTTAATTGTTTTAGCGTAATATTTGTATTTTTAGCTCATATTTAGTTTTAAACTTAGTTTTTGCCATAGTTATTTTTACTTCTAGATTTTTAGGCTTTACCGTAGAATTCCTTAAGTGCTTTTTCTTTAGACTAAGATTTAGGTACTTTAGAATTTTGCGACGCCTTTTTAAGTTTTAGTTTCTTTTTAAGTTATTTTCATTTGGGATTTAGTTTTTCTTGTAAGCTTTAATATTTTTAGACACCTTTTACCTATGTATCAATTATCATTCCAATTAGTAATCTCAATTTGCGATTATAATTTTAAGTTAGTTGTAGTAATAAGGTTAGGTTAGTTAAGTGTTTTTAAGTGCTTTTAAGTGTTATAAGTTTCTTTTATTTTTCCATCACCTTTTATTTTTCAACCATTTTTCTTTTTCGACCTTTTTCGACGAACTTTTTTTCTTTCTTATTTCTCGCTATTCTAGTTTTAGGACTTAGATTTTTATTCTACTTCTTATCTAAATTTCTTAAAATTACGAAAATTTATTTTAAGTGGTTGAATTGATAGACATCAAAATTTTCTGGTTCGTAGTAATAGTTGGATTTGTACGTGGACCGGGTTATTGGAGCCAAACAGTCCTCAATTATATTGAGACCAAACGAATCCTGCCCCTCTGCTGCATCTTTTGGCTATTCAAAACGTGGGCAAAATCAACAAGTCCTTGGAAATTATTACGACCTTCTTCCGTTTTCGTTGATTCAACTTGCCATCTTTTGACTTATTCCTTTAATATGACGAAGCTAGTTGAAACTCAAACGCAGTTTTTCACATCTCAGAAACAAACTAATGAACAAAATGCTCAAGCATTTAGAAATCAACAAGCTTCTATTCAAAATCTGGAACAAGAAGTAAGTAACCTAGCAAGGGTAATAGGTGAAAGAAAATCGGGAAGTTTACCTAGTGATACAAATGCTAACCCCCGGAATGAAACAGTTAAAGCCATTACCACAAGAAGTGGTACAACACTTAAACCACCTGAAATACTTGTAACTTTTAATGAAGCTATCCCTACTCCACAAGAACCACAACCTAATCAAGATAAGGAAAAAGAACCGGTAGTTGAAAAGATCAATGAAGATAACACAGTTAAGGCTAAACCTTATGTTAAACCATACCAACCACCACTTCCTTACCCGAGTAAAATGAAGAAAGAGAAACTTGAAGCCGAGCAATCCAAATTCTTGGATATGTTTAAACAGATAAATGTAAATCTTCCTTTCATTGATGTGATTTCAGGAATGCCTAGATATGCTAAATTCTTGAAAGATCTAATCTCAAATAGAAAGAAAATGGAAGAACTCTCGGCTGTTACCATGAATGCTAATTGTTCAGCAGTGCTGTTGAATAAGATACCAGAAAAACTATCTGATCCAGGAAGTTTCACAATTCCATGTTTTCTGAGTAGTCTTAGTTCAATAGAAGCATTGGCAGACTTAGGTGCTAGTATAAATTTAATGCCGTATTCACTATACGCTAAACTAGACCTTGGAGAATTGAAACCAACCAGAATAAGCATACAACTAGCCGATCGATCAATAAAATATCCTAGAGGGATAATGGAGAACATGCTAGTTAAAGTTGGTACTTTAGTATTTCCAGTAGATTTTGTTGTTCTAGACATGGAAGAAGATTCTCAAGTTCCTCTCATATTAGGAAGACCATTCTTAAACACGGCTAAAGCAATGATAGACGTGTTCGGTAAGAAATTGATCCTAAGTATAGAGGATGAGAGTGTTACCTTTTCAGTTGATAGAGCAATGCAACAACCACAATCTGCAGATGATGCATGTTATTATATTCAAACTATAGATGCACATGCAGAATTATTAGAAGAATTTCCAGAATTACAAGGAACAGGAGAATGTTCTTTAGGAGAAGGTAATGAACCAATTGATGAAGTTGAAATGTTAGCTACACTTATAGCTAATGGATATGAACCAACAGCAGAAGAAATTCGAATGCTAAAAGAAGAAGACAGATATCGATACAAATCATCGATAGAAGAACCTCCGAAATTAGAGTTAAAGCCACTTCCAAACCATTTGGAATACGCTTATTTACATGGTGAATCTGAATTACCTGTAATAATATCATCTTCTCTTACTGAAAATGAGAAATCACAACTCATTTCTGTGTTGAAAGCTCATAAATCAGCCATTGCATGGAAGATTCATGATATTAAAGGAATAAGTCCTTCGTATTGCACACATAAAATCCTTATGGAAGAAGGTCATAAAATGTATGTGCAACGCCAATGAAGACTAAATCCTAATATGCAAGATGTAGTTAAAAAAGAAATTATTAAACTGCTAGACGCAGGTCTAATTTATCCAATCTCTGATAGTCCATGGGTAAGCCCAGTTCAATCCGTGCCAAAGAAGGGTGGCATGACTGTCATTACAAATGAGAAAAATGAGCTTATTCCTACTAGGACTGTAACAGGATGGCGTGTGTGTATTGATTATAGAAAATTAAATGACGCCACCAGAAAAGATCATTTTCCTGTAACGACCCGCACTTTTTCGATCGTTCTATACTTATAAGATTAATATTTACATAAATTAAACCTTACCAACATGATAAGCAATCCAAATTGTCGAGATTTATATTTCCGAAAAGAGTTTACACAACGTTTGACCGTCTAGTTTGACCGATGATATCACGAACTATATAACATATGATAATTATACGTTTGTGTATATATATGTATATATACATATTTAACATGATCTAAGAATGTTTTAATATCTCATTTTGTATTAATAACAATAAGTTATAAGTATATTTTAAAACTACTAACTTAAGTTTTCAAAACGATAACTATACGTAATGTTTTTCGACGTAAATACTTATAACCTATATTACTTATACATGCATCGTATAGATATGTATTTTATCACTTTTAAAGGGCTTACATACATAAAACAATATAAGTATATTTACAAAAGATAGCTATATTTGAATCCTCGTTCCGTTTCCTCAAAGATTTCTATACGTATACCTAGAGTATATGTACCCGTATCATACGCAGCTTCTAGATGTATTTACTATTGGTATATACCAATAAAAATCTGCTCCTTAGCAGCCTTAAATGATTAAGAAACATGTGGAACCAACCATTTGTCAAGTAGCATGAATTATTTAGCAAGAAAACAAAGTTAGGTATCTTTTTTTTCCTTTATAACCTAAAAACGTTTTTATGCATGCACACCATTTCTTCACCCCATTTTTTCATACTTACACTTCCATTTCTCTCTCAAAATACTCTTAACTTCATACTTGATCATCTCCAAGCATTTTCTCCATCATTTAGCTTCAAAAACAACACTTAAATCTCATAAGAAAACCTTACAAAAACACTTCAAGAAATCCTTCCAAGAACACAAACTTACTTCCAATCTTTCATCCAATTCCATCACCCTTTTGGTTCTAGGTTCTTACTCCTCTTTTACAGAAACCTTGTCCAAGGAACTTGAGGTAGTATCTATGTTCATAACCTTATTCGATTCATATATATATAGCTATCATATTTTGTGGTATACAATTTTGACAACAAGAACATAGTTTGAATGTTTTCAAACTTGTTTGCAAACTAAATAGATCCTTCTAACTTAACTTTTAAAATACTTCAAGACCTGTAATATAACTTAAATATATGCTAATTTAACAAGGTATAACTTGGTTTTTCAAAGAACACCTTAAAAACTGTTTTTACGACGTCGGAGTGTAACCGGGGGCTGTTTTGGGTTGGATAATTAAAAACCATCTTAAACTTTGAATTGAAGGTTTATGTTCTGGAAAAATGATTTTTACTATGAATATGGTAACACATAAAAATTTCATGATTTAATTCAAAGTATAAGTATTTTTAGAAAAATAATCATTTAAGGTTGCCTACATAAAGGAAAAGGTTTAACTTCATAAGTTTCACTAAAGTTTCACCTATGCCGTGTGATTTTGAATACAAACTAAGATATTTACAGTTCATAGTCTTAAAGAGGAACTCGATCCAAGGAGATGGCAAGTTGAATCAACGAAAACGGAGTTGTAACGAAGAAACTATGACCGAAACAAAATTGGCTATCCAAGACTAGTTTAACTTCGGGACTAATTGGAGAAAATTAAAATAAATCACATATTTTTAAGATAACATGATATTTTATATATATGTACTCATAATTCAATTTTATATGGTTCAGGATCACCCGTAAACAACACGAGAAGATTAATCATAAGATCCCATGTTTGTACGCAACACGTCATTTGACAACACCGGTACCGTGGGTCAAGATTAATCTCGACCAATACATATACGTTGGGGGTTTTATTTATTTCGTTGGGGGTTTATTAAACATCTAAATATGAACCATTAAAATTGAATTACTAACAACGAACTGCTAACTACGGACTAAGGAATTATTCAAAGTATTAAAAGTATAACAAGTATATATATGTGACGTTTGTTTAAAAAGAAAAGGTATTGATATATTATATATGGATAGGTTCGTGATATCAACCGGAGACCAAGTCAAATTATATATATATCTTCAAGACGAAAGTGAGTATATAGTCCCACTTTTAAACTCTAAATATTTCGGGATGAGAATACATGTATTTTATATTTTACGTTATGGACACAAGTAACTGAAAAATATATTCTACGTTGAGTTGTACCACTGGCATGCTTCCCTGAAGCTTGGTAACTAATATTTACAGCGGTATTGTAAACGCGAATCCTGTTAATAGATCTATCGGGCTTGACAACCCCAACCGGACTGGACGACCAGTATTCAACGGTTGCACAGTACTTCGTTTCGTGACTACACTTGGTACGATGTAGTAAGATTTCATAATAAAGGGAATATGCGACGTGATTAAATGTTAAGTATGGTTACCAAGTGCTCAACCACTTAGAATATTTTTATTAAAATGTTTATATATGAAATCTTGTGGTCTATATTTATATCGCTGCCGGAATTAAACCTATATCTCACCAACTTTATGTTGACTTTTTAAACATGTTTATTCTCAGGTGATAATTAGAAGTTTCCGCTGCATTATGTTGAATTTGAGCAGGATCTTGCGTACGCATATTTGTGTCAAAAATAAGACTGCATATCCAAGAACTTGTGTTGTAAAATATGCTAGAAATCGTGTTGTTATCATCATTTGTAAAGTTTGTAAGTCGAAGATTATCGCTAAACGATAATCATCTTTATTTTGTCCAAAGCTTGTATCAAAAATAAGAATCATGGTTTGTAATGTATAATATATGCAGTTTTTCTTTTAAAAATGTCGCATATAGAGGTCAATACCTCGCAATGAAATCATACGTTATCTAATACGTTCTTACGGTTAAGGACGGGTTATGACATGTGGTATCAGAGCGGTGGTCTTAGCGAACCAGGTTTGCATTAGTGTGTCTAACCGATAAGTCGTTAGGATACATTAGTAAGTCTGGACTTTGACCGGGTCTGATTTAAAAACCATTGCTTATCATTGTTGGTTAAAATTTATATGTAAATATTATGTAGTACTAATGGGTTAGTTGTTGTATGATAGATGTCGGGCTCAAAACTTATCATCACGTTCAGCGACTCCGAACCAGAATCTTCAGATGGTGTTCCAGTCATTAACCTATCCGATGACGAAAATAATATCTTTGGGGAAGACTCACAAATTCCGGATGAACCGACTATAGAGAACCCGGAAAGTGAACCCGAGGAGGAAAGTGAACCCGAGGAGGAAAGTGAACCCGAGGAGGAAAGTGAACCCGAGGAAGAAATACAGGAAATTACAAAAGACGAGTTCGAACTAGGAAAGAAACGAAAGGCTAATGAATTAGAAAATTCAAATCCCGAGTTTAGTAAGGATGATGTGGCACCAACTCCACTAGACACTACCACCCCTATTCCCGCTATTCCTAGTCGTTCTATCCCGGCATCCAGTTCTTTAGTCCCACAGCCAAAATATAGGCAGACAGCCAGGATAAGCGTTAAGCGATTCTTTGAACCTAAACGTCCTAGAAAATAGACCAAACGATGCGCTGCCGTATTAAACCATGGGATCATATAATGTTTTGTATAATATTATTAGTGTGGTTTGTTTAATGTTCGATGTAAGATAAGCATATGTAAAATAGTGAAGTGTGAAATGCAATAATTTTCCATGGTTAAGTATTATTTAGATGGTAGTAATTGATTCTGTACTAAGCTATTAAGTATGGACATTAACGGGTAGGTACTACCCTAGATATAATTATAAAACGCTAATAAGAAGAAAAGGCTTTTATAATAATACCTGGTTCATATTATTAATAAGCTATAATGTACTGTAAATATACACTACATCTATAATATTCCATGTGAATAATTATTTTCTTTTCATTCTTATAGAAGAATATGGCGCGATTGAACCGAATGACGGAACAAGAAATCCAGGAACTCATCAATCAGCGAGTGAACGACAGAATGTTATGGGTCGAGGCTGCAAGAGGTGCTGCAGTTAACCCAAATCCTCGTGTGGGGTGCACTTACAAAACTTTTCAAGCTTGCAAGCCCTCATCATTCAGTGGAACAGAAGGACCGATCGGTTTAACCCGATGGATAGAAAAGATGGAGACTGTGTTTAAAATCAGTGGTTGTGTTGAAAAGGACATGACCAAGTATGCATCATGCACTTTACAAGATAGTGCACTCACGTGGTGGAAAAATTATGTGAAGGCTGTAGGAGGAGATGTAGCTTATGATACTCCATGGGAAGAATTCAAAACAATGTTAATCAACGAATATTGTCCAAGGAACGAGGTTAGGAAGTTGGAAGATGAATTACGAAGTCTGAAGGTTGTTGGTACTGAAATCACCAACTACAATCAGCGATTCATGGAATTAGTTTTGCTATGTCCTGAATTGGTTCCAACCGAAGAACGGAAGATTGAAATGTACAAAGATGGTTTGCCCAAAAAGGTCAAGGCAAATGTTACAGCATCGAAACCTAAGACAATTCATGAAGCTATAACCATGGCAAACGAGCTAATGGATCAGGTCATCATGGATAAGAAAGTATCCAATCCTGATGTGAAGGTATCAGGTAACAAAAGAAAGTGGAATGGAAATTATGATCGAGGTAACCAACAACAATCTTTTAAGAAACAAGAAAACACGCAAGGTGCGGGTAGTGGTTTAAGCTTTGGTTATAAAGGACAAAATCCTTTATGCAACCGATGCCACAAACATCACTCTGGTTACTGTAATGTGGTATGCAACAAATGTAATCGAAAGGGTCATCTTGCTGAAGATTGTAGGGCTCTCGTTATAAATACAAATGGTACCAAGACTCCTGCCACCAATGCAAATAGAACTGCTTTGGCTACCATTACTTGTTTTGGGTGTGGAAAACAAGGTCACTATAAGAGCCAGTGCCCGAATCCAGAGAAGAATATCGGACCTGCACGTGGGAGAGCATTTGTTATTAATGCTAGAGAGGCATGTGAAGACCCGGAGCTTGTTACGGGTACGTTTACCATTAATAACTTATCCGCATCTATTATATTTGATACTGGTGCTGATAGAAGTTACGTGTGTAGAGACTTTCACGCTAAATTGAATTGTTCATCATTACCTCTAGATGCTAAGTACATGATTGAGTTAGCTAATGGTAAACTAATTAAAGTCGATAAAATTTGCCGTGATTGTAAAATAAATTTAGCCGGAGAAACATTTAAGATTGATTTGATACCCGTAGAATTAGGAAGTTTTGATGTAATAATCGGCATGGACTGGATGTCCAAAATAGGAGCTGAAGTTGTGTGCGCAAAGAAGGCAATTCGCATTCCTCGTAAGGATAAAACGCCAGTAATGATTTATGGAGAGAAGGGTAAATCAAAGCTAAAACTCATTAGTTATTTGAAAGCTCAAAAGTGCATGAAGAAAGGGTGCTATGCTATCTTAGCACATGTTAATAAAGTCGAAAAGAAAGAAAAAGAGAAGTGCATCAATGACGTGCCTGTGGCAAGAGATTTTCCTGAAGTATTTCCGGAAGAGTTGCCGGGATTACCTCCATTTAGATCTGTAGAATTTCAAATAGATCTTGTACTAGGAGCTGCACCGGTTGCCCGTGCTCCATATAGACTTGCACCGTCCGAGTTAAAAGAACTTCAGAGTCAGTTAAAAGAATTACTGGATCGTGGATTCATACGACCAAGTACTTCACCGTGGGGAGCTCCAATTTTATTCGTCAAGAAGAAAGACGGATCTTTCCGAATGTGTATAGATTATCGTGAATTAAATAAGTTAACTATCAAGAATCGGTATCCACTACCGAGAATTGACGACTTATTTGATCAACTCCAAGGATCATGTGTGTACTCGAAAATTGACCTAAGATCGGGCTATCATCAATTACGTGTCAAAGAAGAAGATATACCGAAAACTGCTTTTCGGACACGCTACGGTCATTACGAATTTTTGGTCATGCCGTTTGGATTGACGAATGCGCCAGCTGTATTCATGGACCTCATGAATCGAGTTTGTAGTCCATATTTAGATAAGTTTGTTATCGTTTTCATTGATGATATTCTTATCTATTCCAAGAGTGAGCAAGAGCATGAGCAGCATTTAAGGTTGATATTAGAGTTGTTGAGAAAAGAACAGCTATATGCTAAATTTTCTAAATGTGCTTTCTGGTTGAAAGAAGTGCAATTTCTTGGCCACGTTGTTAGTAGCAAAGGAATTCAGGTTGATCCAGCAAAAATTGAAGCCATTGAAAAATGGGAGACTCCTAAGACACCAACGCAGATACGCCAATTTTTGGGTTTAGCCGGTTATTATAGAAGGTTTATTCAAGATTTTTCCCGAATAGCTAAGCCGTTGACAGCGTTAACGCAAAAAGGGAAGAAATATGAATGGACTTCTGAGCAGGAGAGTGCATTTCAATTACTGAAAAAGAAGTTGACTACGGCGCCTATTTTATCGTTACCAGAAGGGAACGATGATTTTGAAATATATTGTGACGCTTCGCGACAAGGTTTTGGTTGCGTTCTTATGCAACGGAAGAAAGTTATTGCATACGCATCCCGACAATTAAAGATTCACGAGCGGAATTATACGACGCATGATCTAGAACTGGGAGCAGTCGTGTTTGCATTGAAGATATGGAGACACTACTTGTATGGGGTTAAATGCACTGTGTTTACTGATCATAAAAGCCTTCAACATATTTTCGATCAAAAACAGCTGAACATGAGGCAACGTAGGTGGGTCGAGCTGATAAACGACTATGATTGTGAAATTCGTTATCATCCCGGGAAGGCGAACGTGGTGGCCGATGCTCTAAGCAGAAAGGAACGAGAACCAATTCGAGTACGAGCGATGAACATAAAAATTCGCATGAATCTCAACTCACAAATCAAAGAAGTTCAACGAGAAGCACTTACTAAAGAAAACATAAGAAATGAAATAATGAAGAAGTATGAGAAGCAACTCGTTATACGGGAAGACGGAATTCGATATTTTGCAAACCGTATTTGGGTACCGAAGTTGGGTGGATTAAGGAAGTTGATATTGAATGAGGCACATAAGACAAGATACTCGATACATCCTGGAGTTGGAAAGATGTATCAAGATCTTAAGACGCATTATTGGTGGCCTAATTTAAAGACAGACGTTGCAATATATGTTGGGGAGTGTTTAACTTGTTCCAAAGTCAAAGCAGAACACCAAAAGCCGTCAGGATTACTTCAACAACCAGAAATCCCAGAATGGAAATGGGACGGTATTACCATGGATTTCATCACGAAGTTACCAAAGACTGCCTGGGGATACGACACTATTTGGGTAATTGTTGATCGTCTTACCAAATCTGCACATTTCTTGCCTATAAAGGAAACAGATAGAATGGAGAAATTATTACGATTATATATAAAGGAAATAGTTTCAAGGCATGGAATACCTATTTCCATTATATCTGATCGTGATAGTAGATTTACCTCAAAGTTCTGGCAATCACTACAGGAGGCACTAGGAACTCGTTTGGATATGAGTACTGCATATCATCCTCAAACCGACGGGCAGAGTGAAAGAACAATTCAGACTCTTGAAGACATGCTCAGGGCATGTGTGATCGATTTTGGAAACGGATGGGATAAATATCTACCGTTAGCAGAATTCTCGTATAATAATAGTTATCATGCGAGCATTGGAGCTGCGCCATTCGAAGCATTGTATGGAAGGAAGTGTAGATCTCCTATCTGTTGGAATGAAGTAGGAGATCGACAATTAACGGGTCCCGAGATCATACACGAAACGACTGAGAAGATTGTACAAATCAAGGAGAGATTGAAAACAGCCCGTAGTCGCCAAAAGAGCTACGCCGATGTTCGAAGGAAACCATAGAGTTTCAGATCGGTGACATGGTTATGTTAAAAGTGTCACCATGGAAAGGTGTAATACGTTTCGGCAAAAGGGGTAAACTGAACCCAAGGTACGTAGGCCCGTTCAAGATTATTGAACGCATTGGACCGGTAGCTTATCGACTCGAGTTACCGCAACAACTCGCCGGAGTACATAATACCTTTCACGTCTCGAACCTTAAGAAGTGTCTTGCAAAGGAAGATCTCACCATTCCTCTTGAAGAAATCCATGTCGATGAGAAACTACAATTCATCGAAGAACCAATCGAAATCATGGACCGTGAAGTTAAACAGCTCAAGCAGAGCAACATACCGATCGTTAAGGTTCGTTGGAATGCTCGAAGAGGTCCTGAGTTTACTTGGGAACGAGAGGATCAGATGAAACAAAAGTATCCACACTTGTTTCTCGATGACGCAAAATAGGTACAATTTTAAAATTTCGGGACGAAATTTATTTAACGGGGAGGTAATGTAACGACCCGCACTTTTTCGATCGTTCTATACTTATAAGATTAATATTTACATAAATTAAACCTTACCAACATGATAAGCAATCCAAATTGTCGAGATTTATATTTCCGAAAAGAGTTTACACAACGTTTGACCGTCTAGTTTGACCGATGATATCACGAACTATATAACATATGATAATTATACGTTTGTGTATATATATGTATATATACATATTTAACATGATCTAAGAATGTTTTAATATCTCATTTTGTATTAATAACAATAAGTTATAAGTATATTTTAAAACTAGTAACTTAAGTTTTCAAAACGATAACTATACGTAATGTTTTTCGACGTAAATACTTATAACCTATATTACTTATACATGCATCGTATAGATATGTATTTTATCACTTTTAAAGGGCTTACATACATAAAACAATATAAGTATATTTACAAAAGATAGCTATATTTGAATCCTCGTTCCGTTTCCTCAAAGATTTCTATACGTATACCTAGAGTATATGTACCCGTATCATACGCAGCTTCTAGATGTATTTACTATTGGTATATACCAATAAAAATCTGCTCCTTAGCAGCCTTAAATGATTAAGAAACATGTGGAACCAACCATTTGTCAAGTAGCATGAATTATTTAGCAAGAAAACAAAGTTAGGTATCTTTTTTTTCCTTTATAACCTAAAAACGTTTTTATGCATGCACACCATTTCTTCACCCCATTTTTTCATACTTACACTTCCATTTCTCTCTCAAAATACTCTTAACTTCATACTTGATCATCTCCAAGCATTTTCTCCATCATTTAGCTTCAAAAACAACACTTAAATCTCATAAGAAAACCTTACAAAAACACTTCAAGAAATCCTTCCAAGAACACAAACTTACTTCCAATCTTTCATCCAATTCCATCACCCTTTTGGTTCTAGGTTCTTACTCCTCTTTTACAGAAACCTTGTCCAAGGAACTTGAGGTAGTATCTATGTTCATAACCTTATTCGATTCATATATATATAGCTATCATATTTTGTGGTATACAATTTTAACAACAAGAACATAGTTTGAATGTTTTCAAACTTGTTTGCAAACTAAATAGATCCTTCTAACTTAACTTTTAAAATACTTCAAGACCTGTAATATAACTTAAATATATGCTAATTTAACAAGGTATAACTTGGTTTTTCAAAGAACACCTTAAAAACTGTTTTTACGACGTCGGAGTGTAACCGGGGGCTGTTTTGGGTTGGATAATTAAAAACCATCTTAAACTTTGAATTGAAGGTTTATGTTCTGGAAAAATGATTTTTACTATGAATATGGTAACACATAAAAATTTCATGATTTAATTCAAAGTATAAGTATTTTTAGAAAAATAATCATTTAAGGTTGCCTACATAAAGGAAAAGGTTTAACTTCATAAGTTTCACTAAAGTTTCACCTATGCCGTGTGATTTTGAATACAAACTAAGATATTTACAGTTCATAGTCTTAAAGAGGAACTCGATCCAAGGAGATGGCAAGTTGAATCAACGAAAACGGAGTTGTAACGAAGAAACTATGACCGAAACAAAATTGGCTATCCAAGACTAGTTTAACTTCGGGACTAATTGGAGAAAATTAAAATAAATCACATATTTTTAAGATAACATGATATTTTATATATATGTACTCATAATTCAATTTTATATGGTTCAGGATCACCCGTAAACAACACGAGAAGATTAATCATAAGATCCCATGTTTGTACGCAACACGTCATTTGACAACACCGGTACCGTGGGTCAAGATTAATCTCGACCAATACATATACGTTGGGGGTTTTATTTATTTCGTTGGGGGTTTATTAAACATCTAAATATGAACCATTAAAATTGAATTACTAACAACGAACTGCTAACTACGGACTAAGGAATTATTCAAAGTATTAAAAGTATAACAAGTATATATATGTGACGTTTGTTTAAAAAGAAAAGGTATTGATATATTATATATGGATAGGTTCGTGATATCAACCGGAGACCAAGTCAAATTATATATATATCTTCAAGACGAAAGTGAGTATATAGTCCCACTTTTAAACTCTAAATATTTCGGGATGAGAATACATGTATTTTATATTTTACGTTATGGACACAAGTAACTGAAAAATATATTCTACGTTGAGTTGTACCACTGGCATACTTCCCTGAAGCTTGGTAACTAATATTTACAGCGGTATTGTAAACGCGAATCCTGTTGATAGATCTATCGGGCTTGACAACCCCAACCGGACTGGACGACCAGTATTCAACGGTTGCACAGTACTTCGTTTCGTGACTACACTTGGTACGGTGTAGTAAGATTTCATAATAAAGGGAATATGCGACGTGATTAAATGTTAAGTATGGTTACCAAGTGCTCAACCACTTAGAATATTTTTATTAAAATGTTTATATATGAAATCTTGTGGTCTATATTTATATCGCTGCCGGAATTAAACCTATATCTCACCAACTTTATGTTGACGTTTTAAACATGTTTATTCTCAGGTGATAATTAGAAGTTTCCGCTGCATTATGTTGAATTTGAGCAGGATCTTGCGTACGCATATTTGTGTCAAAAATAAGACTGCATATCCAAGAACTTGTGTTGTAAAATATGCTAGAAATCGTGTTGTTATCATCATTTGTAAAGTTTGTAAGTCGAAGATTATCGCTAAACGATAATCATCTTTATTTTGTCCAAAGCTTGTATCAAAAATAAGAATCATGGTTTGTAATGTATAATATATGCAGTTTTTCTTTTAAAAATGTCGCATATAGAGGTCAATACCTCGCAATGAAATCATACGTTATCTAACACGTTCTTACGGTTAAGGACGGGTTATGACATTTCCCTTACCTTTCATAGATCAAATGTTGGAAAGATTAGCCGGAAATAGTTACTATTGTTTTCTAGATGGATTTTTCGGATATTTTCAAATTCCAATAGCACCCGAAGTTCAAGAGAAAACCACATTCACGTGCCCTTATGGTACTTTTGCTTACAAACGCATGCCATTTGGACTTTGTAACGCCCCTGCAACCTTTCAAAGGTGTATGATGGCGATTTTTCACGACATGATAGAAGAATGCATGGAAGTTTTCATGGATGACTTTTCAGTCTTCGGTGATACATTTGAATCATGTCTAACTAATCTTGAACGAATGCTTATTAGATGCGAACAATCAAATCTAGTTCTTAATTGGGAGAAATGCCATTTTATGGTTAAAGAAGGCATCGTTCTTGGTCATAAAATTTCAAAAGAAGGAATTGAAGTGGATAGAGCTAAAGTAGATGTAATTGCTAAACTTCCATATCCCACCAATGTTAGAGGAGTTAGGAGTTTTCTAGGGCATGCCGGTTTTTACCGACGTTTCATAAAAGATTTTTCTAAAATTGCCACTCCTATGAATAAACTCCTAGAAAAGGATGCTCCATTCATCTTTTCAGATGAGTGTATCAAATCTTTTAATATTCTTAAAGAGAAACTCACTAATGCGCCGATCATGATAACACCAAATTGGAATCTACCATTTGAACTAATGTGCGATGCAAGTGATTTTGCAATGGGAGCCGTTTTAGGACAAAGGATTGAAAAACGATTTCAACCTATATATTATGCTAGTAAGATGTTACAAGGAGCACAAACGAACTATACAACTACTGAAAAAGAACTCCTTGCTATTGTCTTTGCTTTTGACAAATTTCGATCATATCTCGTTCTAGCAAAAACGGTGGTCTATACCGACCATTCTGCTCTTAGATACCTATTTTCAAAACAAGATGCTAAACCAAGATTAATCCGTTGGATCTTACTCTTACAAGAGTTTGATATTGAAATCCGAGATAAAAGAGGAGCAGAAAATCTCGCCGCTGATCATCTTTCTCGTCTTGAAAATCCTGAATTAGAAGTTCTAAATGAATCGGCCATACAAGACAACTTTCCTGATGAATATCTATTGAAGATAGATTATAATGAAATCCCATGGTTTGCAGACTATGCAAACTATTTAGTATGTGGATTCCTTGAAAATGGATTATCGTACCAAAAATGAAAGAAATTCTTCAGTGATATAAAACACTATTTTTGGGACGATCCACATCTGTTTAAAAGTTATCCCGATGGAATAATACGCCGATGTGTATTTGGAAATGAAGCTAGTAAAATTTTAAACCATTGTCACACAGGACTAACAGGAGGGCATTATGGGCCTCAACTAACAGCAAGAAAAATTTATGATGCTGGATTCTATTGGCCTACAATTTACAAATACTCACACCTTCTTTGCAAATCCTGTGATGCTTGTTAAAGGGCCGGAAAAATAAGTCAACGTGATAAAATGCCACAAAATGTCATACAAGTATGTGAAGTATTTGACATTTGGGGTATTGACTTTATGGGTCCATTTTCAAAATCTCATAATAATCTATATATACTCGTAGCCATTGATTATGTATCTAAATGGGCGGAAGCACAAGCTCTCCCAACTAACGATGCACGAGTTGTAGTCAACTTTTTAAAACGTCTTTTTGCAAGGTTTGGAATACCGAAAGCTTTAATAAGTGATCGGGGTACTCATTTCTGTAATAATCAACTTGAGAAAGTTCTTAAAAGATATGGAGTAACTCATAAAATCTCCACCGCATATCATCCACAAACAAGTGGACAAGTTAAAAATACCAACCGAGCTTTAAAACGTATTCTAGAGAAAACCATAGGATCAAATCCGAAGGAATGGTTCATTAAATTGGAGGATGCACTCTGGGCTTTTAGAACAGCCTACAAAACTCCAATTGGAACCACACCTTTTAGACTTGTTTATGGAAAAGCATGTCATCTTCCAGTAGAAATTGAACACAAAGCATTTTGGGCTTTGAAGACATGTAATCTTGATTTACATGAAGCCGGACGTCTACGATTAAGTCAACTAAACGAATTAGAAGAATTAAGACATGAAGCATACGAAAATTCGTTAATCTATAAAGAAAGAACGAAGAAATGGCATGATAAAAGAATCAGAAGTTTAAAAGAATTTAAAGAAGGAGACAGAGTTCTTCTTTTCAATTCACGATTCAAGTTATTTCCTAGAAAATTGAAATCAAGATGGTCTGGACCATTCATAGTCAAAAGAGTTTTCCCATACGGAACGATAGAATTAATAAATTCAAATGGGATTGAATTTAAAGTTAATGGTCACAGAGTTAAACATTACATACATGGTCCGATGGAGGAAGACAATGAAGTTAATCACAATTTCGATACCACAGCAAACTAAGTATAGGGGGTTTATGTATTTCTGTTAGAGTTAGATTGTCTGTTTTCGTGTAGTTCTCGAAAATGGAACCCGAATGGTCTTTCCCTAGCAGACCCTAAAGAACTAGTCTTCTCCCTCCATTCTGAATTTTTTTTTTTTTTTAGGTTTTTACAAAATGAAGACTGTCTGTGAACTAAACCATGGTCTAATGCTACACGCTTTGATCACTAAACGTAATAATGACACATTACCAAGTGAAATAGTATCAGTAATCAGAGAAAGATTGGACGGAGTTAGAAAAGAATCCAGATGCGAAGATAATAAGTTACAATTTGGTAAAGGAAAATCAAAATCCGTAGCAAAAAGAAGAGCACGACACCTAGAAAGATGTCACAAATGCGGAAAATGGTCACATGGAGGTAAATGTTCAAATAATCAAACCTATTCAAACACCGAATTTGTTACTTTATGCAGAGACGGACCGTTCATATGTTTAGAAGAAAAAACACTGAATGCTCGAGGTTACGCCTATGTAGCCATGGAAAACCAATTAAACCGACTATCTTATGAATGGGATAGATCATATAACTAAGAAATCTATTTCACACGTATGTTTGTACAGTTTTTTTTATTTTTATTTTTATTTTTAACCTTTTGATAATAAACGCTAATTTGTTCGCTATAAAGTATTAAATTGGTATTGAATAAAATTAGGTTTGGCGACTGAAATTATTGATATCATTCAAAAATTTATTACATCACTGCGAAATTTAACGTTTATTCTTAAGGTATAAATATCTTTAATCAATCAACCCAAAATATTTCAAAAATTCGTCATGAGTTAAATTTGGTTTTGGAACCGAAATTACTTTACCGAAAAGAGGGGCGCATATTTTTGATAATATTTGATTGATTAAAGTGGGATAAAAAGCCAAAAAGATTTTTAATTTTATTTTTACCATGTTTTTAAAATTAATATATAAATCTTAAATTAATATTGTAAACTTTATAAAATCAATATATTTAAAATTGTAAATATTTGAAAAATTAATATAAGTTTGATGTGAATTTATAATACGAATTTTTAAATTAAGTTTGGTGTGAATTTTTAATTTTTAAAATATGAATTTTTAATTTTATGCATTTCAAATTTTAAGTTTGGTGTGAATTTTTAATATTAATTTTGAATTTTATATTTAAGTTGTGTGAATTTAAAAACAAAAATTTACTTTATCTCATTAAGTTAAAAATATGATTTTTAAAAATTCGTCGTAAGTTGAAGACTGGGTCTTTGAACCGAAATTGCTTTACCCAAGGGAGGGACGAGAACTTTTATTATCATTATTTTTAATCTTATTGAATTAAAGTATGCCAAAAACATTAAAAAAACCCCAAAAATCTTAGCTTTTAAAACAATCGCTACAAAAAGACAAATTTTAAAATTTTGTCGAAGGACGGACTAGGACATCGATCCGAAATGACCTCGTCCTAAATAACAAGGGAAACAAAATTTTAAAATTTATTACTTAATTGTTTTAATTAGTATAAGATATAAAAAAAAATACAAACTCCGCGACTCGCGGAGTTTGAAGGTTTAAACACCGCGACTCGCGGAGGGACCAAAACTCGGAAAAAAATAAAAACGCAAAAAATGATCAGTTGAACATCCCCACACCACAAATACTGCGAAACACAGCCGAAAAATCCCGAAAAAACACTCCAAAATCACAATTTTTAACCGTTAATCATCAAATCTTTTACTAAAATCATATTGAGAAGGATGCTATCAAGGAATTACTCAAGAAAAATGACTGAAAGGGGTGAATCTTTATCCCAAGCTCGCAATGCTCCTGCTGAGAATACGGAACAACAGGAGGTGGATAACTACTACAAACTCGATTTACCTCATCCAGTCATGACATTTTCTGATATGCACTTGGAAGATTTGCATCCGAACCTGAGATTTGACAGACTTTGGATAGATTATCCAAAATACCAAAGGGGTTTGCATACTCTTCATTCTAAAGTTGTTGAGGTACCTAGGGTCATAGAATGAGGACCATTAGAAGCTGTAGAATTGGCCGGGCCAATTAGAGAATTACTTGCACAGAGGTATGGTAATTCTACTTTTAACGACTGGATACGTTTATTCACCATGCGTAGACCTGTATATAAAGTATGGTGTGAAGAATTGTTGCGTAGTATAGAATTAAACGATCGGGTAGCTAGTTTAACCGATCGATCTTTTATTAGATTTTTGTTAGGAGGTTCGATGCGCCACATGTCTTTACTAGACATGGCTCAGGCTTTACGTATATATACGCCCGAGGAGTTAGCATCTGCCGATTGTAGAGGGTTGATACTAAATGGTAGAAAGATAGATGAAAATTTTGATACAGATGGTGTATGGAGTCAAATGACAAGCCATCACCGATTCAAAGGGGGAAATTACTCTTATTTGGATATAGATAGAGCTGAATTAAAAGTAATTCATAGGTTTTTAGCTAATTCGATTACACAAAGAGGTAAGAACAAGGAAAAGGTAAATGAACAGGATTTGTTTTACCATATGTGTATTCGAGACCCACAAAGCGCTGTAAGTATACCTTATTGTGTGGGTTATTATTTATCAGCTATGGTTAGGGGGATGAGACCGCATAGAATAATAGGAGGTGGTATATTTATTACTTTGATTGCTGAATATCTCGGTGTGGATATAAGTCGGGGGGGATTATTAGTCGAAGAACCAGAACCCCGCGATACAATAGGTTTAAATGTATACCATGGTGCGAAAGTTTTGAAGAGGCGAAATAACGTCGCAGTACAATACCATGGTAGACATCCATGGGTTGAGAGAAACCAACAGCAAGGTAATGTAGGAGGGGGAAATGAAATGCAAGAAATGCAAAGGTTTATAGCTTCACAGGAGTACGAAAATGCTAGACAAAGAGCATTTGAAGATTGGCAAGTTCATCAAAACCAAATCATAGCTTATTGCCAACATATAGGTAGAAACTATATTCCTACTCCAAAGCCCATATTCCCTCCCTGGTCTATAGAGATTCAACCACCGTATCCTACGTATAACCCAGCCTAAGCATTTTATAGCACCTATGGTTATGCATGGAACCCCTATTGGTATTAGTATCATCCCTAGTCTACTTAGTTTTATTTATTTTGTAATTTGTAATGTTGATACGTTTAATACTTATGTTAATATTGTAATAGTTGTTATAATTTTCTAACTTTTATTCTTAGATTTTAATAATTTTTGAATGTGGGGTAATATACCAAACTTCAAAAATATGTATATATGTTTGCAGTTTATCTTATGTACACAACAGGGTAAAACAACGCATTTTCAAAGACTGGCATTAAGTTCAGCAAAAGCAAATAATTGTGACGACAAGATGCAAAATATATGTGAAATAACAACAAGACGGAATGAACAAATGATATGCACCATTTATCATTCAGCAAGCAAACACAAATATGTTTGGAAACTTTGGTAAAATTTAATCATTTTCACACAAATCACCCTCAATAATTTAAATTGTTACTGATTTCTTGCAAATGAGGGCATTGCAAGATCTTAAGTGTGGGAAGGGGTTAAATTCTTTCGGATTTTTTAAAATTTTTACTTTATATATTTGGTTACCATTAAAAATACTAGTAACGTAGTAGTTGTATTAGAATCTAGTGCTCTCTGATGATAAAGAACAGCCCTAGTCTTATATACTGACTACCCAATTCTAGTAAAAATTTTCAAAATTTTCAATTAAATGAACTCAAAATCATGTTTATACATATTTATGAACGATAAAACTAGGTGTTAACACCGAAATTATTGTTACCTCGGAAAGGACATAAATTGAGAAACAACCCAAAATGTTAAAATTCATTTAAAATGGAATAGAGGACAATAAAAAGGAAAATAAAAGCCAAGTGTGGGAAAAATTACCAAGTTATCTTAAACATATGTCACATATTTCTGTAACAAATAACTGAAAATACTTTTGCTTTGGACTAAACTAAACTATTTTACCCGATGAAAGAAAAGAAGAGATGGATCTACACGATGAATCAATTCCATCATTAAAAGGAAGTAAAGTCTTCCGAAAAAGAAACGCGCTTCTTGATTTAGGTCATGAAGTTGTCGTCCAGACTAGCTGTAGGTTGACGAAAAATCTAGAAAAGTCATCTCTAAAATCAGCAGGAAATCCACGGACCTCAGCATTAAACAGGGTCGCCAAGTGGTCAGACTTATCCTAACCATGAGAGGATCTGTCTTGTAAAATGGGGAGGGCACCATGCAAATTAGCTGGATAAGACTAATGAATCAGATCCTCAGAAAGGATAATCTCCTTAAAAGATCAAAAATCAGCTTTTAAGCCTGATATTACTCAATCCTTGAGATTGACCTTAAAGATTGAGAATTACAAACTCATGGAATTTAATGATATCTAAACTCGAGCCTGAACGAGAAAAAATTTTGATCAAATTATAAACCGATTTGTTTTCTGAAAACCCATTTTCAATGCGTTCATTACCATTGAACGTAAAATCCTAGGAATTCACAGAGAATTCATTAGGTCATCTGAATCAAATCGGGTGTCAACCGTAAGAACGGTGGTTGCACAGCATGGTCAAAGACAGGACCTTGTGCCAGACCGACAAATTATAAGGGTGAGCTTTACTATTGCTCCTACGAAGGATAGTAATTGCGTCTGACACGTTATAGACCATAATTAAAAGCATGTCAGGGGACATTGCCTTAACAGTTGCTTGTTCAACGCTTTCCTTTACAACCGGACGGTAGTTTACCGAAAGGTAATATACGGGACAAGTAAACTGGACGTGTTGCTTTCTTAATACAAGGTTAACAAGTAGGTGACACAAAACCGCAAGTTTTGAGCTAAAATTTTCAAATCTGAAACCCACCAAACCCACAAAAATAATTTGCAAACACCGGTGAAGGGTTATTCCGGAAAACTTATCTAGGGTAAAAACTAGATTTAATTTTTAAAAGATCAAATGTTTTCATAAAGATCCAATTTCCTTAATGGATCTAAATTTTTATAGTCATGTGGGAATGTAAACCATATCGTTACTACCACTGTTTATACCGCCATATAGAAATCACTGATGTATAAAGTGTGAAGAATAAAGAAGTGATTCTAGTATTTCAAGACGATATTGCTTGAGGACAAGCAACGCTCAAGTGTGGGAATATTTGATAATGCTAAAAACGAACATATATTTCATAGCATTATTCCCCAAGAAAGACAAGCTTTTAGTTGCAATTGTTCTATTTATAAATGATATTCGTTTAAATATTAAAAGGTGAAGACAAAAGACAGATTCGACGAATTGAAGACGCAAACGACCAAAAAGCTCAAAAGTACAAAATACAATCAAAGAGGTTCCAATTATTGATAAGAAACGTCTCGAAATTACAAGAGTACAAGATTCAAAACGAAAAGTACAAGATATTAAAAATTGGTAAGTGCAGAATTTTAGTATTCTTGCAGGTTGACATTCATGTTGGTGTCTGTAGGTTCTAACCTCCCATTCTTCACTATCTTTTTCTTTGGATACCAACAACACCCACTCACAAACAATGTGTAATTCCCTTTTTGCCCATTTGTTAGTCTTCCCACTACAAGATTCCCCTGCTTTTTTAATTTGACTAGTCACTTTGTCTTTACTCTTCCCAACTACACCACCTTTAACTCTTAAGTTACTGGGCCCCACATCACATTTTGTCTTCTTTGACAAATCACTTTGACTAACTATCTCAACACCTTATGAATTTATACACAACCCTTCACATTTAACCCTAATTCTTCTTTTGTCATTCTTAACAATAACTAGCTTTCTCCTAGTTTCAATAGCATGCATTCTCACAGCTTGCCTAACCTCTGATTTACTTTCAAACTTTTGTCCAAGATAGAAGATAGTTTTTCCCACTTGAACACTACCTTCAACCTCCTTTTTATGATTACGAATTCTCTTCTTCCTTACCCCTTCTTCATCACTTTGAGAATCATAGCTTTCAAAACCATCATTGTTCAACACTTCCAATTCTGTACCCTCAATATTGACCTCATCATCTTCAAATGAGTTACAGCCATTTCCCATAAACTCTACATTCTTATCAATGTTAAAATTAAAATCTTTCATCTCTACATGAACATCCAAAATCTGATTTTCATCATCAACAATGTAATCACTATCCTCAGAGTCACTACCTTCACTGTTATCACCCTCTACTAAGCTCCCATCACTGTGAACACCACCAACTACTAAGTTATCATTATTAATTTGTTCTGACCATAACCTCTTCCCTTTAATATCCTCATGTTCAGCATACACATCAATTTGCCTATAAATCACATCACCATCTTCTAGACAACTAAGCAAATAGTCCCTATGTTCATTATCATTTAAAAGATTTAACCCAGTATCCATGTTTGTATTGGGTTTAAGAAAACGATATACCACAGACCTGGTGGGATCATAACCTAATTCTTGCATGACTGAATCCAGTTGTCCTAAACAAAACTTTTCAATGTCAAGGACGTTCGAAAATCTGGAACCGGGACCAGAGTCAACTCTCAACGCTCGACGCAACGGACTAAAAATTACAAGTTAACTATGCACATAAATATAATATAATATTTAAATAATTCTTATAATTATTTATATATTATATAATATATTATAAACCGTCGGCAAGAAAGGCTCCAAACTTGGGTGAGCTGTAAAAGCAAACTCCGCGAGTTGCGGAGTTTGCAGTGCAAAAATTACGCGAGTCGCGGAGCCCCAAAAACTGAAACTCCCTATAAAAGCAAACGAATTCTGATCGCAAAAACATATAACATATATCCATCTCTCTATCTATATACGTAATATTTATATTTATAATTTATATTTTAATTTTAATTTTAATTATAATTCTAATAATAAGGGTATGTTAGCGAATGTTGTAAGGGTGTAAGTTGAAATTCTGTCCGTGTAACGCTACGCTATTTTTAATCATTGTAAGTTATATTCAACCTTTTTAATTTAATGTCTCGTAGCCAAGTTATTATTATGCTTATTTAATCCGAAGTAATCATGATGTTTGGCTAATTATTAAAATTGAGTAATTGGGCTTTGTACCATAATTGGGGTTTGGACAAAAGAACGACACTTGTGGAAATTAGACTATGGGCTATTAATGGGCTTTATACTTGTTTAACTAAATGATAGTTTGTTAATGTTAATATAAAGATTTACAATTGGGCGTCCCTATAAATTACCATATACACTCGATCGGACACGATGGGCGGGGTATTTATATGTACGAATAATCGTTCATTTAACCGGACACGGGAATGGATTAATAGCCACTAGAATAATTAAAACAGGGGTGAAATTATGTACAAGGACACTTGGTATAATTGATAAAAAAATATTAAAACCTTGGGTTACACTCAGTCGACATCCTGGTGTAATTATTAAACAAAGTATTAAAATCTTGTTACAGTTTAAGTCCCCAATTAGTTGGAATATTTAACTTTGGGTATAAGAATAATTTGACGAGGACACTCACACTTTATATTTATGACTGATGGACTGTTATGGACAAAAACCAGACGGGCATATTAAATAATCCAGGACAATGGACAATTAACCCATGGGCATAAAACTAAAATCAACACGTCAAACATCATGGTTACGGAAGTTTAAATAAGCATAATTCTTTTATTTCATATTTAATTTCCTTTATTTTATATTTAATTGCACTTCTAATTATCGCATTTTTATTGTTATTGTATTTAATTGTACTTTTAATTATCGTACTTTTTAATTATCGCAAGTTTATTTTATCGCACTTTTATTATTCGCAATTTCATTATCGTTATTAACTTTACGCTTTAAATTAAGTCTTGTATTTATTTATTATTTTATATTTGGTTTTAACTGCGACTAAAGTTTTTAAATCGACAAACCGGTCATTAAACGGTAAAAACCCCCCTTTATAACAATAATATTACTTATATATATATTTGTATTTTTATAAATTTAAACTAATATAGCGTTAAGCTTTGTGAAAAAGATTCCCTGTGGAACAAACCGGACTTACTAAAAACTACACTACTGTACGATTAGGTACACTGCCTATAGGTGTTGTAGCAAGGTTTAAGTATATCCATTCTATAAATAAATAAATATCTTGTGTAAAATTGTATCGTATTTAATAGTATTTCCTGCTAAAAATTAATAGTATTTTATACCCCTTAGCTTTAAACATCAATGCTCGTTAGCATCCTCATTTGGGGCTCCACTGAATTGGCATGTATTAGTCACCATGTGGAGAAATTACCCCTTTATTTCAAAACCATCAGTCATCGTAGGTTGAATAATTGCGTGGCATTATCTTGTCCTTGTTGCCTTCATTAAAGCATCCATCGTTTGATTTGTAGAAGTCATCTCTTCCTCTTCTTTAATGACTGGCTCGATGATTGGTTGATCAATTGGTTCAGAGTTAGAATCTAATGAAAGTGATTCTAAACCCTGAGCAAGAGATTCTACTTCTTGAGCTCTTAAGCGTTCGTGAAGTTCTCTTTCAGGTTCAGGATATGAAGGAATTAAATTAGAGTTGGAAGAACGTAGATTCATGCACTAATACTTATCCTGCAATCACAACACCACAAACAAACCAATTGCAAAAACACAAGCTTACAATAAAAAGTAACTTTTCTAGGAATTGAATTCCTACAAAAGGATCGAATAATTCAAAGTTTATTAAAATCTTTTAACAAAACCGCTTCCCCGGCAGCGGCGCAAAAAAGTTGATTTGTCAAAACGTAACCTTTAAAATGTAGACAATATGCTTATTAATTAACACATAATTCAGGCAACTAAAACCCGATCATGTAGTAACTAGAAAGTAAATTGACCAGTTCGATCCACAGGGAGAAGTTTGTTTTTAAGATTTTACCACGATTAATTATTCTAAAAGGGGGGTTTTGTGTTTGAAGTTGTATTTTCGATTAACGAAACAGTAAATAAATATAGTAATTAACAAGAATGAGAATGCGGTATTTACTTCTATGCTTGATAAATGACAGGGAATGTTCTTTTATAATTAAAATCGTTATGTAATAGTTACAATAGAGCAGTTTATATCAATTTCACAACTTCTATAAACTTAAGAGCTATGTTTAATCAACAAGATTCTTTCGTGGTTGAATTCATATAAAACCTAGTTTACTAAAATCACTCTAAGTAAAATACATGATTGTATATCCTAAATATCGTTCAATTAACATCCTATACTCACATATAGGTGGCTAGATCACTAGGTGTTGAAGTATAAGCTATGGTCTTTGATAAATTCACATAAACCAAGTCATAACTTACATAATTGAACTAGGATACAAGGATGATTACAACTATGGATCTTTTGAAAGAACATGGTGATTTAGATTGATTAACTAACTAGATTCAACCCAGTTAAACTCACGTGAAACCTAAATTACAACAATCACTTGAGGTAATTTCATAACTATGTTGCTTTGGAATTTATTCAATTACCGAATTAAACACATAACAAAATCACTTAAGTTATGCATCTAATCATCTAGATTACTAGGTGTATTGAAGTATAGATTATTTTCCTAGTTAACTCACATTAATAGGTTTGCAATCCATATAATTGAAGTAATGAACTAAGCAAGCATAACAATGGTTCTTATGGTTGAACTAGATAATTTAATCAATCAAACATATATATAACTAGCATAACATCAAAGTATAGAACAATCCCAAGCCATAAATGTTACATTGAAGCAAACACACAAGGATTTTAGCCAAACATAATCATAGTAGAACTAATGGAGCAGTAAATACAAGTTGAATTCATGTTTAAAAGATATGGAACAATAATACCAATAGTGATGAATGATCATAGCTTAATCTTGATGTTGAAAGAGTGGATATTGACTTGCAGCCTTCCTTGAACCTTGAAAATCGTAGTAGAACTGAGGGAGAATGTAGTAGTGAAGGTCTCTGAAGTATGTAACCAAAGGCTCTCTTAAATAGGCTAAAAAGTTAGGTAAAATGGCCAGAAATTGACCAGATGCGCCGCATCTCTTTGGGATGCGCCGCATCTCTTTACGCTTAGTAGATTCCAGCTCGATTCTGCACTCAAAACTGTCGGCAGGGGACCAGATGCGCTGCATTTGGCTTGGATGTGCCGCATCCATATCAGATGCGCCGGATCTGAGGCTGTTTTGGTCCAGAAGTCTTTATACTCCGCATCTGAAACTGTCGGGAGTTATTTGGTGCATAGATGCGCCGCATCTAAGAGAGATGCGCCGCATTTGGACCTGTTTCAGTGGTTTCGGGCTGTTTTATGCGTTCAATCTTCGTTTTAACTCTGTTTTCGCTATTGGTCTTCATTTATTCATTCACAATGGACTTTTCCAAATATACACGAATTACAATACATACGTACAACAATTACATACAAATGGAACAACTTTGGATCGAAATAAAGGCCATAAACATGTATAATTTTGGCGTTATCAAGTATGCCGAAAGATTTGGATATATTAGAATGCGTCTCATCACCGGTACTTGGTATTTAGACTGGGCCCCACTAGAACAAGCGGGAAGACATTTAAGAACTCATCTCCAAGGGGTGCTTACATGCGTAAAACAACCGGGGAACCATTTCATTCACGCATGGGAGCATGCGTTTTTGTGTACGGATGTTATTTATGAGGAATTGGTGTGGGAATTCTTCTCTACATTGACTTTTAATCCTCGTCGTTCAGTTTCAGATACGAGTTTCTTACAATTTTGCTTAGAAGGGATGGATAGGGAGATGAGTAGGTTTGATCTTTGTCGGGCATTAAATTTGTACCCCGAAATGGTTGATTTCATTTTAGGACAGTATTTGAACGAAACTAAATTTTATGGTGCCGAGTTCTTTAATGCACAACAATATTGGTATCAACTGATTAGGAAGAATCCATTTGTGTCTAGTGAATCAAAGGGATCGGACAATAGGGACAAGGATGTGAGATTGATTCAGAGGTTGTTGGGTTGTACATTTTGTGCATTCGTGAATGGGTATGACAAGGTGACCAATCATGATTTGTGGTCCATTTATATGATTAAGCATGGACAGTTTGCTGATTTGGCGAATTTGGTAGGTGAGTATTTGCGTACGCATGCGATGGAGAAACAAAAGGCAAAACCACTTTTGGGTGGTCATTATGTTACTAAAATTGCTCGATTTTTCAATATTAACTTCACTCGTTGTACACCGGCTCGGGATTCAATGAAACCATTCAGGGTTCGATTTTATATTAATGCGAAAATTTTAATGTGGAACTTGGATCGGTCTATGTTAGTTGAATATGTTGAGCCATCTCAACAAGGTGGGGCGAGTGGTAGTGGTGCGCAACACGATGATGATGAGGAAGTTGCAGCTCGCATCCATGAGTGTTTTGGTTCTGAGTTCGAGGAGCACGTTGGTTCGGGTAGTGGTCAGCCTTGGGGTGTTTCGGAGACAGTTTGGAATGATTTGGTTTCTATGGTCGATAATGTTCAAATCGGTGTGTCCGATAGATTTAATAAGTTTCGGGGAGAACAACGGTCGCATAATGACCGTATGTGGGAAAGTCAGCAGCGGATCGATGAGAGGTCGGCTGAGTCCTTACATGACCAGTAATGGATGGCATATGGAAATGATTATCAACGGCACAATGCTCGTCTTTTCTACTACAACCCGGATCATTATTATGGTACTACTGCTCAGACACCCGTGTATTATCGTAGTCCAGTTCGGCCACGAGTGCAGGCCCCGACTTATAGTGAGCCGGAAATTTTGGAAGATGCGCATCAGAGGTTTCAGCAGCAGTATCCATACAGCAATTGGTCGTATGATGGTTTTCAGTGAGGAGGGCCTGCGAGCCCGATGATCATTTTGTATTTTGTTTGCAAACATTTTTATTTGGTTCTGTACTTGGATAATTATTTACTTTAATTATGTACTGTGGATTTATTCGGGGACAAGGCGCTTCGGTACTGGGTGGTGCTACCTTGTCCCGTTTTATGTAGTTTGTTTTTATTTTCTTAGGTTTGTTGGTGAAACGATTTTCAAGTCTGGCATTAAGTTCAGCAAAACTGCATGATTGATGATATTGGTGTGATGATTGGGAATGAACGATGTTCTTATGCTGGCAGTCAGTTCAGCGCCATCTGTCACTGTCATTCCACGATCAGTGGTTAACTCGATAAGTTGTTTTTATTTTTCTTACCCTTTCGATTTTTATCTAATTTTTGATCTCAAGTGATGGGGACATTACTTGATCTCAAGTGTGGGGTGGGGATGTAAAATCTCTCGGGCTGGTTAATGGAATCATCATCATATTTGTTTTGATTTAAAAAGACTTGACGTTTCACGGGTTTTGGTCGTAAAAAAAATAAAAAAATTAGGGGTAAAATAAAAAAATAATAGGAAAGTTAGTTTAAAAATATAAAAAAAAAAGTAGAAAAACAATTGAAAATTCGGCCAAAACCTTTATTCTGAAAATTGGCTTGGTATTTTATGGTATATTTCGTGTTTTCAAAGAAGCCAAAATTGTCCCACATGTTCATTATTTTGGACATGAAATCCTACGAGTTCGGGAAACTCAATAGTAGGTCACCTATACCAAAACGGGTGTAAACCGTGAGAGAGCGGTGATTGCATAGCATGATTGTGACCGAATCACGTGCCTGATCACAAACTTTTAGTTACTTGATATAGCAGACTTCCAAAACTATATCATTTTATTATTACATCATTCAATGGTGTGATACTGTGGGAAGAGGAGCCTAGAGCTTCACCAGTGTTGTCCTTTTTAGGAACAATAGCTATGTGCTTGTGTTTGCTTAGACAACACAACCCATAGCCAAAAGCTATGGCACCTAAAGGTTTTTGGGATTTAAACCGAGTGTTAATTGAAATAGATTGGCATTCCCGAGTGACTCATATCCACTCATTAAGGAAGTAAAGTCTTCCGACCATTTTACTTGGTACGTATACCTCTTAAGCTGTACCATTTCATTACCCATCATTTTACGATGAGGTACTGTTAGAGGAGAAAGTCTTGAACTTTCAATACATGTTCATTATTTTGAATGTGAAATCCTACATGAGCATAAAAATTCATACGTAGGTCATTTGCACCAAGGCGGATGTCAACCGTATGAACGGTGATAGTAGCGTGTGTTCGAAACCGGATCATGCACTAGATCGAAAACTTAAATAGGGTGATCCTCATTGTTTCTCCTAACAAGGACAATGTTGCACCCGACCACCTTATTTAACCACATAGGATGTATCTATTCCATCCTTAAGGGAGTCAAGTCTCCCGAACGACACACTTGCTGATTTGTTTCAGAAGTTGTAGTCCAGATCAGTTGTAGGGTGACGAAAAATCTTGAAAAGTCATTGCTAAAATCGACTGAAAATCTACCAGGCCTCAACGTCAAACAGGGAAACTGGTACTTAAAGCTTATCTCAATGAGGAAGATTTGCTAGCCAAATGGGAAGCGCACCATGATACACAAAATGTCAGTGATTGATCAGATTCCCAGTGGATAACCTCCGAAAAGGTAAGATATCAGCTTTTAAGCCTGATGAACCTCAATCTTTATGATTGACTTAACGGATTAGAAGATTTCCTCATGATTATCGATGATATCCGGACGTAATGTGTATCCTCCTAAGCACATTATTTTCTTACCAACATCTCACGATGTTGGGTACTGTGGGAGGCATTGGCTTGACCAATCGCGGGGTAGCCCGTATGGTTCTTTGATTCGAAGGTTTCACTTTCTCGGCTCATGGTTTCCACTTGTATCCACATTTTATATTTGAAGACATATTCAGGTTCGTGATCTTCTACATTTATTCGGATTATATATTTGGTACACTTTGTTCGAGTTATTATTATTGTGCCGGTACTTTATTTGGGGATGTTGGAGATTTTGGGATTACAAGTGGAAGACACATTGTTGATATGTTCTCTTAAGACTGTACCCATGCTAGTTTCTCTTTTTGATTCATGTTCGTTGGTTCTACTTACACTTATGAAGACGTTATCATTTAGTTGAAGATTATTTTCGAGTCAACTTTGCTTGAGGACAAGCAAGACTCTAGTGCGGGGTGATTTGATATTACGCATTTCTCATATATTAATCATGGCAATATCCGTCATTTCTAGTCCATTCGGATACGGTTTTGGTCTTTATTTGTGATAATTTGGGAAGATTATGATTCGAGAGCCGAGAAGATCGTTTATACGCCTTTTTGATCATTTTGAGGTATATTTTATGTTACTTTATCAGAGGTGCCTTAATATGATGAAGCGATGTGGTTTTAGGCATTTTTATGAAGCAAAACGAAGAAACTTTTGTTCCTGTATTAAGCTGCGGCGCGGCTGGGGAGTCCACGGCGCGGGATATAACTGAAACTGAAGGTCGAGCATATTGATAAGGGGTGGAGTTCTGGCTAGTTTTAAGCCGTGGCGCGGATGGTTAGCCCGCGGCACGGGTTGTACCTGTGTCGGTTTTTGAGGGTATAAATAGGGAAATACAACCCTAACTTTTAATAACTTTCGCCAGCCGATTTTCTGAGCAATTGGGGCGATTTTTGGGTACTTTTGGGGAATTCCAAGGCTATTCTAACGCTCCAATCATTTCGCTATCAAGGATCAATTCAAGTGATAATCAAGATTCATTGTGCTAGGTTGATTCTTACTTATCCAACAATGTTTTCTCTATTATTTATTATTTTGATTTTTTTGTTGCCATGGTTATTGGCTAGTTATATAATATTTGTCTAGACTTATAAACCTATGTTTTGGATGCTACTTAACAGTTATTCGTTTTATTTATGATGATTTGATGTTTGGATTAAAGAACGATTCTTATTAAAGTTAGACTTTTCGATTCAATTGGTTGTGTATTTGTTTGATAGGATGAGAGTTCATTAATTTAATGCATAAATTTATAATTGGTTTGTCTTAATTGGTTGTTTGCTTACTCGGAGACGAGAGTAAATTGAATTCAAAAGGCTAGACGAAATAGGGGTGAATTACACACAACGAGAGTTGGTGTGATTGCGATTCAAGTCTTCATCTCAGTTGAAATATTTGGTCACAATTAGGAGGTCTTAGGCTACGGGGAATTCTGTGTCGTGTAATTTTAATTGAAGTGTTTGCGCTGGGGAATTCCAGGTGAACCGATTAAATAATTCGCATAGGGTAGATAATAATTGGGGCTTAAACTAAATGCATCCAAGACTAGGTGTAAAGAGTCTAGACGAACATTCGTTTTTCCTATTTGATTTAAACTATCTTATTTTATTTGTCTGTTTGCTTTAAAGGTTAAATCTTAAAATACCAAAAATATTGTTCCTTCTTGTTATTAATTAAAGCTTTCTTTGATTTGGCTAATCGTTAAATAGCCACCCAAACCATTACCTCGTAATCTCCATTTTCTAGATTAACTTAGTTTAATTCCATTAGTTTCAATCTTAATTCTCACGTTAAACTGTCCTTGGAACGAATACGGATTTACCAAATTTATACTATTGCACGATCGGGTACACTGCCCGTTAGTGTGTAGTAATCCTTTTAACCGGTATTTCCCGTTATATAAATTATAGACGCGATTTCACACATCACATCTCTTTCCTACGAGATAAGAATCTATAATCTTAAAACACATAAAAATCCATCTTTAGTTCTTTAATAAGAGCTAAGTTAAATAATAAACCAACTTAAAACGCATCTACACTCTCTTGGGACGATAACCTAAAATACTACATTTGATCGGGTTTTGTTGCTCGTTAGGGTGTTAAAAGTAAAATAAAGGTTTATAAATTTAAAAGTTAAAATTTAAATTAAGCACTACTGCACACACCTTTGACACATCAGCACAAGTGCTGCTGTTCAAGAGGCAGGCTACGATAACCAGCATATGTTATCTTTATAATTTGTAATGTGGATTATTTATTAACTGCGCATGTTGACTTTACTCTGTCTATTTTACAGTGATTTTGGTCCTTACTGTGCTCCAGGATGAGGACATTAATGAGATTACTGCTCATCATGAGGACGAGGAGGTCGAGGAACCTCAAGTCGAGGGAGATGCTATCACACCCCCAGTTAGGGCCTGGGCAAAATATGACTTAATACCAAAATATACCAACATATTATAATAACGAGAACAATACTAAATGAGAAAATTAACTTTAATGAGTACGCAGCGGAAAATGAAATGTCGTTACAAAGGAATAAAGTAAATGTTTAAATGCAATAGTAAAATATGCGATAATCTCTTGATCCTATGTCCAAGTAGCATCACATAAGCACTAGATAAGTAAGCTTGAATCAAACAGCACCTGAGACAAAACATGCTAAAGTGTCAACCAAAAAGGTTGAGTGAAGTTCATAGGTTTAACAAAAGTTTGACCGTTGTTTTAGACCACAAGATTTAGTTTGTAAAGTTGATCTCCCGCAGGATCTAAAGTTATGCCAAAGCGTGATATTTAGACTAAACGTTTAAGTTTGCCCCATGACAAGTTGTGTCTGTCCTTGTCGGTTTTAATTTCATTATCAAGTAATACAAATACTTAGTCAAATGTATCGGGGACGTTACTCCCGATAGGCCTACCTCCAATAATTAAGCATGCCGCAGCAACTAAAAATATCACTGTAGGGACTTAGTCGGACATAGCCGGGTATAGCATAGTTTAACAGTTTGGTACTTGTGTCTAAAGTGTAAAAATTAAAAACAGCATGTGTCTCACCCCAAGTAAAGTAAGTAAGTTTGCTAGCAATAAAGAGGGGCTATGAATTCACCTTAGT
Organism: Rutidosis leptorrhynchoides; assembly: GCF_046630445.1. Classification (NCBI taxonomy): domain Eukaryota; kingdom Viridiplantae; phylum Streptophyta; class Magnoliopsida; order Asterales; family Asteraceae; genus Rutidosis; species Rutidosis leptorrhynchoides. Next base: position 91,356,639 of record NC_092334.1, on the reverse strand, counting down.
AAGTAGAGAGAGAGTTATTCCTCGGAATAGAGAGTTGAACGAGTGAGCAGAAAAGTCAACATATTGACATTTAAGAGTAGTTAAGTGTTTTGCCCATGTTTGAGTTTAAGTACGTGTTTATGTATAGTTTGTTTCACTAAATTTCTATTCCTAGTAAGTTTCTATTTTTAGAAAGTTTCCTATTTTTAGTAAGTTTCTATACTTAGAAAGTTTCTACTTAAATAGTATTTTCCATTTTAGGATACTTGTCGTATTAGATAAGCTTCCATTCACCCCTTTCCCTTCGAATGGCCATTTCAGATCTAGGGGCTTGAGCCATAGGACCCTTTAAATTGGAAATCCAAACCCTCTGCCTAGAGACTCGTAAAAACCATTCGTCAAGAAAGTTCGAAGATCTATACATCTCTAATACATATCCCAAAAAGGTTTTTATGTGTTATAATATAAGTAGTAGGTTATAGGTACTAATAATAGTAACAGTGTATACATGTTAATTAATAGTATAAGTAGTATTAGGGTTTCATTAATTAGAATTAGTTATTTAAAGTAGTATTTAACTAACTAGGGTTTAGTAATTAATGTCCTAGGATTTCATAAATTAGGGTTTAGTAAATTAGGGTTTTATTTAATGTAGTAATGATTAGGTAATGATTAGGGTTTAATAATTAAAGTGGTATTAATTAATTAGGGTTAGGTTTAATTAATTAGGTTTTTAATAAAACTAGGGTTTTAATTAAAGTAGTATAATTTAAATTAGTGTTTAGGGTTTTAGTATATATATGTATGTGAAGTCGTATATATATATATATATATATATATATATATATATATATATATATATATATATATATATATATATATATATATATATATATATATATATATATATATATATATATATATATATATATATATATATATATATATATATATATATATATATATATGTATATATGTATATGTCAATTTATATGTATGTATATATAAGTTTATTTTGTTTCCTTAATTAAACACAAACAAATTTCCTAAGTGTATCTAGGGTTTTTAAAGATCAAAGTTTCCTTCCTTTTTTTTCCTAGTCGACATGCATACATATATGTATAGATTTTTTTTTTACATGTATAGATCTAGGTTTGTTCTTATGTTTATATGTTTATGAATTTATATGAATATAGATTAAAACAAAGATCAAAGAATTAAGGAAATAGTTTAGGGTTTTATGTTATACCTTTGAAGATCCAAGAAGATTAACAAAGAAAAGAAGAACATGATGTAGATGGAAGATCAAAGCCTTGAATATCTTGAAGAACACCTTGAAGATTCTTGTAGAACATGAAGAACGCGAAGAACACTTGAAGATTACTTGGAAACCCTCAAGGATTTCGATGGGTGATGGTGGTTTCGGTTTTTAGCTGAAATTTAGAGAGGGAGAGAGAGATTTGAGAGTGAGGTTTGATTGTGATTTGGTACATGGAATGGTTTAGCCTAGGTCCCTATTTATAGGAGTGTTAGGATTATTCTAGAATTAGGGTTTTATAAGGAATTACTTAGGGAACAAGTTAGACTTGGAGAAGGGGTTAGGAGTGTGATTTGGGCCAAAAATTTGAGGGGTAAAAGGGGTATTTTACCCTTCAAAATCGGCTAGGGTTTTTTGTGGGTTACGGTTTACATTTTTCACTTAAGTCCTTGTACTTTAATTTAGCTTAATAAACCCATAATTATCCAAGTTTATTTATTTTAATTACACAAGTCTTTAAAGTTATTTATTTACTCACAAAAGTTTATTAACTTATTATTTTTATTAGCTTGTACAAAGTGAATTATCGTATTTTATAATTCTTAACGCTTAACTTTTATCGATTAAAGTTTAATTATTAAGTTTAATTGTTTTATTGGGCATTTAATAAGGAAAAGTATTGAACGGAAAAATGAGAAATATAGAATGGAAAAATGAGAGTCGTTATAGTACCTCCCCGTTATTGAAAACTTCGTCCCGAAGTTTTTTAGGTAGTTTCCTCGTTTGCATCAGCAGTTGAGAAGAGATGGGGATATTTCCGTTTCATGTGGTCTTTGCGTTCCCAGGTATATTCGGGGCCTCTACGCGAATTCCACCGGACTTTAACGATAGGTATGTTACTTTTACGCGTTTGTTTGACTTCTCCTTCCCTGATTTCTATAGGTTCTTCAACGAAGTGCATTCGCTCATTAATGCGAACATCATCCAGAGGAATAACGAGTGTGTTATCAGCAAGACACCGTTTAAGATTTGAGACATGAAACACATCATGTACTTGACTGAGTTTGGTTGGTAGTTCTAATCGATATGCCACAGGACCGACTCTTTCAGTGATTATGAAAGGTCCTACATATCTTGGACTGAGTTTACTTCGCTTACCAAAGCGAACAACAACTTTCTAAGGGGATACTTTCAACATGACTTTATCTCCAACTTGGTATTCGATGTCTTTTCGTTTCTTATCGGCATAGCTCTTCTGTCAGCTACGGGCAGTTTCTAAACGTTGCTTAATCTGAACGATCTTTTCGGTAGTTTCGTGGATAATTTCAGGACCAGTTAAATGTCTGTCCTTAAGTTCATCCCAACACAGAGGGGATCTACACTTCCATCCATATAAAGCTTTAAAAGGTGCAGCTTTAATGCTAGAGTGATAACTGTTATTGTAGGAAAATTCAACCAAATGTAGGTGTCTATCCCAACCTTTGCCCAAATCGATTGCACAAGCACGTAGCATATCTTCCGTGGTTTGAATAGTTCGTTCACTTTGACCATCAATTTGAGGATGATAAGCTGTACTCATGTCGAGTTGAGTTCCCAGAGCAGATTGTAAAGTTTTCCAGAATCTAGAAACAAATCGACTGTCGCGATCAGAAATAATCGAAATAGGAACAACATGATGTGAGACGATTTCTTTAATATAAAGCTGTGGTAATCTCTCCATCTTGTCGGTTTCCTTGATCGGTATGAAATGTTCAGATTTAGTAAGACGATCAACTACGACCCAAATAGTATCGTTACCGTTTGTAGTCTTAGGTAACTTAGTAACAAAGTCCATAGTGATACATTCCCACTTCCACTGCGGAATATCGGGTTGTGTCAATAGACCAGAAGGCTTTTGATGTTCGGCCTTGACCTTCAAACAAGTAAGACACTTACTAACATAAGTAGCAATGTCAGCTTTCATGTTAGGCCACCAGTAGAATTGCTTCACATCGTGATACATCTTACTGGAACCGGGATGAATAGAATATCTAGTCTTATGTGCTTCATCCAAGACTAGTTCACGGAGATTACCGAAATGAGGAACCCAAATTCTGTTGCCAAAGTACCGTGTACCAATAGCTTTCACTTGAAGTTGGTTCTCAAAACCAATGGGTCCTTCACCTTCGATAAGTTTCGGTTTAATGGCTTCCAATTGAGCTTCACAGATTCGTGAGATAAGATTTGATTTGATTTTTAGGTTTAGCGCACGAACACGTTTAACATCGTCTTTCCGACTAAGGGCATCGGCAACTACATTCGCCTTGCCAGGATGATATTTCAGCTCATGGTGATAATCGTTCAATAACTCGAGCCATCGGCTTTGCCTCATGTTCAGCTGTTTTTGATCAAAGATGTGTCGAAGACTTTTATGATCAGTATACACAGTAAAATGGGTTCCATGCAAATAATGTCTCCATATCGTTAATGCAAATACCACGGCACCTAACTAAAGGTCATGTGTGGTATAGTTCTCTTCATGTTTCTTCAACTGCCTAGATGCGTAGGCAATAACTTTTTCACGTTGCATTAAAACACAACCAAAGCCTTGCTTCGAAGCATCGCAGTAAACAACAAAGTTGTCAGTACCTTCAGGTAAAGATAGAATCGGGGCTGTGGTCAATTTCTCCTTCAGAATCTTGAAAGCAGATTCCTGTTCTTCGGACCACTCAAATTTCTTCCCTTTTTGAGTTAGCATCGTAAGAGGTTTAGCAATAAGAGAAAAATCTTTTATGAACCTTTGATAGTAACCGGCAAGTCCCAAAAACTGGCGAATATGTTTCGCAGTCTTTGGTATCTCCCAGTTTCGAATAGCAGCAATCTTAGCTAGATCGACATGTATTCCGTCTCTATCAACAACATGTCCAAGGAATTGTACGGTTTTTAGCCAAAACTCACACTTAGAAAATTTCGCATAAAGTTGTTCCTTTCTTAAGAGTTCAAGAATCATACGCAAATGTTGCTCATGTTCTTTCTCACTCTTGGAATAGATCAAGATATCGTCAATGAACACAATAACGAATTTATCGAGGTAAGGCTTGCAGACACGATTCATAAGATCCATGAATACAGCAGGATCATTGGTCAAACCAAAAGGCATAACACAAAACTCATAGTGTCCATAGAGAGTGCGAAAAGCAGTCTTAGGAATATCGGATTCCTTGACTTGGAGTTGGTGATAACCAGATCTCAAATCAATCTTTGAATAGATGCTTGACCCTTGAAGTTGGTCGAATAGATCATCAATACGTGGCAATGGATAACGGTTCTTGATAGTAAGCTTGTTAAGTTCGCGATAATCTATACACATCCTTAATGTACCATCTTTCTTCTTAACAAATAGAATAGGAGCTCCCCATGGGGATGAGCTAGGATGAATGAAACCTTTATCCAATAGTTCTTGGAGCTGGTTGGATAATTCCTTCATCTCGGAGGGTGCTAAACGATACGGCGCTTTAGCAATAGGAGCAGCACCAGGAGTAAAATCAATTTGAAATTCATCTTGTCGAGGAGGTGGAAGACCAGGAAGATCTTCGGGAAACACATCGGGAAAGTCTTTAACCACAGGTACATCTTTAATACCCTTCTCTTTCGATTCAATTATCTTAACATGAGCTAGAATAGATGGATAACCTTTCATAAGTTATTTGCGAGTTTTAATACAGGAGATGATGTTGAGATTGGAACCACTCTTTTCACCTTGGATGATGAGAGTCTCTCCATTTCCGAATGGAACATGAACAGTTTTATCGTAACACATGATAGCAGTATGTGATGGACGTAACCAATCCATTCCTACTACAACGTCAAAACTTCCGAGCTCGATCGGCAAAAGGTCTATCTTAAATTCCTTATCGGCTAAGATTAAGTTGCAGTTTTTATAGATTTTATCGACTTGCATGATCTTTCCATTGGCTACTTCTACTAATCGTTTAGTTTCTAAGGGTAGAGGCTTTTCAGTAAATAGGGTACAAAAATCACTAGACACATAACTTCGGTCGGCACCAGTATCGAATAAAATAGTTGCATAACAATTATTGACAAGATACGTACCCGTGATGACCTCTTCCTCATCTCGGGCTTCAGCAGCAGTGATAACAAATGCACGACCCTTCGCAGCAGTAGCATTAGCTCCAGTAGATTATCCTTCTTCTTAGGACAATTAGGACTAATGTGTAACTTTTCTCCACAAGTATAGCAGGTTGGAGGAGCTTTAGCTGGAACAATAGCCTTATCCTTTGGAGGAGTCTTACACGTCTTAGCAACGTGTCCCACTTTCTTAAATAACGCACAAACCGCAGTACACTTCCCCGGGTGATGCCTCTCACAACGAATACAGAAAGGATAAGTACCCTTATAATTTGACCTTGTGTTACCCGCAGACTTCTTATTATCATTCTGAGCCAAACCTTGAGATGGCCCAAACTTCCTCTTACCATCATTACCCTTGGTTTCAACCTGCTTATTAGCCAACACCCTTCTTCTCTTGGCCAACATCAGATTTTGTGCCATAAGAATCACAGTATCCAGAGTAACCTTCTCGGCAGCTATAACATTCCCTTGAACATCCTCGGAAAGACCTTCAATATACCGCTCAATTCTTCTAGCTTCGGTAGGAAACATTTCAGGACATAGAGTAGAAAGTTCCAAATAACGATTGGTGTAGTTCTCAATATCAGTACCCTTGACCTTGAGTTCCCAGAACTCAGCTTCAAGTTTCTGAACTTGACTCCTCGGGCAAAATTTGTTGACCATCATGCTTTTGAGTTCATCCCATGAAATTGCATTAGCATTATCAATTCCTACGGACTTGGCATGAGCAGTCCACCAAGTTAAAGCATTACCACCCAATGATCTAGTGGCGTACTTTACTCGATCATCATCACCACAGTTACAAATACGGAAAATAGATTCCATCTTCTCAAACCAACGGACTAGTTCGACAGCTTCCTCAGTTCCCTTAAATGCAGGAGGATGAAAGTTTGAAAAATCCTTGTAGGAACAAGGTTTTGGTTGAGGATTAACATTGTTAGCTTGATTGTTGCCTTGTGCGGCAGTGAGTAGTTGTTGAAATTGCTCGGTAGTCAAAATGATATTGTTAACAGTAGGTGCAGCTGGACGAACCATGATGTCGCTACATAAGTGAACATAAGTCGGATAAGTTAAAAAATTATAGGGTTGAGCAATTACAAGTAGGAATAAGATAAAGTATTAATATCACATGATATAAATAAAACACTTTATTTTATTAAGGAACAAGGCATTAAATAAGTCTTAATACACGATTCGGAATTTAGAAATTGTTTTAAGGCATAGCCTTTACATAGATGGAAAAATAGGAAAGATAACTAAAGAATATTAAGATTGAAATAATCTTCATATTTCTTCTTCTCGTCCTCAAACTGCTACATCACTTTTTCCATGTTACAAGTTTCTCTAGCCTTTCGGTTTTAGATTCGAGAGATTATTGGATAAACTTATCATATTGCTCGTTCTTCCCTTTTTGCTTTTCGTAGAGATATTCGAGATTGTCATAGAGGTTGGTAACATGACTGTTAACGGCATTGGTGTCGTATTCCCTTAAGGCAAGTTGTTTGTCAACTCGGCTTCTCTCCATTTTCATTCGGAAGTCCACATCCTCTTGGAGATGAGCAAGTGATTGCTTTCCCCAACGAGTGTTGCGTTCTTCCTCGTACTTTATGATCGTTAATTCCTTTATTAGTTCAACATTTTCCTCCACCTACTTCTTAATTTCGCGGTCCTTCTCATCCATACGGACCTCCACTCTCGCCATATGGCGAAGCAAACCCTCATACTTAGTAGCATCATTATAAGAAGGAGTCCGGGCTCTCTTCCTTGATGGACCGGCTTCTTCATGACGTTTTCCTTTATCTTCGATTCTCGGGGTTGGATAATATTGAGGAGACCTTTGTGAATTTTGCAGAGTATTTGGACTATAGTTTGGTGAGGCAGGACTGTAAGAAGGACTTCGAACAGGTCTTGATGTTTCAGAGTGTCCAACACCTACTTCGGTAGTAGGGTTGTGAGTTGCCTTGTTGGGCTTGTTAACGCTTGAGCTTAACATCCTATCATTAGGAAAGAGACTTTGATTAGAATCTTTTAGTCAAGTTTTGGAAAGCATAAATGTTAAGATTATAGGGCAATCCTAAGTGCTTTAAAGTCTAAGGCAGGTTATAGTTTCCTACATTGCTAAGGCACCCTAGCTAGCAAATAAGGCACACATAAAGATGCAATCCTGGTTCTCTATAACAGCCTGGTTATGCTCTGATACCAATCTATAACACCCCTAGTTAGGGCCTGGGCAAAATGTGACTTAATACCAAAATATACCAACATATTATAATGACGAGAACAATACTAAATGAGAAAATTAACTTTAATGAGTACGCAGCGGAAAATGAAATGTCGTTACAAAGGAATAAAGTAAAATTTTAAATGCAATAGTAAAATATGCGATAATCTCTTGATCCTATGTCCAAGTAGCGCCTTGTCGGTTTTAATTTCATTATCAAGTAATACAAAGACTTAGTCGAATGCATCGGGGACGTTACTCCCGATAGGCCTACCCCAAATAATTAAGCATGCCGCAGCAACTAAAAATATCACTGTAGGGACTTAGTCAGACATAGCTGGGTATAGCATAGTTTAACAGTTTGGTACTTGTGTCTAAAGTGTAAAAAGTAAAAACAGCATGTGTCTCACCCCAAGTAAAGTAAGTAAGTTTGCTAGCAATAAAGAGGGGCTATGAATTCACCTTAGTAAGTAGAGAGAGAGTTATTCCTCGGAATAAAGAGTTGAACGAGTCAGCAGAAAAGTCAACATATTGACATTTAAGAGTAGTTAAGTGTTTTGCCCATGTTTGAGTTTAAGTACGTGTTTATGTATAGTTTGTTTCACAAAATTTCTATTCCTTGTACGTTTCTATTTTTAGAAAGTTTCCTATTTTTAGTAAGTTTCTATACTTAGAAAGTTTCTGCTTAAATAGTATTTTCCATTTTAGAATACTTGTCGTATTAGATAAGCTTCCAATCACCCATTTCCCTTCGAATGGCCATTTCAGATCTAGGGGCTTGAGCCATAGGACCCTTTAAATCAGAAATCCAAACCCTCTGCCTAGAGTCTCGTAAAAACTATTCGTCAAGAAAGTTCGAATATCTATACATCTCTAATACATATCCCAAAAAGGTTTTTATGTGTTATAATATAAGTAGTAGGTTATAGGTGCTAATAATAGTAACAGTGTATACATGTTAATTAATAGTATAAGTAGTATTAGGGTTTCATTAATTAGAATTAGTTATTTAAAGTAGTATTTAACTAACTATGGTTTAGTAATTAATGTCCTAGAGTTTCATAAATTAGGGTTTAGTAAATTAGGGTTTTATTTAATGTAGTAATGATTAGGTAATGATTAGGGTTTAATAATTAAAGTGGTATTAATTAATTAGGGTTAGGTTTAATTAATTAGGTTTTTAATAAAACTGGGGTTTTGAATAAAGTAGTATAATTTAAATTAGGGTTTAGGGTTTTAGTATATATATGTATGTGAAGTCGTATATATATATATATATATATATATATATATATATATATATATATATATATATATATATATATATATATATATATATATGTACAAAAATTTATTTTTTACAAGTATATATATATATATATATGTCGATTTATATGTATGTATATATAAGTTTATTTTGTTTCCTTAATTAAACACAAACAAATTTCCTAAGTGTATCTAGGGTTTTTAAAGATCAAAGTTTCCTTCCTCTTTTTTTTTTCCTAGTCGACATACATACATATATGTATAGATTTTTTTTTTTTACATGTATAGATCTAGGTTTGTTCTTATGTTTATATGTTTATGAATTTATATGAATATAGATTAAAACAAAGATCAAAGAATTAAGGAAATAGTTTAGGGTTTTATGTTATACCTTTGAAGATCCAAGAAGATTAACAAAGAAAAGAAGAACTTGATGTAGATGGAAGATCAAAGCCTTGAATATCTTGAAGAACACCTTGAAGATTCTTGAAGAACAGAAGAACACGAAGAACACTTGAAGATTACTTGGAAACCCTCAAGGATTTTGATGGGTGGTGGTGGTTTCGGTTTTTGGCCAAAATTTAGAGAGGGAGAGAGAGATTTGAGAGTGAGGTTTGATTGTGATTTGGTACATGGAATGGTTTAGCCTAGGTTCCTATTTATAAGAGTGTTAGGATTATTCTAGAATTAGGGTTTTATAAGGAATTACTTAGGGAACAAGTTAGACTTGGAGAAGGGGTTAGGAGTGTGATTTGGGCCGAAAATTTGAGGGGTAAAAGGGGTATTTTACCCTTCAAAATCGGCTAGGGTTTTTTGTGGGTTACGGTTTACATTTTTCACTTAAGTCCTTGTACTTTAATTTAGCTTAATAAACCCTTAATTATCCAAGTTTGTTTATTTTTATTACACAAGTCTTTATAGTTATTTATTTACTCACAAAAGTTTATTAACTTATTATTTTTATTAACTTGTACAAAGTGAATTATCGTATTTTATAATTCTTAACGCTTAACTTTTATCGATTAAAGTTTAATTATTAAGTTTAATTGTTTTATTGGGCATTTAATAAGGAAAAGTATTGAATGGAAAAATGAGAAATATAGAATGGAAATATGAGAGTCGTTATAGATGCCATCCCTACTACCGGTGCAGAGGATAGAATTCCTCCTTCTGGCGCCGAGTCTCATGCGCCGAGGGCGGTGACCCTCATGAGGAGGAGCAGGTTCCATACACAGATGTGGAATCCAACGATCATGATACTAGGGATCCCGTTCCTCCTGTTTTCGAGCAAGGTGATACGACTGTCCAAGGTGCTTCTTCTCACAAGATAAAGAAGCGCAAACATTCAGATAAAAGTGAGGAGAAGTCCCACAAGAAGAAGAGGACGTCTGGTAAGCGCACTTCTTCTTATAACTCATTATTACTTCGACTTGGTGTCCTATTTACTAATGCTGGAATTCATATTTTTGATATTTTGCAGAGGGTGATGAGGGCGCGCATCGCCCTCCCCGGGATGTCCTTTTGTAGTTTAACAAGCTGGTGGAGTTTTTGGAGGTTCCATCTGAAGCTGCTGTGACCCAACTGAAGTTTTTGATGGATTATACTCCCGTGAGCGCGATGAAGCTGTTTAATATGGAGAATCCAGAGGCAGATCTGTACATGAACGTGTAGAAAATGCACACCACATTTTTTCGTGATACCTCCCAGATTAAAGACAAGTACGTGCTGCTAAAAGGGGAGTCCAGCGCGGGGCAGGAGGCATTGAGTGTGCAGGAGGCGCGCAATTGCCTCAATGAGCTTCATGATGAGGTGAAAGCAGCCCAAGAAGAGCGTGCTAGCACAGAGGCAGCAGTTATTCAAGCATCTTCTGAGAGAGACGCTTGCCAAAGAGCTCGAGTTGGTTAAGGCGGAGAGGGATCAACTAAAAACCACCAACACTGATCTGAGCAAGGCTGCTGAGCAACACACCGCGCAGCTCAATGAACTGGATGAGATGCGTAAGTATACTTGTGATCAATTTACTTCTTTGAAACTCAGGCTTCCTGGGTTGTTTACGCGTGCTTGTAATTATCCAGCTATGAATGATGCATATAACAGGGCTGCGGATGCCATGAAGGCGGTCGAGAGGTGCATGTTCTAGAGGTTCTTGAGAAGGCATATTCCACTCCTCGCTGTTCCGCCACCTGCTGTGGCCGAGAGGATGCCCCCAGATGCTGCCATAGAGGAAAGAGCTGATGCGCTCGCGCTAGAGCATGTAAATGTACCTGACCTTGTTGCTATGACGCAGAACACCAATGCTACCACTGACCAATTGCTAAAAATTGTCTTGTGGTTTTTATGTTTATGTACTGCACGCGCATTGCGCTAGTGTAATGAACTTTTAATGAAATGAAGAGTTTTGTTCTTCTAAGTAATGTCCCTTGATGTTTCTCGTTATTACTTTTATTACATGTATTTGAATATTTTTCATGCATGATACCGGGTTTAAAACTGTACTTGTGAACTGTGGTGACACCAATTGTGCGCATATCGACTTAATCGTTTCAAACATGTTATGTGCGTGGCTTAAACAAGTTAAATTTTTTAATTGCATATCATACTCAAGGCATGTCATCGCGTGATTTATCATATATGTTGTTGTGCTTACAACATAGACTTAAATCACGCGCCCTAATAGCTGTGCATCGAGAGTATTCTAAGTGCGCCAAAACTTAGGACTGTGGTCATGGGCGATCAACGTTATCGCTTATAGTCATGACTTGCAGATCTCGTATTCTGCTTGGGTGTGGCTAGGACAAACCAATGTTCGTCACCTCCGGTAATAAAATCTAGATTGTCGCCAAACAAGCTTCCGTCATGCAGGGGTTGGAGAAAATACCGCTTCAAAGGCAGGAGTGCGTGGGGTATTCGCAACTGTATGCACCAGTCCAAGTTAAAGAGCTACTTTGCATTATACATGGCGCAAAGATTTTTGCAAACAATATTTTGGAAAATAAAAGAAACATAGGCGCATTGCCGATATTGATTACAATGGTTTTTTCTGCTATCGTAGTTATATAGACAGTACGGTGGTTCTTCTTTTAGGAACATCATATGAAAAACCTGGCTTAAATTAAAAGGACTCTAAACATGTCCTTGCATTCACTGTGCACAGCTTCATGGCTAAGCATCGCGATCCTCATCATCCTTGGCTCCTATAGTCAAGTTGTCTCCTTCTCCAACTTCCATCACATTGTTCCTTAGGACCTATTTAGATCAGTTCAATATTTTTTGCAAATCAACGAATGCGCTTGGATATGCGTTAATGTGCATTTAAAACCTGCGTCTTATGTTTCGGATTGCACAAGATTGTGCTCATTTAAATGTGGTAAGCGCGATAAACTGTTCACGCGTTTTAGCATCTATTCAGATCAAGTAATCATCTTATAATTGCAGAATCACTAATTAGTAAATTACCTGGTCGTCGTTGCTTTCTGGTGATTTTGACGTCATTGTTGCAATTCCGGCTTTCATGCGAAATTTGAACAAACCATGCGCGATGGAGAGTACTGCTTCAAACTTCTGCAAAGACGGGTATTCCAACAGCACATCGTAGCCTGACGCCGCACGCACGATGCTAAACTTCACCTTCTCTATTCACCTTTTCGCCAAATTGTCGTCATCCTCGAGTTGTAGTTTGACCTCTAAGGTTCCCAGGGTCAGCAGTGTGTCACTAGAGAGTCCTTGGAACCTATTTTTTGACAGCTTTAAATTAAGCTTGAGCTTGCGCGGGAGTTTTTGGAAATACCGTTCAAACATGATGTCGGCGCTATTGCAAGTGTCCACGCAAAGGTGCCCAATCTTGAGCCTTAACTCCGAAAAACGCCCTCCAACCAGGTTGAGGTCACTCTTAACTTCTTGAAATTCACTGGTTGAAAACGGGACCTGCATGTATTCACGAGAGTGCGCAGGTCCTGTATTCACGACGATATGCTCTTTTGTGACAATATGGATTACCTTATCCTGCTCCTTTTACTTTTCTTCGTCATACTCTTCCATTAGTGATTGCTCTTTAGGCTCCTTAAATTGCTGAAGTTTACCTCGCTTTAAACACGCAACTACCTTATTTATCAACGCATTGCATCTGTCAGTCTCATACCCAAGATCATTATGGAAATCGCAGAACTTGGGCAACTTTTGCCATAATTGTGAGTGGCTCTCTACAGATTCCATGAATGAATCCGTAAATTTCCTGCGACTCCGCCAAATTGGTAGTGCGTGCGATTTTTCGACTGTACCTATCAACAACTGTCCCACGGATCCTCTGTGTCTTTGTTTGATGCCATGACATCTAACATGAGTCCTCTTAGGTGCTCTCATATTGTGTAGATGAGGCAAGAAGCATTCCCCCAAATCACGGTAAGAGACGATAAGTGGTGCAGGCAAGTTTTTAAGCCATTGGCATGCTATTCCCTCGTGAAGCGGGGGAAATTCTACGCATTTTGATTCATCAGCCTACCTTTGATTGCGAGCAATACCTTCATATTTCTGCAAGAAATCATCAGGATCTGAAAGTCCATCGTGGTATCCTAACGTGGGCGGAATCGTGGGCAAAGTAGGGGCGACGTATTTAAGTATATGCGGCGTGAACTTTTTAGATGTAGGCGCGGTCTCGAAATTAGGCTTAACACTGACTCCCTTCATGCCCGGGAACAAAATTTCTAATCATAAGCTCCGCCTTTTTGCTCAAAGTCTTCAACCATATCATCTGGTGCGGCTTTCATCAGCGAGTAGATCAAATTAGCTTGGTTTTGGGCGCGCTCTTCAAGTGTTCGATTACTTGGCGCAGAGTTTGACACTGCATTGAGAGGTATCTGCTAGGAGACATAGACTGTTGGGGTTGGGCGTGGTTCTGCTAGTTGCGCTGTCTGATACAACCCCGAGTTCAGCTGAGTGTTTTGAATGTGCAGCCCTTCCTTGTCAAAGCGCAATTTTTGCAAAGTTTCTATTGCACTGGCAGGTGTAGTGGGCATGCGCGATTCGATACTTGAGAATTAGGCATTAGCACCATGCGCTGAGGACCCAGACACACCAATATAGATGGGAATGGTTCCCAGATATGCGGTGTTCGCCGCCCATGGTATCGGTCGCGTGATTTCTGGAGTTTTGAAGCCGTGAATAGGAGTCTCTGGTGAGGGAGGAAGGATAGTTCTTGTCGGTTGTGCACTCGTGCCACTGCTCGCCTATGTACTCGCAGGTTTGGATACGCGCGGTGCTTGCGGACGTGCTGGTACTGCCTTTGAAACCTCCGGTTGACTCGTCATCTCTTCGCGATACGCTTAAAGTTACCTGGGACTGAAACACACATACAAAAAAGAAACATTTGAATGTAAAGAACTTTAAGGAAAAAAGAGTTTAACAAAACCTTTTAACTTAGGGTCCCACAGATGGCGCCATTTGATAAAGCATAAAATGGTCCAAGGGGTTCGGTTCATGCGAGATCAACAGTAGGGGGGTTAAGGGTTTTTTGAGTTTAACTTTCCGGTCCGGAGTACCATGAATAACCCTCATACGAGATGATGATCTCAGAAAGGGTGGTTAAATGTAACCCACCATCATTCGGGTTAACCAGAGTTGATGGCCCAAGGGCGACATTAGGATTTACGTTGTATGCGCTACCTGAAATCGCTAAGTGTTTGAGGATGCTATTCTGGTTGCGCGGATTAGCTGGAGTGGAAGATGTACTTGAGAGTGCTCTTGTGGGTGAAATGGAATATAATTCCGATGTGTGTGTTTCTTGTCCAAGTTACTTCTATTTATACTTGTGGGCTTTTGTCCCTTAGTGCCACGTAGGGGGACAAAAGGATATGTTGGTGCCACATTGTATTGTCTACGTCCTTTTATTCCCAAAAGCTGTAAAAGCACTACCATTATCCTAGTGTTGTCTCCTTTATACCCTGCTGTCCTTTTCTAGCCATCCTGTGATGTCAGGATCGTGTCGTGCTGCCACATGTGCCCTTTCTTCTTTAGTGTCGCCATCGTACACTTCTGGCCTTATTCGTACCCTAAGCACGGAGCTATGTTTAAACTGTGTGACCAACGTCTGTGGGCATATTATGAAAGCATGATTAGATGGCGCGTTAGCCAGCATGTGGGTATGATCTTGCTCGATTATATGGGGTGATGTGAACTGATCTGATATAGCGCAAATAGATGTGCAGCTATGTGCATCATTAAGAACTAAGGCAAAAATCTTAGGTTCTAATTTGTTCTGTATTGATGTCTTCTTGCAATTTTTTGATGTGAAGATTTTTTATGAGTTCCAATCATTTGAGTCACCTTGGTAAGTAATTACCTAGGAGACTTGAGGACAAGTTCCACAATGACTAATGTTATTATTTTATTTTATATATTATAGCTTTTAAGTACGTTATGCTAATCACTTAAACACATATGTCACATATTCAAGAAAGAATTAGTAAAGACATAAATCTCTAATCTAAATCACATTTTTCAAAAGAAATCTTAATGCAAGTAACGTTACCTCCACTGATGACTTTTCCTTTTAATATGTCCAACAAGTATTACGTTATCATTATTGTGTTCTTTGTACTTAGTGATGTTATGTTTATTAAGAAACATGTGCATTGAATGCTTATGATCAATCACCCATAACATCTTGCATTGCACTTCATTTATATTGTAACAACCCAGATTGTTAAGCAGTAAGGTGCGTTGCACGACCTCACTGGTGTGCCACACCCGTGTCTAAAAATGAGAAGTGCACCGCACTAGTGTCTGATAATGAGCAGGGACTATTTTGCAATGTTGTAAATATGGGGACTAGAGTGTAATTTTGAATGTAAATGGGTTTTAACCCCAAGAATAAATATGGAACTCATTTTTTATCTTTAAAGCTTCAAGAACACTTTCTCTCAACCTAGTGAGAGAGTACTGTAATAAAGTGAAGGCTCAAGGTTCAAGAAGGTGCAATTTCAACCCATATGGGTGTCTAGCTTCAAAGTTTCAGTTGTAAGCTCAATTTTGTGTAAAGGTAAAACCCTAATCTTAGTTTGATGAATCAATTTGTGAAATTAGAGTTAGAGTTTGGGTTGGTTTTGTCAATAAACCCCATGTCTTGTGAAATTTGGGGTTAGGGGTGTCTTATTGGGTATGTAAACCCCTTTTAAGGTGGGTTTGTGTTTGATGATAAATTTAGGAAAAATTGGTCATGATTTTTGATGTCATATGGCTAGCAAGCTTATGCTAGATGTTAAGAAAGTCATAAGAACTTGTGTTGTTTGTTAAATTAAATGATAACTTTGAGTTAGTGTTAAACTAGGGTTTGAAACTAGTTTTAGTAAAATAAATACACAAGTATTTGGATTTTAGTATTAATCAGTGTTTTAAGGCATAATGACTAGTATTAGTGATTGTGGGTTACCCTTGACTTAGTCATGGGAGGTCAAGTGCAATTATGGTTAATTTGTACTTATATGGAGTGGTGTTTGAGAAGTGATTAGTGTATAATCACTATCTAGCTAGTGATTATGGGGCATTACCTAGATTGATGATTGTGGAATGAAGTACAATGGGTTAGATTGTACTTGTTAGATTGGGCTTAAATTACACCCAAAGTGGTAATTGGGTAGCGCCCATTTAGGTGTTAAATGGGTGGGTTTTGGAGAGCAAAGGTAATCCCAAGGTTAAGGGATGATTGTGTCGGATTCTCTTATGGAGAATGAGTTTTATGTGTTTTGTATGCCAATGTGTATTATAGGTGATTACTTGCTTGGATACAAGGACGGAGGTCATGTTACATATAAATTGCATGCGCTTCGAGGTGAGTGTAACTTTAATATATACATAGATCTACATAGGATGGGTGCATGCATGATTAAGTGAATTGGCCGTTCGTCGGATTCACATAATAGGATGCGAGTGTGGTTTATTGAATAGGCCGTTCTTCAGATTCACATAACATCGTTCATCAAGACCACATGGATATATTGTGTTTAGACCGTTCGCCGGATTCACTATATATGTCGTTCGTCGACAAGGATTGAGGATGGTAGTTTTGGCTAATTGTCGGTCCATTTAACATCGTGCATTGATGGCCGCCCCGGGGATATAGTGTTTAGGACCGTTCATCAGATTCACTATAATTCCGTTCATCGGTCATCCACCAGAGATTATGTTTAACCAAGAAAGTCATGTTGTATATTGTTATTGTTATAGATAGTACGTGTGGATGCTAAGGTGATACATTCTATTTGTATTGCTCGTAGCTTATATGATCATATGCGGGTCATTGTATGCGGTTTATTGTATACGGTATTCATTTTATGTGTATGTATGTATATAAACGTTACATTCACTAAGCATAGCTTACTCACTCATTGTTTAGCATTTTATAGGTATTGTTTTGATGACGGATGACATGTAATTGTTAGACTAGATGCTTAAGGGTTGCTTGAGCTCATGGCGGTCATGCTTATGGATTTGGACTCGGGTTGGGATTATATGAATCCCCGAAATCATGCTATTAGAATCGGGTTGGGTTATGGTTTCTTAAACCATTAATTTAGTTGTTTGGGTCAACAGTACAACTAGTTTGTGTAATGGGTCGTCAATGACCCAAGAGGCGTTTAATCTTGGTTATGTAATTTTGATACTATATTTCAATGTATGGTGAAGTTTTAGTAGGTGTTAACTGAAATGTACATTTTGGTGTCGAATGTTTACTCGAAAATGGGTCAAAATGGGTTTTCAAGGCTGAAACTGAAGTTTCGGTGTAGTGACCCGAAATTTTCCATGTTTATATATATTAATTGAGATTGATATTTACATGACTAAATGTTTCCAATGTGTTAAGCAATCAAATTTGTTAAGACTTGATTAAATGAAATAAGTTTCATATAGACAATTGATCACCCATGTTGACCGGCGATTCACGAACGTTACAAAATTGTAAAAACTACATGTTGTGGTATATATATAGATATATATATATGGTTGACATAAGATTATGATGAGTAAGTATAGCACTAAGTATATTAACAATGTGTGATATACATAAGAAATGAGATTACTCAGTTAAGAAACTCAAAATGATATATATAACGATTATCGTTATGATAACGTCTACTAAATACATATGTATAATATTAAGATATTGATACACTATATTTAACATGATAAAATGATATTTAAATATATCATTAAGTGTGTTAACAATGAACTACATATGTAAAAACAAGACTACTAACCCAAGAATTACGAAACGAGACTTATATGTAACCATTATCGTTGTAGCGATATTTTAATGTATATATCATATTAAGAGATATTCATACATCATAATATCATGATAATATAATAATTTAACATCTCATTTGATATAATAAAAATTGGGTTAACAACATTAATTGAGATTCGTTAACTTAAAGGTTTCAAAACAAC
The DNA here is from genome assembly GCF_046630445.1 of Rutidosis leptorrhynchoides. Lineage (NCBI taxonomy): Eukaryota > Viridiplantae > Streptophyta > Magnoliopsida > Asterales > Asteraceae > Rutidosis > Rutidosis leptorrhynchoides. The sequence continues at coordinate 91,338,343 of NC_092334.1, read as the reverse complement.
ACTTACATGTAACGACTAACGAAGACTTAACGACTCCATTAGAATGTATATACACGTTGTGTTTTGATATGTATTCTTACACTTTTGAAAGACTTCAAGACACATATCAAAATACTTCTACTAAACAAAAATTCTTACAATTACATCCTCGTTCAGTTTCATCAACAATTCTACTCGTATGCACCCGTATTCGTACTCGTACAATACACAGCTTTTAGATGTATGTACTATTGGTATATACACTCCAATGATCAGCTTTTAGCAGCCCATGTGAGTCACCTAACACATGTGGGAACCATCATTTGGCAACTAGCATGAAATATCTCATAAAATTGCAAAAATATGAGTAATCATTCATGACTTATTTACATGAAAACAAAATTACACATCCTTTATATCTAATCCATATACCAACGACCAAAAACACCTACAAACACTTTCATTCTTCAGTTTTCTTCATCTAAGTGATCTCTCTCAAGTTCTATCTTCAAGTTCTAAGTGTTCTTCATAAATTCCATAAGTATAGTTTCATAAAAATCAAGAATACTTCCAAGTTTGCAAGTCTACTTCCAAGCTTTCTAATCCATTCCAAGTAATCATCTAAGATCTAGGAACCTTTTTTTATTATTTACAATAGGTTATCTTTCTAATTCAAGGTAATATTCATATTCAAACTTTGATTCAATTTCTACAACTATAACAATCATATTTCGAGTAAAAATCTTACTTGAACTGTTTTCGTGTCATGATTCTGTTTCAAGAACTTTCAAGCCATCCAAGGATCCTTTGAAGCTAGATCCATTTTTCTCATTTCCAGTGGTTTTATCCAGAAAACTTGAGGTAGTAATGATGTTCATAACATCATTCGATTCATACATATAAAGCTATCTTATTCGAAGGTTTAAACTTGTAATCACTAGAACATAGTTTAGTTAATTCTAAACTTGTTCGCAAACAAAAGTTAATCCTTCTAAATTGACTTTTAAAATCAACTAAACACATTTTCTATATTTATATGATATGCTAACTTAATGATTTAAAACCTGGAAACACGATGAACACCATAAAATCGGATATACGCCATTGTAGTGAAACCGGGGGCTGTTTTGGTTTGGATAATTAAAAACTATGATAAACTTTGATTTAAAAGTTATTCTTTTGGGAAAATGATTTTTCTTATGAACATGAAACTATATCCAAAAATCATGGTTAAACTCAAAGTGAAAGTATGTTTTCCAAAATGGTCATCTAGACGTCGTTCTTTCGACTGAAATGACTACCTTTACAAAAACGACTTGTAAACTGTAATTCTGACAATAACCTTATACTTTTTCTATATAGATTCATAAAGTTAAGTTCAAAATGAAACCATACCAATTTGATTCACTCAAAACGGATTTAAAATTAAGAAGTTATGGGTAAAACAAGATAGGTTATTTTTGCTTGTTGTAGCTACGTGAAAATTGGTAACAAATCTATATTAATCATATCCTAGATAACTTATATTGTATTATACATGTATTCTAATATATTATGTAATCTTGGGATACCATAGACACGTATGCAAATGTTTTGACATATCATATCGACCCATCTATATATAGTATTTGGAACAACCATAGACACTCTATATGCAGTAATGTTGGAGTTAGCTATACAGGGTTGAGGTTGATTCCAAAAATATATATAGTTTGAGTTGTGATCTAGCCTGAGACGTGTATACACTGGGTCTTGGATTGATTCAAGATAATATATATCGATTTATTTATGTACATCTAATTATGGACAACTAGTTGTAAGTTACTAACAATGACAGCTAACTTAATAAACTTAAAACAGTAAAACGTATTAAAAATGTTGTAAATATATTTTGAACATACTTTGATATATATGTACATATTTGTTATAGGTTCGTGAATCGACTAGTGGCCAAGTCTTACTTCCCGACGAAGTAAAAATCTGTGAAAGTGAGTTATAGTCCCACTTTTAAAATCTAATATTTTTGGGATGAGAATACATGCAGGTTTATAAATGATTTACAAAATAGACACAAGTACGTGAAACTACATTCTATGGTTGAATTATCGAAATCGAATATGCCCCTTTTTATTAAGTCTGGTAATCTAAGAATTAGGGAACAGACACCCTAATTGACACGAATCCTAAAGATAGATCTATTGGGCCTAACAAACCCCATCCAAAGTACCGGATGCTTTAGTACTTCGAAATTTATATCATATCCGAAGGGTGTCCTGGAATGATGGGGATATTCTTATATATGCATCTTGTTAATGTCAGTTACCAGGTGTTCACCATATGAATGATTTTTATCTCTATGTATGGGATGTGTATTGAAATATGAAATCTTGTGGTCTATTGTTATGATTTGATATATATATAGGTTAAACCTATAACTCACCAACATTTTTGTTGACGTTTAAAGCATGTTTATTCTCAGGTGAATACTAGGAGCTTCTGCTGTTGCATACTAAAATAAGGAAAAGTTTTGGAGTCCATGTTTGTATGATATTGTGTAAAAACTGCATTCAAGAAACATATGTCGTTGTAATATATTTCTATTGTAAACCATTATGTAATGGTCGTGTGTAAACAGTATATTTTAGATTATCATTATTTGATAATCTACGTAATGTTTTTAAAACCTTTATTGATAAAATAAAGGTTATGGTTATTTTAAAAATGAATGCAGTCTTTGAAAAACGTCTCATATAGAGGTCAAAATCTCGCAACGAAATCAATTAATATGGAACGTTTATAATCAATATAAACGGGACATTTCAGTTGGTATCCGAGCGTTGGTCTTAGAGAACCATAAAATTGCATTAGTGTGTCTTACCGAGTTTGTTAGGATGCATTAGTGAGTCTGGACTTCAACCGTGTTTTTCTTCAAAAACGATTGCTTAACATTTTTTTTTTTTTGGAAACTATATATTATTAACATGTAAATATTATGTGATATATTAATCTCTTAACGTGTTTGATATTATGTGATAGATGCCTACCTCTAGTACAAATCTCATTGATTCACCTAATAATAATGAAGAGTCGAATATATTTTGGGAAGATTCACAAATTCCCGAAGAGGAACCGGAAGAGGAGGAACCGGAAGAGGAGGAACCGGAAAAAGAGGAACCAGAAGAGGATGAATCGGAAGAGGAGGAACCAGAAGAAGAAGAGGTTCCGAAGGAAGAAATATTGATACCTATAGTAAATCGATTAAATAAAAGAAAATCCTCAACCAACGGACCAAAGTTAATAATGGTCAATGGTGTTTCCGCCGAGGAAGCAAAATATTGGGAAGATTACCAATTTTCCGATGAATCGGATCCCGATGAGGATTCCGATGATGTTATAGAAATTACCTCGACCCAATTTAATAAAGCGAAAGAAAATAATAAGGGAAAAGGTATAAAAATAGAGAAACCCGATTCCAACCCCGATGAACTTTATATGTATCGACAACATCCATATTTCCTAAAATGTAACAATGACCCGGGAACCTCTACACCACCAGGCTTTTCTAAACCATTATGGAAAACGACGGCTTGTATTAGAGGAACACCATATATTCCTAGAAAATTAGGAAAACGAACCAAGTCCGAAGAAGAAGAAACCAGTGATTCAGATTAGAGGGTTGTAATCATGTTGTGTATTATATGTATTGTAGTGTGCTTGTACTTTTATGTTCTATGTAAAAATTGCTTGTATTGTTTATTAATTATCTTTTACGAATCTAATCCTTGTCTATTTTACAGTATAAAAACAAAATGGACGTTAAGGGTAGACAACCGAATATTTTAGAAGACCTACCAGAGGATATGATTGAGGAAATCTTGTCTAGAGTCGGTCAGAATTCATCAGCACATTTAGTTATGGCGAAATTAACTTGTCAAACATTTGAAAGACTTTCCAGAAATGCCTTAGTTTATAAAAGACTTTCCTTTGATAGGTGGGGTATATCACATTGGGGAGACCGTAAGTTACGCCGTGTTTTCTTTAAAGCGTTAAATGCGGGGAACCCAAATGCAATTTTACGCTACGGGTTAAGAACCTATTTTGACTCAACATATCCCAACATAGGATTTCGTGAATTAGAAGAAAGAGCTTCTAACATGCAACATAAAGAAGCATGTCATGCTTACGGGTTAGTGATGTTCGCTTCTTACCAAAGTGAGAAAAAGAACATCGGATTGCAACTTTTAAATAAAACCTTCCCACAAGTGACGGATTCAGTAGTTGGGGTGAGAAACAAGGTTTTTAGAATATTACGGGGCTGTTGGACATTACGAAACCCTCGTCCTTTTGACGACATTACAATATGCTGCCTAGCTAATGGTCATAACGGTTATTTTCCACAAGACCAAGGATGGGAAGTCGTCTTAGTAAAACCAGAATGCATGACTTGTTTCTTGACTTATGAATTACGTGTCTTTATTTCCTTTGCTGAACAACTTGCGTATTAACTAGATTTATCTTCAAAACTGTCCTGTGTCATAGTGTACTATATTTCATGTTATATGTAATATAGCGAAGTTGTAAGTTTGAAGAATATTTGTATGTGATATATTATTATAATCAGTTTTTCATATGGAATTGTAGTAGTTGAATTGTATATTAGCTACTAAGTATGAACTTAACGGGTAGGTAGTACCCGAATTTAAACTTATAAAACGCTAATATGAAGAAAAAGCTTTTATAAATGAGTTCATATTATGCTACGAGATACTATTGACTACTCTCAATATTCTGTATGATTAACTTGTTTCATTTGACTATTTTGAAGGAAATGGCACCGACTACTCGACACACCTTGAATATGAGCGAAGAGGAATTTCGTGCCTTTCTTGCTTCAAACATAACCGCAGTACAGGCCGCGCTACATACCAACAATAACTCTGAATCAACCAATACAGCCAACGTCGCAAGAAATCGTGTAGGATGCTCCTACAAGGAATTCACTGCCTGCAAACCTTCAGAATTTGATGGGACCGAAGGACCAATCGGATTGAAACGGTGGACCGAGAAAGTTGAATCGGTGTTTGCCATAAGTAAGTGTGCTGAAGGAGATAAAGTGAAGTACGCTACGCATACCTTCACAGGTATTGCGTTAACATGGTGGAATACCTATCTAGAGCAAGTGGGACAAGATACTGCTTACGCGCTACCGTGGTCAGCATTCAAGCACTTGATGAACGAGAAGTACCATCCCAGAACCGAGGTCAATAAGCTCAAGTCGGAACTTAGAGGGTTACGAACACAGGGATTAGATATTATTTCGTACGAAAGACGATTCACAGAATTGAGCCTATTGTGTCCGAGAGCATTCGAAGATGAGGAAGAGATGATCGACGCGTTTGTGAAAGGGTTACCGGAGAGAATCCAAGAAGATATAAGTTCACACGAGCCTGCCTCCATACAAAAGGCATGTAGAATGGCTCACAAACTAGTGAACCAGATTGAGGGAAGAATTAAAGAACAGGCGGCCAAAGAGGCCAACGTGACGTTAGTCAAAAGAAAGTGGGAGGAAAACGGTGATAAGAGTCACCAAAACAACAACAACTATCCCAACAATCGCAACATCAATCGCAACAACAACAAACGGCACAACAACAACAACAACAACAACAACAACAACAACAACAACAACAACAACAACAACAACAACAACAACAACAACAACAACAACAACAACAACAACAACAATAACTACAATAATCATCCCAATAACAATAACAACCACAACAACAACAACAATCAGAAGCAGCTATGCCAAAGGTGTGAAAAGTATCACTCGGGGTTTTGCACCAAATTTTGCAACAAGTGTAAAAGAAATGGTCATAGCACGGCGAAGTGTGAGGTCTACGGACCAGGGGTTAACAGAACGACAGGAACAAATGGTGTCGGAACGAGTAATGGCGGAGCAAGTAGTGTCGGAGAAAGTTATGCCAATGTAGTTTGTTATAAATGTGGAAAACCGGGCCACATTATTAGAAATTGCCCGAACCAGGAGAACACGAATGGACAAGGCCGCGGAAGACTTTTCAATATTAATGCGGCAGAGGCACAGGAAGACCCGTAGCTTATTACGGGTACGTTTCTTATTGACAATAAATCTGCTTACGTTTTATTTGATTCGGGTGCAGATAGAAGCTATATGAGTAGAGATTTTTGTGCTAAATTAAGTTGTCCATTGACGCTGTTGGATAGTAAATTTTTACTCGAATTAGCAAATGGTAAATTAATTTCAGCAGATAATATATGTCGGAATCGAGAAATTAAACTGGTTAGCGAAACATTTAAGATTGACTTGATACCAGTAGAGTTAGGGAGTTTTGATGTGATAATCGGTATGGACATGCTGAAGGAGATGAAAGCAGAGATCGTATGTTACAAAAATGTAATTCGCATTGTACGAGAAAAAGGAAAACCCTTAATGGTGTACGGAGAAAAGAGCAATGCAAACTTAAATCTTATTAGTAACCTGAAGGCACAAAAACTAATAAGAAAAGGTTGCTATGCTGTGCTAGCACACGTCGAGAAAGTCAATTCCGAAGAAAAGAACATCAATGATATTCCCGTCGCAAAAGAATTTCCCGATGTATTTCTGAAAGAATTACCGGGACTACCTCCACACCGATCCGTTGAATTTCAAATAGACCTTGTACCGGGAGCTGCACCAATAGCTCGTGCTCCATAAAGACTCGCACCTAGCAAAATGAAGGAACTTCAGAGCCAATTACAAGAACTTTTAGAGCGTGGTTTCATTCGACCAAGCACATCACCGTGGGGAGCTCCTGTTTTGTTTGTCAAGAAGAAAGATGGTACATTCAGGTTGTGTATCAACTACCGAGAGTTGAACAAACTTACCATCAATAACCGCTACCCACTACCGAGAATCGATGACTTATTTGATCAACTACAAGACTCGTCTGTTTATTCGAAGATCGATTTACGTTCTGGATATCATCAAATGCGAGTAAAGGAGGATGATATTCCTAAAACTGCTTTTAGGACGCGTTATGGTCATTACGAGTTTATGGTTATGCCATTTGGATTGACTAATGCACCAGCTGTGTTCATGGACCTTATGAACCTAGTGTGTGGGCCATATCTTGACAAGTTTGTCATTGTTTTCATCGATGACATACTTATTTACTCAAAGAATGATCAAGAGCACGAAGAACATTTGAGAAAAGTGCTAGAAGTATTGAGGAAAGAAAAACTGTACGTTAAGTTTTCAAAGTGTGCATTTTGGTTGGAAGAAGTTCAATTCCTCAGTCACATAGTGAACAAAGAAGGTATCCAGGTGGACCCGGCAAAGATCGAAACTGTTGAAAAGTGGAAAACCCCGAAAACTCCGAAACACATACGCCAGTTTTTAGGACTAGCTGGTTACTACAGAAGGTTCATCCAAGACTTTTCCAGAATAGCAAAACCCTTAACTGCATTAACGCATAAAGGGAAGAAATTTGAATGGAAAGATGAGCAAGAGAAAGCGTTTCAATTGTTAAAGAAAAAGTTAACTACGGCACCTATATTGTCATTACCTGAAGGGAATGATGATTTTGTGATATATTGTAACGCCTCAAAGCAAGGTCTCGGTTGTGTATTAATGCAACGAACGAAAGTAATTGCTTATGCGTCTAGACAATTGAAGATTCACGAACAGAATTATACGACGCATGATTTGGAATTAGGCGCGGTTGTTTTTGCATTAAATACTTGGAGGCACTACTTATATGGGGTCAAAATTATTATATATACCGACCATAAAAGTCTTCAACACATATTTAATCAGAAACAACTGAATATGATGTAGTGACCCGAACTTTTCCATGTTTATATATATATTAATTGAGATTGATATTTACATGACTAAATGTTTCCAACGTGTTAAGCAATCAAACTTGTTAAGACTTGATTAAATGAAATAAGTTTCATGTAGACAATTGATCACCCATGTTGACCGGCGATTCACGAAAGTTACAAAATTGTAAAAACTACATGTTGTGGTATATATATAGATATATATATATATATATATATATATATATATATATATATATATATATATATATATATATATATATATATATATATATATATATATATATATATATATATATATATATATATATATATATATATATGGTTGACATAAGATTATGATGAGTAAGTATCGCACTAAGTATATTAACAATGTGTGATATACATAAGAAATGAGATTACTAAGTTAAGAAACTCAAAATGATATATATAACGATTATCGTTATGATAACGTCTACTAAATACATATGTTTAATATTAAGATATTGATACACTATATTTAACATGATAAAATGATATTTAAATATATCATTAAGTGTGTTAACAATGAACTACATATGTAAAAACAAGACTACTAACCCAAGAATTACGAAATGAGACTTATATGTAACCATTATCGTTGTAACGATATTTTAATGTATATATCATATTAAGAGATATTCATACATCATAATATCATGATAATATAATAATTTAACATCTCATTTGATATAATAAAAATTGGGTTAACAACATTAATTGAGATCGTTAACTTAAAGGTTTCAAAACAACACTTACATGTAACGACTAACGAAGACTTAACGACTCCATTAGAATGTATATACATGTTGTGTTTTGATATGTATTCTTACACTTTTGAAAGACTTCAAGACACATATCAAAATACTTCTACTTAACAAAAATGCTTACAATTACATCCTCGTTCAGTTTCATCAACAATTCTACTCGTATGCACCCGTATTCGTACTCGTACAATACACAGCTTTTAGATGTATGTACTATTAGTATATACACTCCAATGATCAGCTTTTAGCAGCCCATGTGAGTCACCTAACACATGCAGGAACCATCATTTGGCAACTAGCATGAAATATCTCATAAAATTACAAAAATATGAGTAATCATTCATGACTTATTTACATGAAAACAAAATTACACACCCTTTATATCTAATCCATATACCAATGACCAAAAACACCTACAAACACTTTCATTCTTGAATTTTCTTCATCTAAGTGATCTCTCTCAAGTTCTATCTTCAAGTTCTAAGTGTTCTTCATAAATTCCATAAGTATAGTTTCATAAAAATCAAGAATACTTCCAAGTTTGCAAGTCTACTTCCAAGCTTTCTAATCTATTCCAAGTAATCATCTAAGATCAAGGAACCTTTGTTATTTACAGTAGGTTATCTTTCTAATTCAAGGTAATATTCATATTCAAACTTTGATTCAATTTTCACAACTATAACAATCTTATTTCGAGTGAAAATCTTACTTGAATTGTTTTCGTGTCATGATTCTGTTTCAAGAACTTTCAAGCCATCCAAGGATCGTTTGAAGCTAGATCCATTTTTCTCATTTCCAGTGGTTTTATCCAGAAAACTTGAGGTAGTAATGATGTTCATAACATCATTCGATTCATACATATAAAGCTATCTTATTCGAAGGTTTAAACTTGTAATCACTAGAACATAGTTTAGTTAATTCTAAACTTGTTCGCAAACAAAAGTTAATCCTTCTAACTTGACTATTAAAATCAAATAAACACATGTTCTATATCTATATGATATGCTAACTATATGATTTAAAACCTAGAAACACGATGAACACCATAAAATCGGATATACGCCGTCGTAGTGAAACCGAGGGCTGTTTTGGTTTGGATAATTAAAAACTATGATAAAATTTGATTTAAAAGTTGTTCTTCTGGGAAAATGATTTTTCTTATGAACATGAAACTATATCCAAAAATCATGGTTAAACTCAAAGTGGAAGTATGTTTTCCAAAATGGTCATCTAGACGTCATTCTTTCGACTGAAATGACTACCTTTACAAAAACGACTTGTAGCCTATAATTCTGACTATAAACTTATACTTTTTCTGTATAGATTCATAAAGTTAAGTTCAATATGAAACCATAGCAATTTGATTCACTCAAAAAGGATTTAAAATGAAGAAGTTATGGGTAAAACAAGATTGGTTATTTTTGCTTGTTGTAGCTACGTGAAAATTGGTAACAAATCTATATTAATCATATCCTAGATAACTTATATTGTATTATACATGTATTCTAATATATTATGTAATATTGGGATACCATAGACACGTATGCAAATGTTTTGACACATCATATCGACCCATCTATATATAGTATTTGGAACAACCATAGACACTCTATATGCAGTAATGTTGGAGTTAGCTATACAGGGTTGAGGTTGATTCCAAAAATATATATAGTTTGAGTTGTGATCTAGCCTGAGACGTGTATACACTGGGTCGTGGATTGATTCAAGATAATATATATCGATTTATTTCTGTACATCTAATTATGGATAACTAGTTGTAGGTTACTAATAAGGACAGCTAACTTAATAAAATTAAAACAGTAAAACGTATTAAAAATGTTGTAAATATATTTTGAACATACTTTGATATATATGTACATATTTGTTATAGGTTCGTGAATCGACCAGTGGCCAAGTCTTACTTCCCGACGAAGTAAAAATTCTGTGAAAGTGAGTTATAGTCCCACTTTTAAAATCTAATATTTTTGGGATGAGAATACATGCAGGTTTTATAAATGATTTACAAAATAGACACAAGTACGTGAAACTACATTCTATGGTTGAATTATCGAAATCGAATATGCCCCTTTTTATTAAGTCTGGTAATCTAAGAATTAGGGAACAGACACCCTAATTGACACGAATCCTAAAGATAGATCTATTGGGCCTAACAAACCCCATCCAAAGTACCGGATACTTTAGTACTTCGAAATTTATATCATATCCGAAGGGTGTCCCGGAATGATGGGGATATTCTTATATATGCATCTTGTTAATGTCGGTTACCAGGTGTTCACCATATGAATGATTTTTATCTCTATGTATAGGATGTGTATTGAAATATGAAATCTTGTGGTCTATTGTTACGATTTGATATATATAGGTTAAACCTATAACTCACCAACATTTTTGTTGACGTTTAAAGCATGTTTATTCTCAGGTGAATACTAAGAGCTTCCGCTGTTGCATACTAAAATAAGGACAAGATTTGGAGTCCATGTTTGTATGATATTGTGTAAAAACTGCATTCAAGAAACATATGTCGATGTAATATATTTATATTGTAAACCATTATGTAATGGTCGTGTGTAAACAGTATATTTTAGATTATCATTATTTGATAATCTACGTAATGTTTTTAAAACATTTATTGATAAAATAAATGTTATGGTTGTTTTAAAAATGAATGCAGTCTTTGAAAAACGTCTCATATAGAGGTCAAAACCTCGCAACGAAATCAATTAATATGGAACGTTTATAATCAATAAGAACGGGACATTTCATTCAGCACATGGTGCGTCGCACCATAATGTGGAAAAAGCTATTGACTTTGAAATGCCAAAACTCAGCTTTATGGTGTGCCGCAATGGGCACCTGATGCGCCGCACCTGCAATATGGTGCTCCACACTTGATGTTGTATTTTTAAAAATGATCTTTTTTTTAATAACGGGTTGAGGTCGTTTCAGGGTATCAGAGCATGGTTTAAGAGATCTAGGTTTTATCCTTGTAGAGTAGGATTGCTTAGACTTAAACCTAAGGAGTACGCGCAATATGTGATTATGTGGGGCCTTCACTTGTGCTTGATGTTGTGCCTTAGATAGATAGTCGCCTAAGGTAGGTAGGTTAACAAAGAAATTGTGGTTGACGATAGTGGCTTATGGAGTAGGTTGATTTGTGGGTAAGATTATATATATATATATATATATATATATATATATATATATATATATATATATATATATATATATATATATATATATATATATATATATATATATATATATATATATATATATATATATATATATATATTATGTCTTATATGCGACGTTTTTGGGATGATTCCAGTGTTTTGGGATTCGGTCGCTCGGAAGTATTGAATGATCAAGTCAACCGGTGGGACTTTGATCATTTGGGGTACTAGAGGTTTTGCATGTTTTGTATTGTGTGAATGTCCCACTAGTCCAGGTAAAGTACTTTACATGGCCATGTAGAAAGGGTAAGGTACGCAATTGTATTAATGCCTGATCACCATTATTACAAATATGTATTTTGACACCAAGCATAACGTGTCGAGTATCGAACGGATGAACGTGACATGGTTAGGATGGGTTCGAAGGGGGTGATTATGGAGTCATGTAATGGTTCTAAGATTGTGGTGTATCGGGTGATGTGATGGTTGTCACATCAAGCCCATTGTGGGTCGAGAAGTATTACGGTGGACATGGGTAGCTAAGGTCAGTAGGTGGACTCACGAGATTGGTGTGTTCGTAGTCACCCGACGTAGTGGGTGCACTATCGATATTAAGATGGTTATAGTCTTCTACCGTAACTAGAATAACTGACATGGGTGTGTGGTGGAGACTTGGATCTTTTAATGGGATGCAACAAGTCTTATGATTATAGTGTGGTTTACGACCTTGTAGGGTGTGTGGTTAAAAAATCATGTTGTGATTCTGGTTAGGAGTCGTCTTTGGAGATAGTGTGTTGAAGAGTCTTTGGGTAGTGAAAGTCATGGGAGTGAGACCCATATGAAGATGCTTTATGTTAGAATGCACTAGTGTGTTAATGGGGTTTAGAGGGTAACTTCCTTAAGGAAGTTCCCTTGTATTGATAGTTTTATCAGTGTGCGGAGGTGTGTAAGACTTGGTGTTCCCAAGCATATCCTTAGTGTGAGATAAAGGGCTTAGCTAGGCTATGTCATGAAATGTCCCGTTCTTATTGATTAAAAACGTTCCATATTAATTGATTTCGTTGCGAGGTTTTGACCTCTATATGAGACATTTTTCAAAGACTGCATTCATTTTTAAAACAAACCATAACCTTTATTTCATAAATAAAGGTTTAAAAAGCTTTACGTAGATTATCAAATAATGATAATCTAAAATATCCTGTTGACACACGACCATTACATAATGGTTTACAATACAAATATGTTACATCGAAATCAGTTTCTTGAATGCAGTTTTTACACAATATCATACAAACATGGACTCCAAATCTTGTTTTTATTTTAGTATGCAACAGCGGAAGCTCTTAGTATTCACCTGAGAATAAACATGCTTTAAACGTCAACAAAAATGTTGGTGAGTTATAGGTGTAACCTATATATATCAAATCGTAACAATAGACGACAAGATTTCATATTTCAATACACATCCCATACATAGAGATAAAAATCATTCATATGGTGAACACCTGATAACCGACATTAACAAGATGCATATATAAGAATATCCCCATCATTCCAGGACACCCTTCGGATATGATATAAATTTCGAAGTACTAAAGCATCCGGTACTTTGGATGGGGTTTGTTAGGCCCAATAGATCTATCTTTAGGATTCGCGTCAATTAGGGTGTCTGTTCCCTAATTCTTAGATTACCAGACTTAATAAAAAGGGGCATATTCGATTTCGATAATTCAACCATAGAATGTAGTTTCACGTACTTGTGTCTATTTTGTAAATCATTTATAAAACCTGCATGTATTCTCATCCCAAAAATATTAGATTTTAAAAGTGGGACTATAACTCACTTTCACAGATTTTTATTTCGTCGGGAAGTAAGACTTGGCCACTGGTTGATTCACGAACCTAAAACAATATATACATATATATCAAAGTATGTTCAAAATATATTTACAACACTTTTAATATATTTTGATGTTTTAAGTTTATTAAGTCAGCTGTCCTCGTTAGTAACCTACAACTAGTTGTCCACAGTTAGATGTACAGAAATAAATCGATAAATATTATCTTGAATCAATCCACGACCCAGTGTATACGTATCTCAGTATTGATCACAACTCAAACTATATATATTTTGGAATCAACCTCAACCCTGTATAGCTAACTCCAACATTCACATATAGAGTGTCTATGGTTGTTCCGAAATATATATAGATGTGTCGACATGATAGGTCGAAACATTGTATACGTGTCTATGGTATCTCAAGATTTCATAATATACAATACAAGTTGATTAAGTTATGATTGGAATAGATTTGTTACCAATTTTCACGTAGCTAAAATGAGAAAAATTATCCAATCTTGTTTTACCCATAACTTCTTCATTTTAAATCCGTTTAGAGTGAATCAAATTGCTATGGTTTCATATTGAACTCTATTTTATGAATCTAAACAGAAAAAGTATAGGTTTATAGTCGGAAAAATAAGTTACAAGTCATTTTTTTAAAGGTAGTCATTTCAGTCGAAAGAACGACGTCTAGATGACCATTTTAGAAAACATACTTCCACTTTGAGTTTAACCATAATTTTTGGATATAGTTTCATGTTCATAATAAAAATCATTTTCCCAGAATAACAACTTTTAAATCAAAGTTTATCATAGTTTTTAATTAACTAACCCAAAACAGCCCGCGGTGTTACTACGACGGCGTAAATCTGGTTTTACGGTGTTTTTCGTGTTTCCAGGTTTTAAATCATTAAGTTAGCATATGATATAGATATATAACATGTGTTTAGTTGATTTTAAAAGTCAAGTTAGAAGGATTAACTTTTATTTGCGAACAAGTTTAGAATTAACTAAACTATGTTCTAGTGATTACAAGTTTAAAACTTCGAATAAGATAGCTTTATATGTATGAATCGAATGATGTTATGAACATCATTAATACCTCAAGTTCCTTGGATAAACCTACTGGAAATGAAAAAAATAGATCTAGCTTCAAAGGATCCTTGGATGGCTTGAAAGTTCTTGAAGCAGAATCATGACACGAAAACAATTTCAAGTAAGATTTCCACTCGAAATAAGATTGTTATAGTTATAGAAATTGAATTAAAGTTTGAATATGATTATTACCTTGTATTAGAAAGATAACCTACTGTAAGTAACAAAGGTTTCTTGATCTTGGATGATTACTTGGAATGGATTTAGAAAACTTGGAAGTAAACTTGCAATCTTGGAAGTATTCTTGATTTTATGAAACTAGAACTTTTGGAATTTATGAAGAACACTTAGAACTTGAAGATAGAACTTGAGAGAGATCAATTAGATGAAGAAAATTGAAGAATGAAAGTGTTTGTAGGTGTTTTTGGTTGTTGGTGTATGGATTAGATATAAAGGATATGTAATTTTGTTTTCATGTAAATAAGTCATGAATGATTACTCATATTTTTGTAATTTTATGAGATATTTCATGCTAGTTGCCAAATGATGGTTCCCACATATGTTAGGTGACTCACATGGGCTGCTAAGAGCTGATCATTGGAGTATATATACCAATAGTACATACATCTAAAAGCTGTGTATTGTACGAGTACGAATACGGGTGCATACGAGTAGAATTGTTGATGAAACTGAACGAGGATGTAATTGTAAGCATTTTTGTTAAGTATAAGTATTTTGATAAGTGTCTTGAAGTCTTCCAAAAGTTTATGAATACATATTAAAACACTACATGTATATACATTTTAACTGAGTCGTTAATTCATCGTTAGTCGTTACATGTAAATGTTGTTTTGAAACCTTTAGGTTAACGATCTTGTTGAACGTTGTTAACCCATTGTTTATTATAACAAATGAGATGTTAAATTGTTATATTATCATGATATTATGATATATAATATATCTTAGAATGATATATATACAGTTAAATGTCGTTACAACGATAATCGTTACATATATGTCTCGTTTCGAAATCATTAAGTTAGTAGTCTTATTTTTACATATGTATTTCATTGTTATACACTTAATAATATATTTACTTATCATTTAACATAATTAACCAAGTGTATCAATATCTTAATATGATTCATATGTACCTAGTAAGACGTTGTTATAACGATAATCGTTATATATATCGTTTTCGAGTTTCTTAAATTAATAGTCTCATTTTTATGTATATAACTCATTGTTAAAATACCTAATGAGATACATACTTATAATAAAATCATGTTAACTATATATATAACCATATATATGTCATCGTATAGTTTTTACAAGTTTTAACGTTCGTGAATCACCGGTCAACTTGGGTGGTCAATTGTCTATATGAAACCTATTTCAATTAATCAAGTCTTAACAAGTTTGATTGCTTAACATGTTGAAAACACTTAATCATGTAAATAACAATTTCATTTAATATATATATATAAACATGGAAAAGTTCGGGTCACTACAGTACCTACCCGTTAAATAAATTTCGTCCCGAAATTTTAAGCAGTTGGAGGTGTTGATGTATCTTCTGGAAATAAATGCGGGTATTTCTTCTTCATCTGATCTTCACGCTCCCAGGTGAACTCGGGTCCTCTACGAGCATTCCATCGAACCTTAACAATCGGTATCTTATTTTGTTTAAGTCTCTTAACCTCACGATCCATTATTTCGACGGGTTCTTCAATGAATTGAAGTTTTTCATTGATTTGGATTTCGTCCAACGGAATAGTGAGATCTTCTTTAGCAAAACATTTCTTCAAATTTGAGACGTGGAAAGTGTTATGTACAGCCGCGAGTTGTTGAGGTAGCTCCAGTTGGTAAGCTACTGGTCCGACATGATCTATAATCTTGAATGGTCCAATGTACCTTGGATTTAGTTTCCCCTGTTTACCAAATTGAACAACCCCTTTCCAAGGTGAAACCTTAAGCATGACCATTTCTCCAATTTCAAACTCTATATCTTTTCTTTTACTGTCCGCGTAGCTCTTTTGTCGACTCTGGGCGGTTTTCAATCTTTGTTGAATTTGGATGATTTTCTCGGTAGTTTCTTGTATTATCTCCGGACCCGTAATCTGCTATCCCCCACTTCACTCCAACAAATCGGAGACCTGTACTTTCTACCATAAAGTGCTTCAAACGGCGCCATCTCAATGCTTGAATGGCAGCTGTTGTTGTAGGAAAATTCTGCTAACGGTAGATGTCGATCCCAACTGTTTTCGAAATCAATAACACAAGCTCGTAGCATGTCTTCAAGCATTTGTATCATCCTTTCGCTCTGCCCATCAGTTTGTGGATGATAGGCAGTACTCATGTCTAGATGAGTTCCCAATGCTTGCTGTAATGTCTGCCAGAATCTTGAAATAAATCTGACATCCCTATCAGAGATAATAGAGATTGGTATTCCATGTCTGGAGACGACTTCCTTCAAATACAGTCGTGCTAACTTCTCCATCTTGTCATCTTCTCTTATTGGCAGGAAGTGTGCTGACTTGGTGAGACGATCAACTATTACCCAAATAGTATCATAACCACTTGCAGTCCTTGGCAATTTAGTAATGAAATCCATGGTAATGTTTTCCCATTTCCATTCCGGGATTTCAGGTTGTTGTAGTAGACCTGATGGTTTTTGATGTTCAGCTTTGACCTTAGAACACGTCAAACATTCTCCTACATATTTAGCAATATCGGCTTTCATACCTGGCCACCAAAAATGTTTCTTAAGATCCTTGTACATCTTCCCCGTTCCAGGATGTATTGAGTATCTGGTTTTATGAGCTTCTCTAAGTACCATTTCTCTCATATCTCCAAATTTTGGTACCCAAATCCTTTCAGCCCTATACCTGGTTCCGTCTTCCCGAATATTAAGATGCTTCTCCGATCCTTTGGGTATTTCATCCTTTAAATTTCCCTCTTTTAAAACTCCTTGTTGCGCCTCCTTTATTTGAGTAGTAAGGTTATTGTGAATCATTATATTCATAGATTTTACTCGAATGGGTTCTCTGTCCTTCCTGCTCAAGGCGTCAGCTACCACATTTGCCTTCCCCGGGTGGTAACGAATCTCAAAGTCATAATCATTCAATAATTTAATCCACCTACGCTGCCTCATATTCAGTTGTTTCTGATTAAATATGTGTTGAAGACTTTTGTGGTCGGTATATATAATACTTTTCACCCCATATAAGTAGTGCCTCCAAGTCTTTAATGCAAAAACAACCGCGCCTAATTCCAAATCATGCGTCGTATAATTTTTCTCGTGAATCTTCAATTGTCTAGACGCAATAGCAATCACCTTCGTCCGTTGCATTAATACACAACCAAGACCTTGCTTTGATGCGTCACAATAAATCACAAAATCATCATTCCCTTCAGGCAATGACAATATAGGTGACGTAGTTAGCTTTTTCTTCAATAATTGAAACGCCTTCTCTTGTTCATCCTTCCATTCAAATTTCTTTCCTTTATGCGTTAATGCAGTCAAGGGTTTTGCTATTTTGGAGAAATCTTGGATGAATCTTCTGTAGTAACCAGCCAATCCTAAAAATTGACGTATATGCTTCGGAGTTTTTGGGGTTTCCCACTTTTCAACGATTTCGATCTTTGCTAGGTCCACCTGGATACTTTCTTTGTTCACTATGTGACCGAGGAATTGAACTTCTTCCAACCAAAATGCACACTTTGAAAACTTAGCGTACAGTTTTTCTTTCCTCAATACTTCTAGCACTTTTCTCAAATGTTCTTCGTGCTCTTGATCATTCTTTGAGTAAATAAGTATGTCATCGATGAAAACAATGACAAACTTGTTAAGATATGGCCCACACACTCGGTTCATAAGGTCCATGAACACAGCTGGTGTGTTAGTCAATCCAAACGGCATAACCATAAACTCGTAATGACCATAACGCGTCCTAAAAGCAGTTTTTGGAATATCATCCTCCTTTACTCGCATTTGATGATATCCAGAACGTAAATTGATCTTCGAATAAACCGACGAGCCTTGTAGTTGATCAAATAAGTCGTCAATTCTCGGCAGTGGATAACGGTTTTTGATGGTAAGTTTGTTCAACTCTCTGTAGTCAATACACAACCTAAATGTACCATCCTTCTTCTTGACAAACAAAACAGGAGCTCCCCATGGTGATGTGCTTGGTCGAATGAAACCACGTTCTAATAGTTCTTGCAGTTGGCTTTGCAGTTCTTTCATCTCGCTGGGTGCGAGTCTATAAGGAGCACGAGCTATTGGTGCAGCTCCTGGTACAAGATCTATTTGAAATTCAACAGATCGATGTGGAGGTAGTCCCGGTAATTCTTTCGGAAATACATTGGGAAATTCTTTTGCGACGGGAACATCATTGATGCTCTTTTCTTCAGTTTGTACTTTCTCGACGTGTGCTAGAACAGCATAGCAACCTTTTCTTATTAGTTTTTGTGCCTTCAAATTACTAATAAGATGTAGCTTCATGTTGCCCTTTTCTCCGTACACCATTAAGGGTTCTCCTTCTTCTCGTACAATGCGAATTGCATTTTTATAACATACGATCTCTGCTTTCACCTTCTTCAGCCAGTCCATGCCAACTATTACATCAAAACTCCCTAACTCTCCTGGTATCAAATCAATCTTAAATATTTCGCTACCCAGTTTAATTTCTCGATTCCGGCATACATTATCTGCTGAAATTAATTTACCGTTTGCTAATTCGAGTAAAAATTTACTCTCCAACGGCATCAATGGACAACTTAATTTAGCACAAAAATCTCTACTCATATAGCTTCTATCCGCACCCGAATCAAATAAAACGTATGCAGATTTATTATCAATAAGAAACGTACCCGTAACAAGCTCCGGGTCTTCCTGTGCCTCTGCCGCATTAATATTGAAAACTCTTCTGCGGCCTTGTCCATTCGTGTTCTCCTGGTTCGGGCAATTTCTAATAATGTGGCCCGGTTTTCCACATTTATAACAAACTACATTGGCATAACTTGCTCCGACACTACTTGCTCCACCATTACTCGTTCCGACACCATTTGTTCCTTTCGTTCTGTTAACCCCTGGTCCGTAGACCTCACACTTCGCCGTGCTATGACCATTTCTTTTACACTTGTTGCAAAATTTGGTGCAGAACCCCGAGTGATACTTTTCACATCTTTGGCATAGCTGCTTCTGATTGTTGTTGTTATTGCGGTTGTTATTGTTGTTGGGATGATTGTTGTAGTTGCTGTTGTTGTTGTTGTTGTTATTGGGCCGTTTGTTGTAGTTGCGATTGATGTTGCGATTGTTGGGATAATTGTTGCGATTATTATTGTAATTGCTGTTGTTGTTGTATTGGTGATTCTTATCACCGTTTTCCTCCCACTTTCTTTTGACTTGCTTCACATTGGCCTCTTCAGCCCTCTGTTCTTTAATTCTTTCCTCAATCTGGTTCACTAGTTTGTGAGCCATTCTACATGCCTATTGTATGGAGGTGGGCTCATGTGAACTTATATCTTCTTGGATTCTTTCCGGTAATCCTTTCACAAACGCGTCGATCTTCTCTTCCTCATCTCCGAACGCTCCCGGACACAATAGGCACAATTTTATGAATCGTCTTTCGTATGTGGTAATATCAAATCCTTGGGTTCATAACCCTCTAAGTTCTGTCTTGAGCTTATTGACCTCGGTTCTGGGACGGTACTTCTCGTTCATCAAGTGCTTGAATGCTGACCACGGTAGTGCGTACGTATCATCTTATCCCACTTGCTCTAGATAGGTATTCCACCATGTTAACGCAGAACCTGTGAAGGTATGCGTAGCGTACTTCACTTTGTCCTCTTCAGTACACTTACTTATGGCAAACACTGATTCGACCTTCTCGTTCTACCGTTTCAATCCGATCGGTCCTTCGGTTCCATCAAATTTCAAAGGTTTGCAGGCAGTGAATTCTTTGTAGGTGCATCCTACACGATTTCCTATACTGCTAGATTCAAGGTTATTGTTGGTATGTAGCGCAGCCTGTACTGCGGCTATGTTTGAAGCTAGAAAAGTACGGAATTCCTCTTCATTCATATTCACGGTGTGTCGAGTAGTCGGTGCCATTTCCTTCAAAATAGTCAAATAGAACAAGTTAATCATACAGAATATTAAGAGTAGTTAATAGTATTTCGTAGCATAATATGAACTCATTTATAAAAGCTTTTTCTTCATATTAGCGTTTTATAAGTTTAAATTCGGGTAGTACCTACCCGTTAAGTTCATACTTAGTAGCTAATATACAATTCAACTACTACAATTCTATATGAAAAACTGATTATAATAATATTTCGCGTTCAAACTTTTATACAATATTTTACAAACTTACAATACCGCTTATTTTACATAAAGCATGAAATATAGCACACAATAACTTTGATACAAGATAGTTGTGAAGATAATTCTAGCTAGTACACAAGTCGTTCAGCAAAGGCAATAAAGACACGTAATTCATACGTCCAGAAACAAGTCATGCATTCTGGTTTTACTAGGACTACTTCCCATCCTTGGTGTTGTTGAACATAACCGTTATGGCCGTTGATAAGACAGCGTGTTGTAACGTCGTCAAAGGGACGAGGGTTACGTAATGACCAACAATCTCGTAATAACCTAAAAACCTCATTTCTTACCCCAATTACCGACTCCGTCACTTGTGGGAACGTTTTGTTCAATAGTTGTAGCCCGATGTTCTTTTTCTCACTTTGGTGAGAAGCGAACATTACTAACCCGTAAGCATAGCATGCTTCTTTATGTTGCATGTTAGCCGCTTTTTCTAAATCATGAAGTCCTATATTCGGATACATTGAGTCAAAATAATTTCTTAACCCGTTGCGTAAAATAGCATTTGGGTTCCCCGCAATATATGCGTCAAAGTAAACACATCGTAACTTATGGGTTTCCCAATGTGATATCCCCCATCTTTCAAACGAAAGTCTCTTATAAACCAAGACATTCTTGGAACATTCTTCGAATGTCTTACAAACTGATTTCGTCGTAAATAGTTGTGCCGAAGAATTCTGACCGACTCTAGACAAGATTTCATCAATCATGTCTCCGGGTAAGTCTCTTAAAATATTTGGGTTGTCTATCCATTTTGCATTTTTATACTGTAAAATAGACAAGAGTTAGATTCATAAAAAAAAATACTTATTAATACAAGCAATTTTTACATATATCATAAAGTATAAGCACACTATATTACATATATTCCACCACACGAATACAACTATCTTATTCCGACTCGCTCGTTTCTTCTTCTTCGGTTTTGGTTCGTTTTGCCAAGTTTCTAGGGATATATGATGTTCCCCTAATACGAACTGTCGTTTTCCACAACGGTTTAGAAAAACCTGGTGGTTTAGAGGTTCCCGAGTCATTGTTACAACTTAAGGGCTTCGGGGGTTGACGATACATATAAAGTTCATCGGGGTTGGAATTAGATTTCTCTATTTTTATGCCCTTTCCCTTATTATTTTCTTTTGCCTTTTTAAATTCAGTTGGGGTAATTTCTATAACATCATCGGAATTCTAGTCGGAATCCGATTCATCGGAGAATTGGTAATCCTCCCAATATTTTGCTTCCTTGGCGGAAACACCATTGACCATAATTAACCTTGGTTGGTTGGTTGAGGATTTTCTTTTACTTAACCGTTTTATTATTTCCCCCACCGGTTCTATTTCCTCCTACGGTTCCTCCTCTTCCGGTTCTGATTCTTCTTCCGGTTCTGATTCTTCTTCCGGTTCCTCTTCAGGAACTTGTGAATCAGTCCAATATATATTCGACTCTTTATTATTATTAGGTGAGTCAATGGGATTTGTGCTAGAGGTTGACATCTATCACACAATATCAAACATGTTAAGAGATTAATATATACATGTTAATAATATATAGTTTCCAACAAAAATGTTAAGCAATCATTTTTAAAGAAAACACGGTCGAAGTCCAGACTCACTAATGCATCCTAACAAACTCGATAAGATACACTAATACAAATTTTCTAGTTCTCTAAGACCAACGCTCGTATACCAACTGAAATGTCTCATTCTTATTGATTAAAAACGTTCCATATTAATTGATTTCGTTGCGAGGTTTTGACCTCTATATGAGACATTTTTCAAAGACTGCATTCATTTTTAAAACAAACCATAACCTTTATTTCATAAATAAAGGTTTAAAAAGCTTTACGTATATTATCAAATAATGATAATCTAAAATATCCTGTTTACACACGACCATTACATAATGGTTTACAATAAAAATATGTTACATCGAAATCAGTTTCTTGAATGCAGTTTTTACACAATATCATACAAACATGGACTCCAAATCTTGTCCTTATTTTAGTATGCAACAGCGGAAGCTCTTAGTATTCACCTGAGAATAAACATGCTTTAAACGTCAACAAAAATGTTGGTGAGTTATAGGTTTAACCTATATATATCAAATCGTAACAATAGACCACAAGATTTCATATTTCAATACACATCCCATACATAGAGATAAAAATCATTCATATGGTGAACACCTGGTAACCGACATTAACAAGATGCATATATAAGAATATCCCCATCATTCCGGGACACCCTTCGGATACGATATAAATTTCGAAGTACTAAAGCATCCGGTACTTTGGATGGGGTTTGTTAGGCCCAATAGATCTATCTTTAGGATTCGCGTCAATTAGGGTGTCTGTTCCCTAATTCTTAGATTACCAGACTTAATAAAAAGGGGCATATTCGATTTCGATAATTCAACCATAGAATGTAGTTTCACGTACTTATGTCTATTTTGTAAATCATTTATAAAACCTGCATGTATTCTCATCCCAAAAATATTAGATTTTAAAAGTGGGACTATAACTCACTTTCACAGATTTTTATTTCGTCGGGAAGTAAGACTTGGCCACTGGTTGATTCACGAACCTATAACAATATATACATATATATCAAAGTATGTTCAAAATATATTTACAACACTTTTAATATATTTTGATGTTTTAAGTTTATTAAGTCAGCTGTCCTCGTTAGTAACCTACAACTAGTTGTCCACAGTTAGATGTACAGAAATAAATCGATAAATATTATATTGAATCAATCCACAACCCAGTGTATACGTATCTCAGTATTGATCACAACTCAAACTATATATATTTTGGAATCAACCTCAACCCTGAATAGCTAACTCCAACATTCACATATAGAGTGTCTATGGTTGTTCCGAAATATATATAGATGTGTCGACATGATAGGTCGAAACATTGTATACGTGTCTATGGTATCTCAAGATTACATAATATACAATACAAGTTGATTAAGTTATGGTTGGAATAGATTTGTTACCAATTTTCACGTAGCTAAAATGAGAAAAATTTCCCAATCTTGTTTTACCCATAACTTCTTCATTTTAAATCCGTTTTGAGTGAATCAAATTGCTATGGTTTCATATTGAACTCTATTTTATGAATCTAAACAGAAAAAGTATAGGTTTATAGTCAGAAAAATAAGTTACAAGTCATTTTTGTAAAGGTAGTCATTTCAGTCGAAAGAACGACGTCTAGATGACCATTTTAGAAAACATACTTCCACTTTGAGTTTAACCATAATTTTTGGATATAGTTTCATGTTCATAATAAAAATCATTTTCCCAGAATAACAACTTTTAAATCAAATTTTATCATAGTTTTTAATTAACTAACCCAAAACAGCCCGCGGTGTTACTACGACGGCGTAAATCCGGTTTTACGGTGTTTTTCGTGTTTCCAGGTTTTAAATCATTAAGTTAGAATATCATATAGATATAGAACATGTGTTTAGTTGATTTTAAAAGTCAAGTTAGAAGGATTAACTTTTATTTGCGAACAAGTTTAGAATTAACTAAACTATGTTCTAGTGATTACAAGTTTAAACCTTCGAATAAGATAGCTTTATATGTATGAATCGAATGATGTTATGAACATCATTACTACCTCAAGTTCCTTGGATAAACCTACTGTAAATGAGAAAAATAGATCTAACTTCAAAGGATCCTTGGATGGCTTGAAAGTTCTTGAAGCAGAATCATGACACGAAAACAATTTCAAGTAAGATTTCCACTCGAAATAAGATTGTTATAGTTATAGAAATTGAATTAAAGTTTGAATATGATTATTACCTTGTATTAGAAAGATAACCTACTGTAAGTAACAAAGGTTTCTTGATCTTGGATGATTACTTGGAATGGATTTAGAAAACTTGGAAGTAAACTTGCAATCTTGGAAGTATTCTTGATTTTATGAAACTAGAACTTTTGGAATTTATGAAGAACACTTAGAACTTGAAGATAGAACTTGAGAGAGATCAATTAGATGAATAAAATTGAAGAATGAAAGTGTTTGTAGGTGTTTTTGGTCGTTGGTGTATGGATTAGATATAAAGGATATGTAATTTTGTTTTCATGTAAATAAGTCATGAATGATTACTCATATTTTTGTAATTTTATGAGATATTTCATGCTAGTTGCCAAATGATGGTTCCCACATGTATTAGGTGACTCACATGGGCTGCTAAGAGCTGATCATTGGAGTATATATACCAATAGTATATACATCTAAAAGCTGTGTATTGTACGAGTACGAATACGGGTGCATACGAGTAGAATTGTTGATGAAACTGAACGAGGATGTAATTGTAAGCATTTTTGTTAAGTAGAAGTATTTTGATAAGTGTCTTGAAGTCTTTCAAAATTTTATGAATACATATTAAAACACTACATGTATATACATTTTAACTGAGTCGTTAAGTCATCGTTAGTCATTACATGTAAATGTTGTTTTGAAACCTTTAGGTTAACGATCTTGTTGAACGTTGTTAACCCATTGTTTATTATAACAAATGAGATGTTAAATTGTTATATTATCATGATATTATGATATATAATATATCTTAGAATGATATATATACAGTTAAATGTCGTTACAACGATAATCGTTACATATATGTCTCGTTTCGAAATCATTAAGTTAGTAGTCTTATTTTTACATATGTATTTCATTGTTATACACTTAATAATATATTTACTTATCATTTAACATAATTAACCAAGTGTATCAATATCTTAATATGACTCATATGTACCTAGTAAGACGTTGTTATAACGATAATCGTTATATATATCGTTTTCGAGTTTCTTAAATTAATAGTCTCATTTTTATGTATATAACTCATTGTTAAAATACCCAATGAGATACATACTTATAATAAAATCATGTTAACTATTTATATAACCATATATATGTCATCGTATAGTTTTTACAAGTTTTAACGTTCGTGAATCACCGGTCAACTTGGGTGGTCAATTGTCTATATGAAACCTATTTCAATTAATCAAGTCTTAACAAGTTTGATTGCTTAAAATGTTGGAAACACTTAATCATGTAAATAACAATTTCATTTAATATATATATAAACATGTAAAAGTTCGGGTCACTACATGTCACTTGGCTTAGGTGGATTCGTGAGGGTCATGTGTTCGCTAGAAAGATCGTATGTTATAAACCGTAAGGTTTGTAAGGTAGTTATGACTCAGTTCACGAAGTGGTGTAATGAGTGACATCAGCTATGTGGAACCCAAAGACCAAGTATCTAAACCTCGTTAGATGGTGGTGGGAATCTACATGACACTACAACAGGTGCCCTTTTATACATGCTAGTGTAATTTTTGACTCTGATGATGGTGTAGTCATCTTGTGCTTAGGGTACTGGTGAGAGACCCTTGGGGTGCAACGGTAATGGAAATGGAGAACGTTGTGGTATATACTTCATGAGAAGTGGAGGAGGGCGAATGAACTCTAATTTCATTGCTATGCGCAACCCTAAAGCGTAGGTGGATTGCGTGTGTCTGATGAGCTTACGAGACGGGTGAGTCTTGTTGCTCTTAAATGTTTGGTGGATAAGGATGATTATTAAGGCGGTAATAGATTTAATGGCCTTTTAGGTCTAGCGAGATGTTAAGGTGTTGATAATGCGGGCGACGCATTCATGATGCCGAATTGGTCACTCATTCCCATGAAAGTGAGCAAATGTTTGTTGGAAATACTGAGCAGTTAAGTGAGTGGAAGATCAGGTGGGCTCGATTGACAGGTATGACTGATGAAGCAAGTTGGCGTATGCCTTGGTTCAGAGGTGTATGTAGGAATTTACGAGAGTCTACCTTGTGGGTAACCGTGAGGTGACGGACGTGACTCCCGTCATGAAGGTGTGATGTCATTGTTAGTATGACGTCTTGGGTGATTGTGTATGTCAGCTTCAAGAACTTGAAGTAAATTCTCAGGAATTTGGTGTATATGACCAATGATGAGAACGTTCATGTCAATAGAATGAAGAAAAGTCCGTGAGATGTTAAGATCTTGACGACGAGAGTATGGGGCTGTGTTCTAAGTGGGGGAGTCTTTACTACCGCATGAAGAAGCTCTAGTGGTGTTATGTTGAAAGGATTGTGGGAGTATACCATTGTAGGCCTCAAGAAGAATTCTAATTCCTAATGAGGAAGAGTGATGTGCTATTGACATTGGACTCGAGGTCAGGTGTTACGACTGTCGGGTTATGATTCGAGAATACCATGTGTGGAGTGTTTTGTGACGAGATTGTGTGAAGAGTAGCTGCTCGTATGCAGGGTGATCGGGTATCACCGGTAGGGGGTAATAGGCCTAATATGATCGCTTGGAATCCTGAAGTGAATAAGTGAGTTTATCGTTGAGGCTGTTTTCGCAACATTAAACCAGAATAGCGTAAATCTCGGATGGTGATAACCTGTGATTGGTTAAGGATATTACCTCCTTTTTGCATTCGGGAAGAGTGTTCGTGAGAATTTTCAATGGATTACCCCACTTTGTGGATGATTGTTAGGTGTGGAATGCTGTTTCTGATTGCCTCATATAGAGACACTTAGTTACTGCTTGATTTCGGGTGCCTAGATTTGGAGTAGCGAGGACTCAGTTGTGTTGGAATGTCGAGGCCATACTTAACGGACGGTCAAGACGAGAGGCTCATCCGGTGTTAGTGGGCGTATTGTGGGTTATATGACGGATTAAGGAGTTATTCAAGAGCGCGGTGTATTGACGTTGTCCTGGAATGATTCAAGGATGAAGATATCGTATACGAACAGAAGGAATGGACTATTAGCATTCCTACAATGATTGTTTGGCGATGTTCGAGATTTCACCAAGGAAATGTATAACCCGATCGTGATGACGGGGGTAGTTGGTTATAGATTTAGAGACGTTTCAATTGTTAAAGTCGGTATGGCTTATTGCAAATTAGTAAAATTCCAATACGATGTTAGCCTTGTGCTTATTGGAATGTCACCGTAAGAGGTGCCTAATGGAGGAGAGTGTCAACTATATGTTCGGCATGGACTTGGTAAGGTGAGACTGAAAAGGGCTAGTGTATCCATAAGACGAGAAGGATAAATTGAGATTACATAGGACTACTGTAAGTAGCTTGTGGTGGACAAATTCTTACATGATATTAAAGTGAGAAAGGTTGAGTTTTGTGGGCGTGAACCACATAGGTATGGGGTATCATCGTGATATGATTACTACCGATTGGGATTAACACAAGGCTTTGTTCAATTTGCAATACGTTAGTTTTTGCTAGCATGTGATAATCGACGGTCACTGTCTGAGGATGACATAGACGTGAGACTTCAGCTTCGAAGGTTTGGTAGTGTTAGTGGGATAGTTGATTGTGGTTCCGAATTGTGGGTAACTAGATGTGTTAGTGCATTAATACTTCTCTATTAGTATGTAGTGCGGATCACGAGGACATGATCCATTTTAAGTACGGGAGAGTTGTAACAACCCATATTTTTAAACAGTAAGGTGTGCCGCACCAGCTCACTGGTGTGTCGCACCTGTGTCTGAAAATGAGAAGTGTGTGGTACCACTGATATGACCGAAACGGACGGTTTTATTTCGCACGATGTCGTCAGGTCGCGGCGCGTCAGAGCCGGCCACCAAGAGGGGGGACACTTGTTTTAAATTTATATTTAGCGGGGCCTAAATCGTACTACTCCTTATTATGAGTGAGGGAAGTATGACCTAGAGTCGTATTTTTGAGATATCAGTAGAATCGAACGTATATCTAAATCTTAAGATAATTATAAAGTGCAGGAGTAGTTGGTGATTACCTAATTTTGGGTTTTCTAGATTAAAGTAAAGTAAATACGATAAAATTTGTAATTCAGATAAGGCTAAAACAAGTGCATGCTATGATTTCATCAGTTACTTTGCCAGTATTATGGAATGCTGGCTCATGGATAGGCAGTGACCTTGTATTTACTACACTAGTCCTAAACGCCCATGTCATAAGACATGTCACTGGGTAATGAGCTAGGTTTGAAGATTCTGAATAGACAGCAATGTCCCTTACCCCCGACGCCCGTGCAGTCTGACTATAGGCATACACGTTTAGACGGCTCATCCAATTGAGCGACTCGGTTGGGTGACGTATTAACATTCTGAAAAGGTCTAAACTTTCTTAAGTATAATAGAATACATGGTTTTCCACATCCGAGAGACGTGATGGGTCGCAATGTGTTCGTTAATG
This sequence comes from Rutidosis leptorrhynchoides, assembly GCF_046630445.1. Taxonomy (NCBI): domain Eukaryota; kingdom Viridiplantae; phylum Streptophyta; class Magnoliopsida; order Asterales; family Asteraceae; genus Rutidosis; species Rutidosis leptorrhynchoides. Next base: position 91,308,946 of record NC_092334.1, on the reverse strand, counting down.
ATTGGTTTTAAAAGATAGTTAGACCCTTAAAAAGAGTTCAACCATAAAGAACACCATGGCCAAGTTAAGCTGACTTCCATGAACACGTTCGGTTATCCTAACGGTCCAATCCTTTATGTGTTCGAACAAACAGTTCCTTAATTAACTAAAAATCCCTCAAGTGGGGTGCAATGCTTGAGACCGCGTTATGGTGAAGTGTACTAGTCAACACTAACCGTGTTCCATGGCCTTACTTAGCAGAGGTACAGCTTACAACAACCGTTGTGCTTTAGCGTGCACGTACGAAGTTTATATGCTTGGTGACTACACTAGCATGGTCTAGGACCGACAATGTACTAGGGGTCTAGTCAGATATTTCATTACGAAAGAGTCCTCAGTCGGAATCCAAAGCTTGGTGGACTTACTACAACCGGTGTGCCTCAGTCAAACTTACGTTGTATCTGATAGACTTCTCTTACCAAGGAGTGACACAGATAGTGTACTCTGAATCGGGGTTCGCGACTTCCCAATAACAGAGCCAATAACTATGTTCTATTAGTTGGAAAAGCGATTGAGTTCAAAGCATAATCGGAAAGCATTTTGACAACATACACAAGCCATAATATAATTTCGGCATTATTACTGATTACGTCATAACATACACTAAAGATAACTACTCGCTTATCATGGCAACAATATGGCAAAGCATAATAATGGAAGACATTATAAAAAGACAAGGGATAGAATTACCAGTAGATTAAATGAGTTCTGAATACAAAAGTGACAACTTCAAGACTCCAGACCGCTTTTAATACAATCTTCAGCGTTCTTCTCCGGGTACTAGGTTTCCCGCACGGAGTCGAAGACCTTGAAAGTATGACTAATATTGTACAAGAGAGAGAAAGAAGTGAATTGAAGTGTGTGTTGAAAATGAATGACAAGTGCCCTTTAAATAAGCTTGATTTTTGCCTGCAAACGGCTGACAGGCCGTTTGGCCAGCCCGTTTGCTGAGGCAGCCCGTTTGCTGAGGCCATTTGATCTGACTGTTTGGCAGGCCATTTTTCACATTGGCAGGCCGTTTGGCAAGCCGTTTGTCCTGCTGATTCCCTGGATCGTAACTTGATTTCTTGTCTTTCACCGTTTTCGCTCTAGAGTCTTCATTTTAGCTCCGATTCTCTTGATTCTTTTTTCATCGTCTTCGTAATTACTTGTTCTTCAATTCTAACCGACGAAGTGGGTATTTTACCAATAAAATTAAAATCTTTCTTGTTTTTGGGCTTTAATACCGGGGTGAAAACGTGACTTTTTAGCTGATATCAAATATCCCACACTTAGACTTTGCATGTCCTCAAGCAAACTTCTCGTTTTTACTTCAAGAAATCTTTTCGGAGTTTCTTTTCTAATAGCCTAAGCGGTTTGCTTTTTATTATAAGAGCGAAAGATAAGGTGAGTCATCTATGTTAGGGTTGAAACTATCTCTGCAAGCATGCGAGGAGGTTACATGACATAGGCTAGCTTTCACGGGTCACTCCAATCACTCAAGTGTTTAGGGTTCCCTATAGATCTAAGAAATGAATTTTCACTCATAGCCTGTCATGTTGTACTCATCGTCATAGGCTTGATAAAGACTCAAATCCTTGCTACTAATGTGAAAATGGTAGTAACCATAGCTTCTAGGTCATTTATCAGTGATGGAACGGAATTTTGTAGTGGTGGTGAAGTTGTTTTAAGGGGTGAAAAGGGTAACATAGTCTCAAAAGACTTTTATTTTGGAAAATTTTAGATAGATAGGAGTGCTGGTATTTTTGAGAAGCACTTTTGAACTATACTTCTTTTTGAAGCGATAGGCGTTTATGGTCAAGTTCTTCTTCGGAGTTTCTCTTTATAAGTTCTGCTCCTTTTCTCAGAACTTTTTTTTCTTTTGGAGATTTCATCTCGAGAAACTTTTTGCCGGTAGACTTTTTCAAGACCTTTGCCGTGATACTTGAGAAGTTTGTAGCATCGGGTTTACGGAAGGAATCTCATTTTATGGATTTTCGATTGATAGTAAAGATGATGTGGATGAGGTAAAAGAAATGGAAGTGTGAGCGGGTTGTTTTTGACAAATGGCTAGCTCTTCTGATTATAACCGAATCACATTTCGCAACTTGGAAATGCAGATCTAAAGCAAGTTCTGATTCCGAGCACAGACATCGGCACTCTCAACGAAAAATAGCGAAGCATTAAAGATGAATGCTGGTCTTATTTGGGTGCCTCACCATAATCAATTTAGGTTGATAATGCCTAGTCATGCAATGCTCTTTTAGAGATTTGGTTCGTCCTAACAAGATTTCCACCTTACTTAAGCCTTATTTTTATTTACAAACGTTTCAGGTTTTCAAAAATACTTTTTCGAAAAGGCTTTCTTTTGTTAAAAATTTGAAATTTGGCTTAAAAACTTGGAATCTTTGAAATGGGTTATTTAAATATAGCATAAAAAGGATTAATCCATCATCCCACACTTAAACGAACATTGTCCTCAATGTTCCTAGTGTATCCCACACTTAGGAGTTTTAGTTGAAGATTTGGGATTATTCGTTTAGTGTTCATTTGGGTGTTATCCCACACTTAGTGATAAGCTAGGATGTGGCATAGTTTGTGTAACAACCCGACTTTTTCGACTTGCTTTTGTGCCTTGTGTTTTTGCGAAACTGCATATTTGTGCGTACTGTGCTATTTTATACTCTAGAATCTTACTACATATGGATTACTTTCATTTATATATTAAAACGTGCCTTAAAGTACATAGGTTACTTAACTTGATCACCGGATGCCTTTATGACCGTTAGTGTCACTTGACGTTTCGAACAAACTGCGTACTGCGTACATGTTTAACTTTTGTCGTAATCGGAATATTATGACTACGAAATATTAATTTTATTTTATAACAGCAATTACTTGGGTTTTTGGATGCTTAATTACGCTTAGTAATTTACTTATGCTTACTAGTTAGTCTTGTTGGACTTTCTACCTTGTTGGACTTTAGCCCACCCTACACTAGTTAGTGGACTATTTAATTAGCTCAATTATAAGTAACTAGTGATCCATTAATAAGTTAGACAAATGCCCATTTATTAGAGGGAACATGCTAGCATTTTTGTCAAGTATTATCCTTAATGTTGCATGGGATCCTAACATAAGCACCAACTTTAGACAACCATTAACCAAAAAGTAAAAGTTATCCCCTTTGTCCCCCCCCCCCTTGGCTACGGTTTTGGAAGACCACCACCACCCTCACCACCTATAAATACAAGCCTTATTCCATCCATTTTACACTTGCTCTCATTTGCATTTCACACACACTTACTCTCAAATTCTTTCTCTAGTCTTTCTTTCTCTAAAAAGTGTAAGTAATTGATTTTTCTTCTTCTTCTTTCCTTCCCCATTCACGTGATCATCATCACCATCTAAGGATCTAGCTTTTTAGCTTTGATCTTGATTACATCTTGTAGATTCAAACATGGATTTGAATCCTTCAAGAACATGGAAGATTCAAGCTTTCTAGCTTTGAATCTTCACCTACTTTGTAGATCTAAATCATTTAACTTTAATCTTGTTATTTTGTTATAAAGATTCAAACTTGTGTTTGTAATCTTCATGTAACTTAAAGATCCAAGCTTTATGCTTCAAGATGTTCAATAACAACTAAGATGCAAGCTTTCTAGCTTGAATCTTCATATCTTTTGTTGAATCTAAGTTTTCTAACTTATGATCTCATTACTTTGTTATAAAGATCAAAACTTGTGTTTATGCTCTTCATGTAACTTAAAGATCTAAGCTTTATGCTTCAAGGTGTTCAAGAACACCAAAGGTTCAAGCTTTCTAGCTTTGTAATCTTATAACTTGTGTGAAAAGGATCCAAACTCTCTAGCTTAGAGTTCCATCACCTTATTTGATTTAGATTATGTTCATGCTTGTTTGATTGAAGTAAAGTTTGTAGCTTTAGTTGTAAATGGAACTTGTAATTGTGTTAAGACTAAGGATATGATGTAACCTTGGTTCATCATCCATCTAAGACTCTTAAATGAGTTGTGTTCTTACTTGGTCTTAACATATTGTGTGTTGATGGTAATATCTTGGTCAAGGTGATGCTAACCCATCAACGAGTTGTACACTTGAAGCTACAAGCATCAAGGATGAGAACCGTGATGAGCATCAAGCACCAAGAACCCCACCGGAGCACTTGTTACTATTTTTCGGGATCTGATCAGATTCCTGGACTTCTGGAAAATTAATTTTCAGTTAGTTCGTTTCAAGTAGATGACTTTTCGTTTAGGCCTCGACTTAATCCGACATACGGTTTAGGATTTATAGCCCTCCGAAAGTCACTACGCCCTTGTAACGTTGTGCTGAAATTTCGGACCTACTCGCACTTAAACCGTCGCCACAGTCAAACGAAGACGAGTTTGGTCCTAGAAATTGGTCAGAAAATAGATCACTCCCATACGGAGTCATAGCCACTGATTTCGCATCTTTTCAATTTACATAGAGGTCGTGGCAGCTGATCAAAGTCAGCCTATTATTTCGAGCTATATACTTGTTAAACTTACTTAGCTTTTACGATGATGATGATGATGACACTTAAACTTATTTTATGCACTATTATAACTTATGAGGACAATCTACTGATCTAGTAACCTTTGACTTAGGTTTACGACCTTTCGGACCGACTTACTACTTGCACACTTTCATGACTACTTTTACCACTTATTCACTGTGAGTTATAGCATCCCTTTTTACTTTAATTATTTTGAGACTGAGAATACATGCGTATTTTACATTTTTCATACTAGGCACGAGTACTTAAACTTTATATATGTGTGGGTTATACAATGGCATAAACTTTCCCCTTAGCTCGGTAACGTTTAGTCATTGGTCTTTGAACCGGTGAACGCGAATCTTAGATATGGATCCATAGGGTTTGACATCCCCACTCGGGCTAGTCGCGCTAGCATTTAACGGGAGTTTAATACTTCATAATCTTACGCACTCGACAAGTGTACTTTTAGGGGGTAATATTACGTTAAGTTAGTTACCGGGTGCCCACGGATAAGCATATACTTTATCATACTGATTTGAAATACTGATTTGAAATGCTGAAATCTCGTGGCCTACATTACATTACTGATTACAGACAAACTATAGCTCACCAACATTCGTGTTGACTTTTTAAGCATGTATTTCTCAGGTGCTTAGACGTTGTTGCTTCCGCTATTACACTTGCTGCCTTGGTGTTATAAACTTGCTGTTATAGACTTGCTGTTACGGACCTGCTGTGTTAGATTTCCGCTGCATTACTTAGAGATGTCTCAATCATGGAACTTTTATGTTGCATTCGTAACTTACGTTATTTTTAAACAATGGCTTTGTAACGACCTTTGGGTCACATACTTGTGTAAACGCTTCTATTCATAGCAAGCACATTATCTTTTGTAAAACGCATTCTTTTCATGAATGCAAAACTGGTTTTCAAACAGCATATAGTGTTTGACCTTGTAATGATCCTGTTGTTGACGATCTATACACGATGGTTTTGTACAGGGCATCACATTTGGTATCAAAGCATTGGTTGTAGGGAATTAGGTTGCATTAGTGAGTCTAGACCAGGCCGAGTAGGATTCACTAATAGGACTAATCTACAACTTGCTTGTTTACCTGTTTTTGCGGAACTGCTGCATGATACTGTATTATATTACTGCATGTTACTGCTTACTACTACTGCATGCTACTGCTTACTTTTACTGCTATATGAACTTGTTGCATGCTACTGCCTACTTTCACTGCTATGTGAACTCACTGTATGCTGCTGCTTATTCTCGCTACTGCATGCTACTATCTGCTTTTTGCATGATACTTCTATTGATACTGCTATTACTGCCATGCTATGTACTGCTGTAGATGCACTAGGCTTCTGTAGTTGTTATGCCTGATTACGTGCTTGCTACCCGTCTACTTTTCGCTGTATCGACTTATAGAATTTATCTTTCCTAGTTCAGATGTTTTTCTGAACCCTTTACCCACTCGTCTAACCCTGAGGACTAGTATTGTAATCCACCAGTTACTAACGTTCCACTGTCCCAGAGATCGAAGCATTACTTCACACAATCTAGGAAGAGTACCCCTCGGATTACACGCCCACTAAAGTTGATCCTCGGAGGAGGGGGTATGTGAGGACTTGTCAGAGTAACCGCACCCTGAGCTCACCCTAATTAGCCACGTACGACGTATGAACATTAGAAGGTTGTTCAGTTTCCACAAGTTGACCCGTATTCCGTACGCTTTCATGACCGTCATTTATCTCTTTCATTCTACACTACTACTCGACGATCTAACGACACTTCTGGACTTAGGTCCCTAACACTCTTAGGAATTGGGGAAGTCGAGAGGACATCTCCTTCTACAAGGTCAGAGCTTCTTCTACTAAGGCTCAGCCATACCCAAAGACTTGGGAGTCGCCTCAAGACATATCGTATTACTACTTGCTACAAGTACAACTTGACGCGAGACCCAGATTGAATTTCTAGAAAGGAACCTAACGACGTTACTTGAACCCGAACATTTTAGAGAAATTTCGGGACATTTAGGCATTGATGCATGACCTGCAGAACCTACGCACCCACACCGAGATAATCATGAGATTAATTATGTAGATTTTTTTTTGAGATGGCATAGATAAAAGCACCGTTAGATGAAATTGAGTAGAACTTGAAGTGATCACTTTACGTTGACCATATGGAGCGATATTGGAATGAACGTACGATTTAGTACAATATAATGACGCCAGGCCAGCGTGATTATATTGAAGTAAATCATACTGAAGTCCCAATGTTATTACATGAGGAATATGAAGTGATTCAAAGAAAATTTTGGTAGGAACCACTTGAGTATACGCATTATGGTCTGTTAGAGGTAGGGAAAGAATAACCACGTTGCCCAAATATTATACAAATAGGACCTTGATTTCAGATTGATAACCTGACAATATGTTATAGATATAGACACCCTGGACACTTAAGGGAACAGTTCTCAAATAGGAAAAACTTTAGACTTACCTGCGGTAGAGCAATCATTACCTCAGTTATGGAGACTCGCATAGATCCTGATTTTAGTTAGGGTACATTTCTTCACAACGTTTACTGTCTCGAAGTTGTTTAATGCTAGAGCGATAGAAACCTTATATCTAAGAACCTCAGTGTTATGACTAATAAGCCATTAACAACCATGAGAGTTAAGTATTCTATAGGACAAGTTAATCGTGAGCTGGCAGAGATAGAGGAGTAATTTAAGGTAGTACCTTACAATTAACAGGTGGGTCATTTGGAGATGACCTCATGCCAACAAAACTTGGAAGTTTTATAGTAGTAGTTGGAAAGGATTAGTTACCTGCGCACAAGCAGATGTTATTTGAGAAGGTTGATAAAATTTTCACAGCAGTATAATAAGATTTGGTTGGAATGGACCTTAAGATTAACCTAATACTCATCAAGTTAGGAAGCTTAATGTAAAAGTTGGAATGAACTTTAGGGTTAACCTAATACTCATTGAGTTAGGAAGCTTTGATGAGATAGTTGGAATGGACTGACTTTCAAGGATGAAAGCGAAAGTTATTTATAGTAAGAAGATTATTCGTATACCTTGCGAGGATGGTGAGCCAAAAGCCATCTGGGTTACTTCAACAACCCGAGATCCCACAATGGAAATGGGAAGGGATGACGATGGATTTCATCCCGAAGCTACCGAAAACAATAGACAGTTATGACACTATCTGGATCATCGTTGTCCGCCTCACCAAATCTGCTCACTTTCTAACCATGAAAGAAACCGATACAATGGACAGCGATACATAAAGGAAATTGTATCTCGTCACTTCAGCAATTCAAATTCTATACTACCCAAGAATCTTATTTGATGCTCATTCTTATGCGACTCTGAATCCTAACTTATTCCGAGAGAATTCTTAATCGATGATAATCACACCATCACCCTTCTTACGTCGATATTAGTCATACCAGTTCGAGATTTCCAAAATCAATGGGTAGTTAATCCCCATCCTCATAATCTCCCTTTCGTAACTCACTTATAAGCAACAACTTTACACTTAAGCATTTTTGGTCGAAAGACTTATGCCCTACCAATAGTCATCAACCACTTTTAAACTCAATGGTTTTTATTACCTCAAAGATCACCCGAAATTTTCAAAATCTTTTACTCAATCCTCATCAATCCTTTTCCAACTTGTAACCTCCGAAATATGAAAATTTTGTTTGCCAAAAATTTTTCACACACTATTTTACGGTACGATCCTCTCAAAGTTTTATAAAAATAAATTTATTTTATTTGCCATTCGTGCAAATTTTTGAAATCGTATATGTTATCTAAAGTAAATAATTGCTTATTTTTGACTAAGACATATGAAATTTTACTTTCACTTTTACAAACCAAATCTTTCATTCAAAAGATATTTTACTTTGAATGGAACATGTTATACATAACCCTAGTTTACTAAGAACTTCATTTCTTTTCTTACATTGTCACCTAAAACGATTTCGATAAAATTTTCGTTGCTTATTATATAAAATTTTTCGTTGCTTATTCGTATCCAAGTCATCGTGAAGACTTTACAACCGTCGAAACCTAGAGATTCATGTGTGTGTGTATATGTGATGAAGGCACTTACTATCACGTCATGCAGAGCCTTCGGGCATCCACTAACACTTAAACCATTCAAAATTATTGCGTCACCCCAAGGATACTATTTGCCACACCTGTTGGAACGATGCTCTTTCTTACATAACTCTAAGTCCTGACATATTCTAAGGGATTCTCATCTAGCGATATTAACACCATTAGTATTTCGACTCTAGTATTAGTCATAACCTGTTTGGCATTTTACAAAGTCAAGAAGCGATTAACTTCTCATCCTCATTCTCTATCCTTCATACCTCACTTTTTAGCAACGGCTTCGCACGTGAACATTTTTGACCCAAAGACTTGTGTCCTGATAATTATCAAAACTACATTTAATTCATTAGTTTTCATTACCTAGTAACATGTCACCCGATGATTCAAAGATTTTTCACTCAATCTTTTTCAACTCGTAACCTCTGAAATACGAAAAACTATGTTTATCAAAATTTTTACACGTTGCTTATTTGTGCGGTCCTCACGAGATTTATGGACAAATGAAAGTACTAAAAACTTTTCTGTCACTTATGCGATTTATAAAATCATATATGTATAAATCTACCCTTACTTATTTTGGTTAGTACATACCAAGTTATACATCCAAATTCTTTAAAAATCGCTCCTCTGTTGAGTTGTTTAACTTAAGACAAATAGTTTTGAGCAAAATGGTACACGTTATACATACTTCTAAATTTACTAGGAACTTCATTTCGTTCATGTTGTCACATCGAACGTTTAAAGGTTTTTCAAAACTTCCTCGGTTGATTTTATAAAAGGTTTTTATATTAGACTACACCATATAGGGATCACACTTCTTCTCGCCCTCCATTAGGGATGAAGCTTACTATTAAAATCTTTATTAAAAACGCTTGAGCCACTTTGGGTGGCATATTTATAAAATTTATTAGAAAGTCTTTGCGTGTAAGACCCGAATATTTATCTTGTATACTTGTGTACTTATGACATTCGAGAACGGGCTTCGTTGAATATTGTTATGTAATTGAAAAGGTAAAAGAATCTGAAACTGGCTCCTTGCGCGCCGCGCGGGTCTGGGGCGCGCCGCGCCAAATCGCGCAGACAGCCTTCGTGTCGTGTGATCTAGGGCGCGTGTGTTTTCGGCTAGCCTTCGTGTCGTGTGATCTATTGGTTGTTTGATACACCAATGGTAGGGTCGTAAGGACCATGTTGCGGGAACTATCGGTCGTTTTATACGTCGATGGTGGGGTCGTGAGGACCATGTTGTGGGATTAGTGAGGCGATAGCCGTGTTTCGCTCACATGTTTGTTACGGGTGTGACGATGGTTGATTTCGTACACCTTGGGTTTTGCGTTTTCATAGTCGTTTTGGGCGCTATCGGTTCTAGCCGTTGGATTATGATGTTACGGTAGTTGTGTATTGGTCGTATTGCGCACTACAATGGATGTTTAGTGATTGGTGTAATCCGTAATGGTTCGTTTGGTTCGGTCTTCATCGTTTCGGATTGTTGACTTTAGGATTTAAACTTGGTTGCTTTTAGCATTGTACTTGGTAATGATACGCTAGAGGGTTGATATCTCGGTTCGAGATTGGTTGAGTTTCCCGATGTGAGGGTTTGAGCATGGTTTTAGTGCTCGGATTGTGATTTGTTAAATCGCGTGTGACGATTTTGGTTTTTAGAGGTGATTCATTGGGAAGAGTTGCCTAGGAAAGTCGGATTGGGACGTATGTTTGAGGACCGTGGAGTGTGGTCCATTTGGTTAAGTGACGAGGATCACGAGGACGTGATCGAGTTTAAGTGGGGGAGAGTTGTAAGACCCGAATATTTATCTTGTATACTTGTGTACTTATGACATTCGAGAACGGGCTTCGTTGAATATTGTTATGTAATTGAAAAGGTAAAAGAATCTGAAACTGGCTACTTGTGCGCCGCGCGGGTTTGGGGCGCGTCGCGCCAAATCGCGCAGACAGCCCTCTTCTTCTTTTTAATTGTTTTAAATGAAGGGAAATTGGGTAATTTCACTTCGGGCCGGATTTGTGAGCCATATTAGCTGGTTTGGATCAGTTTTGGATGATATTCACATCCATCCATCACTCCCAACTATCTAGAGAGAGAGAGAGAGATTCTAGAGAGAGATTTGGGGTTTTGGAGAAGAAGGAGGCCGTTTGGATCAAAAGCTCGAGTTCTAAAGTTGTTCCTTTCGTTCCTAGCTACGTTGTGGTAGTATTGGTAAGCTCAAACTCCGAATTTCATCTATTTGATTTGATATTCAAGTTAGGGTTTGAGTTAGTTTGATGAAAAACCCTTTTAGATGATGAAATGGGTTTAGTGATGCTAGTAATTGGGTTTATTGTTAATTGTTGGTGGATTTTGGGTTGGTGAACTAATTGGCCATGTTTAGGACTTGAAATTGATTTTAATCACTTAAGTTAGTGATTATGAAAGTATTGAAACCCATTTAAGGTTATTTTGTTGACTAACTTTGACTTTGGGTCAAATTAGGGTTTGGTGGTGATTATGACCCAATTGGCGATTTAATGCGGTTTATAAACTTGAAATGGATTAAGTTGAAGTATAAAACCAAGTTAAATGTGTTTTGGTGTTAAAACTTGTAAATGGTGAGATTTTGACTTAATGGGTCAAAACTAGAGTTTTAGTGTCAAAATGGGTATGACGCGTGTTTAACACTTGAGTTCGGGTTTAATTGGCGTATTAGGACCATTCTCACTTGTGTGAGTGATTATTGGTTAGTTTTGGGCACAGTTTGTGCTTGGAAGTGCATTTGGGTCGAAATTGCACTAAGTGACGAATTGGGTTGATTTGTAAATCCACTCTAAGCGTATTGTTGTAATTGTGATAATGGAATAGGTACTTTCCATTGGCGAGTTGCGGATTACTTGGAAGCATTCTTCAAGACTTCAAGGTGAGTGATAATATCCTATGTGCATATGTATGTGTAGGATGGGTGCGGGTCGGGTGAAGTGGTTCTCGGTTATAGAGCCCCCTTCACATATAGGTGGATTTGATAGACTTGCGTTTAGATCCAATTGGCACGATTGTGCGTTTTAGTTGACCATATTTGGCGAGGTACACGTTTTGTGTGTACACTATCACACGTGATTGTGATGTGGATGATATAACCCCAATGGCGAAGGGTTTTGAGTTGGAGAAGTGAATCGCGTGTAGTTCGGATTCACGATGACGCGTGTAGTTCGGTCATCTTATCAAAATGAATCTCGTGTAGTTCGGATTCATGGTGACTCGTGTAGTTCGGTCATCTTATCAAAATGAATCTCGTGTAGTTCGGATTCATGGTGACTCGTGTAGTTCGGTCATCTTATCAAAATGAATCTCGTGTAGTTCAGATTCATGGTGACTCGTGTAGTTCGGTCATCTTATTGAGGTAGTAATCTCGTGTGGTTTCGGATTACTAAGGCTCGTGTAGTTCGGCCAACCTCGATGTTGTGAAGATAGTAATCTCGTGTGGTTTCGGATTACTAAGGCTCGTGTAGTTCGGCCAATCTTCATTGTGGTACTTGGTTCTCGGTATTGGGTTAAGGTGTTAACCTTGTTCGTTTATATTGTTATATATTAATGTATTGTTGTGTTGTAGCTAACCCTCCGGGTGTAGCTATTTGGCGTTGTTCACATCGTCGTTGGTGAACTTATATTGTTGTTGTATCTTTAGCTCGTTGCTTAGAGATCGTACGGTATGCTTAGTGTAGTGCCTTATATATGGATGCCTCGGTATGCGGTATTTGTTATTTTGTGGCGTGTCCATTTTATACATATATATGTATGTAGTATATTATCATTCACTAAGCGTTAGCTTACCCTCTCGTTGTTGACTCTTTTTATAGATTGCATGCGGATGGTGGCTCGGGTAAGCGCGAGGATTAGAGGACTTGCATAGTTTGCGTAGAAGGCTTGCTTTTGGATTTATTAGGATTGGGTAGCGTATCCCCAATCGCCATGCTCGGCTTTGTTTTGTATTAAAAGTCTTATGGTCGAAAATTGTATTTTGATACTTAAAGGGTAATTTGGGCCGATGTGGGCCCCGCTTCGTAAACATAATTTTATTAATAGAACGTGCTAGTTTTTATATATGGAACATGGGGTTAAAAGCGTTTCGTCTAAAAGTGTCGGGAACTAGTCAATCTTTTTCGCATTTTGAGACTTTCCGGACAGACCCGAATGGTGCGCCGCGCGGCCATCCTGGCGCGCCGCGCTAGTTCACTGTGCAGCAAATTTTTTTTTATTTTGTATTTTCACGTGGTTTGTTCGCGGGTTGGTTTGGGTTGTTACAAGTGGTATCAGAGCATGGTCTAAGGGATTTAGGTGACTTGAGATAGGTGCCTAGACTTAGACTTGTGTGTGCTTAAATTGTTGCGGGACTTGTAGGATTACGGGTCGGAATGGGTTTGGTTAGTGACTTGGCTATAGGTTGACTAACGTTTATATTAGTAATGCGGATATTATTAATATGTTGTTGTGTTGTGATAATAATTCTCGCGTGTGTTTGTACTGCGTAGAATTTTGGTTGTGTTTGTGTATATCATCGAGCGAGACGGTCGTTGTACTAACGAGTCGATGCGGCATGTGTGCGTAATAAGAACTTGCAAACCTTATTACGGGTGCAAATCGTGTCTAACAAGTGATGTACGATGAGTGTTTAGCAAGATGGGGCTGTGTCGTGCGTACGGTTTTACACGTTCGTGGACTAATCGTTTTGCATTCTTTAGAATGACGACGCGAAACGAGACCGAGGCGAATGACGTGGAGTTTAACGCTAGGGTTGCGGCTGCCGTTGCGGAGCAAATGGGTGCGTTAGAAGAAAGAATGGAAAGGAGGTATTCCGAACTTCAAAGTAGTGGTGAAATGGAGCGTTATCTTAAGAGCTTCATGAGGACTAAACCCCCGATGTATGACGGAAAGCCGGATCCTTTGATAAGCACAACTTGGATTTCGGACGTCGAAGGGTGTTTCCGTACTATTGATTGCCCTCCTGAGAGAAAGACGAGACTCGCTACGAGTTTGTTGCGGGGTAGGGCAAGGGATTGGTTGGATGGTAAGATTGATCTTGTCGGTGGCGAGACGTTTATGGCTTTATCGTGGGACGACTTTAAGGAGGAATTCTTCGAGGAGTTCCGGACTTCGGCCGATTTGTGGGAATTGCGTAATGAGTTGCGAAATTTGCGACAAGGATCTATGGATTTGAGTACTCTCAAGACGACCTTTATGGCGAAGGCTCATTTTTGTCAGGAGTATTTGGGGAATGATCGTTTGTTGATGGGAGATTTCTATCGGACCTTGAATGATGACTTGAAAAGTAAAATTAGCCGGGGTCAAGCGAAGTCGTTTTCAGAATTATTCGACTTGGCTAGAGGTTTCGAGTCGTATTCACAATCGAAAAAGGGTGAACCTTCAAGTGAGCGAAGGGTCGTTTCTTACGGTGCTCCGAGTAAGAGGGCTAAGGGTCCGAGTGTGAGCACGGGTGGTACGCGAACGGGTATGTCGGATTCTAGTGCGGCTAGATGTTACAATTGTGGCATGAGGGGTCACAAGTCTTGGGAATGTTCGGTACCAAAGGGTGATGGTATGGTGTGCTTCAATTGCCAAAAAGAAGGACATCGTAAGTCGGGATGTCCCAAGTTAGCAGGGACGGGTGCGGCCAGGAGACGTTAAGGTACGTTTAATTTTGATAAATATGTCTTCTGATTATTTATCAAATGCCGTTTGAGTTTGAGTTATGTGCCTTTGTTGTGCATGCTATGCTATGGGTGACGTTCCTAATGGAAGTACCCTATGTTGATGATTGATTGACGGGCGAAGGGCGTAAGACTTGGCGTAACCAAGCATTCCTTAGTATTTGGGAAACGTTTCTACCAAGCCACGGAAATGGTTTTGGTGTTTGGTTGTTAAGCGCGTGTTCGCTTTTATGTTGAAGTGACGAATCATGAGGTTCGTCGGTTGGTTGGAACCCTTGAGATCGAGTGTTTTAAATCTCGATGTGTGTTGGTAATGGAGTCTTTATGACGTGACATTAGGTGCCTCTTTTATACCTACTAGCGTGGTGTTCGACTCCGATTGTGTTGTGGTACACTTTTCGTACAAAGTGTTTAAGGGTTGGTTAAAATCCTTCGTGTGCTCAAGGTTGGAGCAAGATGTGGTAATGGGTCGTGTGAGCCCAATTGTTGGTAAAGTCTACCTGTGGTAGCATTGTGCGGTTGTACGAGTTGTGGATATGGAACGTGGTTCTAAGTGGGGGAGTTACACTCCCGCACGAGGAAGTTTAGTGTGAGATTTCGGATGATGCTATTGGTAGATACGGAAAATGTTGTCGAGACCTGGTTGAGTCGATTTGTGGTAGAGTACAATTTCGGATAAATTGTACTTATGGTTTGGATTTGAATCATCACTGAGGTGGTAACGTGGTAAATCTCGTAGAGAGATAATGGACGTGTTTGGCGAGCAAGGTGAAATCCTCCGGTTAAGGGAGGTGTGTGTCGGGTTCTCTTGTGGAGAATTATTGTTTGGTACCTATGTTTGGTATAGGTGGTTCTTGCTCGATTATGGTATGGTTGTTTGATGAAGCATGATCTTTAGGGTCCGCTGACTTCATCATGGGAATACGTGATTGGTGGAGCATGACTTTCGGGGTCCGCTGACTTCATCATGAGCGTGGTGTTATATCGGTGAAGCATGATCTTCGGGTCCGCTGACTTCATCCGGTGTTGTGATCGGTGAAGCATGATCTTCGGGTCCGCTGACTTCATCCGGTGTTGTGATTGGTGGAGCATGACCTTCGAGGTCCGCTGACTTCATCAAGGGTGTAGTGTTATGTCGGTATGGTGTAACACTATCGGGAAATGCGAGTACCGGTGGGAAATGCGAGTACCATTCCTATGTTGAGATTGTGAATCGCGTGTGGTTTCGGATTCACGATGACGCGTGTAGTTCGGTCATCTTATTGGAATGAATCTCGTGTAGTTCGGATTCATGGTGACTCGTGTAGTTCGGTCATCTTATTGAGGTAGTAATCTCGTGTGGTTTCGGATTACTAAGGCACGTGTAGTTCGGCCAACCTCGATGTTGTGGAAGTGAATCTCGTGTAGTTCGGATTCACGAATGACTCGTGTGGTTTCGATCATTGTATTGAGGAGTGAATCTCGTGTAGTTCGGATTCACAATTGACTCGTGTAGTTCGGTCATTCCTCCGGGATAGTGACTCTCGTGTAGTTCGGATTCACTATGGCGCGTGTAGTTCGGCCATTCCCGATTGTTGTTGTGGTGAAGGTAGTGAGTCGCGTGTAGTTCGGATTCACTAGGGCGCGTGTGTTTTCGGCCAGCCTTCGTGTCGTGTGATCTATTGGTTGTTTGATACACCAATGGTAGGGTCGTAAGGACCATGTTGCGGGAACTATCGGTTGTTTTATACGTCGATGGTGGGGTCGTGAGGACCATGTTGTGGGATTAGTGAGGCGATAGCCGTGTTTCGCTCACATGTTTGTTACGGGTGTGACGATGGTTGATTTCGTGCACCTTGGGTTTTGCGTTTTCATAGTCGTTTTGGGCGCTATCGGTTCTAGCCGTTGGATTATGATGTTACGGTAGTTGCGTATTGGTCGTATTGCGCACTACAATGGATGTTTAGTGATTGGTGTAATCCGTAAGGGTTCGTTTGGTTCGGTCTTCATCGTTTCGGATTGTTGACTTTAGGATTTAAACTTGGTTGCTTTTAGCATTGTACTTGGTAATGATACGCTAGAGGGTTGATATCTCGGTTCGAGATTGGTTGAGTTTCCCGGTGTGAGGGATTAAGCATGGTTTTAGTGCTCGGATTGTGATTTGTTAAATCGCGTGTGACAATTTTGGTTGTTAGAGGTGATTCATTGGGAAGAGTTGCCTAGGAAAGTCGGATTGGGACGTATGTTTGAGGACCGTGGAGTGTGGTCCGTTTGGTTAAGTGACGAGGATCACGAGGACGTGATCGAGTTTAATTGGGGGAGAGTTGTAAGACCCGAATATTTATCTTGTATACTTGTGTACTTATGACATTCGAGAACGGGCTTCGTTGAATATTGTTATGTAATTGAAAAGGTAAAAGAATCTGAAACTGGCTACTTGCGCGCCGCGCGGGTCTGGGGCGCGCCGCGCCAAATCGCGCAGACAGCCCTCTTCTTCTTTTTAATTGTTTTAAATGAAGGGCAATTGGGTAATTTCACATGGGACCGGATTTGTGAGCCATATTAGCTGGTTTGGATCAGTTTTGGATGATATTCACATCCATCCATCACTCCCAACTATCTAGAGAGAGAGAGAGAGAGAGAGATTCTAGAGAGAGATTTGGGGTTTTGGAGAAGAAGGAGGCCGTTTGGATCAAAAGCTCGAGTTCTAAAGTTGTTCCTTTCGTTCCTAGCTACGTTGTGGTAGTATTGGTAAGCTCAAACTCCGAATTTCATCTATTTGATTTGATATTCAAGTTAGGGTTTGAGTTAGTTTGATGAAAAACCCTTTTAGATGATGAAATGGGTTTAGTGATGCTAGTAATTGGGTTTATTGTTAATTGTTGGTGGATTTTGGGTTGGTGAACTAATTGGCCATGTTTAGGACTTGAAATTGAGTTTAATCACTTAAGTTAGTGATTATGAAAGTATTGAAACCCATTTAAGGTTATTTTGTTGACTAACTTTGACTTTGGGTCAAATTAGGGTTTGGTGGTGATTATGACCCAATTGGCGATTTAATGCGGTTTATAAACTTGAAATGGATTAAGTTGAAGTATAAAACCAAGTTAAATGTGTTTTGGTGTTAAAACTTGTAAATGGTGAGATTTTGACTTAATGGGTCAAAACTAGGGTTTTAGTGTCAAAATGGGTATGACGCGTGTTTAACACTTGAGTTCGGGTTTAATTGACGTATTAGGACCATTCTCACTTGTGTGAGTGATTATTGGTTAGTTTTGGGCACGGTTTGTGCTTGGAAGTGCATTTGGGTCGAAATTGCACTAAGTGACGAATTGGGTTGATTTGTAAATCCACTCTAAGCGTATTGTTGTAATTGTGATAATGGAATAGGTACTTTCCATTGGCGAGTTGCGGATTACTTGGAAGCATTCTTCAAGACTTCAAGGTGAGTGATAATATCCTATGTGCATATGTATGTGTAGGATGGGTGCGGGTCGGGTGAAGTGGTTCTCGGTTATAGAGCCCCCTTCACATATAGGTGGATTTGATAGACTTGCGTTTAGATCCAATTGGCACGGTTGTGCGTTTTGGTTGACCATATTTGGCGAGGTACACGTTTTGTGTGTACACTATCACACGTGATTGTGATGTGGATGATATAACCCCAATGGCGAAGGGTTTTGAGTTGGAGAAGTGAATCGCGTGTAGTTCGGATTCATGGTGACTCGTGTAGTTCGGTCATCTTATCAAAATGAATCTCGTGTAGTTCAGATTCATGGTGACTCGTGTAGTTCGGTCATCTTATCAAAATGAATCTCGTGTAGTTCGGATTCATGGTGACTCGTGTAGTTCGGTCATCTTATTGAGGTAGTAATCTCGTGTGGTTTCGGATTACTAAGGCTCGTGTAGTTCGGCCAACCTCGATGTTGTGAAGATAGTAATCTCGTGTGGTTTCGGATTACTAAGGCTCGTGTAGTTCGGCCAATCTTCATTGTGGTACTTGGTTCTCGGTATTGGGTTAAGGTGTTAACCTTGTTCGTTTATATTGTTATATATTAATGTATTGTTGTGTTGTAGCTAACCCTCCGGGTGTAGCTATTTGACGTTGTTCACATCGTCGTTGGTGAACTTATATTGTTGTTGTATCTTTAGCTCGTTGCTTAGAGATCGTACTGTATGCTTAGTGTAGTGCCTTATATATGGATGCCTCGGTATGCGGTATTTGTTATTTTGTGGCGTGTCCATTTTATACATATATATGTATGTAGTATATTATCATTCACTAAGCGTTAGCTTACCCTCTCGTTGTTGACTCTTTTTATAGATTGCATGCGGATGGTGGCTCGGGTAAGCGCGAGGATTAGAGGACTTGCATAGTTTGCGTAGAAGGCTTGCTTTTGGATTTATTAGGATTGGGTAGCGTATCCCCAATCGCCATGCTCGGCTTTGTTTTGTATTAAAAGTCTTATGGTCGAAAATTGTATTTTGATACTTAAAGGGTAATTTGGGTCGATGTGGGCCCCGCTTTGTAAACATAATTTTATTAATAGAACGTGCTAGTTTTTATATATGGAACATGGGGTTAAAAGCATTTCGTCTAAAAGTGTCGGGAACTAGTCAATCTTTTTCGCATTTTGAGACTTTCCGGACAGACCCGAATGGCGCGCCGCGCGGCCATCTTGGCGCGCCGCGCTAGTTCACTGTGCAGCAAATTTTTTTTTATTTTGTATTTTCACGTGGTTTGTTCGCGGGTTGGTTTGGGTTGTTACATTGCGCTCGTAAAATGTTCCTTTTAAGGTTAGACATGGCAAAAATGCGGGCCGATGAATCAGTAGGTTGAGGTACAAGGAATCGTTTTTGAGATTCTTTTCACTTAGAGTAAACCGTTATTTATGACCAAGGGTTCACATATCTTCTCATCCGCGCATCCCCTTAAGTATAAGGATAAATTCAGAACAAACCGCTCGAAGAGTTCACCCTGGTTCAAAGATCACACCTTTCGTGCGAATTTCTTTCGGAAATGAAATGTGGAATACTTTAGGAATCTAGGAATCTTGTTATCCTCTTGGAAAAGGACTGCTTAAAACATCTACGACACTGATATGGTTACTCTACGTATTCCTTCCTTCATTGGTTGCAATTATATGTTGTTCTAGTTGATGTTAACCATAACTTTAACATGTAACTGAAAGGATAAAGTTACATTATGGAACTGTGCTTTCATTTCATCCAAGGATAAGTTCACACGCAGTATGTTGTGATTACCATGTTTCCCATTCTATCAGTCAGCTTTGTATAGCGACATAAGCGTTCAATGTTTTAGATGAGTTTGGTAACATTCATGATGCATTTTACGCATCCAGCTTACTGAAGATGCCTGTAAGGCTAAAAACATCATATTTCCTTTTGTGGGTATATATTCGGATGACATATTCATGATAGCAAGAAACGAAATCAATTTGTTGATCTCTTAGGACAAGAGACTTAATTAATAGCATATACCTATTCTTACTTTTATACGCTCGAGTACCTTTCAATGTAAATAGCTCACTTTTGAGCCCACGAATCTTTCGGAACTTTGATACGCTACTTCTTATTTAAATACGGTACCATTTTTAGTCACTCCTCAAATTTCGGGACGAAATTTCCATTAACAGGTGGGTAATGTAACGACCCGACTTTTTCGACTTGCTTTTGTGCCTTGTGTTTTTGCGAAACTGCGTATTTGTGCGTACTGTGCTATTTTATACTCTAAAATCTTACTACATATGGATTACTTTCATTTATATATTAAAACGTGCCATTAAGTACGTAGGTTACTTAACTTGATCACCGGATGCCTTTATGACCGCTAGTGTCACTTGACGTTTCGAACAAACTGCGTACTGCGTACTGCGTACACGTTTAACTTTTGTCGTAATCGGAATATTATGACTATGAAATATTAATTGTTATTTTATAATAGCAATTACTTGGGTTTTTGGATGCTTAATTACGCTTAGTAATTTACTTATGCTTACTAGTTAGTCTTGTTGGACTTTCTACCTTGTTGGACTTTAGCCTACCCTACACTAGTTAGTGAACTATTTAATTAGCCCAATTATAAGTAACTAGTGACCCATTAATAAGTAAGACAAATGCCCATTTATTAGAGGGAACATACTAGCATTTTTGTCAAGTATTATCCTTAATGTTGCATGGGATCCTAACATAAGCACCAACTTTAGACAACCATTAACCAAAAAGCAAAAGTTGTCCCCCTTTGTCCCCCCCCCTTTGGCTACGGTTTTGGAAGACCACCACCACCCTCACCACCAATAAATACAAGCCTTATTCCATCCATTTTACACTTGCTCTCATTTGCATTTCACACACACTTACTCTCAAATTCTTTCTCTAGTCTTTCTTTCTCTAAAAAGTGTAAGTAATTGATTTTTCTTCTTCTTCTTTCCTTCCCCATTCACGTGATCATCATCATCATCTAAGGATCTAGCTTTTTAGCTTTGCTCTTGATTACATCTTGTAGAATCAAACATGGATTTAAATCCTTCAAGAACATGGAAGATTCAAGCTTTCTAGCTTTGAATCTTTACCTACTTTGTAGATCTAAATCATTTAACTTTAATCTTGTTATTTTGTTATAAAGATTCAAACTTGTGTCTGTAATCTTCATGTAACTTAAAGATCCAAGCTTTATGCTTCAAGATGTTTAATAACAACTAAGATGCAAGCTTTCTAGCTTGAATCTTCATATCTTTTGTTGAATCTAAGTTTTCTAACTTATGATCTCATTACTTTGTTATAAAGATCAAAACTTGTGTTTATGGTCTTCATGTAACTTAAAGATCTAAGCTTTATGCTTCAAGGTCTTCAAGAACACCAAAGGTTCAAGCTTTCTAGCTTTGTAATCTTATAACTTGTGTGAAAAGGATCCAAACTCTCTAGCTTAGGGTTCCATCACCTTATTTGATTTAGATTATGTTCATACTTGTTTGATTGAAGTAAAGTTTGTAGCTTTAGTTGTAAATGGAACTTGTAATTGTGTTAAGACTAAGGATATGATGTAACATTGGTTCATCATCCATCTAAGACTCTTAAATGAGTTGTGTTCTTACTTGGTCTTAACATATTGTGTATTGATGGTAGAATCTTGGTCAAGGTGATGCTAACCCATCAACGAGTTGTACACTTGAAGCTACAAGCATCAAGGATGAGAACCGTGATAAGCATCAAGCACCAAGAATCTCACCGGAGCACTTGTTACTATTTTTCGGGATCTGATCAGATTCCTGGACTTCTGGAAAATTGATTTTCAGTTAGTTCGGTTCAAGTAGATGACTTTTCGTTTAGGCCTCGACTTAATCCGACATACGGTTTAGGATTTATAGCCCTCCGAAAGTCACTACGCCCTTGTAACGTTGTGCTGAAATTTCGAACCTACTCGCACTTAAACCGTCGCCACGGTCAAACAAAGACGATTTTGGTCCTAGAAATTGGTCAGAAAGTAGAGGACTCCCATACGGAGCCATATCCACTGATTTCGCGTCTTTTCAATTTACATAGAGGTCGTGGCAGCTGATCAAAGTCAGCCTATTGTTTCGACCTCTATACTTGTTAAACTTACTTAGCTTTTACGATGATTAATGATGATGATGATGACACTTAAACTTATTTTATGCACTATTAGAACTTATGAGGACAACCTACTGACCTAGTAACCTTTGACTTAGGTTGAAGACCTTTCGGACCGACTTACTACTTGCACACTTTCGTGACGACTTTTACTGCTTATTCACTGTGAGTTATAGCATCCCTTTTTACTTTAATTATTTTAGGACTGAGAATACATGTGCATTTTACGTTTTACATACTAGGCACGAGTACTTAAACTTTATATATGTGTGGGTTATACAACGGCATAAACTTTCCCCTTAGCTCGGTAACGTTTAGTCATTGGTCTTTGAACCGGTGAACGCGAATCTTAGATATGGATCCATAGGGTTTGACATCCCCACTCGGGCTAGTCGCGCTAGCATTTAACGAATGTTTAATACTTCGTAAACTTACGCACTCTCCAAGTGTACTTTTAGGGGGTAATATTACGTTAAGTTAGTTACCGGGTGCCCACGGATAAGCATATACTTTATCATACTGATTTGAAATACTGATTTGAAATACTGATTTGAAATGCTGGTTTGAAGCACTGAATTCTCGTGGCCTACATTACATTACTGATTACAGACAAACTATAGCTCACCAACATTCGTTGTGACTTTTTAAGCATGTATTTCTCAGGTGCTTAGACGTTGTTGCTTCCGCTATTACACTTGCTGCCTTGGTGTTATAAACTTGCTGTTATAGACTTGCTGTTACGGACCTGCTGTGTTAGATTTCCGCTGCATTACTTAGAGATGTCTCAATCATGGAACTTTTATGTTGCATTCGTAACTTACGTTATTTTCAAACAATGGCTTTGTAACGACCTTTGGGTCACATACTTGTGTAAACGCTTCTATTCATAGCAAGCACATTATCTTTTGTAAAATGCTATCTTTTCATGAATGCAAAACTGGTTTTCAAACAGCATATAGTGTTTGACCTTGTAATGATCCTGTTGTTGACGATCCGTACACGATGGTTTTGTACAGGGCTTCACAGTTTGAATCTTGTGCTTGTAGCGAAAAGAAAGAAATACCCCTAGCAGATGCGGCTGGCTTCCAATCGTTGCGTCTTTTATTGGCTCACTTGTCATCCTTTATTCTTCTACTCTACTTTATTGCACGGGTTGCCTCCCGAGAAGCTCTTTTGTTTAAGGTCGTTGGCTCGACCGTAGTGATGCTCTAAAAAGCAAACATTCCTCGCTGATGGTTGTGATCTTGGTCTTCTCGAGGGAATGTGAGTCTTGGCGGGTAAATCCTGAGAAAGTGCCGGACCAATAGTGGTAGAAGATCTGGTACTTCTCTTGAAGATTTTCTGAACGATAAGTAGTGCGCAGTTTCGGCTCTTGATAAGTCTTGAAGTCCGATGAGAATATGATCCACGGTTCTGCTGGTTGACCCATAAATGTCAATCATAGAGGCAGTACTGGTGGTGATTGTTTCTCTGATGGGATGCTCATTTTGGAGGTCTTCAAATAATGTTAGAAACTGTATCTTTAGAATCTCGAAGTCTTTGGAATGGTGATCTCCACAATAAGAGTCTGTAGCTTTGCACAGATTTGTTAAAAGATGAAGCTGAAAAGAAATGAACAACAATCCTGATCCGAGCATTAATGTCACCGCCTTTGAGTATATCTCCCGACATCCAGCTTTAAATGTGAAACTAGGATCTGTGGATTCGTGGAAAATACGTGATATCTGCTTCGTAACATAGGTAGCAATGTTGACTCGATCTAGTTCAAGATGAGAGAACGGATTGTTTCGCCTTACTTCCTCCGTAACAGCGTCTCGTAACTCTTTGATAATCAGATCAGCATGGTGATCAATTGTTACGTAAATCACTAGTCTATCTGGTGTGCTTTCGAAATTATCTCTTTCCAAGAGAGCGAGAAAGCTGTGAATATCCTCGATCATTTGCAAATCATATTGATAAGTCGAGCGTCCGGTGGAAAGATCCATATGCTTTCGGATGAGAGTCAGTAATGCTCGTTGGTTTCGTGAGAACGGAAGTGCAGATCCTGCTAAGGCATTTTAGACCTTCGAGTAAATGATCTTCTGATCTCGACAGAATCTTGTCTCAAGAATAGTGCGAACCACTGAATTGTGCTCTCGTTGCCTTTCTTCTTGGTAGATATGATCGTGAAGAGAATTGATAAAGTCTTGAATGCGTTCTTCTAGGATTTCAACATCATTGTCTTCTCTTCGGAGATAGAGGTTGTGTTCTTCTCGGATACCCATAATTCGTTCTGTTAAGCGTAGTGAAAAATCAATGGTTGATTTTCGGATGGCTTTGAGAATATCTTCAAATTCATCGGTATCATTGATGAAAGTTATCATGTCTGCGTGTGTAGATATAACCGGAATCCGATCTGAAGAAGAGTCCGGCTCCCTTTGATCTGGTTCGGTTGGAGAGTGTGAGTTATTCAGAATGTCTTCATGTTGCTCTACCTCATCATCATCGGTGTATTGTTCTTCTGAGGATGTGCCTGATGAACGAGTTTCTTCAGTATTCTGATTCTCCAGTTTGATACTTGCAGGATCAATTTCTACATCCTTGACCTCAACCTTGTCGGTCTTCTTCTTGAAGCGAATGATTAAACTGTGATCTGCCGTCTTAAACCTCATTATTTCTTCATGACGCTCAATGCTTGGAGCAGGTATTGTCGCAGTTTCTTTTACGTCTTCCATTTCCTCTTCCTCTTCAGATTCCTCCTCTTCCTATATTTCTTTGCTGGGATCCTCTTCTTCCATTTCTGGGTCAACTACAGACTGTGATTCGACACCCATCTCGATATCATCAGCTGGTGGTGAAGACTCGTCATCGGAAGTGATCCGTCTGATGGAAATAGCAAACATCTCTGCCTGTCCAGAAAGATCGGTTGGTCGGTCAAGTTTGAAGGTAACGCTCTCCCCATGTGATTGTAAGATCAATGTTTGATTGTACACATCAATGACAGTCCTAGCCGTATTCATGAAAGGTCTTCCTAACACAATTGGTGTGTGTAGGTCTTCCTTGATATCCATTACTACGAAATCCGTAGGATACAAGAATTTGTCGACTTTCACCAAGATGTTCTCAACTATGCCCTTAGGATATCGAATTGTATGATCGGCAAGTTGGATTATCATTTCAGTTGGTGACAAGTCTCCTAACTCTAATCTCTTGTAGAGAGAGTAGGGGATTAGGTTGATACTTGCTCCTAAATCTGCTAGCGCATGAATGGTTCCAGATTGGTAGATTGAACACGGAAAAATGAATCGGCTCGTATCTCCTAGCTTCTGTGGTAGAGAGTTCCTGAGTAATGCAGAGCATTCTTCACTCAGTGGAATTTTTTTAGAGTCTGGTATCCTCTCCTTTGTAGAGAGAAGCCTTCGGATGTATCTCTTCTGGTTGGGGACTTTGGACATAGTGTCCAGGAATCTTCCATTAAGTTTGAAGGATTCATGCTTGGATGGTTCTTCTTGTAGCCTTCCAGGATAGGGCACACGAACTGGAGTTTTCGGTGTCAGCTTCTGAGTATATGTTGATTTGTTCTTAAGTCTGGCTGACCTTCTCCGTGGTTCTTCCTCTGAGATTATGGAATCCATTTGTTTTGCTTCTTCTATGTGGGGATTTTGGATAGTATTACTTGGAAATCTTCCATGCGGTCGGGTTTCAAGGTGTTGTGATAACTGTCCGAGCTGTGTTTCCAGGCTTTTGAGCAGAGCTAATTGGTTTCTCATTAGTATCTCCGTCTGATCTTGCCTGGCTGCAGTTCTCTGATTTAGCTGTTGTTGTCCTTGAATGAACTGAGTCAACTGATCATCAGCTCCGAGAGTGGGGTTAGTTGCTTTCGTAATCTGGGTGGTAGGGGAATTTTCCTCAACTGGGGTACCAGTGAGTGGAAGTGGTTGATCGTAGGTCAATTGAGATTGTTGGGCTGGGTAAGGTGGATAGCGATAGGGAAAAGGTTGATTGCTTCGCTGAAATTGATTAACCCTAGGTTGTTGATTGAATCCGGGATTTGGTGGATGAGCTGGGTATTGAACGTAACAGACCGAACCGTCGGGGTTTTCGTACTCAACTTGATATTCTTCAGTGGGTTGCGGGTTGGTACAATTTACACAAGCCTGAGCTTGGTTGACCTGCTGCGGCTGCGTCTTCAATTCTCCGAGTTGTTTAGCAAGAGATTCCATCTTATCTGTGAGGGATTTAATAGCCTCCATTTGATTGTTGAGTGTAGAGAGTGGGGCAGATGATGAAGTTGTTTCACCACTGTTCCAGTCATGATGATGCATTGTCATGTTCTCGAGCAACTCCCATGCTTCGTCTGAAGTTTGGTTCATCAGATTCCCTTGAGCTGCTGCATCAATCGTTGTCCTATGATTTACCGTAAGACCATTGTAGAAGGTACATATTTAGGCTAACTGTTCTAGCTGGTGATTAGGGCATTTCTTCAGCAGGATTTTGAATCGCTCCCATGCAGTGTAAAAAGATTCATCATAACTTTGTTTGAAGTTAATGATGTCATTCTTCAGCTTGGTTTGTTTAGAAGGAAGGAAATATTTGATTAGGAATTTAGTAGCCATCTCCGTCCATGACGTGATAGAATCTTTTTCCAGTCCTTCGAACCAGGTTTGAGCATGATGAGTGAGAGAATAGGGGAACAAGTATAGCCGGACTATATCTTGTCATATCCCTGGCTGCTTGTAGGAGTTCGAAAGAGATATAAATTTATCAAGGTGAGAATTAGGATCGTCATTCGGTAATCCATGAAACTGACAGCTATTCTGAATGAGCTGGATGATGTGATGTTTTAACTCAAATGAGTGTCCTTGAATCTCTGGAAATCTGATCGGTCCTCCTCAACCTTCAATCGAGGGTTTAGTGTTTTCTGCTAAAGTAACGCGTAATGCCATTCGATTTCTGATTGGTACTTCCTTGCATGCTTTAGAGATTATGGCGTCTGGACCAGGTACGGATAACAACGGCCCTAGTCTAGATCGGGTTTAAGTCATACACTCGGTATGCCTCTTTTTGTTGTTTTAATTTTTATACAGATAACCTAAGTTCCTAATTTAATCTAAGGTAAGCTAATCTAAAGTAATCTAAGGTAATCTAGGGCAATCTTATTCTAAAGTAGTCTAAGGTATTCTAGGCTAAGGTATTATAATTATTCTAATTATAGACATGTTTTTGGTTCTTGCTACTGATTCCCTGGTATTTCGATAACAGAGCTTCGCACGAACTATTCAACAAACCAAGTGGCCAGGCTGACTACGGAGAGGCAGGATCCTTTTGGTTCCAATATAATTGGAGACTGTTCGGAAAATCCAACAACCAAGTCCGTGTATAAATGTATTTCTTAGACACCACTTAAATGTTTGCGAATGAGTTTGATAGAGAGCAGTATTGTCTGATACCAGTTCCCCGGCAGCGGCGCCAAAAACTCGTATCCCTCTTGATATGACCGAAACGGACGGTTTTATTTTGTGAGATGTCGTTAGGTCGCGGCGCGTCAGGGCCGGCCACCAAGAGGGAGGGACACTTGTTTTAAATTTATATTTAGCGGGGCTTAAATCGTACTACTCCTTATTATGAGTAAGGGAAGTATGACCTAGAGTCGTATTTTTGAGATATCAGTAGAATCGAACCTATATCTAAATCTTAAGATAATTATAAAGTGCGGGAGTAGTTGGTGATTACCTAATTTTGGGTTTTCTAGATTAAAGTAAAGTAAAGTAAATACGATAAAATTTGTAATTCAGATAAGGCTAAAACAAGTGCATGCTATAATTTCATCAGTTACTTTGCCGGTATTATGGAATGTTGGATCATGGATAATCAGTGACCTTGTATTTACTACACTAGTCCTAAACGCCCCTGTCATAAGACATGTCACTGGGTAATGTGCTAGGCTTGAAGATTCTGAATATACAGCAACGTACTTTACCCCTGACGCTCGTACAGTCTGACAACAGGCATACACGTTCAGACGGCTCTTCCAATTGAGCAACTCAGTTGGGTGACGTATTAACATTCCGAAATGGTCTAAACTTTCTTAAGTATAATAGAATACATGGTTTTCCACATCCGAGAGACGTGATGGGTCACAATGCGTTCGTTAATGATTGGTTTTAAAAGATAGTTAGACTCTTAAAAAGAGTTCAACCATAAAGAACACCATTGCCAAGTCAAGCTGACTTCCATGAACACGTTCGGTTATCCTAACGGTCCAATCCTTTATGTGTTCGAACAAACATTTCCTTAATTAACTAAGAATCCCTTGTAACATCCCGCGTTTTTCCGTTAAATTTATTTTAACACCGTCTTTTTTTTTATTTATAATATCTTTCGTCATTTAATTTGGTATCTTTCGTTAACTAACGTTCATAATAATTCCGTCATTTAATTATAACACCTCTCGTTAACTTGCGTTTTAAAAATATTCGATCGGTTAAATCCCGCACCCGCTTCTAAACTCGAGGGACTAAAATTGACACGGGGCAAACTAGTTGACTAGGTCA
Organism: Rutidosis leptorrhynchoides; assembly: GCF_046630445.1. Classification (NCBI taxonomy): domain Eukaryota; kingdom Viridiplantae; phylum Streptophyta; class Magnoliopsida; order Asterales; family Asteraceae; genus Rutidosis; species Rutidosis leptorrhynchoides. Next base: position 91,280,414 of record NC_092334.1, on the reverse strand, counting down.
ACTAGTCCACCCCAATCACCACCATTCAATCACCTCCACCTCTCTCTCTTTCTCTCTAGCAAGAACACACACACAAACACCCAATTCAATCATTCATCATCTAAATTCGATCTAGGAGGCTTACAACAAAACAAATTACATATTTGGAATCCTCTCTTCATCCTCTACAATTTGATACCAACTTCATCTCGTTTGGGTAACATTTCTAAAACTCTAGATTTCTCTAAATTCGTGTTTTTGATTTGAAATGGTGTTAGTTAGTGTCTATGGCTCGTGTCTAGCATGAATATATGATTTACTTGCTCGATTTGTTGTTTTTGGTGTAACTAGTTCAATATGAAAATTTCTTGCTAAATCCTTGATTTTGGATGATCAAATGTTGTTAGATTGTTAAAGTGCATGTTTTAAAAGTGTTACTAGTATCATTAGCTTCGTTTTGATGTATAGGTTGATTAAGGAAACTCCAAGAACATGATTAATGATTTTGTGAACTTGGATTAGGGTTTGATGAGCTTTACATGAACTTTTGATGCGTCAAATGCTATGAGATATTGTTGTTAAGTGTTTTGTTGCAATGTGTGTTTGATTACCTTCGAAACGGCATAACATACATGTAAATTGGTTGCCCGAATCATAAAATGCGTTTTTGGAACTTGAACTTTGATTATGAATGTTTAATTACGGTTTTTGGTTGTTGTAAGTGGAAGTTTGATTGATGAAATGTGCTTAGTTGTATTCCTCGTCAAAATACCTTTCCAACGATATATGATAGGCATTATAAGTGTTTGCGGGTCAAGAGTTGGGTTGGAAAAGGTTTTGGTTCGTGCATACTTTGAAAAACTGACCAGAATTCTCTGCCCAGATGGTGGCGCGGCGCGCCCCATCCCCGCGCGGCGCGCGGATTGGCCTGGTCAGATTCTGACCTCTTTGTCCCATTTCACGTGAAATGTTTGACTAGCTACCGACCTCCGATTCACATGAAACTTGTTCTAATGTACTTATATATGAATAATTAGCATAGAAAAATAGTTCGGGACCCGACCCGAACGCGTTGACTTTTTCGTTGACTTTGACCAAGTTTGACTTTTAGTCAAACTTAACCAAACTTTTATACAATCATTCTAACATGCTTTTATACTTGTTTCTTGTATGAAACTTGACAACGTGATTCACATGCTATACTTAATCGAGTCGTAACGAGCCATAGGACTAATTGAACACATTTCACCCGACCTTGTGTCGTAACCGGTTAATTGATATAACTTACTTGTTTAGGTCAAGGCTAAGCAACTTTCATGCACACGTTTACTTGTTGAAGTACCTTTATACTCGTGCACTCGAGGTGAGATCATAGTCCCACCTTTTCAACAACTTTTATACTTTTAAATCGTGGGCTGAGAAAACATATACTTTGTTACATCTTGTACTACTTACTTTTATGTTTTGAACACAAGTGTGAAAACAAACATTCCACGTGCGAGTTAGAACAAAAATGCCTCAATTCGATTATCATTAGTTACACTTGCAGGGTGTAAGCGAGAACTTATATTGTGTGGCCATACGGGTTTAACAAACCCTCATTCGGACGGTTCGCTACTGTTATGCGGATGAAATATATTTTTGTGTTTTAGTGTGGGTTCTAGCACTGTGTGATGGGGTAACGTTGGTTAAGTTTTGATAATTGAGTGCTCGCGTATAACAACACTTTTGGAATGCAAATGATTTGGATAATCTACGTTATGGAAATACAAAATCTTGTGGTTCAAAAACAACGCTTAATACTTACTAAACCTATGATTTCACCAACGTTTTCGTTGACAGATTTCTATGTTTTTCTCAGGTCTTGCACGATATGTGATACATGCTTCCGCTCACTATTTGATACTTGCGTCCGATGTCGAGTATACATGCATTTCATGGAGCGTCTTTTGACTTTACTTTAAACCGTGTCGCCTAGATTTCAATCGTACTTATAACGTTGTAACTTAACTTTTGGTTGAACAATTCTTGTAAACTTTGAAACAATCTTTATTTTGAAATGAAGGCGACATATTTTGGTCAAACGTTATCTTAAAGACTTATAATCAGGTAATGAGACCCACGTAGCCGACGCCGTCACTTGACGATTTGTCGGGGTCGTTACAAGTGGTATCAGAGCCTTGGTTGTAGGGATTTAGAGTTCATTTGTGTCCACCCCGAGTCATAGGGTACATAGGTGAATCTAGACTACAACCGGCATATAGACTGAAGTAGGGATTACTTGACTAATTGTGCATTTATACTCGAACTCTTCTATCATATCTAACTCGTATTCGATCTTAATCTTAAGTTGATAAATTTTGTTGATGCGCCACCTTGACTTTATGAAGTAATGGTAAATGCACATGAGAATCAGGGTAATAAAATTTCCGGGATTATATTACGGTGATTCACATGGACGTTCCGACATTATGACATAAAGAATTTAAGGCGAGTCAAGGAAAATTTTCTCTACATCATCATTCCCTATCATGATTAGTATTATTGAGAATACTAATCAACGATATTCTTGTGTCTTGAAGGAACAATGCTTCCCCGTCGCGGACCACGTAATGAAACTTCCGAACAAGCTTTTCAACGCATGATAGCCACCGCCATAGGTGCGGCTATGGCTAGTATCTCCTCCGACATCAATAACAACCACAACCACAACAACCATGGAGCCGGTAATTCAAACGAGGGTTGCTCCTACAAAACTTTCATGGGGTGCAAACCTCACACCTTCGATGGGACCGGAGGACCGGTTGTGCTCACCCGATGGTTTGAGCAAACAGAAGCCGTTTTTAGCATAAGCGGTTGTCGGGACCAAAACAAAGTCAAATATTCCACCCACACTTTTGCCGGTATCGCCCTCACATGGTGGAATACGTATGTGCTGTCGGTGGGTATCGATGAAGCCCACACACTCTCATGGGCCGACTTAAAGAAAAAGATGATCACCGAATACTTCCCGCGCGAAGAGACCCGTAAGCTCGAACACGAACTAAGAACTTTAAAAGCGGTCGGGAATGACCTAAAGGCATATAATCAACGATTTTCTGAGCTATCCTTGATGTGCCCAAACCTCGTGACCCCCGAACCTCTAAGGGTTGAACTTTACATGGATGGTCTTCCCAAGAGCATCAAACAAGGAGTAATGTCATCCAAACCCAGTAATCACCAAGAGGCCCTGAATATGGCCCGTCAATTGATCGAAACGGTAGACGAGATTGAAGTGCCGGCACCTAAAGCCGAGGATGAGTCGGGTGACAACAAAAGAAAATGGGAAGCCCCCCAATCGAGTAACTACAACAACAACTTTTCCAAGGAACCTCTCACCCCCGTCGGCAAGAAAAGTTATGCCGGGACACGACCTTTTTGCAACAAATGCCACAAGCATCATTTTGGTGAATGTGGCAAGCTAATTTGCCATCGGTGCCAAGGTAGTGGTCATATTGCCAAGTATTGTGGAAGTACCGCCCCCGTCACTCAAAAGGGGCCTGACGCACCAAAGCCGAGTATTTGCTACAAATGTGGCCAACCGGGTCATTTTAGGAATGAATGTCCAAAGAATAAAGCAAAAACCAACGCGCGCCGTTGAACTTACAACATCGACACCTAGGATGCCCGAGACGATGATGGACTAGTCACGGGTACGTTTCTTCACAACAAACCGTATATTTCATACTTATTCGATTCGAGTACCGTTAGATGTTTTATAACCAAGGATTTGACTCGTGCTCTTTATATTCCACCTCTTTCCCCCAGATACTACTTAGACGATTTAAGCGACCAACGGAAAAATATTGTGTGCCTATAAATATTATCGGAGGATATACGTTAAGAAATTGAACTCGACACCAATAGAACTAAGGAACTCAAAACCTATTCATTGCGGAGAAATTGTTGCCCTACATTTATGTATAGATTATTGTGAACTAAGAAATTTTCGGTTGGAAACCGATACCCTCTCCCTCGCATCCATGACCTCATGATTTTTTTGCACGAATCCCGTATGTTCCAAATCGACCTCCGTTCCGGTTATCACCAATTGGGGGTTAAGAGAGACGATGTCTCCTAAGCCATTTCCGAACTCGCAACGTTAGTTGTAAATCTCTCTTAGTACCGTTTGATTTATTTGGGACTCCGTCCGTATTCATGAACCTCCTAAACCGCGTATGCAAATTCATATAGACTAATCTGTTATCGTATTTATAGATGACATCTTAACTTATTCAAGTAAAGAAGGAAAACGAACAACATCACCATCTTAAGCTCGAACTTTTGAGAAAAGAGCAACTCTACACCAAATTCTCCGAGTGAGAATTTCTGTTGAACGAAGTCCAATTTTCTAGACCATGATGTTAATGGTCAAGGCATTACGATCAATCTCGAAATCAAGCCACATGTAATCAGGAAACTCTCCCAACTCAGACTTATATTCGTAAAAATATTAGATCTCACCGGTTGTTACCGAAGATTAATTTCTGACTTTTCTCGTGTGTTATCGCCAAGAAAAAGCCGTGCGCCTGCGGGCAAAGCGGACAATATTGTGGTCATGTTAAGCTGGGGTGTTACAGAATGGTATCACACGGTGTCACACGACTTTTAAACTCGTTAACTCACTAAGGAAAACTCTAAACCTCTCCGTGTTCGAACCTTGAGCGTGATTCTTCACACCAACATTTCTAGTTAAAATCGTATAGCAACAGATGGAACTCGAACATGGAAATATTTCTATTTGAACGCCGAAAGGCATACTCTCTCGACTCAAAAAAAAAAAAAAAAAAAAAAAAAAAAAAAAAAAAAACATAACTAAAATTCGTTATTTTACACGAAGAATTCGAATACTAAATTGTGGATCCGATCAAACTTCTCGTCATCACGTACCACACTACATACCTCTGTTATTTCACCGTCACCGTCTAATATTACTGGAATTTAAGATAACACACAATCCAACGATACTTCACCCTTCTTTGACTTAACGCCCTTGTGTTTCTGATAATCGGTCAACTATTATTCAACCCCGAACTATACAACTACGTGTACTACCTCGTTTCTCTTTCAGACTTCAACTTTTGACAACTAGAGGCACGTTATGGCAACCTCGAGATGCAAGCTCATCCTATTCTAAGTCCTCATTTCACTCCTATCTTTATCGCTCGCATTTCCGTTTAAAGAAATTCCTCATATTACCTAAGTATTCGCCACGAGGGTGAATAGTCCTAACGAACATTTTTCGAACCCTAACTAACTTGTTCAAACGTATCTTAAGAGATTCTATTCCAACACGGCATATCTTTGTCAATTATTCCGTATCGAAATACTCGTTTCACTTCTAGTTTTACAAGAAACCCTGGAGACCCGCTTAGACATGAGTACCACGTACCACCCACAAACCGATGAACCGAGCAAACGAACGATTTACGTCTTGGAAAGACATGTCACAAACTCGTATTGTCACCTTTAGTAGATCACTCGTACAATAGTAGTTACCACTCGTGTGTTCACACGCACTTTTCGAAATCCTATATGACCGCTAATGTCATACCCCTGTTCATTTAACCAAAGCATGTGGCAAGCAAATCACCGAATCTGAACTCCATCAAGAAACAACAATTGAGATCGTTCAAGTCCGAGAAAGGCTCGAGATGACCCGTAGTCGCCAGAAGAGTTATACCAAACTTAGGTAAAAACCTCACAAATCCCAGCGTGTCACCGCGTAATATTCAGAAACCGCACCTTGGAAAGGTGTAATCCATTTTGGAAAATCGAGAAAGGCTATATCCGCAATATCGAACCTTTTGAAACCTTGGGGCGTATTGGAACCGCTTCCTATCGTTTATAACTTCCGACTAAATTAAGTTTCCGTTTACCCTACATTTCGTGTAACAAACTTAGAAACGTGTCCTGCGGAACAGGAACGTGCAATCCTTCTAGATGCACCAACTATTGATGACAAACTCCTCCTCGTAGGGAAAACCGGCTGAACTTGTGGATCGTAAAACCAAGCCCTAATACAACGTAAGACCCCGACTATCCGGATTCGGGGAATGTCCAAGAAAGTACCTTCAATCATTCGTAGAGTTACTACACTAGGTCTCGAGTAAGAGACATCGACTATTACTTCCAACTAAATTTCGGGACGAAATTTCTTTTGAGGTGTGGATAATGTAACATCCCGCGTTTTTCCGTTAAATTTATTTTAACACCGTCTTTTTTTTTATTTATAATATCTTTCGTCATTTAATTTGGTATCTTTCGTTAACTAACGTTCATAATAATTCCGTCATTTAATTATAACACCTCTCGTTAACTTGCGTTTTAAAAATATTCGATCGGTTAAATCCCGCACCCGCTTCTAAACTCGAGGGACTAAAATTGACACGGGGCAAACTAGTTGACTAGGTCAACTAGTCCACCCCAATCACCACCATTCAATCACCTCCACCTCTCTCTCTTTCTCTCTAGCAAGAACACACACACAAACACCCAATTCAATCATTCATCATCTAAATTCGATCTAGGAGGCTTACAACAAAACAAATTACATATTTGGAATCCTCTCTTCATCCTCTACAATTTGATACCAACTTCATCTCGTTTGGGTAACATTTCTAAAACTCTAGATTTCTCTAAATTCGTGTTTTTGATTTGAAATGGTGTTAGTTAGTGTCTATGGCTCGTGTCTAGCATGAATATATGATTTACTTGCTCGATTTGTTGTTTTTGGTGTAACTAGTTCAATATGAAAATTTCTTGCTAAATCCTTGATTTTGGATGATCAAATGTTGTTAGATTGTTAAAGTGCATGTTTTAAAAGTGTTACTAGTATCATTAGCTTCGTTTTGATGTATAGGTTGATTAAGGAAACTCCAAGAACATGATTAATGATTTTGTGAACTTGGATTAGGGTTTGATGAGCTTTACATGAACTTTTGATGCGTCAAATGCTATGAGATATTGTTGTTAAGTGTTTTGTTGCAATGTGTGTTTGATTACCTTCGAAACGGCATAACATACATGTAAATTGGTTGCCCGAATCATAAAATGCGTTTTTGGAACTTGAACTTTGATTATGAATGTTTAATTACGGTTTTTGGTTGTTGTAAGTGGAAGTTTGATTGATGAAATGTGCTTAGTTGTATTCCTCGTCAAAATACCTTTCCAACGATATATGATAGGCATTATAAGTGTTTGCGGGTCAAGAGTTGGGTTGGAAAAGGTTTTGGTTCGTGCATACTTTGAAAAACTGACCAGAATTCTCTGCCCAGATGGTGGCGCGGCGCGCCCCATCCCCGCGCGGCGCGCGGATTGGCCTGGTCAGATTCTGACCTCTTTGTCCCATTTCACGTGAAATGTTTGACTAGCTACCGACCTCCAATTCACATGAAACTTGTTCTAATGTACTTGTATATGAATAATTAGCATAGAAAAATAGTTCGGGACCCGACCCGAACGCGTTGACTTTTTCGTTGACTTTGACCAAGTTTGACTTTTAGTCAAACTTAACCAAACTTTTATACAATCATTCTAACATGCTTTTATACTTGTTTCTTGTATGAAACTTGACAACGTGATTCACATGCTATACTTAATCGAGTCGTAACGAGCCATAGGACTAATTGAACACATTTCACCCGACCTTGTGTCGTAACCGGTTAATTGATATAACTTACTTGTTTAGGTCAAGGCTAAGAAACTTTCATGCACACGTTTACTTGTTGAAGTACCTTTATACTCGTGCACTCGAGGTGAGATCATAGTCCCACCTTTTCAACAACTTTTATACTTTTAAATCGTGGGCTGAGAAAACATATACTTTGTTACATCTTGTACTACTTACTTTTATGTTTTGAACACAAGTGTGAACACAAACATTCCACGTGCGAGTTAGAACAAAAATGCCTCAATTCGATTATCATTAGTTACACTTGCAGGGTGTAAGCGAGAACTTATATTGTGTGGCCATACGGGTTTAACAAACCCTCATTCGGACGGTTCGCTACCGTTATGCGGATGAAATATATTTTTGTGTTTTAGTGTGGGTTCTAGCACTGTGTGATGGGGTAACGTTGGTTAAGTTTTGATAATTGAGTGCTCGCGTATAACAACACTTTTGGAATGCAAATGATTTGGATAATCTACGTTATGGAAATACAAAATCTTGTGGTTCAAAAACAACGCTTAATACTTACTAAACCTATGATTTCACCAACGTTTTCGTTGACAGATTTCTATGTTTTTCTCAGGTCTTGCACGATATGTGATACATGCTTCCGCTCACTATTTGATACTTGCGTCCGATGTCGAGTATACATGCATTTCATGGAGCGTCTTTTGACTTTACTTTAAACCGTGTCGCCTAGATTTCAATCGTACTTATAACGTTGTAACTTAACTTTTGGTTGAACAATTCTTGTAAACTTTGAAACAATCTTTATTTTGAAATGAAGGCGACATATTTTGGTCAAACGTTATCTTAAAGACTTATAATCAGGTAATGGGACCCACGTAGCCGACGCCGTCACTTGACGATTTGTCGGGGTCGTTACATCCCTCAAGCGAGGAGCAATGCTTGAGACCGCGTTATGGTGAAGTGTACTAGTCAACACTAACCGTATTCCATGGCCTTACTTAGCAGAGGTACAGCTTACAACAACCGTTGTGCTTCAGCGTGCACGTACGAAGTGTATATGCTTGGTGACTACACTAGCATGGTCTAGGACCGACAATGTACTAGGGGTCTAGTCAGATGTTTCACTACGAAAGAGTCTTCAGTCGGAATCCAAAGCTCGGTGGACTTACTACAACCGGTATGCCTCAGTCGAACTTACGTTGTATCCGATAGACTTCTCTTACCAAGGAGTGACACAGATAGTGTACTCTGAATCAGGGTTCGCGACTTCCCAATAACAGAGCCAATAACTACGTTCTATTAGTTGGAAAAGCGATTGAGTTCAAAGCATAATTGGAAAGCATTTTGACAACATACACAATCCATAATATAATTTCGGCATTATAACTGATTACGTCATAACATACACTAAAGATAACTACTCACTTATCATGGCAACAATATTGCAAAGCATAATAATGGAAGACATTATAAAACGACAAGGGATAGAATTACCAGTAGATTAAACGAGTTCTGAATACAAAAGTGACAACTTCAAGACTCCAGACCGCTCCTAATACAATCTTCGGCGTTCTTCTCCGTGTACTAGGTTTCCCGCACGAAGTCGAAGACCTTGAAAGTATGACTAATATTGTACAAGAGAGAGAAAGAAGTGAATTGAAGTGTGTGTTGAAAATGAATGACAAGTGCCCTTTAAATAAGCTTGATTTTTGCCTGCAAACGGCTGGCAGGCCGTTTGGCCAGCCCGTTTGCTGAGGCAGCCCGTTTGTTGAGGCTGTTTGATCTGGCAGTTTGGCAGACCGTTTTTCACATTGGCAGGCCGTTTGGCAAGCCGTTTGTCCTGCTGATTCCCTGGATCGTAACTTGATTTCTTGTCTTTCACCGTTTTCGCTCTAGAATCTTTGTTTTAGCTCCGATTCTCTTGATTCTTTTTGCATCATCTTCGTAATTACTTGTTCTTCAATTCTAACCGACGAAGTGGGTATTTTGCCGATAAAGTTCGAATCTTTCTTGTTTTTTGGCCTTAATACTGGGTTGAAAACGTGACTTTTTAGCCGATATCAACCACCTTACTAGTGCGCCGCACATGTGTCTGATAATGAGCATGGACTGTTTTGCAATGCTATAAATATGGGGACTAGAGTGCAATTCTGCATGTGAACGGGTTTTAACTCCAAAAATAAATCTAGAACTCATTTTTCTTCTTTGAAGCTTCAAAAACACTTTCTCTCAACCTAGTGAGAGAGTAGTGTGAGAAAGTGAAGGCTCAAGGTTGAAGAAGGTGTAACTTCAGCCCATTTTGATGTCTAGCTTCAAGGTTTCAGTTGTGAGCTCGATTTTATGTCAAGGTAAAACCCTAATCTGATTTTGATGACTCAATTTGTGATATAGAGTTAGGGTTTGGGTTTGGGTTTCGATTTGTTCATAAACCTCATGTCTTGTGAAATTTGGGGTTAGAGGTGTCTTATTAGGTATGTAAACCCCATTTAAGTTGGGTTTGTGTTTGATGACGAATTTAGGAAAAATTGGTCATGATTTTTGATGTCAAATGGCTATCAAGCTTATGTTAGATGTTAATAAAGTCTTAAGGACTTATGTTGTTTTTTAAATTAAATGATAACTTTGAGTTGGCGTCAAACTAGGGTTTGAAACTAGTTTTGGTGAAATAAGTACACAAGTACTTGGATTATTGTATTAATTGGTGTTTTAAGGCATAATCACTAGTATTAATGATTGTGGTTAGCTTGACTTCGTCATGGGAGGTCAAGTGCAATTGGGGTTGATTTGCACTTGTATGGAGTGGTGTTTCAGAAGTAATTAGTGTATACTCACTATCTAGCTAGTGATTATGGGGCATTATCTAGATTAACGATGGTGGAGTCAAGTATAATGGGTTTGATTGTACTTGCTAGATTTGGTTTGAGTTACCACCCAAAGTGGTAATTATGTTGCATCCATTTAGGTGTTAAATGGGCGGGTTTTGGCGAAGGTCAAGGGATGATTGTGTCAGATTCTCTTATGGAGAATGAGTTTTATGTGTTTTATATGCCTATGTGTATTATAGGTGATTACTTGCCCGGATACGATTACGGAGGTCATGTTACATATCACTTGTGTGATTCGAGGTGAGTGTAATTGTATTATATACATGGATGTACATAGGATGGATGCGGGCATGATTATGTGACTTGGTCTTTCGTCGGATTCACATAATGGGATGCGGGTGTGGTTAAGTGAATAGGTCATTCGTCGGATTCACATAACATCATTCATTGACACCACACGGGGATATAGTGTCTAGACCATTCGTCGGATTCACTATATATGTCGTTCGTCGACAAGGATTGAGGAGGGTGGTTCTAGCCAATTGTCGGTCCAATTAACTTCGTGCGTCGATTGCTGCCTCAGGGATATAGTGTTTAAGATCGTTCGTCGGATTCACTCTAGTGTCGTTCGTCAGTCGTCCACAGTAGATTATGGTTAACCATAAGAGTCGTGTTGTATATTTTTATTGATGTAGATAGTACGTTTGGATGCTAAGGTGATACTTGCTATTTGTATGGCTCGTAGCTTATATATGATCATCAGGGGGTCGTTGTATGCAGTTTGTTATATGCGGTAGTCATTTTATGTGTATGTATATAGTATATAAACATTACATTCACTAAGCATTAGCTTACCCAATCGTTTACCATTTTATAGGTATTTTTTTGATGACGTGAAGATATCTAGTTGTTAGACTAGATGCTAAAGGGTTGCTTGAGCTCATGGCGGATGTGCTTATGGATTTGGACTGGGGTTGGGGATAGATGAATCTTCGCAATCATGCTCTTGAAATCGGGTTGGGTTATGGTGTCTTAAACCATTAATTTGGTAGTTTGGGTCAACATTACCACTAGTTTGTGTAACGGGTCGACAATGACCTAAGAGGCGTTTAATCTTTATTATGTACTTTAGACATTATATTTTGATGTATGTTGAAGTTTTAACAAGTGTTAATTGAAATGTACATTTTGGTGTCGAATGTGTACTTAGAAATGGGTCAAAATGGAGTTTCAAGGCTGAAACATAAATTTCAGCACATGGTGTGCCGCACCTAAAAGGAATGCGCCGCACCATAATGTGGAAAAAGCTATTGACTTTGAAGTTTCAAAACTCAGAATTATGGTGCGCCGCAATGGACACCTGGTGTGCCGCACCTGCAATATGGTGCGCCGCACCTGATGCTGTATTTATTAAAAAAAAAATGGTAGTTTTTCGAATAACGGGATGGGGTTGTTTCATATATACATAGAAATTGTTTGAAACTTAAATAAATGGTACAAATGTTTGTTGGAGCTGAGATTGTTAGCATCAAATATTTCCATCTAAACTCATCTTTGTACCCTTCTCAAAGAATAGACTTTTATTCTCTTAGACATATTTATATTTTGATGTTTGACCAACCAACTTCATGTCTTGAGTCAGAATAATTGGTTTTGTAAACATATTAATTGTTAGGATAGTGCTTAGTGACAAACCTCAACCCAAACCAAACCAAGTTGATATTATTGGTTTTTGAAAAATTCGTTCTTCACAGAGAACTTGCGGTTGAAGTTGCGATTGATCATGAAATCGATCGTATTTTCTCTGTTACTTGGTTTATCTTGAAACATGATAAACACGATAGGATTTGGAAGCCTTGTAGTAAAACCACTAAATGTGTATTGAAAACCAAATCATAGTTTATCATATGGTTATTTGTGAGCTTTTACAATCATTTTCAATGTATCATCACTTCTATCATTTTTTTTAAACGAAGATGACTCTATTTTGTGCTTAGAATAGTTACATGCTTACGAATTTAGTTTTAAAAAAATTATGGTCACTAAGTAATCTTGTGTTTAAGCATTTTGCTTCAACCATTTCTATTTTCAAGTTTTTAGCATATTCTTTAAAACTATTATTTTTAGTAATAGTTAATATGTTGAAGTTATATAACAATTAAAAGTAAATCAATAGAGATAATATATGACTTAATTTTGTCATTGTAAACGTTAGAATATACCTCATCATCTCGTTGTCATTCTATGGCTTATTTCTTCATTATCACGTCTCAACCTGGATGTAGCCCATCTCAACAGAGATGCAGACCATCTCAACAGGGATGCAACCCATCACGACCTCGACGCACTTCATCTTAACCGCGATGGAGCCTTAAAATTGACCAGTGTTGATTTCTTCTAGTCATCTCAACTACGACGCATGCTATCCCGACTACACGGGGTGCAGAAAAATTCCTTATCATCTTGTGACCATTCTTTGTTCATCCAATATCACGTTTTACCCGTATCATGAGAATTTCACTCTCAATAATTGAATGTGTTCTTTTTCAAACTTTGAGGTTTCATCCATGTGTTTACTATGGGTTTATAAAAAAATTATGCTTTCTTCCATGATCTTTGACTCGTGTTTTTCCAATAACTTGTTTTGACAAAGTAAACGTTTTTTAGCAGAGTAACCCATTCTGATACCAATTGTAAGGAACTAAAGGGTTATGTGAATGGTTTTTTTCCCCAACGGCGATTTTGACGATTCATTTTCTCCTGCTTCCGTCCGATTACCAGCGGGATCAAACGCTGTGTAATCCTCTCCTTTCATCATGTCTCAGCGAGAAGATCACATCAACACTGCAAAAATTGCTACATCGATTTTTATTACGAATTTCCCTCCAACTTTCGGCATCAATGATCTACGAGGAATCTGCAAGGACCATGGTACTTTATTGGACATCTATTTCGCCCGTAAATTGTCTAAACAAGGTAATAGATTCGCTTTTGCTCGTTTTTTGAATGTTGATTCGATTAACGCTCTTGAAAGGAGGTTATCAAGTGTCTGGGTTGGTAATTACCATTTGTTCGCGGCAAAGGCCCGCTTTGATCGAGATGATATACGAAATAAAACGGGTAACAAGCAGGGTGTTTTTTACCCAGTTCATCCCTCTAGAGTCCCAAACTTTGAAGATTTCCCTTCACTTGTCAAAGGTACTTATGTATCGGCTGTAAATGGAAAGTCTTTCCCTTCTCCGGTGGTGATTAAGACAGGATTGAAATACTTAAGCATTCCAGATGATGAACTGTTTCAAGGAACTGATGCTCCTCTGTTACTATTTGTGAAGGTAAAAAACACTACTTTAATTCCACATATCAAACGCATTTGGCATGTTGAGGGGTTTCAAAATCTGGATATTCATCATATTGGTGGATCATGGGTCGATGTAACATTCCCAAATGAAAAATCTTTAGACGCGTTTAAATGCAACGAAAAGATTATCTCATACATTGAAGAATTCAAAGAATTTGACGAAAATTTTGTGGTTAACGAAAGAGCAGTCTGGATTGATATTACTGGACTGCCAGCATGTGCCTGGAAAGACGGAATTTATAAGAGAATTGCAAGCTCCTTTGGCAACAAATCGTTCATTGCTGCCATAAATGGGAAAGTGGGGTGCGGTAAATTGGGTATTATTACCACCAGGATGGATTATATTCATGATATGATCTCTGTAGTTATCAAGAAAAAAACTTACAAGGTTCTAGTTCGAGAAACATCTAACTGGAATGTGAATGTGCTTGATCTGGAAGAAGAAGAATCATCGGATGATGATGATGCGTATTCGGAGGATTCGTCGATAAACTCGGACAAAGTGCAAGTTGATCAACCCATTGAAACTATGTTTGAGCAAAATGTATCTCCTGCAATAGAGAACACTATATCAGAAACAAAGTTGGCAGATCAGGTGGAAGATTCTCAGAGTTCAACCGAGGGAACTTTTGTTGCGGATAGCATTACTTCGCAGCCTGCTACTTCTGCAAAAAACAATATGGTTTTAGAAGATTCAGGTTCCTCTTCCTTGTCCAAGCCTCCAGGCCTCAACGGTGTCCGTTTTCATTCCCCTATCGTTAGTTCAACTAATTCTTCAGGTGGCACTCACAATGTATTTAGATCCAAAATGTTAAAGATGGGTAAAACTCTTGGATACAACTTAAATTCTTCTTCTTTTGATCTCAACAAGGTGGTAATTAGTATGAGAGGTTTCAATACCATCTCATGAATTTAATGTCGTTAAACATTGGTGGAGGGATGCAACTCAAAATGAAACAAAGATGGGTGAGTAGGCTATGTGTTGAACATGGTATTAATATTTTAGGTATCCAAGAGACCAAACTTAAAAACCTGTGTCACTTTGCCGTTAAAGCAATGTGGGGCAATTTTAATTTTAAGGTTGCTTCCGCATCTGCTCGTGGAAGATCGGGTGGCATTATCACCGTATGGGACCCAAGATTTTTTCTTAGTAGACGTATCATTTCCTTTGATAATATGCTTATTGTGGAAGGAGTGTTTGTGGGGAATTCAACTTCGATCTTCCTTATCAACATTTATGCTCCACAACCGAGGGAAAGAAAGCAGAGATTGTGGGACTATATCCGGAATTTTGTTTCTATTAATTCAGGGGAATTCATTGTTTTTGGGGATTTTAATTCAGTTCGGTTTCCTCATGAAAGATATGGATCGAGATTTAATCACCTGGAAGCAAACGACTTCAATTGCTTTATTCACGACTGTAATTTAATCGATATAAAATTGGGCGGAAGATCATTTACACGTTTTAACAAATCGTTCACGCAACGCTCCTTGATTGATAGATTCTTCGTCTCGGATGGTATTTTGGGTTTGTTTCCTTCGCTTACGGGAAGTATTCTATCAAATTTGTGGTCAGATCATTGCCCGATCATTCTCCGCAACGTAACGATTGATTATGGCCCGACCCCGTTTAAACTTTTTCACTCCTGGTTCGAGCTTGATGGTTTTGATGAGGTGGTCAGTAAGGCATGGAATGACCATTCTATGTTAAGAAGTAGCAATCCCCAACTTCGCTTCAAAGACAAGTTAAAGCAAGTAAAATCTGCCCTCAAGACTTGGTACAATGCACACAAGCTGAGCCAAATCGGAGAAAGAACTAAATTAATGCAGGAAATTGAAGACATCGATATGAGCTTAAATGGGGCTGCTGACCCTTTTCAGCTTGCAACCAAAAGATGCGAAAATATTATTGCTGTGGAGAACCTAGACTCATTGGAAGCAAGAAATAAGGCGCAAAAATATAAGAAGCTTGCGCACTCGTTGGGAGATGAAAACACTTCTTTTTTC
Source organism: Rutidosis leptorrhynchoides (assembly GCF_046630445.1). Lineage (NCBI taxonomy): Eukaryota > Viridiplantae > Streptophyta > Magnoliopsida > Asterales > Asteraceae > Rutidosis > Rutidosis leptorrhynchoides. The sequence continues at coordinate 91,264,564 of NC_092334.1, read as the reverse complement.
CACACAGCGATTAACCGAAAAAGAAAGAAACTACAAATAGAAGGTGTAATGTCAGATGGCAATTGGATCACCAATCCGGTACAAGTTAAAGAAACATTTTTTTCTTTTTTTGTTGACAAATTTAAGTGTGTGCAGCATGCTTCTTTGGAGCAACCAAGTGCCCATATTCGTACACTGCCTTCTGATCTAAGTGACGCAATCAGTAGCGACTTTACAGTAGAAGAAATCAAGATAGCGATTTGGTCGTGCGGGAATGATAAGTCTCCTGGTCCTGACGGTTTCACCTTCAAATTCGTGAAGTATTTCTGGGATCTCATCAAATCGGACACTCTGAACATGGTTTTTGATTTTATGTCCAATGCTTTTATTCCAGGTGGTTGCAATAGTTCTTTCTTTTCCCTCATCCCAAAAAAAGAGAACCCGATTCATGTTCAAGATTTTAGACCGATTAGTCTAATTGGTATCCAATATAAGATAATTGCAAAAATTTTGGCAAATAGACTAGCCTCGGTCATTGATGCTGTTATAGGTCCAAATCAGACGGCTTTCATAAAAGGTAGGCAAATCTTGGATGGTCCTCTTATGATTAATGAAGCAATCACGTGGTGTAAGAAACGAAAGAAGAAAGCTATGATGTTCAAAATTGATTTCGAAAAGGCTTTTGACACCATTCACTGGGACTATATTTTCACGATGATGCAATTCATGGGATTTGGCGATCGATGGATTTCTTGGATTCGGGCGTGCCTCATCTCTTCAAAAGCTTCATTACTTCTAAATGGTAGTCCGTCTTTGGAATTCCGGATTGGTAGAGGACTTCGTCAAGGTGACCCTTTATCACCCTTTCTCTTCATAATTGGAATGGAGGGCCTTCAAGTGGCTCTAAAAGATGTTGTTGACGCATCATTGTTCAAACCACTTAGATTTGGTAACGAACACTGTTTCTATGAATTATCGTCGTGCATGTATGCAGATGATGTCATTTTCGTAGGCGAGTGGTTGGATTCAAACCTTGAAAATTTGGTTATCATGCTCGCATGCTTTTACTCTGTCTCGGGTTTAAAACTTAATCCCCATAAATCATCTCTATACGGGATACAAATTCCCCCTTTTTTGGTTTCGGAAGCAGCAAGTGCTATTGGTTGTCAAGCATCATCTCTCCCGTTTGTCCATTTGGGCCTACCTGTAGGCAGGAATATGCATAAGGTGGAGAGTTGGGAGCCTGTTATTGAAAAAGCAAATAAACGTCTTGCATCTTGGAAATCCAACCTTATTTCAATGGGAGGTCGACTTACGCTCATAAAATCCGTGCTAGGTTCGGTTGGCACGTATTATTTTTCAATGTTTAGAGCTCCAAAGAAAGTCAGAAACAAACTTGAATCAATGAGAGCCGCCTTTTTTTGGGGTGGAAAAGAAAATACTCGTAAAATACATTGGGTAAAATGGCGTTTAATACTCAATTCCTTGGAGCAAGGAGGCCTTGGCGTCCCTAGCCTAAATTCTCTCAATTTAGCGCTTATTTACAAGTGGAGATGGAGGTTTATCACGAGTAAAAACTCAAGTTGGGCTAGTCTAATCACGTTGATACATGGACAGCCACAAGGTCCTATGGTTCCTTGTACTCCATACGCTTCTGGAACATGGGCGACTATCTCTAAAACCATTGATATGCTTCACAATGATTACTCTTTTGATGCAGGTCTCCTTCGGTTGAATCTGGGCAATGGGGTAAATGCAAAATTCTGGTTTGACCCATGGTACAATGGCACAACACTTGCTGCCCGTTTTCCGCGTTTGCTTTCCTTGGATACTGATCAGCGAGCTACTGTTGCATCCCGATACCTTAACCATTCATGGTTACTTTCATGGAGAAGAGATCCTAGATATGGAGTGGAGGTGGAAAATTTGCAAGAGCTAAAAGATATTCTTAATTCGATAACCTTATCTAGTGACAAGGACCGATGGACTTGGAATGGCGATTTATTTTCAGTCTCAAAAGCTCGCAAGCTGATAGATGCTCATGATGCAGCCCCTTTTGTCAACAGTACTACATGGTGTAATTATGCTCCCATAAAAGCCAACATTTTCTTGTGGCGCCTGAAGCTATCTAGGCTTGCTACAAAGGTTAATCTTCTTTCTCGTGGCATTGATCTCGAACATGCAGGTTGTAGTTTATGTGACGAGCCAATCGAAGATGAAAATCATCTATTCCTACGGTGCGAAAGCAGTCAGCAAATATGGTCAAAAATTGCACAATGGTCCAACATCTCGTTTCCTAATTGGTCATCGTTATCTAATTTGTGGGCTTGGATAGATGGTGTTCCCATTCACAATAACAAGCGCCTCATTGTCAACATCATTATCATTGCAACATTATGGAATATATGGAGATTGCGTAACAGTTACATATTCAAGGAAAAAAACTTTCGGAAGTGCCACGTGATTGACAGTATTGTGGCGACAAGCTTCAATTGGATCTTTGCTAGATTCCGAAAAAAGGCTTGTAATTGGAATCAATGGATGCAGTCTCCCTTACTTTCCTTGTAAATATTTGTTTTTGTTGTATCTTTTTCTTTAGCTTTTGCTTATTTAATAAAATTGCAGCCGTTCGAAAAAAAAAAAGTTCCAAAACGATTTCTTAAACTTTTTTGTGATAGATGAGAAATAGTATAGGATCACCACGGACGATCTCACGACAGACCGTAGGTCTCTGTTATTTCAAGTGATCACATGTTAAAAGTTTAAGTGTGGAAGTTGTGTTTGTCGATATGAATATGAAATGTAAGAACAAAAACACCAAGAACTTTAGTGTTGGGGTGGATGTTAACTAATCCCCCGTAATACACTCAATGATACACCTTATCGAGAGTTAGCTTCACTAAGCGTTTCCTCCAAATCCTGTGGGGAGCCGATTACACCACTTTATTTCTCAATAAGCCACGCCAATTTACTTAGATCAAATTTATCTTCACTTTGGACAAGTATTAATTCTCAATGGAATCAATCAATTTTCTAGATCCCTTTAAGGAAGAAGAATCTCTAAATAAATTGGTGTTCTTATCACAAGAACATACCAACTTCCTTGATCAACTCGAGGAATTTCATCACCACAACTAATCAACTTCCATGATCACCCCAAGGAAATGATTTACATGTAAACGTAAAGATTGAATGAAAAGCATAAAGTGTACAACATGATTTACTAGTTAAGTAGAATCTATCTTTCTCTTGATCATAATCTCTCTAATGAGATATGATTGAAGCTTTAGGAGATTAGTTAATTTGAAAGTGTTTGGAAAGAGATAATCTTCAAGTATCCTCAAGTCTTAGCATTTATAAATCAAAAGTTCCCATTGAAATATATTTGTTGGTGAGTTTGCTTCTCCATTACTTTTCACTTGTTTCCTCTTAATATCACATACACAAAAGAGTTAGAATAAAGGTGTTTTTTAACTTGCACATTATGTTTGAATATATCCGTTGATAAATTTCTCTATAATTGAATATGTCTTGATTTATGTCCTAGAAGTTGATACCATTATGTTAAAAGCTCTTCTTTGACTAAAACATAAATATATTAATCTTAAACATACCACTTATTTTGTAGTCACTTTTATTTATTATTTTTTAAATTAGAATATCTAGTATTAAGTTACTAAAGTCAAAATAAAGGGTGTGTAACGTTGTTTTTATAAAAGCTTTTTATATAATAATAATAATAATAATAATAAATAAATAAATAAATAATAAAATGAAACAAAACTAAAAATAAGTTGAAAATTATCTTCTTCTTTTCTTTTTTTTTCTTATAAAAACTTTTTTATTTTTTTATATTCACCCTTTTCTTCAATTCTTATCTTGTTACTTTAAATTCTAGAACACATCCTGAATGAGATGAAGGAAACGGAACTATGGTTTCATATAGATGTCCATTGTCCAATTACTAATCAACGTCAATGACTCCAACTAGTGATGAGAAAGACATCCCACTCAAAGCATTACCAATTATTCATTTATTTGTCCTTTATATATTTTTTAATCTCTTCCTTTCAGATTTTTAATTAATTTGTTCAATATTTTTATTAAAAGTTAACTTTACCAGGTTTAAGTTCTATCACAAAAAATGAAAGGTAATAAAGACACTATTAGTTTATTCTTACAAACAAACAAATTGCGTATAATTAATTATACACATATATATCATATATTTATATTTATATTTATATTTATATTTATATTATATTAAGAATGTAAAAGGGTATTGTTGTAATGTAAAAGGGTATGAAAATTCATTCAAGTGGTTGTCGTTTGATATATAATGATATCATCATAAGAACTTTCAGCCTCGGCGGTAATAATCAGTGAAAATGTCAAAATAATTACGAAATAACATGATTAATAGCGTATGTTTAAGAAATAATATTGGCTTCACATAATAATTTGAACGCGGAAAAGTTTATTGATTAGTTTACTTAGAGTAGGGGTGTTCATCGGTTTGATTTTCAATTTTTGATTCGTTTTCCTCGGAATTGATACTTTTAAATCAAAATCGAAAATCAAACCTAAACCGAATTCAAATATTAAAAATGAAAATCATACCGAACCGAAAGCTATATATGAATTTGGTCTGGTTCAGTTATAACCGCACTCAAACCGTACTCAACTTTCAAATTTACAAAATATAATAAGGTAGAATATCATAATGCAATAAATATTTTATATATTTGTAAAAACCCGACTTTTTCCTTTAACTTTTCGTTACATAGATAACGACTGTTACTTAATTTCTATGATTTTCTATGTAATTTTTTTATAAAAAAAAAACATATAAGGATATATTATTTGAATATGTGCTACATATTACTTGATTTCATATTTTGGTTTAGAAGTATGAGTGAAACTTAGAAAACGTTAGACGACGCTACGGTTAATGAAAATCGGGAAAATGCCTTTAAGACAACGAAACGTATAGTTAGTAATTTTTAATAATTATTTAGTTTTAGGATCCTTTCTAATTATTTCGGATTTCCTAATTTAGAACCCCAACAAATTAATTTAAACATTCGGTTAACGTTCTGATTTCGGTTAACGGCACTTAACGATACAACACATGAAATTATCTAGCAACTTTTGTGAGTCCAAAGGCCCTTTTTCCAGCCCCATGGCCGAAACCCCCTCCCCACGTTCCATTTAATTTATTTTAGCCCATTTTATTAATCTCTTCCTAACTATCTAAGGTCTCATAACAAGTTAGTGCATCTTTTCTTTTTCTTCTTTCTTTTTAAAACCGTGTACAACCCTCACCGTTATCATCACCATCGCCACCTTCTTCACTCCAAAACAACATTGATTAATTGCCCGATCATCAAATTAAACACGTATTCGCGATCTACACGCAAAGCTTTATCCATTCCTACCAACAATTTCGTGATTTAGGGTATAATTTTTCTAACCCTAATATCTCGTTTACTTATTTTTATATATAATCATAGTGTAAAGTATTTTTGTGCTCGAGTCCTTATGTATATGCATGCGGTTGTGCTTTAATTCTGTCGATTTGTGATGTTTAGTTAAAACCCGAGTTTGAAACTGATGATATTGATATTCATAAGTTATAATGTGAGTATGATATGTATATTATTTATTTGCTCTCGAAAAAAGTTAATTTTTCATATAAATAATGCATGATTTCGAATACTAGATCAAAAGATATGATCGATTTGGTTTTTGTTGAAAATTCGTATTTGATATTGCTATTCTGAAAAATTTGAATTTACAATTTGTTCATGGATGATACTATTTGAAAGTATCCTGAAAATTATTAAGTTTTCATTTAGATATCACGATAATTTGATGGGTGGATCAAAAGTTATGAATGATACATTTATCGTATTGTTACCGTAAAAATCTTTCTTTGAATCTGAAATTGATAATTAAATGCTTTTGTAAGACCCAAATATTGATTGTACATAATGTATTTATGGTGTATGGTGCGTGTATGAAGTGTACGTGTTGCTTGCTCGAACGTCGAAGGAAACTGGACGTTGTCCGAAGTGACAAGGTGTGTACGTATCTTTTCAACCCCAAATAAAGTTTGAGTTGATGTTTCAAAGCCTTACCATTGGATAGAATATCGTATTACGTTTCCAACGATATTTGATTCATCAAAAACGGAGTTACGGTCGAAAATTTATGGCCAAAACAAGTTGCTGAAACCTGTTTTGGGCTCGACCACAATTTCCAGTTATTTGGAGCGGCGCTCCACATTCTGGCGCGGCGCGCCGATTGCTGCTGAGGCAATTTTCAGCCTTTTTAAAAGGTTTAAATGAAGGGTATTTGGGTAATTTCACTTGGGGCCGGATTTGTGAGCCATATTAGCTGGTTTGGATCAGTTTTGGATCATTTTCACATCCATCCATCACTCCCAACTATCTAGAGAGAGAGAGAGATTCTAGAGAGAGATTTGGGGTTTTGGAGAAGAAGGAGGCCGAATTGATCAAAAGCTCGAGTTCTAAAGTTGTTCCTTTCGTTCCTAGCTACGTTGTGGTGGTATTGGTAAGCTCAAACTCCGAATTTCATCTATTTGATTTGATATTCAAGTTAGGGTTTGAGTTAGTTTGATGAAAAACCTTTTTAGATGATGAAATGGGTTTAGTGATGCTAGTGATAATGCTAAAAACGAACATATATTTCATAGCATTATTCCTCAAGAAAGACAAGCTTTTAGTTGCAATTGTTCTATTTACAAGTGATATTCGTTTAAATAATAAAAGGTGAAGACAAAAGACAGATTCGACGAATTGAAGACGCAAACGACCAAAAAGCTCAAAAGTACAAAAGACAATCAAAGAGGTTCCAGTTATTGATAAGAAACGTCTCGAAATTACAGGAGTACAAGATTCAAAACGCAAAGTACAAAATATAAAATTGTACGCAAGGACGTTCGAAAATCCGGAACCGGGACCAGAGTCAACTCTCAACGCTCGACGCAACGGACTAAAAATTACAAGTTAACTATGTATATAAATATAATATAATATATAATTAATTATATTAATTATATATATATATATTATATATATATTATAAACCGTCGGTAAACAAAGAGCCAAACTCCTCTGAGCTGTAAAAGCAAACTCCGCGACTCGCGGAGTTTGAAGGCCAAAAAGGCCGCGAGTCGCGGAGCCCCAAAATGAAAAACTGCCTATAAAGCCAACCGAATTCTGATCGCAAATATCAATCTTTTTCTTCTTCTTCTCATACGTAAAATATATATATATATATATATAATTTATATTTTAATTTTAATTATAATTCTAATAATAAGGGTATGTTAGCGAATGTTGTAAGGGTGTAAGTCGAAATTCTGTCCGTGTAACGCTACGCTATTTTTAATCATTGTAAGTTATGTTCAACCTTTTTACATTAATGTCTCGTAGCTAAGTTATTATTATGCTTATTTAAAACGAAGTAATCATGATGTTGGGCTAATTACTAAAATTGGGTAATTGGACTTTGTACCATAATTGGGGTTTGAACAAAAGAACGACACTTGTGGAAATTAGACTATGGGCTATTAATAGGCTTTATATTTGTTTAACTAAATGATAGTTTGTTAATGTTAATATAAAGATTTACAATTGGGCGTCCTTATCAATTACCATATACACTCGATCGGACACGATGGGCGGGGTATTTATATGTACGAATAATCGTTCATTTAACCGGACACGGGAATGGATTAATAGCCACTAGAATAATTAAAACAGGGGTGAAATTACATTCAAGGGTAATTGGTGTAATTGCTAACAAAGTAGTAAAACCTTGGTTTACACGCAGTTGATAACCTGGTGTATTCATTAAACAAAGTATTAAAACCTTGTTACAATTCGAATCCCCAATTAGTTGGAATATTTAACTTCGGGTATAAGAATAATTTGATGAGGACACTCGCACTTTATATTTATGACTGATGGACTGTTATGGACAAAAACCAGACGGACATATTAAATAATCCAGGACAAAGGACAATTAACCCATGGGCATAAAACTAAAATCAACACGTCAAACATCATGATTACGGAAGTTTAAATAAGCATAATTCTTTTATTTCATATTTAATTTCCTTTATTTTATATTTAATTGCACTTCTAATTATCGCACTTTTATTTATTGTTATTTAATCGCACTTTTAATTATCGTACTTTTTAATTATCGCAATTTTATTTTATCGCACTTTTATTGCAATTTCATTATCGTTATTTATTTTACGCTTTAAATTAAGTCTTTTATTTATTTAATATTTTACATTAGGTTTTAACTGCGACTAAAGTTTTAAAATCGACAAACCGGTCATTAAACGGTAAAAATCCCCCTTTATAATAATAATATTACTTATATATATGTATTTGTATTTTTATAAAAGTAAACTAATATAGCGTTAAGCTTTGTTTAAAGATTTCCCTGTGGAACGAACCGGACTTACTAAAAACTACACTACTGTACGATTAGGTACACTGCCTATAAGTGTTGTAGCAAGGTTTAAGTATATCCATTCTCTAAATAAATAAATATCTTGTGTAAAATTGTATCGTATTTAATAGTGTTTCGTTGTAAACTTCAATAGTATTTTATACCCCTTAGCTTTGACATCAAGTATTTTTGGCGCCGCTGCCGGGGAACTTTCTAAACGCCGGAATCGCAACGCTAATAAAAAAAAAAAAGAGATTTTTTCTATTAAAAGTCGCTTTTGTAAAAATACGTTTTAAATATTCGAAAATATAAAAAGAAAAACAAAAATATAAGTATTTTTAAGATTTTGTTAAATATTTAAGTTGATTAAGTTTCTTTATTTTTATTTTAGTTTATAAAAAATATAAGTTTTATTTAAATATCTTTTATTTATATAAAAACAGAAAAAAAAAAAAAAATAAAGAAAAACGCGTTGAAATTAAACCTGTCAGTTGAAATTCTGAACCCCGCGACTCGCGGGGTTTGATGTTTTAAATACCGCAACTCGCGGAGTGACTCTGACACGAGACAGAACCCTAATTCAGCATTAATTACGGGGTATTTAATAATTATTATTATTATTATTAACCCTAATTATTATTATTATTATAATTAATTTTATTTTAACTTTTACTTTTTATTTAATTTATGTATTTAGTATTAATTAGTTTTATTAAATTGTAAAATTAATAGTTTTAATAAATAAATAATATAAAAATAATATTTTTATAAAAATTGTAATTTTTACAACTTTTTGTATATTTTTATATTTTATCCCTTTTTAATCGTTGTAGCGTAATATTTGTATTTTTCGCTCATATTTAATTTTAAACTTAGTTTTTGCCATAGTCATTTTTACTCCTAGATTTTTAGGCTTTGCCGTAGAATTCCTTAAGTGCTTTTTCTTTAGACTAAGATTTAGGTACTCTAGAATTTTGCGACGCCTTTTTAAGTTTTAGTTTCTTTTTAAGTTATTTCCATTTGGGATTTAGTTTTTCCTGTAAGCTTTAATATTTTTAGACACTTTTTACTATGTATCAATTATCATTCCAATTAGTAATATCAATTTGCGATTATAATTTTAAGTTAGTTGTAGTAATAAGGTTAGGTTAGTCAAGTATTTTTGATTTTTTATAAGTTTCTTTTATTTTTCCGTCACCTTTTATTTTTTTCAACCATTTTTCTTTTTCAATTTTTTTTTTCCGACGAACTCTTTTTCTTTCTTATTTCTCGTTATTCTAGTTTTAGGACATAGATTTTTATTCTACTTCTTATCTAAATTTCTTAAAATTACGAAAATTTATTTTGAGTGGTTAAATTGATAGACATCAAAATTTTCTGGTTCGTAGTAATAGTTGGATTTGTACGTGGACCGGGTTATTGGAGCCAAACAGTCCTCAATTATATTGAGACCAAACGAATCCTGCCCCTCTGCTGCATCTTTTGGCTATTCAAAACGTGGGCAAAATCAGAAAAGTCTATTGGTTGGATAACTTATTATAATTTTTCTTTCCTTTTTAAAACTAATAGGATATTCAGTGAATGCACCGAGCAAGACGTTCATCACCTTTTGTACGTTCACCACCTGTAACTAGATCAAGACATTTAGCAAATATAACCGCCGTTGATTTTTCTTTAGAATCGTCATCCAGTCGACCAAGTACTTCAGTTCAAATTTCCGATAATCCATTTTTTGAACCGGACCTCACAATTGAGAATTCGGAAAATATTCAGGAACGGTTCGTAGAACCTGAACCACTAAACTTTCCTCCCGAACCACCAATCATTCAAACAGAGATTGTTGAGGAACGAACCATTAAATCAGAATCATCTAGTGATACCGATTCAACAAATTCAATTATGGAGAATCTGGAACCTTTAAGTATGGAAGACCGAATGAGAGCTAAACGCACTGGCCAAGGTCACGCAATTACTCATCCAGACATTAATGCGCCAGATTATGAAATCAAAGGACAAATTCTACACATGGTGACTAATAAATGCCAATTTAGTGGTGCGCCGAAGGAAGATCCAAATGAACATCTACGTACCTTTAATAGGATCTGCACACTATTTAAAATACGAGAAGTGGAGGATGAACAGATATATCTCATGTTATTTCCCTAGACTTTAAAGGGAGAAGCCAAAGATTGGTTAGAATCGTTACCTGAAGGGGCGATTGATACATGGGACGTTTTAGTTGAAAATTTTCTTAAACAATTCTTTCCTGCATCTAAAGCCGTAAGACTTCAAGCAGAAATTGTTACGTTTACACAGAAACCAAATGAAACTCTATATGAGGCGTGGACTAGATATGGAAAGTTGTTAAGAGGATGTCCGCAACATGATTTAGACACCTGTCAAATAGTACAAATATTCTACCAAGGATGCGACATCACTACAAGAAAAGACATAGATATAGCAGCTGGTGGTTCTATTATGAAGAAAACCGAAACTGATGCTTACAAAATTATTGATAATACTGCTTCCCACTCACATGAGTGGCACCAAGAAAAAGATATCGTTAGATCATCTAAAGCAGCTAGAGCCGATTCTAGCCATGACTTAGATTCCATTTCCGCAAAGATAGATGCTATGGAGAGACGAATGGAAAAGATGACTAAGGATATTCACTCAATACGAATTAGTTGTGAGCAGTGTGGAGGACCACATTTGACAAAAGATTGTCTCAGTATTGAATTAACAATGGAACAAAGAGAGAATATTTCATACATAAACCAAAGGCCTGGAAATAATTATCAAAATAATTATCAACCGCCAAGACCAATTTACAATCAAAACCAGAATTATAACAGAAATATTCCATACAACAACCAACAAGGTCCTAGCAATCAACAAGTATCCAATAATACTTACAATCAGCAAAGACCTAATTTTCAAAACAAACCACCACAACAAACCGATGATAAAAAGCCGAATTTAGAAGATATGATGACGAAGCTAGTTGAAACTCAAACACAGTTTTTCACATCTCAGAAACAAACCAATGAACAAAATGCTCAAGCATTTAGAAATCAACAAGCTTCTATTCAAAATCTGGAACAAGAAGTGAGTAACCTAGCAAGGTTAATAGGTGAAAGAAAACCGGGAAGTCTACCTAGTGATACAAATGCTAACCCCCGGAGTGAAACAGCTAAAGCCATTACCACAAGAAGTGGCACAACACTTAAACCACCTGAAATACCTGTAACTTCTGATGAAACCATTCCTACTCCACAAGAACCACAACCTGATCAAGATAAGGAAAAAGAACCGGTAGTTGAAAAGGTTAATGAAGATAACACAGTTAAGGATAAACCTTATGTTAAACCATACCAACCACCACTTCCTTACCCGAGTAAAATGAAGAAAGAGAAACTTGAAGCCGAGCAATCCAAATTTTTGGATATGTTTAAACAGATAAATGTAAATCTTCCTTTCATTGATGTGATTTTAGGAATGCCTAGATATGCTAAATTCTTGAAAGATCTAATCTCAAATAGAAAGAAAATGGAAGAACTCTCGGCTGTTACTATGAATGCTAATTGTTCAGCAGTGCTGTTGAATAAGATACCAGAAAAATTATCTGATCCAGGAAGTTTCACAATTCCATGTTTTCTGGGTAGTCTTAGTTCAATAGAAGCATTGGCAGACTTAGGTGCTAGTATAAATCTAATGCCGTATTCACTATACGCTAAACTAGACCTTGGAGAATTAAAACCAACCAGAATAAGCATACAACTAGCCGATAGATCAATAAAATATCCTAGAGGGATAATGGAGAACATGCTAGTTAAAGTTGGTACTTTAGTATTTCCAGTAGATTTTGTTGTTCTGGACATGGAAGAAGATTCTCAAGTTCCTCTCATATTAGGAAGACCATTCTTAAACACGGCTAAAGCAATGATAGACGTGTTCGGTAAGAAACTGACCCTAAGTATAGAGGATGAGAGTGTTACCTTTTCAGTTGATAGAGCAATGCAACAACCACAATCTGCAGATGATACATGTTATTATATTCAAACTATAGATGCACATGCAGAATTATTAGAAGAATTTCCAGAATTACAAGGAACAGGAGAATGTTCTTTAGGAGAAGGTAATGAACCAATTGATGAAGCTGAAATGTTAGCTACACTTATAGCTAATGGATATGAACCAACAACAGAAGAAATTCAAATGCTAAAAGAAGAAGACAGATATCGATACAAATCATCGATAGAAGAACCTCCGAAATTAGAGTTAAAGCCACTTCCAAATCATTTGGAATACGCTTATTTACATGGTGAATCTGAATTACCTGTAATAATATCGTCTTCTCTTACTGAAAATGAGAAATCACAACTCATTTCTGTGTTGAAAGCTCATAAACCAGCCATTGCATGGAAGATTCATGATATTAAAGGAATAAGTCCTTCGTATTGCACACATAAAATCCTTATGGAAGAAGGTCATAAAACGTATGTGCAACGCCAACGAAGACTAAATACTAATATGCAAGATGTAGTTAAGAAGGAGATTATTAAACTGCTAGATGCAGGTTTGATATATCCAATTTCTGATAGTCCATGGGTAAGCCCAGTTCAATGTGTACCTAAGAAGGGTGGCATGACTGTCATTACAAATGAGAAAAATGAGCTTATTCCTACTAGGACTGTAACAGGATGGCGTGTATGTATTGATTATAGAAAATTAAATGACGCCACCAGAAAAGATCACTTTCCCTTACCTTTCATAGATCAAATGTTGGAAAGATTAGCCGGAAATAGTTACTATTGTTTTCTAGATGGATTTTCCGGATATTTTCAAATTCCAATAGCACCCGAGGACCAAGAGAAAACCACATTCACGTGCCCTTATGGTACTTTTGCTTACAAACGCATGCCATTTGGACTTTTCAACGCCCCTGCAACCTTTCAAAGGTGTATGATGGCGATTTTTCACGACATGATAGAAAAATGCATGGAAGTATTCATGGATGACTTTTCAGTCTTCGGTGATACATTTAAATCATGTCTAGTTAATCTGGAACGAATGCTAATTAGATGCGAAAAATCAAATCTAGTACTTAATTGGGAGAAATGCCATTTCATGGTTAAAGAAGGCATCGTTCTTGGACATAAAATTTCAAAAGAAGGAATTGAAGTGGATAGAGCTAAAGTAGATGTAATTGCTAAACTTCCACATCCCACCAATGTTAGAGGAGTTAGGAGTTTTCTAGGGCATGCCGGTTTTTACCGACGTTTCATAAAAGATTTTTCTAAAATTACCACTCCTATGAATAAACTCCTAGAAAAGGATGCTCCATTCATCTTTTCAGATGAGTGTATCAAATCTTTTAATATTCTTAAAGAGAAACTCACTAATGCGCCGATCATGATAACACCAAATTGGAATCTACCATTTGAACTAATGTGCGATGCAAGTGATTTTGCAATGGGAGCCGTTTTAGGACAAAGGATTGAAAAACGATTTCAACCTATATATTATGCTAGTAAGACATTACAAGGAGCACAAACGAACTATACAACTACTGAAAAAGAACTCCTTGCTATTTTCTTTGCTTTTGACAAATTTCGATCATATCTCGTTCTAGCAAAAACGGTAGTCTATACCGACCATTCTGCTCTTAGATACCTATTTTCAAAACAAGATGCTAAACCAAGATTAATCTGTTGGATCTTACTCTTACAAGAGTTTGATATTGAAATCCGAGATAAAAGAGGAGCAGAAAATCTCGCCGCTGATCATCTTTCTCGTCTTGAAAATCCCGAATTAGAAGTTCTAAATGAATCGGCCATACAAGACAACTTTCCTGATGAATATCTATTGAAGATAGATTATAAAGAAATCCCATGGTTTGCAGACTATGCAAACTACTTAGTTTGTGGATTCCTTGAAAAAGGATTATCGTACCAAAGACGAAAGAAATTCTTCAGTGATATAAAACACTATTTCTGGGAAGATCCACATCTGTTTAAAAGTTATCCCTATGGAATAATACGCCGATATGTATTTAGAGATGAAGCTAGTAAAATTTTAAACCATTGTCACACAGGACCAACAGGAGTTCATTATGGGCCTCAACTAACAGCAAGAAAAGTTTATGAAGCTGGATTCTATTGGCCTACAATTTACAAAGACGCACACCTTCTTTGCAAATCCTGTGATGCATGTCAAAGGGCCGGAAAAATAAGTCAACGTGATGAAATGCCACAAAATGTCATCCAAGTATGTGAAGTATTTGACATTTGGGGTATTGACTTTATGGGTCCATTTCCAAAATCTCATAATAATCTATATATACTCGTAGCCATTGATTATGTATCTAAATGGGCGGAAGCACAAGCTCTCCCAACTAACGATGCACGAGTTGTAGTCAACTTTTTAAAACGTCTTTTTGCAAGGTTTGAAACACCGAAAGCTTTAATAAGTGATCGGGGTACTCATTTCTGTAATAATCAACTTGAGAAAGTTCTTAAAAGATATGGAGTAACTCATAAAATCTCCACCGCATATCATCCACAAACAAGTGGACAAGTTGAAAATACCAACCGAGCTTTAAAACGTATTCTAGAGAAAACCGTAGGATCAAATCCGAAGGAATGGTCCATTAAATTGGAGGATGCACTCTGGGCTTTTAGAACAGCCTACAAAACTCCAATTGGAACCACACCTTTTAGACTTGTTTATGGAAAAGCATGTCATCTTCCAGTAGAAATTGAACACAAAGCATTTTGGGCTTTGAAGACATGTAATCTTGATTTACATGAAGCTGGACGTCTACGATTAGGTCAACTAAACGAATTAGAAGAATTAAGACATGAAGCATACGAAAATTCGTTAATCTATAAAGAAAGAACGAAGAAATGGCATGATAAAAGAATCAGAAGTTCAAAAGAATTTAAAGAAGGAGACAGAGTTCTTCTTTTCAATTCACGATTCAAGCTATTTCCTGGAAAATTGAAATCAAGATGGTCTGGACCATTCATAGTCCAAAGAGTTTTCCCATACGGAACGATAGAATTAATAAATTCAAATGGGATGGAATTTAAAGTTAATGGTCACAGAGTTAAACATTACATACATGGTCCCATGGAAGTCGACAACGAAGTTAATCATAATTTCGACACCACAGCTAACTAAGTGTGGGGAGAATCAAGTATTTAAAGGATAATATGTATTTCTGTTAGAGTTAGATTGTCTGTTTTCGTGTAAATCTCGAAAATGGAACCCGAATGGTCTTTCCCTAGCAGACCCTAAAGAACTAGTCTTCTCCCCCCATTCTGAATTTTTATTTTTTTTAGGTTTTTACAAAATGAAGACTGCGTGTGAGCTAAACCATGGTCTAATGCTACACGCTTTGATCACTAAACGTAATAATGACATACTACCGAGTGAAATAGTATCAGTAATCAGAGAAAGAATGGACGGAGTTAGAAAAGAATCCAGATGCGAAGATAATAAGTTAAAATTTGGTAAAGGAAAATCAAAATCCGCAGCGAAAAGAAGAGCACGACACCTAGAACGATGTCACAAATGCGGAAAATGGTCACATGGAGGTAAATGTTCAAATAATCAAACCTATTCAAATACCGAATTTGTTACTTTATGCAGAGACGGACCGTTCATATGTTTAGAAGAAAAGACACTGAATGCTCGAGGTTACGCCTATGTAGCCATGGAAAACCAATTAAACCGACTATCTTATGAATGGGATAGATCATATAACTAAGAAATCTATTTCACAGGTATGTCTGTACAGTTTTTATTTTTATTTTTATTTTTAACCTTTTGATAATAAACGCTAATTTGTTCGCTAAAAAGTATTAAATTGGTATTGAATAAAATTAGGTTTGGCGACCAAAATTATTGATATCATTCAAAAATTTATTACATCACTGCGAAATTTAACGTTTATTCTTAAGGTATAAATATCTTTAATCAATCAACCCAAAATATTTCAAAAATTCGTCATGAGTTAAATTAGGTCTTGGAACCAAAATTACTTTACTGAAAAGAGGGGCGCATATTTTTGATAATATTTGATTGATTAAAGTGGGATAAAAAGCCAAAAAGATTTTAAATTTTATTTTTACCATGTTTTTAAAATTAATATTTAAATCTTAAATTAATATTGTAAACTTTGTAAAAACAATATATTTAAAATTGTAAATATTTGAAAAATTAATATAAGTTTGGTATGAATTTATAATATGAATTTTTAAATTAAGATTGGTGTGAACTTTTAATTTTTAAAATATGAATTTTTAATTTTATGCATTTCAAATTTTAAGTTTGGTGTGAATTTTTAATATTAATTTTGAATTTCATATTTAAGTTGTGTGAATTTAAAAACAAAAATTTACTTTATCTCATTAAGTTAAAAATATGATTTTTGAAATTCGTCGTAAGTTGAAGACTAGGTCTTTGAACCGAAATTGCTTTACCCGAGGGAGGGACGAGAACTTTTATTATCATTATTTTTAATCTTATTGAATTAAAGTATGCCAAAAACATTAAAAAAACCCCAAAAATCTTAGCTTTTAAAACAATCGCTACAAAAAGACAAATTTTAAAATTTTGTCGAGGGACGGACTAGGACATCGATCCGAAACGACCTCGTCCTAAATAACAAGGGAAACAAAATTTTAAAATTAAGTACTTAATTGTTTCAAAAGTTAATGATTATAATAAAAAAAAAAAAAAAAAAAAAACAAACTCCGCGAGTCTCGGAGTTTGAAATGCAATTCGCCGCGAGTCGCGGAGGAGTCGGATTACAGAAAAAAAAATAAAGAGCTGCAACAGCTCAGTTTCACACACCACAACTCAAAAATACTGCGAAAAACACTCCGAAAATACACCCAAAAATCCCAATTTTTAACGGTTAATCACCAAATTTTTTACTAAAATCATGTTGAGAAGGATGCTATCTAATAATTACTCAAGAAAAACGGTAAATTTCTACACCTAAACACCATTTAATCCGAAATTTGGTGTTCTTGAGAAATTTTTTCCCCAATTTGATTTTGATGCTTTTTAGTGTAATTATGCTTAAATTGTTTATGTATTATGCTTGTATAACCTAGATTGATGCTGTTTAACATGATTAGAAGCCTTAAACTTCAAATTTTGAATAATCTAGGGTTTGTGTTCTTGAGCAAATTTGGGCCTTTTTGATATAAACAGGTTATGGCCGATTTTTGTCATGAATTGTTGCTAAAATAAGTAATGTAACATGTTTAGGTAGTTAAATGATCCAAACTTTGAGCCTAAATATGATTTTTGAGAATTAAAGTGGACTTTTTCAAGTCTAAAATTCATGAACTTGATTTTTGAAAGATAATGCCATTTGAGACTTGTTTAATTGCTAGTAATGATTATTTTGACATGTTATTTGAGTTGAATGCTTATGAACTTGGCGAACATTTTCGTATATGCTTATTTGCAAAAGTGTAGATTTGATAAAAATGTGAAAATGAGCTTAAGTTTGATATAAATTGATCATGTCATTGTAATTATTTTGATTGATGATTTTGCTGACACTAATGCATATTTGGATGCACAAAAATTGTGTTTGATGTGTTTTGCAGAATGAAAGGGGTGAATCTTCATCCCAAGCCCGCAATGCTCCTGCTGAGAATTTGGAACAACAGGAGGTGGATAACTACTACAAGCAGGATATACCTCATCCAGTCATGACCTTTTCCGATATGCACTTGAAAGAGTTGCACCCGAACCTGAGATTTGACAGACTTTGGATAGATTATCCAAAATATCAAAGGGGTTTGCATACTCTTCATTCTAAGGTTGTTGAGGTACCGAGGGTCATAGAATGGGGACCCTTAGAAGCTGTAGAATTGGCCGGGCCAATTAGGGAATTACTTGTACAGAGGTATGGTAATTCTTCTTTTAATGACTGGGTACGTTTATTCACCATGCGTAGACCTGTATATAAAGTATGGTGTGAAGAATTGTTATGTAGTATAGAGTTAAATGATCGGGTAGCTAGTTTAACCGATCGTTCTTTTATTAGATTTTTGTTAGGCGGTTCGATGCGCCACATGTCTTTACTGGACAAGGCTCAGGCTTTACGTATATATACGCCTGAGGAGTTAGCGTCTGCCGATTGTAGAGGATTGATACTAAACGGTAGAAAGATAGATGAAAATTTTGATACACACGGTGTGTGGAGTCAAATGACAAGCCATCACCGTTTCAAAGGGGGAAATTACTCTTATTTGGATATAGATAGAGCAGAATTAAGAGTGATACATAGGTTTTTAGCTAATTCGATTACACAAAGGGGTAAGAACAAGGAAAAAGTAAATGAACAGGATTTGTTTTACCATATGTGTATTCGAGACCCACAAAGCGCTGTAAGTATACCATATTGTGTGGGTTATTATTTATCAGCTATGGTTCGGGGGATGCGACCGCATAGCATAATAGGAGGTGGTATTTTTATTACTTTGATTGGTGAATATATCGGTGTGGATATAAGTCGGGGGGGATTATTAGTAGAAGAACCAGAACCCCGCGATACTATAGGTTTAAATGTATACCATGGTGCGAAAGTTTTGAAGAGGCGAAATAACGCCGCAGTACGATACCATGGTAGACATCCACAGGTGGAGAGAAACCAACAGCAAGGTAATGTAGGAGGGGGGAATGAGATGCAAGAAATGCAAAGGTTTATAGCTTCTCAGGAATACGAAAATGCTAGACAGAGAGCATTTGAAGATTGGCAAGTTCATCAAAACCAAATCATAGCTCATTGCCAACATATAGGTAGAAACTATATTCCTACACCGAAACCCATCTTCCCTCCCTGGTCTATAGAGATGCAGCCACCGTATCCTACGTATGACCCTGCCGAAGCATTCTATAGCACCTATGGTTATGCCTGGAACCCCTATTGGTACCAGTATCATCCCTAGTATACTTATTATTTTATTTTATTTTGTAATTTGTAATGATTGATACGTTTAATACTTTTGTTAATATTGTAATCATTTTTATAATTGTCTAACTTTTATCCTTAGATTTTAATAATTTTTGAATGTGGGGTAATATACCAAACTTCAAAAATATGTATATATATTTGCAGTTTATCTTATGTACACAACAGGGTAAAACAACGCATTTTCAAAGACTGGCATTAAGTTCAGCAAAAGCAACTAATTTTAACGACAAGATGCAAAATATATGTGAAATAACAACAAGACGGAATGAACAAATGATGTGCACCATTTATCATTCAGCAAACAAACGCCAATATATTTGGAAACTTTGGTAAAATTTAATCATTTTCACACAAATCACCCTCAATAATTTAAATTGTTACTGATTTCTTGCAAATGAGGGCATTGCAAGATCTTAAGTGTGGGAAGGGGTTAAATTCTTTCGGATTTTAAAAATTTTTACTTTATACACTTGGTTACCATTAAAAATACTAGTAAAGCAGTAGTTGTATTAGAATCTAGTGCTCTCTGATAATAAAGAACAGCCCTGGTCTTATATACTGACTACCCAATTCTAGTAAAATTTTTCAAAATTTTCAATTAAATGAACTAAAAATAATGTTTATACATATTTATGAACGATAAAACTAGGTTTTAACACCGAAATTATTGTTACCTCAAAAAGGACATAAATTGAGAAACAAACCAAAATGTTAAAATTCATTTAAAATGGAATAGAGGACGATAAAAAGGAAAATAAAAGCCAAGTGTGGGAAAATTTACCAAGTTATCTTAAACATATGTCACATATATCTGTAACAAATAACTGAAAATACTTCTGCTTTGGACTAAACTAAACTGTTTTACCCGATGAAAGAAAAGAAGAGATGGATCTACACGATGAATCAATTCCATCATTAAAAGGAAGTAAAGTCTTCTGAAAAAGAAACGCGCTTCTTGATTTAGGTCATGAAGTTGTCGTCCAGACCAGCTGTAGGTTGACGAAAAATCTAGAAAAGTCATCACTAAAATCAGCAGAAAATCCACGGACCTCAGCATTAAACAGGGTCGCCAAGTGGTCAGATTTATCCTAACCATGAGAAGGATTTATCTCGTACAATGGGGGGCACCATGCAAATTAGCTGGATAAGACTAATGAATCAGATCCCCAGAAAGGATAATCTCATTTTAAAGATTAAAAATCAGCTTTTAAGACTGATATTACTCAATCCTTGAGATTGACTTTAAAGATTGAGAATTACAAACTCATGGAATTCAATGATATCTAAACTCGAGCTTGAACGAGAAAATATTTTGATCAAAATTACAAACCGATTTGTTTTCTGAAAACCCTATTTTCAATGCGTTCATTACCATTGAACGTAAAAACCTAGGAATTCACCTGGAATTCATTAGGTCACCTGAACTAAATCGGGTGTCAACCGTAAGAACGGTGGTTGCATAGTAGTCAAAGACAGTACCTTGTGCCATACCGAAAAATTATAAGGGTGAGCTTTACTATTGCTCCTACCAAGGATAGTAATTGCGTCCGACACGTTATAGACCATAATTAAAAGCATGTCAGGGGACATTGCCTTAACAGTTGCTTGTTCAACGCTTTCCTTTACAACCGAACGGTAGTTTATCGAAAGGTAATATACGGGACAAGTAAACTGGACGTGTTGCTTTCCAAATACAAGGTTAGCAAGTGGGTGACACAAAACAGCAAGTTTTGAGCTAAAATTTTCAATTCTGAAACCCACCAAACCCACAAAAATATTTTGCAAACACCGGTAAAGGGTTATTCCGGAAAACTTATCTAGGGTAAAAACTAGATTTTCAAAAGATCAAATGTTTTCATAAAGATCCAATTTCCTTAATGGATCTAAATTTTTATAGTCATATGGGACTGTAAACCATATCGTTACTACCATTGTTCATACCACCGTATAGAAATCACTGATGTACAAAGTATGAAGAATAAAGAAGTGATTCTAGTATTTCAAGACGATATTGCTTGAGGACAAGCAACGCTCAAGTGTGGGAATATTTGATAATGCTAAAAACGAACATATATTTCATAGCATTATTCCTCAAGAAAGACAAGCTTTTAGTTGCAATTGTTCTATTTACAAGTGATATTCGTTTAAATAATAAAAGGTGAAGACAAAAGACAGATTCGACGAATTGAAGACGCAAACGACCAAAAAGCTCAAAAGTACAAAAGACAATCAAAGAGGTTCCAATTATTGATAAGAAACGTCTCGAAATTACAAGAGTACAAGATTCAAAAGGCAAAGTACAAAATATAAAATTGTACGCAAGGACGTTCGAAAATCCGGAACCGGGACCAGAGTCAACTCTCAACGCTCGACGCAACGGACTAAAAATTACAAGTTAACTATGTATATAAATATAATATAATATATAATTAATTATATTAATTATATATATATATATTATATATATTATAAACCGTCGGTAAACAAAGAGCCAAACTCCTCTGAGCTGTAAAAGCAAACTCCGCGACTCGCGGAGTTTGAAGGCCAAAAAGGTCGCGAGTCGCGGAGCCCCAAAATGAAAAACTGCCTATAAAGCCAACCGAATTCTGATCGCAAATATCAATCTTTTTCTTCTTCTTCTCATACGTAAAATATATATATATATATTTATAATTTATATTTTAATTTTAATTATAATTCTAATAATAAGGGTATGTTAGCGAATGTTGTAAGGGTGTAAGTCGAAATTCTGTCCGTGTAACGCTACGCTATTTTTAATCATTGTAAGTTATGTTCAACCTTTTTACATTAATGTCTCGTAGCTAAGTTATTATTATGCTTATTTAAAACGAAGTAATCATGATGTTGGGCTAATTACTAAAATTGGGTAATTGGACTTTGTACCATAATTGGGGTTTGGACAAAAGAACGACACTTGTGGAAATTAGACTATGGGCTATTAATAGGCTTTATATTTGTTTAACTAAATGATAGTTTGTTAATGTTAATATAAAGATTTACAATTGGGCGTCCTTATAAATTACCATATACACTCGATCGGACACGATGGGCGGGGTATTTATATGTACGAATAATCGTTCATTTAACCGGACACGGGAATGGATTAATAGCCACTAGAATAATTAAAACAGGGGTGAAATTACATTCAAGGGTAATTGGTGTAATTGCTAACAAAGTAGTAAAACCTTGGTTTACACGCAGTTGATAACCTGGTGTATTCATTAAACAAAGTATTAAAACCTTGTTACAATTCGAATCCCCAATTAGTTGGAATATTTAACTTCGGGTATAAGAATAATTTGATGAGGACACTCGCACTTTATATTTATGACTGATGGACTGTTATGGACAAAAACCAGACGGACATATTAAATAATCCAGGACAAAGGACAATTAACCCATGGGCATAAAACTAAAATCAACACGTCAAACATCATGATTACGGAAGTTTAAATAAGCATAATTCTTTTATTTCATATTTAATTTCCTTTATTTTATATTTAATTGCACTTCTAATTATCGCACTTTTATTTATTGTTATTTAATCGCATTTTAATTATCGTACTTTTTAATTATCGCAATTTTATTTTATCGCACTTTTATTGCAATTTCATTATCGTTATTTATTTTACGCTTTAAATTAAGTCTTTTATTTATTTAATATTTTACATTAGGTTTTAACTGCAACTAAAGTTTTAAAATCGACAAACCGGTCATTAAACGGTAAAAACCCCCCTTTATAATAATAATATTACTTATATATATGTATTTGTATTTTTATAAAAGTAAACTAATATAGCGTTAAGCTTTGTTTAAAGATTTCCCTGTGGAACGAACCGGACTTACTAAAAACTACACTACTGTACGATTAGGTACACTGCCTATAAGTGTTGTAGCAAGATTTAATTATATCCATTCTCTAAATAAATAAATATCTTGTGTAAAATTGTATCGTATTTAATAGTGTTTCGTTGTAAACTTCAATAGTATTTTATACCCCTTAGCTTTGACATCAGCTAGTAATTGGGTTTATTGTTAATTGTTGGTGGATTTTGGGTTGGTGAACTAATTGGCCATGTTTAGGACTTGAAATTGAGTTTAATCACTTAAGTTAGTGATTAAGGAAGTATTGAAACCCATTTAAGGTTAATTGGTTGACTAATTGTGACTTTGGGTCAAATTAGGGTTTGGTGGTGATTATGACCCATTTGGCGATTTAATGAGGTTTATAAACTTGAAATGGATTAAGTTGAAGTATAAAACCAAGTTAAATGTGTTTTGGTGTCAAAACTTGTAAATGGTGAGATTTTAACTTAATGGGTCAAAATTAGGGTTTAAGTGTCAAAATGGGTATGACACGTGTTTAACACTTGAGTTCGGGTTTAATTGGCGTATTAGGACCATTCTCACTTGTGTTAGTGATTATTGGTTAGTTTTGGGCACGGTTTGTGCTTGGAAGTGCATTTGGGTCAAATTTGCACTAAGAGTCGAATTGGGTTGATTTGTGAATCCACTCTAAGTGTATTGTTGTAATTGTGATAATGGAATAGGTATTTTCCATTGGCGAGTTGCGGTTTACTTGGAAGCATTCTTCAAGACTTCAAGGTGAGTGATAATATCCTATGTGCATATGTATGTGTAGGATGGGTGCGGGTCGGGTGAAGTGATTCTCGGCTATAGAGCTCACTTCACATATAGATGGATTTGATGGACTTTTGTATGAGTCCAATTGGCACGGTTGTGCGTTTTGGTTGACCATCTTTGGCGAAGTACGCGTTCGCGTGTACATTATCACACGTGGTTGTGATGTGGTTGATATAACCCCAATGGCGAAGGGTATAATATTAAGAAGTGAATCGCGTGTGTATTCGGATTCACGATGACGCGTGTGGTTTCGGTCATCTTATTGTATTGTGGAAATGAATCTCGTGTAGTTCGGATTCATGGTGACTCGTGTAGTTCGGTCATCTTATTGAGGTAGTAATCTCGTGTGGTTTCGGATTACTAAGGCTCGTGTAGTTCGGCCAACCTCGATGTTGTGAAGATAGTAATCTCGTGTGGTTTCGGATTACTAAGGCTCGTGTAGTTCGGCCAATCTTCATTGTGGTATTTGGTTCTCGGTATTGGGTTAAGGTGTTAACCTTGTTCGTTTATATTGTTATATATTAATGTATTGTTGTGTTGTAGCTAACCCTCCGGGTGTAGCTATTTGGCGTTGTTCACATCGTCGTTGGTGAACTTATATTGTTGTTGTATCTTTAGCTCGTTGCTTAGAGATCGTACGGTATGCTTAGTGTAGTGCCTTATATGGATGCCTCGGTATGCGGTATTTGTTATTTTGTGGCGTGTCCATTTTATACATATATATGTATGTAGTATATTATCATTCACTAAGCGTTAGCTTACCCTCTCGTTGTTGACTCTTTTTATAGATTGCATGCGGATGGTGGCTCGGGTAAGCGCGAGGATTAGAGGACTTGCATAGTTTGCGTAGAAGGCTTGCTTTTGGATTTATTAGGATTGGGTAGCGTATCCCCAATCGCCATGCTCGGCTTTGTTTTGTGTTAAAAGTCTTATGGTCGAAAATTGTATCTTGATACTTAAAGGGTAATTTGGGTAGATGTGGGCCCCGCTTCGTAAACATAATTTTATTAATAGAACGTGCTAGTTTTTATATATGGAACATGGGGTTAAAAGCGTTACGCCTAAATATGTCGGGAACTAGTCAAACATTTTCGCGTTTAAAGACTTTCCGGACAGACAGGTTTGGCGCGCCGCGCACCCCTGGTGGCGCGCCGCGCCAGGTGGCAGTTCAGCAAAAAAAAATTATTTTTTTTTGTGTAATTTTACACGGTTTAATCGCGGGTTGGTTTGGGTTGTTACAAGTGGTATCAGAGCATGGTCTAAGGGATTTAGGTGACTTGAGATAGGTGCCTAGACTTAGACTTGTGTGTGCTTAAATTGTTGCGGGACTTGTAGGATTACGGGTCGGAATGGGTTTGGTTAGTGCCTTGGCTATTGGTTGACTAACGTTTATATTAGTAATGCGGATATTATTAATATGTTGTTGTGTTGTGATAATAATTCTCGCGTGTGTTTGTACCGCATAGAATTTTGGTTGTGTTTGTGTATATCATCGAGCGAGACGGTCGTTGTACTAACGAGTTGATGCGGCATGTGTGCGTAATAAGAACTTGCAAACCTTATTACGGGTGCAAATCGTGTCTAACAAGTGATGTACGATGAGTGTTTAGCAAGATGGGGCTGTGTCGTGCGTACGGTTTTACACGTTCGTGGACTAATCGTTTTGCATTCTTTAGAATGACGACGCGAAACGAGACCGAGGCGAATGACGTGGAGTTTAACGCTAGGGTTGCGGCCGCCGTTGCGGAGCAAATGGGTGCGTTAGAAGAAAGAATGGAAAGGAGGTATTCCGAACTTCAAAGTAGTGGTGAAATGGAGCGTTATCTTAAGAGCTTCATGAGGACTAAACCCCCGATGTATGATGGAAAGTCGGATCCTTTGGTAAGCACAACTTGGATTTCGGACGTCGAAGGGTGTTTTCGTACTATTGATTGCCCTCCCGAGAGAAAGACGAGACTCGCTACGAGTTTGTTGCGGGGTAGGGCAAGGGATTGGTTGGATGGTAAGATTGATCTTGTCAGTGGCGTGACGTTTATGGCTTTATCGTGGGACGACTTTAAGGAGGAATTCTTCGAGGAGTTCCGAACTTCGGCCGATTTGTGGGAATTGCGTAATGAGTTGCGAAATTTGCGACAAGGATCTATGGATTTGAGTACTCTCAAGACGACCTTTATGGCGAAGGCTCGTTTTTGTCCGGAGTATTTGGGGAATGATCGTTTATTGATGGGAGATTTCTATCGGACCTTGAATGATGACTTGAAAAGTAAAATTAGCCGGGGTCAAGCGAAATCGTTTTCGGAATTATTCGACTTGGCTAGAGGTTTCGAGTCGTATTCACGATCGAAAAAGGGTAAACCTTCAAGTGAGCGAAGGTTCGTTTCTTATGGTGCTCCGAGTAAGAGGGCTAAGGGTCCGAGTGTGAGCACGGGTGGTACGCGAACGGGTATGTCGGATTCTAGTGCGGCTAGATGTTACAATTGTGGCGTGAGGGGTCACAAGTCTTGGGAATGTTCGGTACCAAAGGGTGATGGTATGGTGTGCTTCGTCAGAATGTCCCAAGTTAGCGGGGACGGGTGCGGCCAGGAGACGTTAAGGTACGTTTAATTTTGATAAATATGTCTTTTGATTATTTATTAAATGCCGTTTGAGTTTGAGTTGCGTGCCTTTGTTGTGCATGTTATGTAATGGGTGACGTTCCTAATGGAAGTACCCTATGTTGATGATTGATTGACGGGCGAAGGGCGTAAGACTTGGTGCAACCAAGCATTCCTTAGTATTTGGGAAACGTTTCTACCAAGCCACGGAAATGGTTTTGGTGTTTGGTTGTTAAGCGCGTGTTCGCTTTGATGTTGAAGTGATGAATCATGAGGTTCGTCGGTTGGTTGGAACCCTTGAGATCGAGTGTTTTAAATCTCGATGTGTGTTGGTAATGGAGTCTTTATGACGCGACATTAGGTGCCTCTTTTATACCTACTAGCGTGGTGTTCGACTCCGATTGTGTTGCGGTACACTTTTCGTACAAAGTGTTTAAGGGTTGGTTAAAATCCTTCGTGTGCTCAAGGTTGGAGCAAGATGTGGTAATTGGTCGTGTGAGCCCAACTGTTGGTAAAGTCTACCTGTGGTAGCATTGTACGGTTGTACGAGTTGTGGATATGGAACGTGGTTCTAAGTGGGGGAGTTACACTCCCGCACGAGGAAGTTTTAGTGCGAGAATTCAGATGATGCTTTTGGTAGATCCGAAAATTTGTGTTGGGACCTAGATTTGGTCGATTGTGGTAGAGTACAATTTCGGTTAAATTGTACTTATGATTTTGGATTTGAATTATCACCAAGGTGGTAATGTGGTAAATCTCGTTGAGAGATAATGGACGTGTTTGGTAAGCAAGGCGAAATCCCTCGGTTAAGGGATGTGTGTGTCGGATTCTCTTTTAGAGAATTATTGTTTTGTACCTATGTTTGATATAGGTGGTTCTTGCTCGATTGTGTGGATGGTTAGTGGTATCTGTTAGGGTTCACTATAGTGTAACAGAGTGCGATGTTGCACTACTCGTTGTTCGAGGCCAAAAGTACGTATGTGATTGGTGAAGCATGACCTTCGGGGTCCGCTGACTTCATCATAGTATTTTTGATTGGTGGAGCATGACCTTCGGGGTCCGCTGACTTCATCCGGTGTTGAGTGATATATTGGTTGTTTTATACACCGATGGTGGGATCGTGAGGACCATGTTGTGTGATTAGTGATTGCGATAGCCGTGTTTCGCTCACGTGTTGTTACGGGTGTGACAATAGTCGATTTTGGACACCTTAGGATTAGCGTTGCCATAGTCGTTTTGGGCGCTTTTGGTTTTAGTCGTTGCTTATGATGTTAGGATAGTGGCGTATTGGTTGTTTTGCGCACTACAAAGGATGTTTAGTGGTAAGAGTAATCCGTGAGGATTCATGTGGTTCGATCTTCAACGTTCGGATTGTTGACTTTAGGTTGAGACTTGGTCACTTTTAGCGTTGTCCGTGGAAAAGGTACGCTAAGGAATTTATATCTCGGTACTAGGTTGGTTGAGTTTTTCCCGATATGGGAAATTGAGCAGGTTTTAGTGCTCGGATTGTGGTTTTGATAAATCACGGTTGACGATTTTAGTTGTTAAAAGTGATCCGTTGGGAAGAATTGTCTAGGAAAGTTCGTATTGGGACTTGATTGAGGATCGTTAAGTAGGTCCGGATTGGTTAAGTGGAGAAGATCACGAGGACGTGATCGAGTTTAAGTGGGGGAGAGTTGTAAGACCCAAATATTGATTGTACATAATGTATTTATGGTGTATGGTGCGTGTATGAAGTGTACGTGTTGCTTGCTCGAACGTCGAAGGAAACTGGACGTTGTCCGAAGTGACAAGGTGTGTACGTATCTTTTCAACCCCAAATAAAGTTTGAGTTGATGTTTCAAAGCCTTACCATTGGATAGAATATCTTATTACATTTCCAACGATATTTGATTCATCAAAAACGGAGTTACGGTCGAAAATTTATGGCCAAAACAAGTTGCTGAAACCTGTTTTGGGCTCGACCACAATTTCCAGTTATTTGGAGCGGCGCTCCACATTCTGGCGCGGCGCGCCGATTGCTGCTGAGGCAATTTTCAGCCTTTTTAAAAGGTTTAAATGAAGGGTATTTGGGTAATTTCACTTGGGGCCGGATTTGTGAGCCATATTAGCTGGTTTGGATCAGTTTTGGATCATTTTCACATCCATCCATCACTCCCAACTATCTAGAGAGAGAGAGAGATTCTAGAGAGAGATTTGGGGTTTTGGAGAAGAAGGAGGCCGAATTGATCAAAAGCTCGAGTTCTAAAGTTGTTCCTTTCGTTCCTAGCTACGTTGTGGTGGTATTGGTAAGCTCAAACTCCGAATTTCATCTATTTGATTTGATATTCAAGTTAGGGTTTGAGTTAGTTTGATGAAAAACCCTTTTAGATGATGAAATGGGTTTAGTGATGCTAGTAATTGGGTTTATTGTTAATTGTTGGTGGATTTTGGGTTGGTGAACTAATTGGCCATGTTTAGGACTTGAAATTGAGTTTAATCACTTAAGTTAGTGATTAAGGAAGTATTGAAACCCATTTAAGGTTAATTGGTTGACTAATTGTGACTTTGGGTCAAATTAGGGTTTGGTGGTGATTATGACCCATTTGGCGATTTAATGAGGTTTATAAACTTGAAATGGATTAAGTTGAAGTATAAAACCAAGTTAAATGTGTTTTGGTGTCAAAACTTGTAAATGGTGAGATTTTGACTTAATGGGTCAAAATTAGGGTTTAAGTGTCAAAATGGGTATGACACGTGTTTAACACTTGAGTTCGGGTTTAATTGGCGTATTAGGACCATTCTCACTTGTGTTAGTGATTATTGGTTAGTTTTGGGCACGGTTTGTGCTTGGAAGTGCATTTGGGTCAAATTTGCACTAAGTGTCGAATTGGGTTGATTTGTGAATCCACTCTAAGTGTATTGTTGTAATTGTGATAATGGAATAGGTATTTTCCATTGGCGAGTTGCGGTTTACTTGGAAGCATTCTTCAAGACTTCAAGGTGAGTGATAATATCCTATGTGCATATGTATGTGTAGGATGGGTGCGGGTCGGGTGAAGTGATTCTCGGCTATAGAGCTCACTTCACATATAGATGGATTTGATGGACTTTTGTATGAGTCCAATTGGCACGGTTGTGCGTTTTGGTTGACCATCTTTGGCGAAGTACGCGTTCGCGTGTACATTATCACACGTGGTTGTGATGTGGTTGATATAACCCCAATGGCGAAGGGTATAATATTGAGAAGTGAATCGCGTGTGTATTCGGATTCACGATGACGCGTGTGGTTTCGGTCATCTTATTGTATTGTGGAAATGAATCTCGTGTAGTTCGGATTCATGGTGACTCGTGTAGTTCGGTCATTTTATTGAGGTAGTAATCTCGTGTGGTTTCGGATTACTAAGGCTCGTGTAGTTCGGCCAACCTCGATGTTGTGAAGATAGTAATCTCGTGTGGTTTCGGATTACTAAGGCTCGTGTAGTTCGGCCAATCTTCATTGTGGTATTTGGTTCTCGGTATTGGGTTAAGGTGTTAACCTTGTTCGTTTATATTGTTATATATTAATGTATTGTTGTGTTGTAGCTAACCCTCCGGGTGTAGCTATTTGGCGTTGTTCACATCGTCGTTGGTGAACTTATATTGTTGTTGTATCTTTAGCTCGTTGCTTAGAGATCGTACGGTATGCTTAGTGTAGTGCCTTATATGGATGCCTCGGTATGCGGTATTTGTTATTTTGTGGCGTGTCCATTTTATACATATATATGTATGTAGTATATTATCATTCACTAAGCGTTAGCTTACCCTCTCGTTGTTGACTCTTTTTATAGATTGCATGCGGATGGTGGCTCGGGTAAGCGCGAGGATTAGAGGACTTGCATAGTTTGCGTAGAAGGCTTGCTTTTGGATTTATTAGGATTGGGTAGTGTATCCCCAATCGCCATGCTCGGCTTTGTTTTGTGTTAAAAGTCTTATGGTCGAAAATTGTATTTTGATACTTAAAGGGTAATTTGGGTCGATGTGGGCCCCGCTTCGTAAACATAATTTTATTAATAGAACGTGCTAGTTTTTATATATGGAGCATGGGGTTAAAAGCGTTACGCCTAAATATGTCGGGAACTAGTCAAACATTTTCGCGTTTAAAGACTTTCCGGACAGACAGGTTTGGCGCGCCGCGCCAAGTGGCAGTTCAGCAAAAAAAATTTATTTTTTTTTTTGTGTAATTTTACACGGTTTAATCGCGGGTTGGTTTGGGTTGTTACAGCTTTGCTTTCTGGTTTATAAAAAGTTAGATTTTCGAAATCTACTGATTTAGTAGTTAACTTTTCATCTGGCACACTTGGTCATACATCGTTCGATTTTCAAGTTACGATTAAAACTAAAGTTGAGAATTTATTACGCGTCTAAACAGACCATTGCTTAAAGAATCTGTAATTGTGGAAAACTCGTAAGGTTTAAAGGTCTGATCTTTTAGATAAAGTTTTATATCATGCATGTGAAGTCATTCCAATTTTGTGCCAACATGATTTGATTTGCCATGTGTTAGATATATTGAATACAAAAGCATGATTCCGGTTTGTTGTCTAAACTGCTAATTCTGACTTCGTGGAATAAACTGAACTAAATGGCTAAACCAAATGTTATCATTTCTTTATAGTAACTATATTTATTAGTTCTCTAATTGCTTCAATTGACCTAGTAGTGTTTTGAAATTTCAAGATTTATTTATAAGCTTTTCGCTTTAACTGCGCATGCAGAAACTGACATGGTAAAACTTGAATGCGTCTTGAGTTCTATAAATGCCTAGATAGTGAGATAGGACTTTTAAAAAAGATATTTGGTTAATGTACTATAACGACCCTCCTTTTCCCGTTAACTTTTTTCGTTAATTCTTTAACGACCGTTAGATTCACTTTTGTGTCATACGTGAATTACATAAAATTTTTATGTTATATTTAATTATAAATATATTTATAATATTTATGTGTTACCTTTATTAAGAATATCTATTCTTGGTTAAGTGTTATTCTAACGACAGTTAACCGACTTTCTAGTCGCGATTATAGAAGATAACATTTTTATGTTATCCTTTATTAATAAATATTATTTTTAATATTTATTGGAAACCTATTATACTAAGAATTTCTATTCTTAATTTTGTACGGTTAAACTCAACGACCGATAGAAAACGTTTTGGTTTATGGATATCGGTAAATGTCATTTTTTACTTATAAAGTTTCCCAATATTTTTAAATACATTTTTATGTTATCCTCGCTCATAATTGTTATTATAATAATTTATTTGTCCTCGTGCTATCCTTAATTACCATTTTTAACCGTTATCGCGTACCTTGAAAATCACCAAGACTTGCAGGTTTGCGTGTAACCTTTTACTGCTAAAATAGGAGAAACCAAACTTCCGGGAACCCCATGTTAGCCTCTCAAAGTCATGGCCCTAGTGAAAGGGTGTTTGTACATTATTTTAAAACTCGCTAGGTATTTAAGGCTAATTAATCCCAAACTTAATTTATTTATTTTTCCTTCCCTCTCCTGCGTTCTATTTTTCTGTCGACCAGCAGCCACGACATCATCTTCATCATTGTGACCATTATCATCATCTAGCACTTTCAATCCTCACTTGGTCGTTAAATTGCTTGAATAATCGGACTCTACACACGATTTTCTATCCGTTCCTCTCTCCAATTTTGTGATTTAGCTATAATCATAAACCCTAGAATTTCTATATCTCTAATTTTAATCCATTTTTATAGTGAATTCATGCATAATGCTCGAGCTCGAGTCATTACACGTATGCTTGGTTTTAATCGTTAATTTGTTCGTTTGAGGACTTTTTTTGTGAAATCACGAATTGGATATGTATGCTAGCATCTGGTTATGACATGTATGTAGTTGTATTGCTCTCGAAAAATTATAACTTTTCATTTAGAAATAGCGTGTGTTTGATTTACGGATGAAAAGTTATGATCAATTGTTTTCAGTATGAAATTCGTTTTTAATTTTTATAATGGAAAAGTATGAATTACAATCAGGTCATGATAGCTTCATAATTGATTTCCTTGTTGAAAAACATTAAGTTTTCATTTAAATATCATGTAATTTCTTTATCCGAGTCAAACGTTACGGTTAAAACACTATACGATTTTGTATACGTTGTAAATGTACGTTTTTGGCACGATAAATGACATGTACTAAAAATATGGGTTTATAGAATTGTTGGCATCGAAAAGCTACCGAATTTGAACTTAAGAATCGAGTCGTTTTGATTTTTCTTTAATCCTATACGAATATTCAAAGTTTTTTCAATATCGTTATAAAGAGTTGGAAAATTTCTGAATAACTGTCGGGTACGTTTATGATTGCTGCGTTTTTTCGATTAGGAGTTAGAGTCTGATTTCCGGATATGTTATAGAACACTAAGTTACGGAGCGCATATTTCAAGTCAAATGGACATGTAGTTATTTTTAAAAAAAATTCCGTAAGTTGACTGTGTTGTTATTGTCGTTATAAAAATATTATAACCACTATATGTTTTACGCGTTTGACATGTAGGTAACGACTTTGGTTTTGAAGGACCTTTTGGGTCAGACATGTACCGTTGACCATATTGACCTTAGAGTTGACCTTGGTTGACCAATTGATCAAACCATTAACCAAATGCGCTAGATAGTTATATATGTGAAAATAATATTATTTCTTATATAAAAGGTTTGCGCAATTGTTCTAATATGATCACTAAGTGTTGACTGACCCATTGACCTTCATGTAATGTTTGACTTTGAGTTGTAGTGTTGATCTTGGTCTAGTGAATGCATATTGAATAGTGGTTCGTAGTGTTAAGTGACACTACCGACACTACTATTTTCACTAAACACTACTACTTCCACTAAACACTATTATGTTATTAAATACTACTACTAAACTGATAGTGTTGATCCTTGTTTATGATGTTGAACTGAGTTGACCACGGTGTTGACTTTTAGGTTTGACCTTTGACTTTGACTCTCTGGGTTGGCTTTTCGAGTTGACTTACGGTGTTGACCTTTTGTGTTGACTTTCTGTGTTGACCTTATGTGTTGACTTTTTAGTTGACTTTTGTTGACTTTTGTGTGTCGGTCTCGAGCATTAGGAAATGTGATACACTGTGATCAGACCTATTATTATAGACATTATTTGACTTATATATATATATATATATATATATATATATATATATATATATATATATATATATATATATATATATGTGTGTGTGTGTGTGTGTGTGTGTGTGTGTGTGTGTGTATGTGTGTGTGTGTGTGGTTACTTTTGTTTGCCGTGAATACTTAAACACTCGTTATTATCGAATCTTGTTGCTGAGCTTTCATGGTGAGTTATAGTCTCACTTTTACTTTACATTTTTTGGATGAGAATACATACGTTTTTCTTTTTTTGCAATAGACACAAGTAATTACTTTATTCTACAATACTTTGTGAGAATATCTTTTTATTTGTACGATTATGCATGCATTATCGAAATGTACTAGAAGCCTGGTTGATGCTATTTGGAGATCAAGGCTTACTATTTTACCAACATGATTGACTTTTCTGAGAAAGTTGACTTGCATTGACTATGCTGACGTTAGTTGACCATAAGTTGACATGTGTTGACTTTTGTTGATTTTGTGAGTCGGACTCGAGCAGTAGGATTATGTTTACACTATGACCCGACCTGATCGATAGACACTTATTTGACCAACTTATTACTCAAGGTTGAGTACTCGGTACTTTGCGAACTTGATACGCTTGCACCCTAAGGTAAGTTCACAGCCCCTTTTTACTTTTTTATTTTAGGGTGAGAAATCATGCATGCTTTTACTATATTACGCATAGACACAAGTACAAATTATTTACATTCTTACACGTGAGTTGTAACCATAAATCCCTAGCTTGATATCGTTACTTACTAGGATGGTAAGCGCGAACTGTTGAGAATAGATCCATTGAGACTGACAATCTCCACACGGGTTTTGTCTAACCATTAACTGCCGGTCATAAACGGGTGCATAATCGTTTGACCCCTAACACTTGGTTACGAGTGTCTTGTATTGCGGGTACGTGGTAACGTTCCACAAACATGTTAAGTTTCGATATTCGGTGCTCATTATTTAGAATGCTTTTACAATCATTTTGAACTATCAAAATCTTGTGATTTATATCTTATACAACTGTTATTTAAACATGTGAATTCACTAACTTTATGTTGACCATTTAGCATGTATTTTTCAGGTACTTAGTTTTTGCTTCCGCACGTGCATATAGGAATGAGCACGCTACGTCTTAGGATCATGACATTATTTTGTTTATGCAACTTATTTAATTCACATTTTTTTCTATTTTGTTTTGAAACTCACTAACTTTGAAATCTTTTGAATAAATGATTGCGAACTTTGCGAAAATGTCTCATGTAGAGGGTATAACCATGCGATGAGACATTTTGTTAACGACTGCGTCAATAGCGACTTGACGGGTTGTTATAATATTATTTAAAGAAAAAATACAATCAAAGAAAAACTAAAACTGTATATATGATGCATAATTTTCCAATAAAAAAAGTTGTAGAGGAAACTCCACACAAAATTTTTATTGAATTAAATACACATACATTAACTTGAATAGGAGAATCGACTTGAAATGGTTACAATTTTAAAAATATGTAAGATTAAATATTTGAATAGGATTTCAAATCCGATTAAACATAATTCGACTTGAGAAGTAAAGATATATACTTAAATCATATTTCGCACATGTATACGTATATTAATAGATTAATATATGTATTTAATATTATAATTTGAATTTGTTTTTATATTCGGATTTCGATTAATAAAATTCAGAATTTTTAAAACCGAAAACCGAACCGATAAAATAAACCAAATTCAAAGTGTGTTTCATTTTTGCTCGATCCGAATACTATTTTTCAAACTCGGTTTGACTTTTTTTTTTAATTTGATTCGTATTCGGTTTAAACGATTTCAAATCTAATATTCAACACTGCTACATAAGAGTGAAATTCTAATGTATGAATCAAATTTTTGATGCATTTAGGGATTATACAACGGGAGGCAACCCTAGTTTACCGTTTTGTGTTTCTAGGCCATTCATATTTGAAAATAATTTTGTAGGTCATCCAAGTATATCTTTTCGTGATTATTGGTCACATATATTTGAGAATGATTTTATAGGTCATTCAAGTTCGTGTGTTGTTCAATACGTACCAAATCTGGCTAAAATTTTATTAGAATTATGTAAAATATAACACAAATAACCAAGCAATACATAGTTAACATTATTTATATAATGATTAGGTGTTACTAAATAGACGAGTATTTGCGTGTTTTACAATTTTTTTTTTCAAAGAGTTTTTAGTTGAATTTAGTATATATGTAACAACATACGAACGTGACTTAGCTACAAAATCATTTTCAAATATGGGTCACTTACAAACACGAAAAGATAAACTTGAGTGGCCTACAAACTCAATTTCAAATATGAGTGGTCTAAAACACAAAACAATAAATTTTGATGGCCTCTCAATATATGATCCCATGTATTTATCATTATCGTTATGTGTGTTTGTCGACCTTTTTTATTTGTTTACATTTGATGATAATTCAATATTTTTTATTTGTTGAACTCTACAATAATGGAATCTTAGTTGGAAGTTAGAAATAATTAAATACATATATTTATACATAAATCATTGGGATATAAATAACTGTTTTTATTAGGATAGAAATATTTTTTTTTTAATTTAAAATATGGAGTATTTAATGAATAAATACTAAAGTTAGCATACTATTAACGAATTTATGACAATGACACCTGAATCAATCTTCTTACTCGACATAACACTTGCTTTAACAAGTTTAAAAGATAAGAGATATTTTTTTATCATTATAAAAGATAAATCTATCACATTTATGCATTATCTATTTTTACAATATAACTATTTAATGCACAAATGTGATAAATCTATTACAACAACAACAACAACAACAAAAAAAACCCAATCCCATATGTGTGGGGTATGGGGAGGTGAGACGTAGACAATCCTTCCTCTATCCTTGAATAAAGAGAAGTCATTTCTCCACCCCGAGTGAAACACTCACAAGAGTGAAGAGAGTCCTCCCTCTCCCGATTCGACGAATAAAGAGATTGCTTCCAAGCGGACCTCCGGCCAAAAAATAGGAAAAAAAATAAAATAAAATAAAATAAATAAATAAATAAATAATAATAGAAAAAATAATAATAAAAATAATATATATATATATATATATATATATATATATATATATATAATAAAAACTAAAAATAAAATAAAATAAAATACGCTATGAAAATGGTAAAATCAAATTTTCATGGGTTTTAACATGCCTGGAGTTCGATTTGGACTCTAAGCGTCAGTTAAGTCGCCAGTAAATCGACGCTTGCTATTGCCTCACTTAATAGAGTCGTAATTAAAAATAAATAAATAACTAGAATATATATAACTTTAAAAAAACTAGAATATATATAACTAGACACTTTCATTGAATAATTAGAGAATCGAAAACCAAAAAAACACAGGAAGTCTTAAAACTAAAAAACTAGACTAACCGAACAAAACAAAATCTATTTAAAATCGTGCCTAGCCGAAGCACAAAGTTTAAACCAAAAACCACACTAAAACAACTGCAATCAAGGATGCCAAACCGATAAATGTATATATTAGTGGTTGATATATCAATTCTTAAGTTTCAAGTGTGAGAATAGATCTCTTTGTATACTCTGATTTTTATAAGATTTTTATTTAATACGTATTTGTTATTATTATTATTATTTACCAACATTATACAGGTAGTCTTTTTCTTTTTAAACTTACACCGGTCTGTAGTTTTAAAAATGCACAACGCTAGTCCAAAATCTAACGATTGTTAATTTTTTCCGTTAAATAAGTACATATATGGACAACTAGAGAATTATTCAACATTAAATAAAACTTAAAAAAAATCAATCATTCACGTTTAAACAACAATCACCAATTGCTAAGTAATAACACAATAACAAAAGAATTAAGCGCTTCTGCTAAATTAATCTCTGTCTCTACCCTGCTATATCAACTTTACAATACTTATATACATCACCAAAATCATATTTTTGTAAGTGATTTGAAGACTTGGGAAAGGATATTAATAATTTGATAGCTTGTACATTTGTAGAAGATTCAATGTTGGTGATTTTAGTGTCATCCAAAAATCATTTTAGGTAGTTGCGATTTACGTGTAAGTAAGGGTTATTGAGTTTTACTTATTAACTGGTTTAGAGAGTGCGGAGTGCACGCCCGTAAGAGTTGACTCGGTAACCCTTACTTA
The DNA here is from genome assembly GCF_046630445.1 of Rutidosis leptorrhynchoides. Taxonomy (NCBI): domain Eukaryota; kingdom Viridiplantae; phylum Streptophyta; class Magnoliopsida; order Asterales; family Asteraceae; genus Rutidosis; species Rutidosis leptorrhynchoides. The sequence continues at coordinate 91,226,438 of NC_092334.1, read as the reverse complement.
CACGTAAATTGCAACTACCTAAAATGATTGTTGGTCGTAAGAGTTGACTCGATAATGCGACGAAAAAGCGAAGGTCAAGAGGGTTGCGTCCCCTTGTGGGGTCCAAGGGCGGCGCCCCTCGCGGGGCTCGGGGCAGCACCCCGAAACCTCAACCGTAAAGGCACTATACGTTATAAAAAGGTGTATGTCGAGGAGTTTCATGTGATGACCCGGGAATTTTCGACCAAATTTAAACTTGATCTTTATAAGTTTTCGACACGATAAGCAAAGTCTGTAAAGTTGAATCTCAAATTTTTTGTTTTACAGTTTACATGAAACCATTTGACCTTTGACTATTCCCGGTGATTCATGAACTATTGCTTGTAAATATGTAGATATATATAAATATGTGTATATATAAATATATGTATAATATATATAATAACATGAACATTAATAAACTATTATATAGCATTTATTCTTATAAATAAATATGTACAATAAAATACATTGTAATAAAAACTATTATTTTATATATAATATATGTATATTACTTGTATATATATTGTTATATTTAAATTATTTAATTAATATATATTTATTTGCATAGTAAATTTTGTTATTTAAAACTGTTTATATATATACATAGTGTATATTAAATATAATTAATTTTGAACTTAAATTGTAAATGTCTGTAACTTTCGGTTGACGTTTAATTATTTTTAATATAGGTCTAATATATATATATATATATATATATATATATATATATATATATATATATATATATATATATATATATATATATATATATATATATATATATATATATATATATGTGTGTGTGTGTGTGAAGTTTTAAAATAAAAGTTGGTACATAATTTGATTAAAAAGATAATAGTTTTGATAAATATTTTTTTTACCTTTTCAACTTAAGTTTTTGTACTCCGTACATATAAATTGGAACAAAAAAGAAATAATTATAGAACCTTTTTGATCAGGTTTCAAACAGTTAATGAGCGAAATAATTAAATATATCTAATCTAAAAAAATTGGAATTTTTAGGAGCACTTTTATACGTTAACTGTTTAGCAATGGACACGATATGTGAATTAATAATAAGTTAAAACACTGGCGGATATACTGTGTATCAATTATTTTTACTGTGCAATGTTTGATTTTTAGATTCATTATCTTATTATTATTAATTTTTATTAATATTATAATTATATGTTTATATTTATATATATGTATATGGCATATACACACATACACGAGTACATCACCTTCCTCTGCAACCCACTTCTTCTCCGACCACCTTGCTGCCATCATGAAACACCACCGGCCACCATACACCACCTTTGGTTTCCTTTTCTTCTTCCTTCACCGCTACTATCTAGCATCACCATCACCCCTTATTGTCGTTGAACCAAGAACCACTTCTCATTACACCCAGGGGCCACCATCACTATGGTCACGGCCACCACCACTGCAGACCAACCATCGAATCACCTTCTTCTTCGATCTACAACCACCTCCACTCCCTCACCACCACTCAACCACTATGAACCGCCACATGCTACAACACCTTGATATCACCTTAGTAAACCACCATAATTCACCACATGATAATCACCTTCAATCATCACTTCCACCATGAACAACCGGGGGCAACCGTATCACCACCTCCTAAAATCACTATTTTCATTTCTGTTTACTAACCCAGAAGCACCACAGACCACCACGACCTCCCTCTCAATCACTTTTTCTCTCTTTCTCTCTCTCTCTCTCTCTCTCTCTCTCTCTCTCTCTCTCGTTTTAATTCTAAATCAAACAACCGAAGGAACATCACCACCACAACCTCAACTATCGAACAGCAACTTTGCTGCAACCTGGCTACTCGTCTGTTTCTGTGTTAAACGAAACCCATAACCCACAACATCTACAACTGTTACTCATCTGCTTCTGTAACAGTAATATTGGCACCAGAATTACGAGAACCGCGTGAGATGTACACGTAACGTGTAATTTAAAAAAGATGATGGCACTGTTTAAGCTGCTACTGCAACTTCTTTTCTTTTTGTTTATGTTCGATTATTAGGAAGAAGATTTATGATGATGACGATTGGTTACGTGGTAATAAACTACGATGATGATACGCGTTAATTAATGGTGAATGATGATAGATGATGGTATAGATGATGATATAAAAACGATGAGGATGATAAATATTTACATCGATGATGATGTATAGCGGCTGCAACTTGCCTTTTTTTTTAAACAAAACCGCTGTATCATTTAAGCTGTATAGGGATTGGGCTGTTTGTGAGATCCAATTAAACATTTAAATAGGTTTCTTTTGTGTTGGGCTGCGATTTTGCATTTGGGCCGTAATATTAGCTGTTGGGCCGAGATGAAAATTAATGGGTTAAGTAAATCAAAGTCCGATATTAATTTCGTGGAGCCATGGTTAAGGGTGTTGCGGGTGAGCGAGGGGTCGCCGGTTCGAACCCGGTTCGTGGTGAATCTTTTTAGAAAAAGCTTTTAAGGGTATACACATTTATTTTTATTTCTATTATTATTATTATTATTATTATTATTATTATTATTATTATTATTATTATTATTATTATTATTATTATTATTATTATTATTGTTAATGTTAACATAAATTTTTATTGTTAAGTTATCATGTTATATATAATTATCACTAATATTAAAAAAATAAAAGTATTATTAGCATTGATATAATTAATATAGTATTAAGTTATAATTATTATATTTAAAATTAATATTATTATTGTTATTACTATGATTCTTATTATTGTTGTCATTATTATAGTTACTATAAGTATTATAACAATTATTATTATTATTATTATTATTATTATTATTATTATTATTATTATTATTATTATTATTATTATTATTATTATTATCATCATTTTTACTAAAATTATCATTTTGATATCACTAAAAAGCTATCATTATTATTGTTATTAGTATTATCTATATCATTATTATTAATAATTATAATTATGAAAATAAAAGTTTTAATGACGTTATTAAAGTTATAAGCATAAAAATGAAGATTATATATATATATATATATATATATATATATATATATATATATATATATAAATATATATTTAATACACATAACTTAACTATATTAATATATCTATATATAAAATGAAAATATATGTAATGAAAGTTATTAATCTACTATATATATAAATTACATCACTAATAATAATATATTTGTTCGATTTCAATTATGTGTATTAATATATATACAAATGATATAGGTTCGTGAATCCGAGGCCAACCCAACACTTGTTCAATGTCGCCATATGTATTTTTACTACAAAATACAGTATTGTGAGTTTCATTTGCTCCCCTTTTAAATGCTTTTGCAATATATATTTTTGGGACTGAGAATACATGCGCTTTTATAACTGTTTTACGAAATACACACAAGTAATCGAAACTACATTATATGGTTGAATGATCGAAGCCGAATATGCCCCTTTTAGCTTGGTAGCCTAAGAATTAGGGAACAGACCCCCTAATTGACGCGAATCCTAAAGATAGATCTATCGGGCCCAACAAGCCCCATTCTGGAATTTGGAATGATTTACTACTTCGATGTTGTTTTATCATGTCCGAAGGATTTCCCGGAATTATAGGGGATATTCTTATATGCATCTTGTTAATGTCGATTACCAGGTGTTCAATCCATATGAATGATTATTTTTGTCTCTATGCATGGGACGTATATTTATGAGAAATGAAAATCTTGTGGTCTATTAAAATTATGAAAATGATCGTTTATGATAAACTAATGAACTCACCAACCTTTTGGTTGACACTTTAAAGCATGTTTATTCTCAGGTATTAAAGAAATCTTCCCCTGTGCATTAGCTCATTTTAAAGATATTACTTGGAATCATTCATGAAATATTTCAAAAGACGTTGCATTCGAGTCGTCGAGTTCATCAAGATTATTACTAAGTCAATTATAGTTTGATATATTATGAAATGGTATGCATGCCGTCAACTTTCGATGTAATGAAAGTTTGTCTTTTAAAAACGAATGCAATGTTTGTAAAATTGTATCATATAGAGGTCAAGTGCATCGCGATGTAACCAACTATTGTGAATCGTTTGTAATCGATATGGACTTCGTCCGGATGGATTAGGACGGGTCGATTCAATTGGTATCAGAGCGGTGGTCCTAGCGAACCAGGTCTTGCATTAGTGTGTCTAACTGATAGTCGTTAGGATGCATTAGTGAGTCTGGACTTCGACCGTGTCTGCATGTCAAAAATTTTGCTTATCATTTTTGTCAGAAATCATCTGCTTATCATTCTTAGGAAATTACCTGCTCATTATTCTTAGTCTAGACACGTTTTACTGCATTGACTGCATGAATAGTGTATAGACAAAAATTCATATCTTAGCGTATCTGACAATTCATATCTTAGCGTATCTATTACTGTAGACCTTGCCTGATATCTCTCGTAAATTTCTCCGTAATTTAAGGGATCCTGGTACTATATATATCTATGCATATTATGCATTGAGAATATGTGATGCCCCGTACAAAACCATCGTGTACGAATCATCAACAACAGAATCATTACAAGGTCAAATACTATATGCGGTTTCAAAAGAAGTTTGCATTCATGAATAAAGGTGATGTCTTAACCAACATCAAATATCTTACAACAAAAGTATGCTTCAATGAACAGAAGCAATTAGTAATAGTACGTGACCCAATGGTCGTTACAAATCATTGTTTCAAAAGGTAACATAGTTTGAATGCAAATAAAACGTTTCATACGGTGACAACTCTAACAAGCGCAGCGGGTGTCTACAAGGCATGACTAGTACAACAGCGGAAGCAAGCAACCTTAAGCACCTGAGAAAAACATGCTTAAAAACGTCAACACAAAGGTTGGTGAGCTATAGTTTAAGTATAACAGTATGTAAGGTAGGCCACGAGATTTCAGTGCTTCAACAGCGTTTCAAAACAGTATGAAAAGTATATATTTAACCGTGGGCACTTGGTAACTAACTTAACGTTTATCACCCCCTAAAAGTACACTTGGCGAGTGCGTATGTTTACGAAGTATTAAACACCCGTTAAATGCTAGCGCTACTAGCCCGAGTGGGGATGTCAAACCCTATGGATCCATATCTAATATTCGCGTTCACGGTTCAAAAACCAATGACTAAACGTTACCGAGCTAAGGGGAAAGTTTATGCCGCTGTATAACCCACACATATATAAAGTTTAAGTACTCGTTCCTAGTATGTAAAACGTAAAATGTGCATGTATTCTCTGTTCCCAAAATAGTTAAAATTAAAAAAGGATGCTATAACTCACAGTGGTAAAGTAGTAGTAAAGTTGACTCGGGAAAAGTAAGCAAGTACGTTTGTCCAAAAGGTCCTCAACCTAAGTCAAAAGTTACTAAGTTAGTAAATCGTCCCAATAGGTTTAAATGTATGTAAATTAGGTCTTAAGTATCATCATCATTCATCATCAAACAAAAAAGTATAAAGTAAGTCTCATTCTAGAAAAGAGTTTAAAACAAAGTCTGACTTTGATCAGTCACCACGGCCTCTATACAAACTGAAATAAGGTGAGACCAGTGGCCATGGTTCCATATGTAAGTCCTTTAGTTGCTGTAAAAATTCCAGAAGCAAACTCGTCTTTGTTTGACCGTGGCGACAGTCTAAGTGCGAGTAGGTCAGAATTTTTAAGCACAACGTTAAAAGGACATAGCGACGTTCGAAGGGCCATAGATCCTAAACCGTAACTCGAATTAAGACGAGTCTTAAATGAAAAATTATCTACTCAAACAGATCTAACTGAAAATCAACTTTACAGTAGCCCAGGTATTCTGATCAGACCCTAAAAACAGTAGGTTTAGTGTTCCGGTGGGTTCTTGGTGCTCGATGCTCATCACGGTTCTCATCCTTGATGCATATAGCTTCAAGTGTACAACTCGTTGATGTGTTTGCATCATCTTTACCAAGTTTTGACCATCATAACATAAGTGTAAGTCTAAGATAAGTAGCACAACTCAATTAAGTATTGCAAGTAGTTTGATGAACCAAAGTTACATCAAGATCTTAGATCCGACACATACATGAACTCTAAAAGTAATATTAAGCTACAAACTTGAAAGTAAACTAAATAATCAAGATCTTAAGTTGTAGAACATAGTTATTAGTTAGATCTTGAAGATCCAAGACCCAAAAGTCTAGATCTAAAGTTACTAAGTTAGATCCTAAGTTACAAAACTTGGATCTACACTTTAATGAAACCATAAGTTATGAAACTTAGATTTTTCAACTTGAAACATGTATATAAGCTTGTAAGCTCTTATTTACAACAAAATTAAAAGACCATAAGCTATAGAAACTTAGATCCAACACAAGTATATGAAATTATAACTAGAAAGTTATACTTCCATGTTCTTGAACTTACAAAGTTAACTTTGGTTCAAGAAAAATGAGATCAAGATTAACTAGTAATACTTGACCAAATTAACAACATTTCAATTTTAAAGTACATAAAATGAAGAAATAAGTTAAATCTACAAGTAACAAGTTCATGGTTGTTCACACTTTAAAGATTCAAGCCAAGGCTTTGATCTTTAAGAAAGTAAACTTTAAGTTTACAAACATGGATACAAGTATGATTTTAAAACTCATAAACTTTAAATCTTTTAAAGCATTAAATGTAGATCCATAAACTAGAAAGGTTAGGTTCTTGTTTGTTCTTGTAATGACAAGATAATATGAAGAACAAACTAGAGAGTTTGATTCTTAATAACTAGTAAGTAAACAATAATAACAAAAGAACAAGTAATTAATCAACAACAAGAACAAGTAATCAAAACAAGCAAAAGATGATGATGCATAGGTATATGTTACGGTTTTTAAAACAAAGAAAGGAGAAGAAAAAATTCATGTTACTTACAAGAAAGGAGAGAAAAGATGAGAGAAAGTTGTATGTATTTTTGTGTGTGAAGAAATGAGGAAGTAATACAAGTAATAAGTAATCAAAATTGAAAACAAAAACCTCCCTCCTCCCCATGAAGTTCACGGCCAAGGAGTGCCAAAAGGGAATGGTCAACTTGCAACTTTGATATATTGGGAGATGGTGTATGCTTGAAATGGTATTAAAGCTAAATGGGTGTGGGAAAATGGTGTAAAGATACAAGTAACTAGATTCTTCATGAACTAATCAATCTAGTTTAGTTTTAATGTAATACTTGCATGATAGAAATGGGCTAATTAATCTATTAAGAAGTAAGGTGGGCTTCCAAGTCCAAATCAAATAATAAAAGCCCAAGTTCAAGTAAGTATACAATTAATCAAACAAAGCCCAAGTAATTAACTAGTAACCTTAGTTAATTAAAATGACTAATAATAATTAATCATGAATGTAAATAATATTCGAAAATATTATTCGTGATACGTACGTGCGTCACAAAGACAATTCGGGCCATGAAAAGTTAAATACGGTAACAAGTAACACGTATAAGAACACGTTTATTAAAATGCAAGCATTAATAATAAATTATTGATAATTAAACGTTGGAAAATCCAGGGTCATTACATTACCCACCTGTTAAAGAAAATTTCGTCCCGAAATTTTAAGCTGAAGTAGATGGAGGAGTCGGGAAAAGGTGAGGATACTTCTGCATCATTTGATCCTCTCGCTCCCAAGTAAACTCAGGTCCTCGTTTGGCATTCCATCGTACTCGGACGATCTGAATCTTGTTGAGTTTCAAAGTTTTGACCTCACGGTCCATAATTTCTACAGGCTCTTCCACGAAGTGGAGTTTGTCATCAATCGTAAGTTCCTCCAATGGTATGACATGTTCCGGTTCAGCAAGACACTTCTTCAAATTCGATACATGAAAAGTAGGATGAACGGAGCTCAATTGAGTTGGAAGATCTAAACGGTAAGCAACGGGTCCAACACGCTCTAAGATTTCAAAAGGACCAATGTATCGCGGGTTGAGCTTCCCACGTTTTCCAAAACGGATCAAACCTTTCCAAGGTGCGACCTTCAACATTACACGGTCACCCACGTTGAATTCAAAGTCTTTACGTTTTAGGTCGGCATAACTCTTTTGACGATCACGGGCCGTCTTGAGTCTCGCTTGAATCTGGACAACCTTCTCAGTGGTTTCATGGACTATCTCGGGTCCGGTGATTTTTACTTCGCCTAATTCGGCCCAACAAATAGGAGAACGGCACTTGTGGCCATACAACGCTTCAAAAGGTGCGGCATTAATACTCGAGTGATAACTGTTGTTGTACGAGAATTTGGCTAGCGGCAAATGCCTTTCCCAAGCCTTTCTGAAATCAATGACACATGCACGCAACATGTCTTCCAAAGTCTGAATCGTGCGTTCGCTTTGTCCGTCATTCTGTGGGTGATATGCAGTGCTCATGTCGAGACGGGTTCCTATGGCTTCTTGTAAGGAACGCCAAAATCTGGAAGCAAAACGGGGATCGCGATCTGAGATGATCGATAAAGGTACACCATGATGAGATACAACCTCTTTGATGTATAGTTGAGCGAGTCTCTCCATCGTATCCGTCTCCTTCATGGCTAAAAAGTGTGCAGATTTGGTAAGACGGTCAACGATAACCTAAATGGTATCGTATCTGCCCACCGTCTTTGGTAGCTTTGTAATGAAATCCATTGTTATCCTTTCCCACTTCCATTGCGGGATTTTCGTTTGTTGAAGTAACCCAGAAGGTCTCTGATGTTCAGCCTTAACATTCGAACAAGTCAAACACTTACCAACATACGTTGCAACATCTTTCTTAAGATTCGGCTACCAATACTGTTCCTTAAGATCGTGGTACATTTTGCCGGCTCCTGGGTGAATCGAATATCTCGACTTATGGGCTTCATCTAGTATAAGGTTCCGTAGATCTCCATAACGGGGTACCCAAATTCTTCCGGCATAGCATCGGAGTCCAGTCTCCTTAACTTCGAATCGAGAAACGAGAATGTTCAAGTATTCATGAGATATATTCTCCTCCTTAAGAGCCTCATCTTGGGCTGCTCGGATCTGGCTATTGAGGTTCGAATGAATGGTGATGTTCAGTGCCCGAACACGAAGAGGTCCCATCCTCTCCTTTCGGCTCAAAGCGTCAGCTACAACATTGGCCTTGCCAGGATGATAACGAAGTTCACAATCATAGTCATTCAGCTTCTTGATCCATCGACGCTGTCTCATATTTAGTTGCTTCTGATCAAAGATGTGTTGGAGGCTTTTATGATTGGTGAAAATAGTGCTCTTTGTTCCATAAAGATAGTGTCTCCACAGTTTTAATGCAAAGACAATGGTTCCAAGCTCGAGATCGTGCGTAGTGTAATTTCACTCGTGAATCTTCAGTTGACGGGAGGCGTAAGCGATAACCTTTGTTCGTTGCATCAGTAGACAACCAAAACCACTTTTCGAAGCATCACAATAAATGAAGAAATCGTCACTGCCTTCAGGAAGTGATAAGATAGGTGCGATGGTTAACTTCTTCTTCAAGGTTTGAAATGCAGATTCCTGTTCGGGTTCCCAAATGAACTTCTTCCCTTTGTGAGTCAGCGCGGTCAAAGGACGCGCAATCAGAGAGAAACCTTCAATAAATCTTCGGTAGTAACCGGCAAGGCCTAAAAATTGGCGGATATGAGTTGGAGTAGTGGGGGTCTCCCACTTTCCGATAGCGTCAATCTTGGCGGGATCAACTTTGATACCCTGGTCGATCACAACATGACCCAGAAATTAGACTTCCTTCAACCAAAATTCACACTTGGAGAATTTTGCATAAAGTTGCTCTTGTCTCAAGAGTTCCAACACTAGACGAAGATGTTGTTCATGTTCTTCTTCACTTTTGGAGTAGATGAGGATATCATCTATGAAGATGATAACGAACTTATCCAGGTATGGCTTGCAGACACGATTCATGAGGTCCATAAACACGGCAGGTGCATTGGTTAAACCGAATGGCATCACGAGAAACTCATAATGACCATAACGGGTTCTGAACGCAGTCTTCATCACATCACTCTCCTTCACCCTCAATTGGTGATAACCGAATCGCAAATCGATCTTAGAGTAAACGCTCGATCCTTGTAGTTGATCAAAAAGATCGTCAATTCGGGGAAGAGGATACCGATTCTTGATCGTCAATTTATTGAGTTCACGGTAGTCGATACACATGCGGAATGATTTGTCCTTCTTCTTCACAAATAAAACAGGTGCGCCCCAAGGTGAGAAACTTGGTTGGATAAATCTACGGTCTAGCAGTTCTTGTAATTGGCTCTGCAACTCTTGCATTTCGGAAGGTGCGAGTTGATAAGGTGCGCGAGCTACAGGTGTAGCTCCTGGCACTAAATCAATCTGAAACTCTACTGCTCTCGGTGGCGGTAATCCAGGCAATTCCTCTGGAAATACATCATAAAATTCGTTCACAATTCGTACGTCATCCACGCTCTTCACATCAGTTTCTAAGGTTTTCACATGTGCTAGAACAGCAAGACGCCCTTTCTTCATGATCTTTTGCGCTTTCATGCAACTAATGAGATTCAGTTTCGAGCTACATCTTTCTCCGTAAATAATCAGTGGTTCACCGTCTCTGTATGGTATACGAAGAGCTTTATCTCCACTGATAATGTCAGCCCTTATCTTGGTCAACCAGTCCATATCGACAATAACATCAAAGCTTCCCAACTTAATGGGTATCAAATCAATCTCGAAATCCACACCAGCTATGTTGATAATGGCTCCTCGGCTAATATGGTCAACTTTCTCAAATTTTCCATTGGCTACCTCTACAAGCATACTCTCCTTTAAAGGAACTAACGACCAATTTATCTTATCGCAAAAGTGTCTACATACATAACTTCTATCGGCACCAGTATCAAATAGGACAGAAGCTAATAGATTGTTGATAGTGAATATACTTGTCACCAAGTCGGGGTTCTCACGAGCATCCCTTGCATTTACATTGAATGCTCTGCCACGAGGTGGTCCGCCGTCCTTTCACTTGTTGGGACACTCATTTCTGAAGTGGCCCGTTTGTCCACATTCATAACACTTTCTCAGTCCATTGGGGTTCGGCTTCCCAGTCATGGTGGTGATCTTACAGTCTCTGCCAATATGCCCGGTCTTTTTGCACTTTTCACAAACAACGTTACAATACCTGGTATGGTGCTTGTAGCACCTCTTGCACTGTGGTAGAGTACCCTTGTAGTTGGGGTTCGAGTTGGTGTTCGGATTGGGATTCCTACCGTTGTTGTTTCCTTTGAAACCCTCATGTCGCTTCGCTGGGTTTTGATCATAGGCTCTCCCTTTGTTGTTGTTGTCCCACTTGCGCTTATCACTACTACCCGCTTCGGATTTTGCCTTTTTCGGTTCATCTATGATGATTTGGTTCATTAAGGTATGTGCCATGCGCATTGCTTCCGGGACGTTTGGTGGCTTAGACGAGGTGACATTTCCCTTAATGGACTTAGGAATTCCCCACAAGTACCTTTCCATATGCTTAAACTCCGGGGTAACCATGGTAGGACACATCAGGGCTAATTCTAGATACCTACGGTTGTAACCATCGAGATCGTTTCCTACAACCTTCAACTGCATAAACTCAATCTCCATCTTCTGGATCTCTGTCCTAGGGCAATATTCCTTAATCAGGGCCCCTTTGAATTCCTCCCATGGGGTAGCAAACGCCTCATCAATCCCCTTTGCTTGAGCCAATATGTTCCACCAAGTTAGTGCGCCGTCAGACAGCGTACATGTGGCATACTTGGTCTTGTTCGCCTCTGAGCAGTTGCTAACTCGGAACACAGATTCTAATTTCTCAAACCACCTAGTGAGACCAATCGGTCCCTTAGTTCCACTAAAGTTATGGGGCTTGCATCTTTGAAACTCTTTGTATGTACACCCATTATGAATGGGCTGGATAACCAGTGGCGGTGGAGCTTGGGGGTTCATTTCCACTAAAGCTGCGGCGACTCGTTCATTGATCATTTCCTCGATCTGTGTTGTGGTTGGCGTTGATCTTCCGTTTGCCATTGATGTTCTAAACAAAAATTTTGACTTAAGTCAAAATCTAGTATTCAAATGGTAATAATACAGTATATGGTAACCAGCATGGAATCAACACAACACATGCTAATTAAGTAACGCAAATAGATTCAGATACCACAGAATCATCATACAGTAACGTAAATAGAACACCGTGCAAGAATTAAACAACACAAAGTTCCATTCATTAATAATAAGTTGCATACATCCGCATTGGTTCGTACAATACATAAGTAAAACATAAAACTACAAATGAGATTACATAATGAAATCTACTACAAAAGTCCTATGGTGATGGTGGGTGTAGGATGTCCAATACGTGGGACATCTGGTCCTCTAGCTCAGTTACCCGAGCACGGAGGATCTCCACCTCCCTCATCAGTTCCTCGACAGAGGGAGATGGTGGGGCAGGTGGTGCAGTCGGTATGGGTGGTGCTGGTGGAGCTGGTGGTGCAGACGGTTCGGCTCCAGAACTAGAGGCTGCAAAGCGGTAAGGCTTACGCACAAAAGGATCAGCATGGTACGGCATAAGCCGCTTACGGGCGGTAACCCTACGATGCCGACCATGAGCGTCAACGAATGGTCAACCTCCATTAATCCCTGGAATGACGATACCATCGAAACGGTACCGCTTCTTCGGCGGGGTGGAGGGTGGCTGCACAGGTGCATCATCAGGGTCCTCATCTGAATCCTCGTCACTAGAGTTGTCAGAGGATGAGTCGTCGGATGAAGAATCGGCGGATGATGGGTCATCTAGATCGGCTGGGGGTGGCTGCACGGGTGGCTCTCCTCGGGCGACCATCATCTGTCAGTATCTAGCGGGTCCGATCGGCACGAGACGTCCATCAGGAAGGCGTCGGCACCAATGGTTATGCTCATTACGGACTGGACCTTCCCCAAGTTCCGCGGGAATCACAGCACCACCGGAATGGTGCTGTGGCTCCGGAGGTCCTGGGGCAAGTGAAGCTGGAATCTCTGGTGGGTCCTCGCCTCCGTCTGAGGTAATCACTGGGCCGGGTGCATGGCTACTAGCTCCGGAGGACGAAGCGCCTGAGTCATTGGAGGGCGTCGACGATGGGATCTGAGAATCGGCAACGATGGCAGGTGAGGTGGCTGATGAGTCTATGTCGCTATCCAAAATGATGACAGGTGGAATATCCGACATCTGAACAAGGAAAAATAACTTTTTCCATATCAGTAAGTCATAAAGCAAGCACGTATTAGGCAAAGTAACTACGACAGTCTAGATCATCTATAGCAGTAAGTAGCATGGCAATAACGACAAGTATCATGCAATCGAAAGTAGATAATAACATGCAGTAGTGAAATCATGTAGTAGCATACGGCATATATCAGTAAAAGTAAGCAGCAGCATGCAGCAAGTTCCGCTGAAACAAGTAAACTAGCAAGTTGTAGATTAGTCCTATTGGTGAATCCTACTCGGGTCGGTCCAGACTCACTAATGCAACCTAATTCCCTACAACCAATGCTCTGATACCAAATGTGATGCCCCGTACAAAACCATCGTGTACGAATCATCAACAACAGGATCATTACAAGGTCAAATACTATATGCGGTTTCAAAAGAAGTTTGCATTCATGAATAAAGGTGATGTCTTAACCAACATCAAATACCTTACAACAAAAGTATGCTTCAATGAACAGAAGCAATTAGTAATAGTACGTGACCCATTGGTCGTTACAAATCATTGTTTCAAAAGGTAACATAGTTTGAATGCAAATAAAATGTTTCATGCGGTGACAACTCTAACAAGCGCAGCGGGTGTCAACAAGGCATGACTAGTACAACAGCGGAAGCAAGCAACCTTAAGCACCTGAGAAAAACATGCTTAAAAACGTCAACACAAAGGTTGGTGAGCTATAGTTTAAGTATAACAGTATGTAAGGTAGGTCATGAGATTTCAGTGCTTCAACAGCGTTTCAAAACAGTATGAAAAGTATATGTTTAACCGTGGGCACTTGGTAACTAACTTAACGTTTATCACCCCCTAAAAGTACACTTGGCGAGTGCGTATGTTTACGAAGTATTAAACACCCGTTAAATGCTAGTGCTACTAGCCCGAGTGGGGATGTCAAACCCTATGGATCCATATCTAAGATTCGCGTTCACGGTTCAAAAACCAATGACTAAACGTTACCGAACTAAGGGGAAAGTTTATGCCGTTGTATAACCCACACATATATAAAGTTTAAGTACTCGTGCCTAGTATGTAAAACGTAAAATGCGCATGTATTCTCAGTTCCCAAAATAGTTAAAGTAAAAAGGGATGCTATAACTCACAGTGGTAAAGTAGTAGTAAAGTTGACTCGGGAAAAGTAAGCAAGTACGTTTGTCCAAAAGGTCCTCAACCTAAGTTAAAAGTTAATAAGTTAGTAAATCATCCTAATAGGTTTAAATGTATGTAAATTAGGTCTTAAGTATCATCATCATTCATCATCAAACAAAAAAGTATAAAGTAAGTCTCATTCTAGAAAAGAGTTTAAAACAAAGGCTGACTTCAATCAGTTGCCACGGCCTCTATACAAACTGAAATAAGGTGAGACTAGTGGCCATGACTCCGTATATAATTCCTTTAGTTTGTGTAAAAATTCCAGAAGCAAACTCGTCTTCGTTTGACCGTGGCGACGGTCTAAGTGCGAGTAGGTCAGAATTTTCAGCACAACGTTAAAAGGACATAGTGACGTTCGGAGGGCCATAGATCCTAAACCGTAACCCGGATTAAGACGAGTCTTAAACGAAAAATTATCTACTCAAACAGAGATAACTGAAAATAAACTCTACAGTAGCCCAGGTGTTCTGATCAGACCTGAAAAATAGTAGGTTTAGTGTTCCGGTGGGTTCTTGGTGCTCGATGCTCATCACGGTTCTCATCCTTGATGCATATAGCTTCAAGTGTAGAACTTGTTGATGTGTTTGCATCATCTTTACCAAGTTTTGACCATCATAACACAGATGTAAGTCTAAGATAAGTAGCACATCTCAATTAAGTGTTGCAAGTAGTTTGATGAACCAAAGTTACATCAAGATCTTAGATCTGACACATACATGAACTCTAAAAGTAATATTAAGCTACAAACTTGAAAGTAAACTAAATAATCAAGATCTTAAGTTGTAGAACATAGTTCTTAGTTAGATCTTGAAGATCTAAGACCCAAAAGTCTAGATCTAAAGTTACTAAGTCAGATCCTAAGTTACAAAACTTGGATCTACACTTTAATGAAACCATAGGTTATGAAACTTAGATTTTTCAACTTGAAACATGTATGTAAGCTTGTAAGCTCTTATTTACAATAAAATTAGAAGCCCATAAGCTATAGAAACTTAGATCCAATACAAGTATATGAAGTTATAACTAGAAAGTTATACTTCCATGTTCTTGAACTTACAAAGTTAACTTTAGTTCAAGAAAAATGAGATCAAGATTAACTAGTAATACTTGACCAAATTAACAACATTTCAACTTTAAAGTACATAAAATGAAGAAATAAGTTAAATCTACAAGTAACAAGTTCATAGTTGTTCATACTTTAAAGATTGAAGCCAAGGCTTTGATCTTTAAGAAAGTAAACTTTAAGTTTACAAACATGGATACAAGTATGATTTTAAAACTCATGAACTTTAAATCTTTTAAAGCATTAAATGTAGATCCATCAACTAGAAAGTTTAGGTTCTTGTTTGTTCTTGTAATGACAAGATAATATGAAGAACAAACTAGAGAGTTTGATTCTTAATAACTAGTAAGTAAACAATAACAACAAAAGAACAAGTAATTAATCAACAACAAGAACAAGTAATCAAAACAAGCAAAAGATGATGATGCATAGTTATATGTTACAATTTTTAAAACAAAGAAAGGAGAAGAAAAAGTTCATGTTACTTACAAGAAAGGAGAGAAAAGATGAGAGAAAGTTGTAAGTATTTTTGTGGGTGAAGAAATGAGGAAGTAATACAAGTAATAAGTAAGCAAAATTGAAAACAAAAACCTCCCTCCTCCCCATGAAGTTCACGGCCAAGTAGTGCCAAAAGGGAAGGGTCAACTTGCTACTTTGATATATTGGGAGATGGTGTATGTTTGAAATGGTATTAAAGCTAAATGGGTGTGGGAAAATGGTGTAAAGATACAAGTAACTAGATTCTTCATGAACTAATCAATCTAGTTTAGTTTTATTGTAATACTTGCATGATAGTAATGGGCTAATTAATCCATTAAGAAGTAGGGTGGGCTTCCAAGTCCAAATCAAATAATAAAAGCCCAAGTTCAAGTAAGTATACAATTAATCAAACAAAGCCCAAGTAATTAACTAGTAACATTAGTTAATTAAAATGACTAATAATAATTAATCATGAATGTAAATAATATTCGAAAATATTATTCATGATACGTACGTGCGTCACAAAGACAATTCGGACCATGAAAAGATAAATACGGTAACAAGTAACACGTATAAGAACTCGTTTATTAAAACGCAAGCATTAATAATAAATTATTGATAATTAAACGTTGGAAAATCCAGGGTTGTTACAGAATACATCCAACTATCAATTGCTGTCACTAAACTCTTCATACCAAAAATCTTTTCTGTGATCGCGTAAGATGGCCTCTACGAATCGACCACGTTCCTCTGACTCCGAAGACAGCGTGACAGGAGCACACCAACCAATCAACTACCGTGATTACTGGATAAAATGGGGGTGGGTTCACGACATACTCACCCTATGGAGAAGGGAAGAAGGTACTCCATATCATGAACCGAATCTACCACCTAACCTTGGAGTACTCGACCCGCTCACCGTCGAACCTGTTCGCAACACGGTTTATACCCTTTTTGCAAGAATTTTTCGTCTTGAGGCTACCGTAAACGGAACTAGAGAAGAAATCCGACCTCTACCTCACACTGATGACCAACCAAGGTTAGTAGAAGAAGTTAAAGAACTCCGAGCTTGAGTGTTAACTTTAGAGATCACGGTACACAATTTGCAAGCACCAGCAGTGTCATCAACACCAGTAACATCACCAGCCTCAGCACCAACAGCACTAGTACCACCAACAACAACATCCGCATCACCAGCTTCGACATCTCATTCTGTACCTCGAGTATAATCATCATTCTACGTGACGTTTTACATCAATTACCTTCGTTCGACATGGCGATTATGTAATCTTTAATGTTTTAGAGATTATATATTCTCGTTCTAACGGTAAGTCAAATGAGTTTAATATCATATTAACTCATTAAATCTATGATTACATCTGAAGAAAATATATATTTAAGTATATTTTCATAAAGATTGTAATTAAAAATTCTTTCGTACAAACTGTTAATGGTGAAAATATTTTAACGGGTAGGTAATACCCGAGGAATATTTAGATTTCACATTAATATGTTACACTGTATATTCTTTCAATCAGATTCAACAGTCATTTACTATCCTACTTACATCCACAGATATACGAATCCGTTCACCACAGAATAACCATTTTCATTCAATTTCATATTTGGATTTTGACTTATCAGAATCCAACAAGTGACATAATGAAGAAAACATTGGACAAAATAAAATTTGTTAGAAACAAACAAATTAACTATGAAAAATTCTATTAAGAATCCACGCTAACTGTTCCTAGCTAACTGTTCCTAGCTAACTGATTACATTTTATTTATCGCAATTTAATTGCAATTTATATTCTCGCAATTTTATTTATCGTCATTTAATTTCGGTTATTTATTTTACGCACTTTAAATATCGGGACACGTATACGAGGTTTTGACATATCATATCGACGCATCTATATATATTATTTGGAATAACCATAGACACTCTATATGCAGTAATGCTGGAGTTAGCTATACAGGGTTGAGGTTGATTCTAAAATAATATATATAGTTTGAGTTGTGATCGAGTCTGAGACATGTACACGGGTCACGACACGTAGTAATTAATTCGAATATTGTATATTAAACTATATATGAATTATTGGACTGTCAACTGTGGACTATCGACTGTGGACTAATAACATTGGACAATTTAAATGAATTAAAATATTGATTATAACATATGAAACTAAACATTTCTTCAAGTTTGCCACTTGATTTCATCTTAAACCCATTTGTATCTTGACGGTTACAATATGCGTTCAAACCTTTCATGATTCTTGAAAACACCTCAATCGAGAGAATGAACTAACCGCACTTCATCTATAGAAGAAAAGATTGATGCATATAGCTATTCACCTGAGAAACTCTCGGCAACTGAGTAAACGTTTAAAACGTAGCTATGCTAATTTCTTAGTGTTATTATTACCCAAAATAACTTTGCAATCCCTTTCCAAATTAGCAAATTTTGTCACAGCTCCAGCAAGTCAACTTTGACTTTTCGTTCGAAACAACCTTATTATAACCTTGATTTATATGTGTGCTCTTTTATTGTTACCGGGGAACTTTTTATTATATTCCACCATATTACCAGCAGATGTACCAGTAACCTCGTTGCTCCTTGGTTTAAATCTCTCCGACAAATCACTATATTTATCTATTGAAGTCTCATCATGTACTCATCCGCATCTTGTAACAAGAATTGCCATACCAATTACCGGAAATCAGCAAATCTGTATTGTGAGTCTCGCAACGTTTCCACAACAACAGTTATATGTATCTATATAACATTTATCTCTTAGAACTATGATCTTCCATTCTAAAATTTTGAAAAGCACCCAGTCTGCGAATTAATACTCTGAATTTTGAAAAGTTGAATGAAGCAACAAAAACTATAAACGACCTCAACAGCCAAAAGTTGATGATAAAGAATTGTATGTTGGCAAAGCTCAGAAAAAGTTTGAAACTGAAAAACTGATTGAGCAAACTACGAAGGAGTCTCTGAACAAATCACAAGGACTAAACTTGTACATTAAGAATCCTGATGATTCTGTTTCTGATAAAAACTTTAGCGAATACCTTGCTTCTAACTCCAAACTCTTGCGGACAAATTTTCTTCACCATCCTTCGATATTAGAAATTCCAATATATCATCGTATCTTTCATTATAAATATCCTCCATATTTCTGAAGATATTTTCATAACTATTCTTATCCGAAATCATTAATCTCTTAGTGCTATCAGTGTTACATCATATAGAAACTATTAGTTTCTATATTCTGTAAACTTTCGAGCTTAAATATGAATGTTATTGAAGTAATGTTGGGAACTGATGCATGAGTTAGTATAATATAATGACACTTGATCAATGTGATTATATTACATTAGGTCATGCTGAGTTTCTAATGGAACGTGATGATTCACAGATCATAACGTCATCATGTGCCATGTTACATAACTCTTTCATTCTGCTTAACTTCTGAACATATCAAGAAAGTATATTCTTGATAGTTCTATTCTCAGTGATTTTGGTAATTTGACAAATCAAATAGTGCTAATACATTTTTTTCTTATTTAGAACATGATGTTTATCCGAAATTCCATATTTACGAATTCTGGACCGTTACTCGCTTTACTAGAGGTCGGGAGGATAATAAAAAGGCAAAGAGCTCCAAAACATAAGAAAAAAATATAAAGCTCAATAACAATACGGAAGTTACAAACCGTGGGTATTAATAGGAATAGCAATATAAAGACACGACATAATTAAGAAAGTATCACCCCAAGGTTATATTAAAAGTAAACATATTTTTCTGGTGGAAGATTGAAAAGAGGGATGACAGAAATGATAATTAGGAAAATATTAGGGATTAGAACTGGACTAAGCATTTTCACAATCTTTTGGATGTATGAACTAAGAAAGAAAGTATAGGAATGGTGAGAATAATGGAATGGAGGAGTTTAATTTATAATGGAAATATCAGACAGAGTAATCAAGGCAGATCCCTGTATTTAATTATAGAAATCTTAATTTCTTTATTCTTCGAAGAATCAAATCTTTTAGATTTCAAAAATTTTCTTTAAATCCCTTGAATTCCGGAATTCAACAAAGACAACGTCAAAAGTTAAGATGCACCTTATTTTCTGAATTCAACCATGACTAGTCAAAAGTTATAATGAAACTTGTCTTTCTCATTTCACTATTTAGTGATAACTTCATTCGTACTTTTCGAGTAATCGAATTGTCTTATTCATATTACTATATAGTAATAAAACTCTATTTATCGACTCATATTCGTCATGAAAACATTTTTATTGTTAGTCATGACGACCTCACTCAAATTTCGGGACGAAATTTCTTTAACGGGTAGGTACTGTGATGACCCGGGAATTTCCGACCAAATTTAAACTTGATCTTTATATGTTTTCGACACGATAAGCAAAGTCTGTAAAGTTGAATCTCAATTTTTTTTTACGGTTTACATGAAACCATTTGACCTTTGACTATTCCCGGTGATTCACGAACCATTGCTTGTAAATATGTAGATATATATAAATATGTGTATATATAAATATATGTATAATATATATAATAACATGAACATTAATAAACTATTATATAACATTTATTGTTATAAATAAATATGTACAATAAAATACATTGTAATAAAAACTATTATTTTATATATAATATATGTATATTACTTGTATATATATTGTTATATTTAAATTAATTAATTAATATATATTTATTTGCATAGTAAATTTTGTTATTTAAAACTGTTTATATATATATACATAGTGTATATTAAATATAATTAATTTTGAACTTAAATTGTAAATGTCTGTAACTTTCGGTTGACGTTTAATTATTTTTAAAATAGGTCTAATATATATATATATATATATATATATATATATATATATATATATATATATATATATATATATATATATATATATATATATATATATATATATATATGAAGTTTTAAAATAAAAGTTGGTACATAATTTGATTAAAAAGATAATAGTTTTGATAAATATTTTTTTTACCTTTTCAACTTAAGTTTTTGTACTCCGTACATATTAATTGGAACAGAAAAGAAATAATTATAGAACCTTTTTAATCAGATTTCAAACAGTTAATGAATGAAATAATTAAATATATCTAATCTAAAAAAATTGGGAGTTTTAGGAGCACTTTTATACGTTAACTGTTTAGCAATGGACATGATATGTGAATTAATAATAAGTTAAAACACTGGCAGCTATACTGTGTATCAATTATTTTTACTGTGCAATGTTTGATTTTTAGATTCATTATCTTATTATTATTAATTTTTATTAATATTATAATTATATGTTTATATTTATATATATGTATATTGCATATACACACATACACGAGTACATCTCCTTCCTCTGCAACCCACTTCTTCTCCGACCACCTTGCTGCCATCATGAAACACCACCGGCCACCATACACCACCTTTGGTTTCCTTTTCTTCTTCCTTCACCGCTACTATCTAGCATCACCATCACCCCTTATTGTCGTTGAACCAAGAACCACTTCTCATTACACCCATCGGCCACCATCACTATGGTCACGGCCACCACCACTGCAGACCAACCATCGAATCACCTTCTTCTTCGATCCACAACCACCTCCACTCCCTCACCACCACTCAACCACTATGAACCGCCACATGCTACAACACCTTGATATCACCTTAGTAAACCACCATAATTCACCACATGATAATCACCTTCAATCATCACTTCCACCATGAACAACCTGAAGGTATTTCATATACCCGAGAGACATATTAAATTAACGTGGCTAACATGTTATGATCCAAGTCGGGTCATACCCAATAACAAGCTTACCGACACTTTAAACGTACTTGAACTTAACGATTGGTTCATTAAGTAAATAGACTCTTGGACTTTAGAAAATCGGTTTTCTAAAATATTATCACTTGAGATAAATTATTTGGATAATTTATATTTAATTATTTAAAGGTTTAAATAATTATATTGTGTTATATTTTATAAGTTGGTTTATAAAATATATAAGTAACAAATGCATATTTTCTTTTAACAAAGTTTTATAAAACTACCAAGTTTTATAAAAATTAATACCACCTCCTAGTGGACTGCATTTTAAGTCTCCAAGGAGGACAAAATGTGCAAGGTTCTTGTTGCTTTCTATGGTACATTTACACATAAGAATGTCCATTGACCAAAAGACTAAATGCACATGCATACACACTCTCTCAAGTGATAGAAAAGAACCAAAAAAATACAGCTCCCTCCTGGCTTGCTGTCGTGACTGTTGGGCAGAAAAAAGGGGCTCTCAAGCTTGGTTCTTCAAGTGATAATCAAGTATAATTAAATCCTAACCATAGTATTAGGTGTTGGGTACAAGCTTGGGGTATAACCTCTTGAGGTCTCATTGTTTTGAGGCTCCATTTAACATCATATTTGAAGCTTACTGCTGCTGATTTTCCAGCAAGTTTAAGAAGGTTTCAAGCTTGTGTTTAAGGTGTTTAAGGGTCCTAAACATTAGCAAGCTCAAGGGTGTTGTTGGTGAATCAAAGGCTAGGGTTTTTCTTACTTGAAGGTTCAAGTTAGGAGCTTATTTCTTCATCTACATCATCTTCTTCATCCTTGTTCTTCACCTCCTTTTGGAGTAGGTACAACATCTTACTAGCTCTATTTTACATTTTAGTGTATTATTCAAGACTAGATCTTTTATGGAATTCAAGTTTAAAAGGCTTAAACTATACATGCATAAACTTTAAATTGCTTCCGCTTTATGTATACATATACACGAATTTACATACACTTAAAATGGGTTTTGTGACTTTGTTTATGTCATGAATTCCATCAATGGTATCTAGAGCCAAAGTCTTGTTAATATGCTTCTTGTTTTTGGCTAGTAAACTCACTTTCTTTACAATCTACCAACATGCATTAAAGTAGAATGTAAAAAATATTGAGTTTTGGTGGGGTGTAAGGTGATGGCCGAATTATTGGGTCCCAAAAATGGGTTTGGGATTTCAAGTTTGGCCATGTTTGTTGTTATGTTGTTGTTCACAATCGAGCCTAGACCGTGTGGTTGAATGTTTGGATGATTTGGTTGTTATTCATGATTTGTAATATTCATTCATATGGTTGTAATTATTTTGTAAATTTGGTTTGTAAAAGTTGTATTTGATCTTGTAATTTTGTATGTAATTTGTTCTATTTTGGTTTGTAAAATAGAATAGGTTGTTATTTCATTTTCTAGAAAAATTGTATTAGGATATGATTTTGTATAATGAAAGTGAAGATTCATGAAGAAGATTCAAGATGAAGCTTATGAAGTTACAAGTTTAAGTGGGAGGTTTTGGTAAAAATCTCTTACTTTGGTTAACCCTCTTAGGTGACATTTGTTTTTTGGCTAAACAAATGTCCACCAAAATGGCTCTTGATTGTGAACACTTTGTTATGCATGTTTGTGTATGTTTGTATGTTTGGTTGCTACAAGATCATCACATGTTATGAACTTGCATGATAAATTATAATTGGTTATAATAAAACATAACAAAATGACACTAATAATTGGTTATTAGACTTAAGTAAAATGGTTTATTTAAAAAGGTAATGAAATGGTTAAAACTAGTAATTGGTTACTAAAAGGTACATGAAAATGGGTTTTTCATAAACATACTACACACCAAATGCATGTTGGTGTATAGCACTTTGTTTTCTAAACTAGAATGTAGAAAACCTAAAATCCCTTAACTAAAACAAGGTAAACAAGTTAAACGCCATCCTTTTGTGGAAACACTTAGACATATTAGGAATCTCTTGATGGGATAAAGGTCACCTAACCGTCATGAGTGAACTAACATGAATAAGGTACACTTTGCATACATGTGGGATAAAGGTCACCTAACCACTTGCATGTTAAGTTTACATGTCTACACAAGTAGGACAACTTGATTTGGGAATCATGAACTTAGGGTCACCGAAGCATGAGGAACGAATAGGCGTTGATGGGATTAATATGCCATGCAAAAGGATTGCATGATCCCATAAATTAGAAGTTGCAAAAGGATTGCAATTGTCATTACGACTACCTAGCTAAATCAAATGACGGGATAAAGGTCACCTAACCGAAATTTGATTTACCGTTGGATTCTAACATTTAATAAAACAAATTAAAGGGTATTGTCTATTAAATCTAAATCAATACTTAAATGAACTTTGTTGAATTTTGTAGATGGCCGCAAATAACAACAACAACATGAACAATGCACCACTTAACTTTAACAACCTATCATTACGGTCTCTCCTCGAGAAAGACAAACTCAACCATACAAATTTTATGGATTGGTTCCGCAATCTTCGGATTGTCCTCAAACAAGAGGATAAAATGTATGTGCTTGAGGACCCCATTCCCGATCAACCGGATGAGAGTGATGTGGAGGCAATGGCCTCTTACGATAAGTATTGCCACGACTCCCTTCAAGTCTCATGCTTAATGCTTGGGACTATGATACCCGAACTCCAAAAGGATTTCGAGCATCATAGCGCATACGACATGATAACACAATTGAAGGAGATGTTTCTCCAACAAGCACGTGTTGAGCGTTTCGAAACGGTTCGGGCGCTTCATGCTTGTCGTATGGACGATACCCAATCGGTTTCATCTTATGTACTTAAGATGAAGAGCCTTATCGATCGTGCTAACCGTCTTAACCTTAACATATCTAATGAGTTAGCCACCGATCTTATCCTTAACTCCCTATCAAAGAGGTTTGATCAATTTGTAATTAATTACAACATGAATGGGATGGATAAGAGCATAGGTGAGCTTCATGGTATGCTTAGGACGGCGGAAACTAGCATGGGTAAAAGGACTTTACCCGTGTTAGCAATCGATCAAGGTGGGTCTAAAGGTAACACCTCTAAGCCAAAGGTGACTAAGAGAAAAGGACCCGCCCATCAAGGCAAAGGGAAGGGGAAGATGGTTACCCCAACCATCAACAAGGCAAAGAAGCAAAAGGTAGCCGAGAAGGCAAACCCCAAGGAAGACCCATGTTTCGGTTGCGGTGAGATGGGTCATTGGAAACGAAACTGTCCGGTCTATCTTAAAGAGTTGAAGGACAAGAGGGATGCAGGGCAAACCTCAGGTAATATATACATGGTATATATAGAGCTTAGTATTACTTCTTCTAATACATGGGTATTAGACACGGGATGTGGAACTCATATTTGCAATACTTTGCAGGGGTTCAAAAGAAGTGATCATAAAGCGGGAACATCAAGTCTCTATATGGGCAATGGTGCAAAGGTGCATGTTAAAGCTCAAGGAGAATTTGTTTTGAAGCTTCCAAGTGGATTGAAGCTTATTTTAGAAAATGTTTTGTATGCACCGGATTTATGTCGAAACATTATTTCTATTTCTCGCTTAAGACAATGTGGTTTCAATGTTAATTTTATTGATGATGATATCCATTTTTCTAAAGATAATGTATTCTATTTCAAGGCTTCGCCTTCAAATGGAATTTATGAATTGGTTCATGATGACGCATCATCGAGCTCTATATACCATACTAGCACCAAGAAACTCAAAAGGGATTTGAGTGATTCCTATTTATGGCATTGTCGCCTTGGACATATAAACAAGAACCGAATGCATACACTTCAAAAGAATGGACTTTTGAAATCAAATGAAATGGATTCGTTTGATGTATGTGAATCTTGTTTACAAGGCAAGATGACTAAAGCACCTTTCAAAGGGACTTATGAAAGGGCTAAAGATTTATTGGGATTAATACATTCGGATGTATGTGGACCCTTTAAACCCATGACTAGGAATGGTGAAAGATACTTTGTTACTTTCATTGATGACTTTAGTCGTTTCGGATATGTCTACTTATTAAGACACAAGGACGAAACGTTTGAAGCATTCAAAGAATATCAAAACGAAGTACAAAATCAACTCAATAAGACAATTAAGGTACTACGTACCGATAGAGGAGGTGAATACCTAAGCGATGCTTTCCAAGATCATCTTAGGAGTTGTGGGATTATCTCGCAACTTACTCCACCCGGAACACCCCAACTTAATGGAGTTTCCGAAAGGAGGAACCGAACCCTAATGGATATGGTTCGATCTATGATGGCTAGAAGCTCGTTACCTCTATCATTTTGGGGTTATTGTCTAAGCTCCGCGGCTCGTATTTTAAATATGGCCCCAACCAAGAAAGTGGAACGAACTCCTCATGAGATGTGGTTTGGAAAACCTCCTTCTCTTTCATACTTGAAAGTATGGGGATGTGAAGCTTATCCTAAGCGTTATGTAGCAAATAAGCTACATGCTCGATCCACAAAGTGTATCTTCATAGGATATCCCAAAGATGACATGGGATATTACTTCTATGATCCATCCGAGCAAACGGTATTTGTTGCTCGGAAAGCGGAATTCCTTGAAACCAAGTTCCTTATGGAAGGTGATGGTGAAAGGAAAATAGATCTTGTAGAGGTACAAGATCAAGCCGATGATACACAATTGGTTGACACTAGCACTCAACATGAGGATGTTAAAAATGATCAAGTAGATGATCAAGGTACACAAGACGTTCGAAGATCTAGTAGGATTAGTAATCCTCCTGAGAGATATGGTTTTCTCGTGGATGGTTGCTATACGGTTGATTTGGATGAACCGGTAAACTACAAAGATGCTTTATCAAGGATTGATAAAGATAAATGGCAGGAAGCCATGAACGCCGAGATGCAATCCATGTATGACAACCAAGTTTGGGAACTTGTTGAGCAACCTCCTAGCTCTAAGCTAGTTGATTGCAAGTGGATTTTCAAAATGAAAACCGACATACATGGAAACTTGGATACATACAAAGCTAGACTTGTAGCAAAGGGTTTCACTCAAACTCAAGGGGTTGACTATGATGAAACTTTCTCGCCTGTGGCAATGCTAAAGTCTATTAGGATATTATTTGCCATCGCTGCTCATTATGATTACGAAATTTGGCAAATGGATGTCAAAACTGCTTTCCTAAATGGATATCTTGAGGAAGATGTCTATATGGTACAGCCCGAAGGTTTTGTCGATCCGAAAAATCCTAAAAAGGTATGCAAGTTAAAGAAATCGATCTACGGATTGAAACAAGCATCTAGAATGTGGAATCATCGTTTTAATGAAGAGGCAAAGAAATTTGGCTTCATTAAAAATGGTGATGAAGCTTGTGTATACAAGAAGGCTAGTGGGAGCTCTATAATGTTCCTTGTGCTATATGTGGATGATATATTATTATTTGGGAATGATATAACCACAATGCAAGAAGTCAAAACTTGGCTAAAGAGTTGCTTCTCCATTAAGGATCTTGGAGAAGCACAATACATATTGGGGATTGGAATCTATAGGAATAGATCCAAGAGATTGATAGGTTTAAGCCAAAGTACATACATTGATAAAGTCTTGAAAAGGTTCAAGATGGAAAACTCTAAGAAAGGTTTGGTACCTATTCAAAAGGGAACCATTCTCAGTTCATCTCAGTGTCCTACCACGAAAGATGAACAAGAGAGAATGAAGAAAGTCCCATACGCATCTGCTATTGGGTCTATCATGTATGCAATGATATGTACTAGACCGGATGTGTCATGCGCTCTAAGCTTGACAAGTAGATACCAGAATAACCCAGGAAATAGTCATTGGACTGCGGTTAAATGTATATTGAAATACCTTAGAAGGACTAAGGATATGTTTCTTATATATGGGTCTGGTGAGGAGGAACTCGTTGTAAAAGGTTACGTGGACGCGAGTTTCCAAACTGATCGAGATGACTCCCGATCACAATCCGGTTATGTATTCATGTTAAATGGTGGTGCGGTCTCTTGGAAGAGTGCGAAACAGGAAGTTGTTGCGTTATCCACTACAGAGTCGGAGTACATTGCCGCCTCATTGGCAGCTCAGGAAGCTGCATGGATGAAGAAATTCATCGACGACTTAGGAGTGGTCCCTTCCATTCAGGACCCTCTTGAGATCTTTTGTGACAACGAGGGTGCGATTGCTCAAATCAAGGAACCTCGTGCTCATCAAAAGACCCGTCACATTGAGCGAAGATTCAACTACATTAGGGATGAGGTTGAAAAAGGAAAGATATGTATTCACAAAGTTCACACAGATCAAAATGTTGCGGATCCTCTCACGAAGCTCTTACATGGGCCAAAACATGAGGGACATGTTTGTGCATTAGGGCTTCGATATTCTAGTGATTGGATTTGATCTATTTATGTATTGTACCGGAACGAAATTATTCAAACTCATTAATATAACTGTGGTGTTAATTTATTTGAGTTATGTTCCTATTTTGCATATTTCATCCATGAATTAGCAATTATTCAAAATTTCCGTAGTCGATCACATTTGTGGGAACAAGTGTGAGGTTTAGACTATTATGAACTTGGATTGGTATACATTCATAGGTTGAATGTGCGGCAAGGCTGCAACCAAGGTTCATAGATATTTGTGGGAAACAAATATTGAAAGACCCGCTCTCAAGAATTACTGTATAGAGCCTTTGTGGTTGATCACATGTAACCTTGAGTAAAGGCGAATATCATTGTATCCTCTGACCTGAGATACATATTGGGTTCGGATATTCACCAAGTACTGTGCCTTGATTCTTTCCTTCGCTATTCTGAAACATGGTAGTACATAAAGAAGAACTCAGGTATATTACAAAGTGTATATCTAGGACGTATGTAGTCAAGATGGAATTTGTCCCTCTTATTCGTTGAGAGTCAGATGTCTAAGGCCTGATAAAGTTAAATCTATAAGAGAGTGGTCACTCTGTATCTCTTGGATTTGACATGACATCTAGGACGAAAGGATATAATGAAAGATTCACCTAATCATATTCGAGATGGGAACTCGAAAGGGATGATGTTATTGAATGGCACAAAGTCATAACATATTAGGGGTGATGGACGGTGTGTTAGGCTGTATCCATCACTTGCATTAATTTCTTATGTTTCTCGTGTAAGTGGGAGATTGAAGGTATTTCATATACCCGAGAGACATATTAAATTAACGTGGCTAACATGTTATGATCCAAGTCGGGTCATACCCAATAACAAGCTTACCGACACTTTAAACGTACTTGAACTTAACGATTGGTTCATTAAGTAAATAGACTCTTGGACTTTAGAAAATCGGTTTTCTAAAATATTATCACTTGAGATAAATTATTTGGATAATTTATATTTAATTATTTAAAGGTTTAAATAATTATATTGTGTTATATTTTATAAGTTGGTTTATAAAATATATAAGTAACAAATGCATATTTTCTTTTAACAAAGTTTTATAAAACTACCAAGTTTTATAAAAATTAATACCACCTCCTAGTGGACTGCATTTTAAGTCTCCAAGGAGGACAAAATGTGCAAGGTTCTTGTTGCTTTCTATGGTACATTTACACATAAGAATGTCCATTGACCAAAAGACTAAATGCACATGCATACACACTCTCTCAAGTGATAGAAAAGAACCAAAAAAATACAGCTCCCTCCTGGCTTGCTGTCGTGACTGTTGGGCAGAAAAAAGGGGCTCTCAAGCTTGGTTCTTCAAGTGATAATCAAGTATAATTAAATCCTAACCATAGTATTAGGTGTTGGGTACAAGCTTGGGGTATAACCTCTTGAGGTCTCATTGTTTTGAGGCTCCATTTAACATCATATTTGAAGCTTACTGCTGCTGATTTTCCAGCAAGTTTAAGAAGGTTTCAAGCTTGTGTTTAAGGTGTTTAAGGGTCCTAAACATTAGCAAGCTCAAGGGTGTTGTTGGTGAATCAAAGGCTAGGGTTTTGCTTACTTGAAGGTTCAAGTTAGGAGCTTATTTCTTCATCTACATCATCTTCTTCATCCTTGTTCTTCACCTCCTTTTGGAGTAGGTACAACATCTTACTAGCTCTATTTTACATTTTAGTGTATTATTCAAGACTAGATCTTTTATGGAATTCAAGTTTAAAAGGCTTAAACTATACATGCATAAACTTTAAATTGCTTCCGCTTTATGTATACATATACACGAATTTACATACACTTAAAATGGGTTTTGTGACTTTGTTTATGTCATGAATTCCATCACAACCGTCGGCAACCGTATCACCACCTCCTAAAATCACTGTTTTCGTTTCTGTTTACTAACCTAGAAGCACCACAGACCACCACGACCTCCCTCTCAATCACTTTTTCTCTCTTTCTCTCTCTCTCTCTCTCTCTCTCTCTCTCTCTCTCTCTCGTTTTGATTCTAAATCAAACAACCGAAGGAACATCACCACCACAACCTCAACTATCGAACAGCAGCTTTACTGCAACCTTGCTACTCGTCTGTTTCTGTGTTAAACGAAACCCATAACCCACAACATCTACAACTGTTACTCGTCTGCTTCTGTAATAGTAATATTGGCACCAGAATTACGAGAACCTCGTGAGATGTACACGTATCGTGTAATTTAAAAATGATGATGGCACTGTTTAAGCTGCTATTGCGGCTAACTGCTACTGCAACTTATTTTCTTTTTGTTTATGTTCGATTATTAGGAAGAAGATTTATGATGATGATAATTGGTTACGTGGTAATAAACTACGATGATGATACGCGTTAATTAATGGTGAACGATGATAGATGATGGTATAGATGATGATATAAAAACGATGAGGATAATAAATATTTACATCGATGATGATGTATGGCGGCTGCAACTTGCCTTTTTTTTTTAAAACAAAACCGCTGTATCATTTAAGCTGTATAGGGATTGGGCTGTTTGTGAGATCCAATTAAACATTTAAATAGGTTTCTTTTGTGTTGGGCTGCGATTTTGCATTTGGGCAGTAGTATTAGCTGTTGGACCGAGATGAAAATTAATGGGTTAAGTAAATCAAAGTCCGGTATTAATTTCGAAAAAAAGAACTGGAGCCATGGTTAAGGGTGTTTCGGGTGAGCGAGGGGTCACGGGTTCGAACCCGATTCGTGGTGAATCTTTTTCGGAAAAGCTTTTAAGGGTATACACATTTATTTTTATTTCTATTATTATTATTATTATTATTATTATTATTATTATTATTATTATTATTATTATTATTATTATTATTATTGTTAATGTTAATATAAATTTTTATTGTTAAGTTATTATGTTATATATAATTATCACTAATATTAAAAAAATAAAAGTATTATTAGTATTGATATAATTAATATAGTATTAGGTTATAATTATTATATTTAAAATTATTATTATTATTGTTATTAATATGATTATTATTATTGTTGTCATTATTATTGTTTCTATAAGTATTATAACAATTTTTATTATTATTATTATTATTATTATTATTATTATTATTATTATTATTATTATTATTATTATTATTATTATTATTACTATTATTATCATTTTTACTAAAATTATCATTTTGATATCAATAAAAAGCTATCATTATTATTGTTATTAGTATTATCTATATCATTATTATTAATAATTATAATTATAATTATGTAAATAAAAGTTTTAATGACGTTATTAAAGTTATAAGCATAAAAATGAAGATTATATATATATATATATATATATATATATATATATATATATATATATATATATATATATATATATATATATATATATATATATATATATATATATATATATATATATGTATACATATATACATATATACATATATATGTATACATATATACATATATATGTATACATATATATGTATACATATATACATATATATGTATACATATATATATATATATATATATATATATATATATATATATATATATATATGTATACATATATATATATATATGTATACATATATATATATATATATATATATATATATATATATATATATATATATATATATATATATAAATGAAAATATATTTAATGAAACTTATTAATCTACTATATATATAAATTACGTCACTAATAATAATATATTTGTTTGATTTCAATTATGTGTATTAATATATATACAAATGATATAGGTTCGTGAATCCGAGGCCAACCCAACACTTGTTCAATGTCGTCATATGTATTTTTACTACAAAATACAGTATTGTGAGTTTCATTTGCTCCCTTTTTAAATGCTTTTGCAATATATATTTTTGGGACTGAGAATACATGCGCTTTTATAACTGTTTTACGAAATAGACACAAGTAATCGAAACTACATTATATGGTTGAATGATCGAAGCTGAATATGCCCCTTTTAGCTTGGTAGCCTAAGAATTAGGGAACATACCCCCTAATTGACGCGAATCCTAAAGATAGATCTATCGGGCCCAACAAGCCCCATTCTGGAATTTGGAATGCTTTAGTACTTCGATGTTGTTTTATCATGTCCGAAGGATTTTCCGGAATGATAGGGGATATTCTTATATGCATCTTGTTAATGTCGGTTACCAGGTGTTCAATCCATATGAATGATTATTTTTGTCTCTATGCATGGGACGTATATTTATGAGAAATGAAAATCTTGTGGTCTATTAAAATGATGAAAATGATCGTTTATGATAAACTAATGAACTCACCAACCTTTTGGTTGACACTTTAAAGCATGTTTATTCTCAGGTATTAAAGAAATCTTCCGTTGTGCATTAGCTCATTTTAAAGATGTTACTTGGAATCATTCATGAAATATTTCAAAAGACGTTGCATTCGAGTCGTCGAGTTCATCAAGATTATTACTAAGTCAATTATAGTTGGATATATTATGAAATGGTATGCATGCAGTCAACTTTCGATGTAATGAAAGTTTGTCTTTTAAAAACGAATGCAATGTTTGTAAAATTGTATCATATAGAGGTCAAGTACCTCGCGATGTAACCAACTATTGTGAATCGTTTGTAATCGATATGGACTTCATCCGGATGAATTAGGACGGGTCGCTTCATTTCCAGCCAAAAGTCGCATCATTTCATGTATCACTTTTTCCTGCCATAATGAACGGTTGTATCTTTTCATTATTAAGTGCCAATATAACAAAATTACAGAATTTGATTTGGCATTTTTTTGCTTACACATTCACAACTCACAAAAAGCACAATTCTATGATAATCTGATTTGTGATTGCATTGCCAAAAACACAAATTGCGTTCTCGTCTTATCCCTGTAAAGATTTCAAGAAATCAAGGCAATCATTGGGTCAAAATACTTTATAGAGAAAGAGATTACACGATTCAAGAATCAATCAGGACAGTCAAATTCATAACCTATTTCTAACATTCAAGTCCAACTCTTTGTGTTGTAACTGATTTTGTAGAAGTTTAATTTGATTCCATAACGGAAGGAGAAGTTGATCATGTTTCTTCACCATCGTCGGCTTCACAATGTAATGCTTCTCAATGTTCAGATTGCAGCGTAGAAGAATTTGAGGACCCACATATTTCTTATGCGCTTGCTAGAGATCTAGCATGTTATGCTGTGAATTATGCCTCTGACATGACAAATGATGGTGGAAAATGGGGTTGTAGTGAGAAAGGTTGTTGTTAGTGGATATTTACGGATGGGATTGGAACTTAGACACACAAAACGGATTCACAGTAAACAAAATGTCGCAGGTTATTGATGGTGTAATTTTAGAAAGGGAGAATAACAATGTGGAGTCTGTACGTAACTGCCTAGTTCCAAAAAAGATTGAAATATTTATATGGCGAGCTAGGAGGGGTCGGATTCCGGTTCGGGTGGAATTAGATAAAAGAGGTATTGATTTACATAGCTTGAGGTGTCCGGTATATGATGATGGTATTGAGACGGTTGATCACATCCTTTTCAAGTGTAATTTTGCGAAAGATATTTGGCTCAAAGTGCTTAACTGGTGGGGTTATGGTCCGAGTAATTTCGGGTATGAAGACATGTTCTTAGGTACATTCGGTTCTTCGGCTTGTGATAATAAATGTAATGTTTGGCAAGCCGTTTGTTGGATAGCTTGTTACTTAATTTGGAAGAATATGAATTTTAAAGTTTTCAAGAACAAGGCTTCGACGGTTCCCTCGTTGTTAATGGAAATTCAAGCTCTATCTTTCGATTGGATCTCGCGAAGGCACAAAAAGCATAAGATGGATTGGCACTCTTGGTTTAATAATCCTTAGTCTTTCTATTGCAAGCTTTGCAATTTCGAGTATTGTTATAATGGCTGTTATTGTTTAGTTCTTCGTGGTTGGCTGTAAACATACGCACTTCCGATGTAATTTTCGTGATTAATTCAATTTACTTGCTTTTCAAAAAAAAAAAAGTAAAATATTATTTACATTAAAACAAGATTACGTTAAACATATTAAATAAAAAAACCATAATCTAAAATAAAAGTACTTCTAAACATAAATTAATAGTAGGATTACATAAAATAAAAATACTCCTAAACATAAAATAAATAGAATTATATAAAATAAAATATTTCTAATAAACATGTTTATCGACCAATCACTCACGAATTCAAACTCAGCACTTTCGTAATCGTAATTACGTCCAGGACTTTGATCGAAAAATAAAAGACACGACTCAATTTATTCTGAACATACCATGATTTTCCATAGTATTTTCAAATCATTCTTTGTCATGCATAAGAAAGTCAAATTTCTTGTTTATCGAAAATCAAAATGTCCGAGAAGACTCAGAGTATTTCTTCTTTTAGAAAATCACAAAACTTCGGTATATCGAGCATGCGTAGTTCAACAGCCTCATATGAATTTTTCATCCGATTTTCGTACGTTGTATAGTAGTATTCAATTTCACCTCAATAAAATACATCAATTGAAACAACATTGTTGCATTGAGTCATTTTTTTTTATAGTAAATAGATGAAGGATGAAGTTTAAGATTGTAAAGAATTGTATGTATTTTTGAATGAATTTTGTTAAAGAGTATATATATATATATATATATATATATATATATATATATATATATATATATATATATATATATATATATATATATATATATATATATATAGGTAAAAAATTAATTAATTATTATTTTTTATTCTAACGAATACATCCGTCCACAAATTACAATAACCCAGTCACCCCAGTGATAATTCAAAGCTTAGCATTTAAAGTATACCAACGCCTTAACAATTTTCAGAAGACGAACGGCCCACTACAAACGTTTGTGGGGTGTTTTTCTTGCCATGTCAGAGTGGGGTTGCAGAACAAACGATATATTATCCCTGGTCTTATGAGTACATACATTATGAGTTTTAAGTCATCACAACCTTTTTTGCATTTTAGCTTGTAACTAGTTGTGGAGCCCTCGCTTCGCGCCGGGGGTTCCGTTTTGAATGCGAGTTTAAAAAAAAATTGTTGATCTATTTTGTAAAAAAAAAAATCGACATCTAACATTGAAGCGTTGTTCCTTTGTAAAAGTTGCTTCTTTTAGCGTTCGGGTTTATTTTTTTTAAAAAAAAGTTACTTGATCTATTTTGTAAAAAAAAATATTTTTCGCCATCTTTTGGTAGCATTGAAGGGTTGTTCCTTTTATGAAAGTTGTTTTTTTATCGTTTGAGACAAAAAAAAAATAGCACAGTAGTAGTGATGTGTGCAGCGGTGGATACGAAATACTATTATTTTTACTACGAAATACTACGAAATATTACACAAGTTTTATTAATTTACGGATGGGATATACCTAAACCTTGCTACAACACTTATAGGCAGTGTACCTAATCGTAGAGTAGTGTAGTTTTTAGTAAGTCCGGTTCGTTCCACAGGGAGCTGGCTAAGTTTAACGCTATATTTATTTTACACTATATTTGTATAACTATATATATAAGTAATATTATTATTATTATAAAAGGGGGGTTTTACCGTTTAATGACCGGTTTGTCGATTTTAAATAAAACGTAAAGATAAATGACGATAATATAAATGACAGAATTTAAATTGCGATAAAGTAAATTGCAGTAATTAAAATGACAGTAAATAAAGGTACGATGAAATATGAAATTGTAAGACCCTAATCAGTTTGTACAGCAGTGTAAATATGTTACATAGATTGTAGGTGATGTTGTGCAGTTAAACAGAAGTCACTGAGTGAGCTGAGCCTAGTGCGCGCCGCGCACACTAAAGGGAGCACGCCGCGCACCCTTACTGTAGCCGGGTTCCAGCTTTTTAAATCAGATTTTTTGATGGGCATTTTGGCAAATTCACTTATGGACGGGTTAAAGACAGATAGGTCAGTTTGTGGAGCACCATTACTCCATAATCAACAACCTTATCACTTTAACTTTAATTCTAGAGAGAGATTGTGATTTTTGAGAGAGAAAGCTTAAATCCAAGAGGAATGAGCTTGTTTTGGGTTAAAGTTCAAGCATTAAAGTCGTTCATCTTATCTCTAGCTTCGTTGTGGTAGTTGTGCTATGTTCTAATTTTATTTTCCTTACTTTGATTTAGTGTAAGGGTTAGGGTTTGAGTAAATGATGAACACAAAACCCATTATTGGTGATTTTGGGTGTTCTTGGGTAAAATTGAGTCTTGAATACTAATTGGTGACTAGTCTAGGGTTTCAAAGTATTAAATGATGTTTATGAACCCTAATTGGTGAGTTAATTGCTAACACACCTAGTTATTTAGTAAATGGGTGTTGGTTAGTTAGTGGATGACCCGAAATGGGTGTGTTGTCTTAAAATGGTTATTTGGGTAATAAATTGACCTAGTTTGGAAAGATGGGTATGAATTACCCTAATTATGTATTAGTTGGTGTTGTTGGACCTTAATCACTAGCTTTTAAGTGATTAGTGGTGGTCTTGACTCTAATTGGGCGGTTTTGGTATAAATGGGCGATTTAATACATTAAGTCATTAAATGCTCATGTGTAAGTGTTAGTATTGAGTCCACTTAGCTTGTGTGTTGATCAAGTACTTATTATATTAGGTACTTTGCTTTGAAGCTTGTGGAGGTTGAAATCGTCATCTAATTGTTAAGGTGAGTGGAATAATTATATGCGTATGTATATAATGTATCTATTTGTTGTAGCGTGAAAGATGTAGTGTCGAGGTGTTAAGACACCACGTTTCACGTGAAGGGTGTAGCATCGAGGTGTTAAGATGCCACTCGGGTGTAGCATCGAGGTGTTAAGATGCCACCTAGGAGTGTAGTGTCGAGGTGTTAAGACACCACTCCTTAAAATAATGAGTGTTGCATCGAGGTGTTAATATGCCACTCGGGGTGATGTGCCGAGGTATTAAGGTGTCACCCTAGGGGTTAGTGGTGCGATGGCGTTTTCGCGAGCGCCGTTCCCTTGTACTATTGGTCGACCATGGTTACTTGTGTTGTAAGTATATTATATCATTTCGAGTTATATTATTATGCGGTTGTTGCTAGCTTGTGGTATTGGAGATTATAGCTTGTTAATGTGACGATAAGCTAATTGTGTTGCTAGCATGTTTGCGGTTTGTGTAAGTGTATGCAAGTAGGTATAATTATATATGTATTCGTATAATTATTGCATTCACTAAGCTTTGCTTACCCTCTCGTTGTTTACCATTTTATAGGTTCGGTTTTGGACAAGGGTAAGGGCATCGTATTGGACTAGAGATCCCGCTTGAAGCTAGGGGACGCTTTTGGCTTTAGTAGCTCTTGGAGTTTGACCGGTAGTTGGGTAGTTTAATCCCAAACGAAATGCTCATTGTGTAGTTTGGAACTTAAACTTTTTGGTGGTCGAAACTCTAAACTTGTATTAAACTTGTATTTTGGGTCGTGTGGGCCCTGCTTGTAAAACATCTTTTTTATGTTTGATTCGTGTTAGTTTTACATATATAAGTTTGTTGTGAAAAGCGTTCGGTCTAAAAATGTCGGGAAGTGGTCCATCTTTTTGTGTGTTAAAAACAGTTCGGACAGAAGCTGGAGTGCTCTGTGCGCGCCGCGCACTACAGGGGATGCGCGCCGCGCACTCCCCTGTCCAGCAGCTTTTAAATTTTTTTTTTTTTGGGACTGTTTATGGTCGGTTATCGAGTTGGGTTGTTACAAGTGGTATCAGAGCATGGTCTAAGGGATTTAGGCGACTTGAGATAGGTGCCTAGACTTAGACCTTATTGTGTGAGCGCTTTATGCGGGACTTGTAGGACTTTGGGTCTAATCGGGAATTGTTAGTGCATTGGTTTATGAGAATTAACCTTGTGCTAATTGTTTGTGTTGTGTTTAGCAAGCATCAAGCGAGATAGGCGTTGTACTAGCGAGTTAATGCGACGTGCTCGCGTAGTAATGACTAGCTACCATTATTACGGACGCAAGTCGTGTTAAACAAGCAATGTACGACGATTGTTGAGCGAGATGGAGTAGTGTGGCATATATGTATATACACATGTAATTGTCCTTTCGTTTTTGTGGTTTAACCTATTTCGTTTTATAGAATGAAGACGAGAAACGGTCCCGATCATGATAACGGAAGTACAAGCGAGGACGCCGAGTTTTCGGCCAAGGTTGAGGCCGTTTTTAAAAAGTTAAAAGCGGATTTTCTTACGGACGTCCGAAAGGTCTTTAAAGATTCGGTCGATGGGCAGGTGACCGATTTGATAAATGAACGAATGAAGGCCACTATCGAAGAGGCCCTTGATGCTAGAAACCTTTATCCTCGCGGTGAAGGAGGTGAAGGAAGGCGGGACTTCTATTATAAGAATTTCAAGGACACTCAACCCCCGATGTTTAATGGGGTGCGAGATCCTTTGAAGAGTACATGTTGGATCTCCGATATCGAGGGAGCTTTCCGTACCGCGGAATGCCCTCCTGAGAAGAAAACAAGGTTTGGTTCAAGCATGTTGCGGGAGGAAGCTAAGTTGTGGTGGGACGATAAGATCAACTTATATGGCGAAGAACAATGTATGAACTTGACATGGGAGGAGTTTAAGAAGGAATTCTTCAAAGAATACCGAACTTCTTCCGATCTTGATAGAATCCGGGACGAGTTGCACCATTTGCAACAAGGTTCAATGGACTTGGTCACACTCAAGTCTACCTTTTTGGCAAAAACTCGTTTTTGTCCGGAATATGTGGGTGACGATCACAAGCTAATGAAAGATTTCTACCGTACTTTGAATGATGAGTACAAGGGTAAGATTAGTCGGGGAAAGACTAAGACTTTTGAAGAACTATTCGAGTTGGCTCGGGGTTTTGAACCGGAGGTTCCAAGGAAGAGTGATTTCACTTTTTCAAAGAGAAAGTTTGAAGGTTTTAGTTACTCTAACTCTTCAAACAAGAAGAACAAGAACAAGAAGGGTTCCGAAAGTTTCAACAGCGTGAAGAAGGGCGCTACCGGTGGTTTTTCTTATGCGTGCTACAATTGTGGGCAACCGGGTCATATGGCTCGTGAATGTCCGAAACCATTTTCTGGAAACAAAATCACTTGTTTTAATTGCGGAAAAGAAGGGCATAAGAAGCCGGAGTGTCCCGACTTGCGCAATGATAAT
The DNA here is from genome assembly GCF_046630445.1 of Rutidosis leptorrhynchoides. Taxonomy (NCBI): domain Eukaryota; kingdom Viridiplantae; phylum Streptophyta; class Magnoliopsida; order Asterales; family Asteraceae; genus Rutidosis; species Rutidosis leptorrhynchoides. Next base: position 91,186,929 of record NC_092334.1, on the reverse strand, counting down.
GTTAAGCGGTTAGAGAAGGCGGCGGTTACGGCAAGGGGTCGAAATTATTTGATGACCAATGATGAAGCCAAGCAATCAAACGAAGTCGTCTCAGGTACTTTCGTGGTTAATTCTAATCCGGCAAGAATTCTATTTGATAGCGGTGCAAATTTGTCGTTTGTGTCTCCTAAATTTGTGCCTAAACTTGATAGACTGTTAGCTAAGTTAAGTCGTCCGGTAGAAGTTGAAATAGCGGACGGCAAGACGGTGTTAGTGGTTGATGTGTGTGAAAATTGTGATGTTGTTTTCGGTGCCGAAACCTTTAAAATTGATCTCATTCCAATGACCTTGGGTGATTTTGATATTGTCGTTGGTATGGATTGGCTCGATCGTTATAGAGCCGATATTGCATGTCATGATAAGTTTATTCGTGTGAAGACCCCAAGTGGGGGAGAGTTGATTATTCATGGTGATAAGCGAAGGAGACCGGTGCCGATATGCACTTTTGCACGGGCACGTCGTCTCGTTGTTACCGGTGGCATGGCTTTCCTTGCTCATGTTGTTGATACTCGCAATGAGCCACCACCCATTCGTGAAATTCCGGTGGTTAATGAATTTGAAGACATTTTTCCGGATGAGTTACCGGGTGTTCCGGCGGAAAGACAAGTTGAATTTCGCATTGAGTTGGTTCCGGGGGCTACCCCCATTGCTAAAACTCCTTATCGTTTAGCGCCGACGGAAATGCAAGAGTTGTTAAATCAAACCCAAGAGCTACTTGAAAAGGGTTTCATTCGACCGAGTGCTTCGCCATGGGGCGCTCCGGTTTTATTCTTGAAAAAGAAGGATGGTAGTATGCGGATATGCATGATTACCGGGAGTTGAATAAAGTGACGATCAAGAATCGTTATCCGTTACCTAGGATTGATGATTTGTTTGATCAACTTCAAGGTGCAACGTATTTCTCGAAAATCGACCTACGGTCCGGCTATCAGCAAATGCGGGTCCGTGAGGAAGACATTGAGAAAACGGCCTTTCGAACGCGTTATGGGCATTTTGAGTTTGTTGTGATGCCTTTCGGTCTTACGAATGCACCGGCGGCATTCATGGATCTTATGAACCGAGTGTGCCAACCTATGTTGGACAAGTCGGTAATAGTGTTCATTGACGACATACTAGTCTACTCGAAAAGTATGAACGAACATGAACATCATTTGCGTGAAGTATTGAAGACGCTACGAAAGGAGAAGTTGTATGCAAAGTTCTCCAAAAGTGAATTTTGGCTAAGGGAAGTTCAATTCCTTGGTCATATTGTGAACGAAAACGGTATTCAAGTAGATCCGGGGAAGATCGAGACGGTGAAGAGTTGGGGATGACCGACTACGCCTACGGAAATCCGAAGTTTTCCCGGATTGGCCGGTTATTATCATCGGTTTACCCAAGATTTTTCTAAGATCGCTTCTTCGTTGACGAAATTGACAAGGAAGAATGCGAGGTTTGTTTGGGAGAACGAGCAAGAAATTGCTTTTCAATTGTTAAAAGAGATGTTGTGTCAAGCTCCGGTGTTAGTGTTACCGGAAGGTGTTGAAGACATGGTGGTTTATTGTGATGCTTCCTTAAATGGTCTCGGGTGTGTTCTAATGCAAAGAGGTAAAGTCATCGCTTATGCCTCTTGACAATTAAAGGAACATGAAACGAGGTATCCGACTCATGATCTTGAGTTGGCGGCGGTTGTGCATGCGTTGAAAATTTGGCGCCATTACTTGTATGGTGTCAAGTGTACGATTTATTCGGATCATAAGAGTTTGAAACATCTCTTTAATCAACGAGATTTGAATTATCGCCAACGTAGGTGGATGGATGTGGTGAAAGACTATGATTGTGAGATACTTTATCATCCGGGTAAGGCGAACGTTGTCGCGGATGCGTTGAGTCGAAAGAGTCAACATCCGGCGATACGAGTTGGATCGTTACGTTTGATTATTACCAACGATTTTATTGAAAAGCTTGGTGAGATTCAAATAGAGGCTTATGTTCACAACAAGCATACAGAGCGAATCGTGGGCCAATCGGAGTTTATTACTATGGGTCCGCGTGGTTTGTTGTCTTTCCAAGGAAGGGTGTGGGTGCCTAAGATGGGTGATTACCGACGAGTGCTACTTGATGAAGCACATAAGTCAAAATATTCCATTCATCCGGGCGCGACGAAAATGTATCTTGACTTGAAGAAAGATTATTGGTGGCCGGGCATGAAGCGTGATGTTGTGAAGTATGTTGAGCAATGCGTCACGTGTTTGCAAGTAAAAGCCGAACACCAAAAGCCGTATGGTAAATTGCAACCGTTAGAAATTCCGAAATGGAAATGGGAGCACATTACCATGGATTTCATAACAAAGTTACCTAAGACGGCGAGAACCCAATTTGATACGATTTGGGTGATAGTTGACCGGTTGACGAAAAGTGCTTTGTTTCTTCCCATTAAAGAAGCAATATCGTCGGAGGCCTTGGCTAAGTTGTTTATCAAGGAAGTGGGCTCTCGACACGGGGTTCCTATATCTATTGTTTCGGATAGAGATACTCGTTTTACATCTCGGTTTTGGGAAAAGTTTCACGAAGATATGGGTACGCGATTGAAATTGAGCACGGAGTATCATCCTCAAACGGACGGTCAAACCGAACGTACGAATCAAACTTTGGAAGATATGTTACGGGCGTGCATTATTGATTTCGGTGGTAGTTGGGATGAGCATTTGCCTTTGGTGGAATTCTCGTACAATAATAGTAATCATACTAGCATCGGGATGCCACCTTATGAGATGCTTTACGGGCGGAGGTGTCGAACTCCCATTTGTTGGGGAGAAGTGGGTCAAAGAGAAATCGGGAGTACCGATTTGGTTTTAGAGACGAATAACAAGATTGATATTATTCGGGAACATTTGAGAAAGGCTCAAGATAGACAAAATTCGTATGCCGACAAACGTAGACGAACGATCGAATTTCAAGAAGGCGATATGGTGATGCTTAAGGTTTCGCCATGGAAGGGTATTATTCGATTTCGAAAACGGGGAAAGTTAGCTCCTCGGTTTATTGGTCCCTTGAAAGTTTTAGCTCGTGTTGGTGAAGTCGCGTATCGTTTGGAATTACCCGAAGAACTTGCGGGGATCCATAATACCTTTCATGTTTCCCATCTCCGTAAGTGTCTTGCGGATGATTCATCTTGGGTGTCGTTAGACGAGATTGAGCTAAATAACAAGTTGGAGTATGTTGAGGAGCCGGTTGCTATACTCGATGAAAAGGTTAAGAAATTGAGAAATAAAGAGGTGAGGACTTTTAAAGTCCAATGGCGTCGAAGTATAGGTTCCGAGTTTACTTGGGAGCCCGAAGAGTTCGTGTTGGTATATCTTCCCTCTTGTCATGCGGCTTGGATTGCGAGGACGCAATCCGAATAAGTAGGGGAGAGTTGTAAGACCCTATCAGTTTGTACAGCAGTGTAAATATGTTACATAGAGTGTAGGTGATGTTGTACAGTTAAACAGAAGTCACTGAGTGAGCTGAGCCTAGTGCGCGCCGCGCACACTAAAGGGAGCGCGCCGCGCACCCTTACTGTAGCCGGGTTCCAGCTTTTTAAATCAGATATTTTGATGGGCATTTTGGTAAATTCACTTATGGACGGGTTAAAGACAGATAGGTCAGTTTGTGGAGCACCATTACTCCATAATCAACAACCTTATCACTTTAACTTTAATTCTAGAGAGAGATTGTGATTTTTGATAGAGAAAGCTTAAATCCAAGAGGAAGGAGCTTGTTTTGGGTTAAAGTTCAAGCGTTAAAGTCGTTCATCTTATCTCTAGCTTCGTTGTGGTAGTTGTGGTATGTTCTAATTTTATTTTCCTTACTTTGATTTAGTGTAAGGGTTAGGGTTTGAGTAAATGATGAACACAAAACCCATTATTGGTGATTTTGGGTGTTCTTGGGTAAAATTGAGTCTTGAATACTAATTGGTGACTAGACTAGGGTTTCAAAGTATTAAATGATGTTTATGAACCCTAATTGGTGAGTTAATTGCTAACACACCTAGTTATTTAGTAAATGGGTGTTGGTTAGTTAGTGGATGACCCGAAATGGGTGTGTTGTCTTAAAATGGTTATTTGGGTAATAAATTGACCTAGTTTGGAAAGATGGGTATGAATTACCCTAATTATGTATTAGTTGGTGTTGTTGGACCTTAATCACTAGCTTTTAAGTGATTAGTGGTGGTCTTGACTTTAATTGGGCGGTTTTGGTATAAATGGGCGATTTAATACATTAAGTCATTAAATGCTCATGTGTAAGTGTTAGTATTGAGTCCACTTAGCTTGTGTGTTGATCAAGTACTTATTATATTAGGTACTTTGCTTTGAAGCTTGTGGAGGTTGAAATCGTCATCTAATTGTTAAGGTGAGTGGAATAATTATATGCGTATGTATATAATGTATCTATTTGTTGTAGCGTGAAAGGTGTAGTGTCGAGGTGTTAAGACACCACGTTTCACGTGAAGGGTGTAGCATCGAGGTGTTAAGATGCCACTCGGGTGTAGCATCGAGGTGTTAAGATGCCACCTAGGAGTGTAGTGTCGCGGTGTTAAGACACCACTCCGTAAAATAATGTGTGTTGCATCGAGGTGTTAAGATGCCACTCGGGGTGATGTGCCGAGGTGTTAAGGTGCCACCCTAGGGGTTAGTGGTGCGAGGTGTTAAGTGCCCTAATGGATGTTATGAACACCGATGGCGTTTTCGCGAGCGTCGTTCCCTTGTACTATTGGTCGACCATGGTTACTTGTGTTGTAAGCATATTATATCATTTTGAGTTATATTATTATGCGGTTGTTGCTAGCTTGTGGTATTGGAGATTATAGCTTGTTAATGTGACGATAAGCTAATTGTGTTGCTAGCATGTTTGCGGTTTGTGTAAGTGTATGCAAGTAGGTATAATTATATATGTATTCGTATAATTATTGCATTCACTAAGCTTTGATTACCCTCTCGTTGTTTACCATTTTATAGGTTCTGTTTTGGACAAGGGTAAGGGCATCGTATTGGACTAGAGATCCCGCTTGATGCTAGGGGACGCTTTTGGCTTTAGTAGCTCTTGCAGTTTGACCGGTAGTTGGGTAGTTTAATCCCAAACGCCATGCTCATTGTGTAGTTTGGAACTTAAACTTTTTGGTGGTCGAAACTCTAAACTTGTATTAAACTTGTATTTTAGGTCGTGTGGGCCCCGCTTGTAAAACATCTTTTTTATGTTTGATTCGTGTTAGTTTTACATATATAAGTTTGTTGTGAAAAGCGTTCGGTCTAAAAATGTCGGGAAGTGGTCCATCTTTTTGTGTGTTAAAAACAGTTCGGACAGAAGCTGGAGTGCTCTGTGCGCGCCGCGCACTACAGGGGATGCGCGCCGCGCACTCCCCTGTCCAGCAGCTTTTAATTTTTTTTTTTGGGACTGTTTATGGTCGGTTATCGGGTTGGGTTGTTACAGAAATAAAAGTATTATGCTTATTTAAACTTCCGTAATCATGATGTTTGACGTTTTGATTTTCATTTATTTATCTGGGTTAATTGTCCTTTGTCCTGAATTTATTTGATACCTATCTGATTTTTGTCCATAATAGTCCATCGGTCATAATTATAAAATGCTCGTCAAATTAACCTTATTCCCGAGGTCAAATATTCCAACTAATTATGGATTCGAACTGTAACATGGTTGTAATACTTTGTTTAATAATTAAACCAGGTTATCGACTACGTGTAATCCAAAGTTTTAAAACTTTGTTAACAATTACACCAATTATCCTTGAATGTAATCCACCCCTGTTTTAATGAGATATGAATATTAATTTACCCACTTGATCAGAATGAATAATCAATTACCCAACCCAGATAATTAATTAAATGATCGTAAAAGATGTCATATAAACGTCACTAAATAGAACATACATAATCATTTTAATAATTATTAGATTAACTAATTTGAAGATAGGTTCGACATATTCTAATGAGTTGTCATTCGATTAGACAATACCCCCTATCTATTAATAGTCAATAGTCCAATGTCCACAAGTGTCGGTCTTTTGTCCAAACCTTAATTATGGTACAAAATCTAATAACCCAATTTTAATTTTTAGTCCAACATCACGATTACTTTGGCTTAAATAAGCATAATAATAACTTAGTTACGAGACATCAATTTAAAAAGGAAGAACATAGCTTACAGTGGTGATTAATCGCGTAGCGTTGCACGGATAGAATTTCGACTTAAAACCCGTAAAACATTCTTAAAATAACCTTATTATTATTAACTTAAAATTAAAATTAAAAATATAAATATATATATATTGAGAGTGAGAGAGATTGATATCTTGTATACATAACTCGTCCGAAAAACTGACTTTTTATAGAACTTGGCCTGCTACAGTTACTCATGCGAGTGCATGGGGTTTTAGTGCAAATCTCATGCACTCGCATGGGCTCATGCACTCGCATGGGCTCATGCACTCGCATGGGTTTTATGCCTATTTCCCATGCGATCGCATGGCCGTCAGATCCAGCTCACATATTTTTTGTTTTCTTGCTTGTCAACATATTATATATATATATATATATATATATATATATATATATATATATATATATATAATTTATATATAATTTATATTATATATATATATATATATATATATATTATATTCTTGTGCATAGTTGACTTGTAATTTTCGCTCCGTTGTCTCGTACATTTATTCCCGGTTTATGTCTCGGTTTCGGATTTTCGAACGTCCTTGCATACAATTTAATATCTTGTACTTTGCATTTTGCGGCTCTTACTCTTGTAACTTTTTGATGTTTCTCATCAATAATTTGAACCACTTTGATTGTACTTTGTACTTTTTAGCTTTTTGATCATTTGCGTCTTCAAATCGTCGTTTTCTTCTTTTGTCTTCGCACTTATTTATTTAACCGAATATTACATAAAAATAGAACAATTAAAACTAAAAGCTTTACATATTGGAAGGATATTGTGCCTAAATATATGTTCATTTGAAGCACTATCAAATATCCCCACACTTGTGCGTTGCTTGTCCTCAAGCAATACATAACTTGAAATAAAATCATACTTCACTCGAATCACTTTTTTTATTCTCACACTTTATACACCAGTGATTTTGATACGGCGGTATGAACAATGATAGTAATGATGTGGTTTACAGTCCCACATGACTATAAAAATTTTGATCCTTTAAGGAAATTGGATCTTTATGAAAACATTTGATCTTTTAAAAATTCATTCTAGCTTTTACCCTAGATAAGTTTTCCGGAATAACCCTTCACCGGTGTTGCAAAATGTTTTTGTGGGTTTTGTGGGTTTTAGATTTTAAAATTTTAGCTCAAAACTTGCGGTTTTGTGTCACCCACTTGCTAACCTTGTATTAGGAAAGCAACACGTCCAGTATACTTGTTCCGTATATTACCTTTCGGTAAACTATCGTCCAGTTGAAAAGGAAAGCGTTGAACAAGCAACTGTTAAGGCAATGTCTCGTAACATGCAGATGTTCATGGTCTAAAACATGTCGGATGCAATTACTATCCTTTGTAGGAGCAATAGTAAAGATCACCCTATAATTTTTTCAGTCTGGCACAAGGTCCTGTCTTCGACCATGCTATGCAACCACCGTTCTTACGGTTGACACCCGATTTGGTTCAGGTGACCTAATGAATTCCAGGTGAATTCCTAGAATTTTACGTTCAATGGTAATGAACGCATTGAAAATAGGTTTTCAGAAAACAAATCGGTTTTAATTTGATCAAAATATTTTCTCGTTCAAGCTCGAGTTTAGATATCATTGAATTCTATGAGTTTGTAATTCTCAATCTTTAATGTCAATCTCAAGGATTGAGTAATATCAGGCTTAGAAGCTGATTTTTAATCTTTAAGGAGATTATCCTTTCTGGGGGTCTGATTTATTAGTCTTATCAAGCTAATTTGCACGGCGCCCTCCCCATTTTTCGAGACAGATCCTCTCATGGTTAGGATAAGTCTGACCACTTGGCGACCCTGTTTGATGCTGAGGTCCGTGGATTTCCTGCTGATTTTAGAGATGATTTTTCTAGATTTTTGTCAACCTACAGCTGGTCTGGATGACAACTTCCTGACCTAAATCAAGAAGCGCGTGTCTTTTTCCTGAAGACTTTACTTCCTTTTAATGATAGAATTGATTCATCGTGCAGATCCATCTTTCTTTCAAATATATTACAGTAAATTAGGTAAAACTGATTAAAATCGTCCAAAACAGAAGTACCTGTAATAATCTTGTACAAACATATGTGATATGTGTTTTAAATAACTTGGTAAATTCTTCTCACACTTAGCTTTTATTTATTTTTTTCTTTGCCTTTTTATTCTCCTCTATTCCATTTTAAATGAATTCTAACGTTTTGGGTTGTTTCTCCATTTATGTTCTCTCCGAGGTAACAATAATTTCGGCATTATCACCTAATTTTATCGTTCATAAACATGATTTTGAATTCATTTAGTTGAAAATTTTTCAAATTTTCACAAAATTTGGCAATTAAATTAAGTGAAAACCCGAGAGAATTTATAACTCTTCCCCACACTTGAGATCATGCAATGCCCTCATTTGCATGAAATCAGACTATAATTATAAATTCATGAGGGTGATTAGTGTAGAAAAGTGATTAAAAATACCCAGTTTGTAATTACTAAGGTCGTCGAATGATAGATGGATCGCCTCATCGTTTATTTCTTTTGTTGTAATTTCACATATATTTTGCGTCTTATCGTCAAAATTAGTAGCTTTTGCTGAACTTAATGTCAGTCTTTGAAAGTGCGCTGTTTTACCCTGTTTTGTACATAAGATAAACTACAAACATATATAATATATATATATATATAAAAATATATATATATATATATTTTTATAAAACCTTTATTTATTAAAACAATTTAAATGAATAATTTTTTAAAATTTTGTTTCATTTTACTTTAGGTAGTTTCGGTATGTTTACCTAGTCCGTCCCTCGACAAAATTTAAAATTTGTCGTTTTTAAAGCGATTGTTTTAAAAGCAAAGATTTTTTGGGTTTTTTTAATTTTTTTGGTATACTTTAGATCAATAAAATTAAAAATAATGATAACAAAATTTTTCGCCCCGCCCTCGGGTAAAGCAAATTCGATTCTATTATCTAGTCTTTAACTTACGACGAATTTTAGAAATCATTTTTTTTAAACTTAATGAAATAAAGTAATTTTTGTTTTTAAATTCACACAAAACTTAAATTTAAAAATGCATATTAATTTTATACAAAACCTACAAAACAAAAATTCAGAATGGGGGGAGAAAACTAGTTCTTTAGTGTCTGCTAGTGAAAAAGACCAATCGAATTCCATTCTCGAAACTACACGAGAACAGAACAACTAACTCTATATAGCATTTTTCTTTTAGAACATTTGAATCTCCCCACACTTAGGTAGTTGTGGTGTCGAAATTGTGATTAACTTCATCGTCAATTTCTCTTGGACCATAATCAACTTGCATATCTGTGACTTCTGCTTTAAGCCATTGGTCGAATTCCTGTGTAATATCCACAAATTCAACTAGTTTTGCCTTTTCTTTAGGCGAAAGATTGGATACTAACTGGTTACATAACTTAAAATTTCCCTTGGTTCTAGCATCGCGAATCTGTTTAATAAGTTTCTTCATTGAACTATTAATAACGGGGTCATTTAATTTCGTATCAACAACGGGGTTCGTTGTTATCATGTCATCATTAGGTTTTACTTCATCTTCCCCACACTTAGGCGTTTTATTATTGCTAAGAACTACCGTTGGAGTTGGTAAAACAATATGCTTCTTACCAATCATTTTTGTTGGTTCAATGGTTTTGGTTGGTGGAGATTTAGACTTTCGACTTACAAAAGTGATCGATTTTTCATCATTACTAAGTGTCATTCTACCCTCTCTTACATCAAATAACGCCCCGGTGGACGCTAAGAATGGTCGACCTAAAATTAGAGGAACGTTTGAGTCCTCTTCTATGTCAATGACAATAAATTCGACTAGAAAGGTTAAATTACCCACTTGAACAGGTAGGTTGTCAGCAATTCCAACTGGGTGCCTACTGGTTTGATCAAAGAGTCGGACACTCATCTCTGTTGGACTTAACTCACCTACTCCTAATCTCTTATATAATGAAAGAGGCATAACACTCACACTCGCACCTAAATCTGCTAGTGCATCATACATAACACAATCACTAAGTAGACAAGGAACAATAAATTCACCCGGATCACCCAACCTGGGTGGAGGTTTTGGTGGAACTGTCTTCACCGGGTTTACTTTTATGTTTTTGTTTCTTGTATTTTCTTATTCTTCTTCTTCTTCTTCTTTCCAGAGGTATCACAAACTTTATTACCTATTACTTGCTCATACTCAACTCCTTTTCTTGGAAACGGGATGGGTGGTCTGTATGGTGCCACCACTGGCTTTACATACTCGGGTGGTGGTGGTGTTGTAACTTCTTCATTGTTACTCACATCTAAAACCTTCCCATCTTCTGATGCTGGTTTTTCAGAATTTGTTGAAACCATATTAACATTCTCATTCCGAGGATTTACTTCAGTATTACTCGGTAGCTTTCCTTGTTCCCTCTCACTCATCATGCTAGCAAGAGTACCTACGTATTTTTCTAGATTCAAAATGGAAGCTTGTTGAGTTCTTAATGACTGATCAAACCTCTCATTTGTTTGGCTTTGAGATGTAATAAATTGTGTTTGAGATTCCATTAGCTTTGCCATCATTTCTTCTAGATTTGTCTTTTTCTCTTCAGTTTGTTGTGGTGGTTTATACAAGCTAGGTCTTTGTTGATTGAAAGTGTTGTTTTGAGTTGGTTGGTTATTCAGACCTTGTTGGTTGTACGAGTTATTGTTGGTTCCATTTAGATTGTAAAGAATGTTTTGATTTCGATTAAAGTTTGGCCTTGGCGGTTGATAATTATTTTGATAATTATTTCCCGGCCTTTGGTTCATGTAGGAAACATTCTCACGTTGTTCCATCGTTTGTTCAATGTGACAATCTTTCGTTAAGTGTGGTCCACCGCATTGCTCACAACTGATTCGTATTGCGTGAATATCTTTATTCATCTTTTCCATTCGTCTCTCGAAAGCATCTATTTTTGCGGAAACGGAATCAAAGTCATGGCTAGAATCGGCTCTAGCCGCTTTAGATGAACGAAAGATATCTTTTTCCTGGTGCCACTCATGTGAGTGGGAGGCTGTGTTATCAATGATTTTGTAAGCTTCGGTTGCGGTTTTCTTCATAATGGAACCACCGGCTGTTATGTCGATGTCTTTTCGTGTAGCAATGTCGCATCCTTGGTAGAATATTTGTACTATTTGATTAGTGTCTAAACCATGTTGCGGACATCCTCTCAATAACTTTCCAAATCTTGTCCACGCCTCATATAGAGTTTCATTTGGCTTTTGCGTGAATGTAACAATTTCTCCTTGAAGTCTTACGGCTTTAGATGCCGGAAAGAATTGTTTAAGAAAATTTTCAACTAAAACATCCCATGTATCAATTGCCCCTTCAGGTAATGATTCTAACCAATCTTTGGCTTCTCCCTTTAAAGTCCAGGGAAATAACATGAGATAGATCTGTTCATCCTCAACTTCTCTGATTTTGAATAGAGTACAGATCCTATTAAATGTTCGAAGATGTTCGTTTGGATCTTCTTTTGGCGTACCACTATATTGGCATTGATTAGTTACCATGTGTAAGATTTGTCCTTTGATTTCATAATCTGGTGCATTAATATCTGGCTTAATAATGGCGTGACCTTGGCCCGTGCGTGTGGCTCTCATTCGATCTTCCATACTTAGAGGTTCCGTTACTTCCATAATTGAAATTGTTGAATACGAATCACTAGAGGATTCTGATTTAATGGTTTGTGGTTCAGGAGGAATGATTAGTGGTTCTGGATCTTGGAATTGTCCTTGAATATCCTCCGGGTTCTCAATTGTGAGGTCGGGTTCAAAAAATGGATCATCGAAAATTTGAATTGGAGTACTTGGTCGACTAGATGACGATTCTAAAGAAAAATCAACGGCGACAATATTGGCTAGATGTCTTGATCGAGTTACAGGTGGTGAACGTATGAAAGGTGGTGAACGTTTTGCTCGGTGCATTCACTGAATATCCTATTAGTTATAAAAGATAAAAATTATATAAGCTATCAAATTAATAGACTTTTCTGATTTTGCCCACGTTTCGAATAGCCAATAGATGCAGCAGGTAGCCAGGACCCTTTAAATCGGAAGCCCACAACTCGCCACTAACAAATCCAACTATTACTACGAACCAGAAAATTTTGGATGTCTATCAATTTAACCGCTTAAAATAATTTTTCGTTTTGAAATTTTAGAGAAGAAATAGAAAAAATTCTAAGTCCTAAAAACTAGAGCGTCGAGAAATAAGAAAGAAAAAGAATGCGTCGAAAAATGTCGAAAAATAAAAGTCGAAAAACAAATGTCGAAAAACAAACAGTCGAAAAATAAAAATAAGAAAATAAGCGTCGAAACTTAAAAGTCTAAAAACTAAATCTAAAAAGTTGCGCCTAAAGGTATTAAAGCTTAAAAGGAAATATATATCCAAAACGGCAATAACTTAAAAGGCACTAAAATATATAAACGGCGTCGCAAAATTCTAAAGCACCTAAATCTTAGTCTAAAGAAAAAGCACTTAAGGGATTTTACGGCAAAGCCTAAAAAAAATCTAGAAATAAAAATAACTACGGCAAAATACTAGTCTTAAAACTAATTACGAACGAAAAATATACGAATAAGTGATTAAAATATACAATTTATAAAAAGATATAAAAAGTGATAATATTACTTATTTTTATAAAAATATTATATTATTATTATTTTATAAAAGTATTAATTAATAAATTAATAAAACTAATTAGAACTTAAAAATACAAAATAAATAAAACTAAACTAAATTATTATTAAAATAAACCCTAATTAGGTAATTAATTAATAATAATTATTATTAATCCTAACCCTAATCCGTACATACTAGGATCAGAGCTGTCCCGTCACACCATGCGGTCGCATGGATTATACGTGGTAGGGTCATGCGATCGCATGGGATCGGATACCAGGCCAGAAGTTGGGCTTCGACAGGCTCGGCCCAGTTCCAGTTTTAATTATATATATATATATATATATATATATATATATATATATATATATATATATTTTTTCTGATTTAAATTTATAGAAAATAATACGTAATTTAAATAAAACTTATATTTAAAAAAAAAGTTGCTTATTAGTTTTTATAACTTTTAACAAAAGTAATAAAAAAATATAAACTTTTTAATTTAAACACTTAAAAATATAGAAATATATATTTTTTATGTTTTTATATATTTTTTTAAAACTTATATATTTTTATAAAAATAGCTTACAAACTAATTTTTTTTTTTTTTAGAATATAGCGTTTCGCTTTCGCTTCCCCGGCAGCGGCGCCAAAAACTTGATGTGTGCAGCGGTGTATACGAAATACTATTATTTTTACTACGAAATACTACGAAATATTACACAAGTTTTATTAATTTACGGATGGGATATACCTAAACCTTGCTACAACACTTATAGGCAGTGTACCTAATCGTAGAGTAGTGTAGTTTTTAGTAAGTCCGGTTCGTTCCACAGGGAGCTGGCTGAGTTTAACGCTATATTTATTTTACACTATATTTGTATAACTATATATATAAGTAATATTATTATTATTATAAAAGGGGGGTTTTACCGTTTAATGACCGGTTTGTCGATTTTAAATAAAACGTAAAGATAAATGACGATAATATAAATGACAGAATTTAAATTGCGATAAAGTAAATTGCAGTAATTAAAAAGACAGTAAATAAAGGTACGATGAAATATGAAATAAAAGTATTATGCTTATTTAAACTTCCGTAATCATGATGTTTGACGTTTTGATTTTCATTTATTTATCTGGGTTAATTGTCCTTTGTCCTGGATTTATTTGATACCTATCTGGTTTTTGTCCATAATAGTCCATCGGTCATAATTATAAAATGCTCGTCAAATTAACCTTATTCCCGAAGTCAAATATTCCAACTAATTAGGGATTCGAACTGTAACATGGTTGTAATACTTTGTTTAATAATTACACCAGGTTATCGACTGCGTGTAATCCAAGGTTTTAATACTTTGTTAACAATTACACCAATTATCCTTGAATGTAATCCACCCATGTTTTAATGAGATATGAATATTAATTTACCCACTTGATCAGAATGAATAATCAATTACCCAACCTGAATAATTAATTAAATGATCGTAAAAGATGTCGTATAAACGTCACTAAATAGAACATACATAATCATTTTAATAATTATTAGATTAACTAATTTGAAGATAGGTTCGACAGATTCTAATGAGTTGTCATTCGATTAGACAATACCCCCTATCTATTAATAGTCAATAGTTCAATGTCCACAAGTGTCGGTCTTTTGTCCAAACCTTAATTATGGTACAAAATCTAATAACCCAATCTTAATTTTTAGTCCAACATCACGATTACTTTGGCTTAAATAAGCATAATAATAACTTAGTTACGAGACATCAATTTAAAAAGGAAGAACATAGCTTACAGTGGTGATTAATCGCGTAGCGTTGCACGGACAGAATTTTGACTTAAAACCCGTAAAACATTCTTAAAATAACCTTATTATTATTAACTTAAAATTAAAATTAAAAATATAAATATATATATATTGAGAGTGAGAGAGATTGATATCTTGTGTACATAACTCGTCCGAAAAACTGACTTTTTATAGAACTTGGCCTGCTACAGTAACTCATGCGAGTGCATGGGGTTTTAGTGCAAATCTCATGCACTCGCATGGGCTCATGCACTCGCATGGGTTTTATGCCTATTTTCCATGCGATCGCATGGCCGTCAGATCCAGCTCACATATTTTTTGTTTTCGTGCTTGTCGACATATTATTATTATTATTATATATATATATATATATATATATATATATATATATATATATATATATATATATATATATATATATATATATAATTTATATTAATTATATATATTATATTATATTCTTGTGCATAGTTGACTTGTAATTTTCGCTCCGCTGTCTCGTACATTTACGCCCGGTTTATGTCTCGGTTCCGGATTTTCGAACGTCCTTGCGTACAATTTAATATCTTGTACTTTGCGTTTCACGGCTCGTACTCTTGTAACTTTTAGACGTTTCTCATCAATAAATTGAACCACTTTGATTGTACTTTGTACTTTTTAGCTTTTTGATCATTTGCGTCTTCAAATCGTTGTTTTCTTCTTTTGTCTTCACACTTATTTATTTAACCGAATATTACATAAAAATAGAACAATTACAACTAAAAGCTTTACATATTGAAAGGATATTGTGCCTAAATATATGTTCATTTGGAGCACTATCAAGTAGCGTGGTGAGTGTTGTATTATTCAATATTTTTAGTGTCAGTGATGGGATAAATAATATTTTAGAATATAGGTATAAAATTGGGGGGGGGGGGGTTCGATTTGTATTTTAATGAAAGTTAGGAGGTTGAGTATGTGGAAAATGAAATATTAAATAGTACTATAAAATGGAGGGGTTCGATTTATATTTTAATGAAAGTTATGGGGTTGGGTGTTTGAAAAATGAAATATTAAATAGTAATATTCATAACTAATAAGACAAATTTTGTCTATTAGTTATATTAATAATAGTAATAGTAATTTGGTATAATATATGTAACTAGCCTCTGCACGTAAAGTACATAACTATATTTCAATCACCATTTACTACAGGGATAAAGTTTTTTAGATTAGCGAAGAAACCCCTTATGAACGAGCACATTCACTCCCTCATAGAGGGTAAATCTCGGATAATCAAACCTCCCGAGAACGAGACCTGATACCGGGTGAATTACGCATTATGCGCACCCTCTTGTCACACTCCCTTTCTGAAACAAGGAAAAAGTTCATAACTATATTTCAATCACCGCTTATTACAAGGACATGTCAAAATGTGTGATTTTAGTATTGTAGGTTAGAGTCACAATTTTAATTTAGCAGAAATCCCTGATCATTATCATTTTGTTATCGTGTGGCTACTTAACAATTGTTGATTGTTGTTTGAATGTGAATGATTGATTGTTTTTTGGATTTTTAATGTCAAAATTACCTAATTTTTCATTAGGTGCAATGCATATGTACTTATTTAACGAAATAAATTAACTAACGTTAAGTTTAGACCACGAGCGTGCATTTTAAAAATATATAAGGACCACCGATATATTTTTTCGGTAAGCCACGTGGCTCAATGGTATAATTAACTCTTATTATTATTATTATATTATTATTATTATTATTATTATTATTATTATTAAATCATAACTTTAGTGAATGAGTTTGGACCCTTGGGTTAGCTTATTTATTTTTTTTTTTTTTCAAGAAAATGAAGAAGATAAATAAAAGAGTATTCCTTACCATGTACAAAATATGTCACCATCTTATAGAAAAACAAATAACTTTTGAAAGAAATACCCAAACATAAAAAACGTGTAGAAGTCAGAGATGAAAACATGGAGAAAGAGACGCAATTACGCGTAGACTTTGTTTTTCTAAAGTCAAACTCACAAGCACCATCTAGTTTGCAGCCAAATAAAAATCAAGTATCATAATCATTCAGCGTTGACTATATGTGTTGACTTGTGAACACTACATACGTACGTGGTCCATAAGACGAACCAAAGTCAAACCCAACAACTCTAGTTCTTCCTTAGTCAATTTCCATTCTGTTTTTTCTCCATCTATAAGATGACTATAAACAATTAAAAAATCATCAGTTTATATCTGTAGCTATAACAGATATTTGCATTAAAATAAGGTGTATATGGATAGATTGTGCTAGATGACAAGTTGGGTGCAAGCTATGTAGAAGTGAATGCATGCCCATGTCATGCTTTCATATAGATGACAATTTGGTATGTGTTGCTATTTGTGAAGCGAACCGTAGCCGTTGGATGCTTAAAGCCTTCCACAGTCACTCCCTTTTTAATTTATTACTGATATATATCTATATTTGTTTAATTATTTTTCGGCCGAAAAATAGAATTGAAATAAATGATTCAACGATATACTTCGTAGACAGTGACACGTATAGTTTATAAGGATTATAGGACCTAAACAATAAGATTTTTTTTTTTTTGAAAGGCAAACTCACTCACCCACCTAATATTAACACGAATTTATACACCACGAAATGTCATAAGCAGGACTCGAACCCTCAACCTCAAGGATGTAAAGGTGAACTCGATACCGCCAAGCCATTGGCTCTTTGGTCCTAAACAATAAGATTAATCACTAAGATTAATCATCCACTTCGACAAACGAAAGACAATAATAAAAAGAATGAAAAAACGCGAGATTTAACGTGGTTATATGTAATCGAATGTCGATTACTTTAATCCACGGACCAACTAAGGAGATTTTATCGATATAATTCGTAGATACTGATTTTGGTTACAATAGGATGCTTATATAGGCCAAAAACAACAAAGAAACACCTTGGAGAACAAGAAAACGTCAATCTGAAAACTTTCCGTCAGACCAAGCCGCGCCGCGCCTATATGGGGCCGCGCCGCGCCTCAAAGGCAAAACTCTGGACAGTATGTTTCTTCAATTTGATGCTCTGTTCACGTGTTAGGCCGCGTCGCGCCTTCCGAGGCCGCGGCGCGCCTCCCTGTTCCTCCGAATCCTTTTGTTTTGATATTCTTCACATCCAACATTCTCCCACTTGAAGATAGTCAAAACCATGACTCACATTGTCAACCCATCATATAAACTAACCAAGATCGCCAAAGCACCCTTTACCGCCAAACTCCATTTGGGACACACACACTCCTATCACATATGCCGTATAAGCAGACTTTCGATACAAGGTCTTCAACACTTCTTGTTAGAATCGAATCACCGTCTCTCTATCTCCCTAGTCGGTCACCACCTTCTCATTAGTTCATGAGATGACCCATTGAGGCTATACAAAACCTCAACTTGTCCATTGACACCACCTTAGTGAACATATCCGCGGGATTCTTCATACCAAGGACTTTCTCCAATATCAAAGTACCATCCTTAATACGTTCTCGAATAAAATGATACCTCAAATCAATGTGTTTCGTACGATTATGAAACACCAGATTCTTCTCGAGATTGATTGCACTTTGGTTGTCACAATATAAGACGCAATTGTCTTGTCTTTTACCCAACTCACACAAGAAGTTCTTCAACCAAACA
The DNA here is from genome assembly GCF_046630445.1 of Rutidosis leptorrhynchoides. NCBI lineage: Eukaryota > Viridiplantae > Streptophyta > Magnoliopsida > Asterales > Asteraceae > Rutidosis > Rutidosis leptorrhynchoides. The sequence continues at coordinate 91,168,526 of NC_092334.1, read as the reverse complement.
AGCTCTTTAGAAGCTTCTGCAATAGCCATATACTCGGCCTCGGTGGTCGACAAAGCAACACTCCTTTGTAGTCTAGACATCCAACTAACCGTCGTCTTACCAACCATGAACACATATCCCGTAGTACTCTTACCTGAATCACTAAATCCACCCAAATTTGCATCCGCATAACCTCTAAGTACAACATTGCCCTTAGTGAAACACAATCCCATACTAGAAGTACCTTTCAAATAACTAAGCAACCATTAGACCGCTTCTCGATGCTCCTTCTCCGGATTAGACATATAATGGCTTACAACTCCCAATGCATGAGCTATATCCGGTCTTGTACAAACCATGATATACATAATACTTCCCACGGCCGATCTATACGTAACCTTTTCCATCTCCGCTTTGTCTTCTTCCGTTTTAGGTGATTGATTCTTCGATAACTTTAACGCGCTACCCATAGGCATAGAACGAGCCTTTGCTTTATCAACATTAAACTTTGTTACTATTTTCTCAATATACTTGGATTGAGACAAGTATAATGATATGGCCAAAACGGACGGTTTTGTTTGTGCGGTGTCGTCAGGCCGCAGCACGTCAGAATCAACCACCAAGGGGGTGGGTACTGTTTTAAATTTATATTTAGCGGGGCCTAAATCGTACTACTCCTTAGTATGAGTAAGGGAAGTATGAGATAGAGTCGTATTTTTGAGATATCAGTAAAATCGAACCTATTTTTAAGCCTAAGATAGTTAGGAAGGAGTAGTGGTTACTTAATTTTAGGATTTTCTAATTTATAAGACAGATAAAGTAAATGCGATAAAATTCGTAATTCAGATAAGGTTAAAGTGAGTGCATACTATGACTTCATCAGTTATTCTGCCGAGATTATGGAATGCTGCTCATGAATAGGCAGAGGCCTTGTATTCATTACACTGGTCCTAAACGCCCCTGTCATAAGACAAGTCACTGGGTACTGCGTCAGGCTTGAAGATTCTGAATAGACAGCAACGTCCCTTACCCCCGCTGCCCGTGCAGTCTGACTACAGGCATACACGTTCAGATGGCTCATCCAATTGAGCGAATCGGTTGGGTGACGTATTAACATTCAACAATGGTCTAAACTTTCTTAAGCATAATAGAATACATGGTTTACCATATCCGAGAGACGAGTTGTGTTTCAATGCTTTCGTTAATGATTGGTTTTAAAAGATAGTTAGGCCCTTAAAAAGAGTTCAACCATAAAGAACACCATGGCCAAGTCAAGCTGACTTCCATGAACACGTTCGGTTATCCTAACAGTCCAATCCTTTATGTGTCTAAACAAACAGTTCCTTAATTAACTAAGAATCCCTCAAGTGGGGTGCAATGCTTGAGACCGCGTTATGGTGCAGTGTACTAATCAACACTGACCGGGTTCCATGGCCTTACTTAGCAGAGGTACAGCTTACAACAACCGCTGTGCTTCAGCGTGCACTTACGAAGTTTATATGCTTGGTGACTACACTAGCATGGTCTGGGACCGACAATGTACTAAGGTTCTAGTCAGATGTTTCACTACGAAAGAGTCCTCAGTTGGAATCCAAAGCTCGATAGACTTACTACAACCGGTGTGCCTCAGTCGATCTTACATTGTATCCGATAGACTTCTCTTACCAAGGGGTGACACGGATAGTGTACTCTGAATCGGGGTTTGCGACTTCCCAATAACAGAGCTAATAACTACGTTCTATTAGTTGGAAAAGCGATTGAGTTTAAAGCATAATCGGAAAGCATTTCAACAGCATACACAAGCCATAACATTATTTCGGCATTATAACTGCTTACATCATAGCGAACACTAAAGATAACTACTCGCTAATCATGGCAACAATATCACAGAACATAATGATAGAAGACATTATATAAAGATAAGGGATATAAGTACCAGTAGATTAAACGAGTTCCGAATACAAAAGTGACAACTTCAAGACTCCAGAGCACTCCTAATACAATCTTCGGCGTTCTTCTCCAGGTACTAGGTTTCCCGCACGGAGTTGAAGGCCTTGAGAGTATGACTAATATTGTACAAGAGAGAGAGAGAGAAGTGAATTGAAGTGTGTGTTGGAATGAATTACAAAGACCCTTTAAATAAGCACAAAATTTGCCTGCAAACGGCTGGCAGGCCGTTTGGAAAGCTGTTTGCAGGGCCCATTTGCTGAGGCAAGCCGTTTAATGAGGCCGTTTGTTCTGTCCGTTTGGCAGGCCGTTTGCCACACTGGCAGCCCGTTTGGCAAGCCGTTTGGCTTGTTGATTCCCTGGATCGTGATAGGTCAGATCATGTTGAGATTAGAAGAAAAGACAAGTTAGAATGAGATTCGGTAAGTGTAAAGGAGACTTGGTATGAGAGAGAATCAATAAGATTTACATTCCACAGCTTCTAGAACTCAGTTACAATGCAATGACTATCTAATTAGGACTACTTAGGTTCCTTATATAGCCCTCTTTTAAGGAACCATCATTTAAGCTTATTTCACATTAACACTATATAACTTCGGGGTCCTAACAATCTCCCCCTTAGTGTTAAATGTGAACTTTACAATATAATCCTATTGAGTAATCTAAAGGAACTTTGTTCCTCTGAAGTGAACTTTGGTTTTAAATCCCTTGAGATTCTCATATCTTCATATGTTCACTCTTGTCTTTAGATGACTTTTCAATCTTGTGAGAATGTATTTAACAATCTCGTAATCTTCAGTTGAATAGCAGTTATTGATCAATCTCCATCTCAAGTATTTGAAAGCATACATCAACGTTCCGTCTGAGTATCTTCTGAAATCTGAGACTCTGATGAAGATCTTTGTATAATGAGAATTGACAAACACAAACCCATAAGGACAATCACTCACTTCAAGTAAGGACATATATCTTAGCCCTTCGATTACTTGATTTGGCGGTTTGATTCCGAGCTTTTTGTGTCCAGATTCTAACCCCATCTGAAAATCGTGAACAGACATCCATCTCATCGAGTCAAGAATAAATCTGTAGACTGCCTTCATCGCAGTAGCATGATAAATTGTTGCAGATTCATTCAAGTCAATCAAGTAATTGTAGATGAAAATAATGTCGTCCAACTTCAATCTATCAAAATCTGCTTCAGAGAACTGATAATCCTCATCATCCATTCTCGTTACCTAAAACACTGGCATCTTCACTCCATCCTTATTAATCATCAAAACCTTATTTATGCGTTTGATCTCTGAATTTCGCTGCTCTTGAAGTTTTTCTTCATTCTTCAATTTAAATTTGTTGCGAACACTCAGATAAGCGTTGAGATATTCCGGATTCTTATGATATTTCCATGCACCCAGAACACTCATTGATGCAGAAAGGACGAGATCAGAATCACCATAGATTCTATACGCTTGTTGTTCAATTAATGGTGAACGAAGAATCATCTTCTCTTCTTCCTCACTTAGTTGGAAATCAGCATCACACTCAAGAACAATCTCTGCAATTTGAAATGGAACATTCAGATCAGGAGGAGTCGTAGTATCTTCCTTGCTGTTAGAGAAAATCTCCTTTTCAAAGTGTATCCCAAATTCATCAGTTGGAGATGACAAGTTAACAAATTGATGATCATTGAATTCATTGGCGACACTCGACGACCCCTTCAAAATATCTTCAATATTATCAAAGTTTTGATTGTCCTCTTGAGCTGACTTATTCTCTACTTGATCAGCTGAATCCATAATCATAAGCATCCCTGAGTCACCCTCTCTCTGACCTTCCGATTCATCTTTCTAATCAACATAATACACCTTCGCTGAACTTATCACAAGAATCTGAACGTCAGATTATCATATTCGATTATACCGAATCTAATTCAATATACCGAGAGTGCTCAGATTCTGTAATCTTCAATCTCTGGATCGATCTAGTGATGTAATATCTCTCCCTGGAAGCTCTGATACCAAATGATAAATCAGATCATGTTGAGATTAGAAGAAAAGACAAGTTAGAATGAGATTCGGTAAGTGTAAAGGAGACTCGGTATGAGAGAGAATCAATAAGATTTACATTCCACAGCTTCTAGAACTCAGTTACAATGCAATGGCTATCTAATTAGGACTACTTAGGTTCCTTATATAGCCCGCTTCTAAGGAATCATCATTTAAGATTATTTCACATTAACACTATACAACTTCGGGGTCCTAACAGATCGCAACTTGATTTCTTGTCTTTCACCGTTTTGCTCTAGAATCTTCGTTTTAGCTCCGATTCTCTTGATTCTTTTTGTACCGTCTTCGTAATTACTTGTTCTTCAATTCTAATCGACGAAGTGGGTATTTTGCCGATAAAGTTCGAATCTTTCTTGTTTTTGGGCCTTAATACCGGGGTGAAAACGTAACTTTTTAGCCGATATCATATAGAACACCTTTAGCACGATCACGCACAATACTCATTCCAAGTATTTGCTTAGCACTACCAAGATCCTTCATCTCGAACTCTTTTGAAAGCATACCTTTCAACTTATTGATCTCGGACATGTGGGAACCTGCAAGCAACATGTCATCAACATATAACAATAAGATTATGTAAGAAAACTTGAATTTCTTCAAGTAACAACAATGGTCCGCTTCACATTTTACAAAACCAACCTTCTTCATAAACTTATCAAATCTCAAGTACCATTGCCGTGGTTCTTACTTCAATCCATACAAACTTTTCTTTAACATACAAAACCACTTCTCTTTACCCATTACCTCAAAGCCCTCGGGTTGCCTCATGTAGATCTCTTCATCAAGATTCCCGTGTAAGAATGCGGTCTTCACATCTAGTTATTGTAGATGTAAGTCCTCGGAAGCGACCAACGAAAGCACCAAACGAATAGTAGTCATCTTCACCACCGGTGAAAATATCTCTTGGTAATCAACCCCTTTCCTTTGTTGAAACCCGTTAACCACTAACCGTGCTTTGTACCTCTTTTTGCCATCCATCTCATTCTTTATTCTATACACCCATTTGTTTTGCAACGCCTTTTATCATGAGGTAATTTCACTAGTGACCAAGTCTTGTTCTTCTCAAGTGACCCCATCCCTTCTTTCATAACAAGCTCCCATTGTATGGATTCTTTGGACTTTCTTGCTTCAAAGTAGTTTTCGAGTTCACCATTCTCTGTATAGAGCAAGTAGTTTGTTGATGAAGAATACCTAGGATTAGGTTCGGGCACTCTAGTCGAGCGTCTAAGTATAGGAGCAACCGGTTTGGTTGGACCGGTTTCATTAGTAGCCTCCTCATTACTAGAACTCGCACTATGTTCGGAATTATCACCGCTATCCGAACCATCCCCATCATTGTCAAGATCTGACCCATCACCATTAATCGAAAATTCATTGTTCCCCGAACTCCCACTAGAACCCGCAAGATCATCAAGAGAAACATCTTCAAGAATAACTTGATCCGGTTTTTGACTCCCCGTTTTCGGTTTGCCATAGACTGAATCTTCCTCAAAGGTAACATCACGTGATCGAATAACCTTTCTAGCTTCATTATCCCAACAACGATAGCCCATCTCATCCGAACCATAACCAATGAGCGTACACTTCTTTGACTTAGCTTCAAGTTTATCTTTATCAATCTCTTTGGTTTTCACATAAACATTACACCCAAAGATTCTAAGATGATCATAACTAACCTTTTTGCCTAGCCATTCTTCCTCGGGAATTCGGAAACCCAATGGTGTTGAGGGTCCCCTATTAATCAAATAAGCTGTCGTATTAACCGCATCCGCCCAAAACATCTTAGGCAAACCGGTATGTAGTCTCATACTCCTAGCCCTTTCGTTCAATGTACGATTCATACGTTCGGCGACCCCATTGTGTTGCGGTGTTTCCGATATCGTTTTTAACATTCTAATACTGAACTTTGCACAATGGTCTTTAAACTCAAGACTACCATATTCTCCTCCATTGTCCGACCTTAAGCACTTGACCTTTAAATTTGTCTCATTCTCAACCATAGCTTTCCACTTCATAAAAGTACCAAAATCTTCAGATTTAGTTTTAAGAAAGTAAACCCATACCTTTCGAGTGGAGTCGTCAATAAAGGTGACATAATAACGGGAACCTCCATGTGATTCTACATTCGTTGGCCCAAAAACATCTGTATGAACTAGCTCCAATTTCTTCAACTTTGGTGAATTCCCCGATTTAACAAAAGTTACCTTCTTTTGCTTCCCATAAGGACATGGTTCGCAAAACCCAAGCTCTATCTTTATCAAATCCAGAATTCTCCCACTTGCACTAAGAACCTTCATTCCCTTCTCACCCATATGCCCGAGTCTTCGGTGCCATAGAGTAGAACTAGCCCCAACGTCAACCGTAGTAATCATCGTGTCTTCTTCAAACAACTCAACCATATAAAGAGTTCCCCTTTTATGTCCACGTGCTACAACACTACTACCCTTAATCACCTCCCATTGGCGATTCTTGAAAGTAACCTCATTACATTCTTCATCTAATTGACCAACGGAGATTAACTTCCTCTTTAACTTAGGAATAAACCTCACGTTCTTCAACGTCCAATTAGAACCAAGAGTAGTCTTCAATACAACATCTTCTATACCTCTAATCTCGAGACTTTTGTTGTTTATTAATCTAACTTTACCATGATACGTCCAAAAATTCCTCATCACGCTCTTAGTGGGTGTAGCGTGAAATGAATCTCCCGAATCCAAGACCCAAGACTCCACCGAACTTTCAATACTACATAGTAATGCATCCTTCGTATCTTCCGCGGTCAAGTTAACATCTTTAACTGGAGCATTCTTACAATATCTTTGATAATGCCCCTTTTGATTGCAACCCTGATGTGTGCGAGGGGTAGTACGAAATAGATTATATTTTACTGTGAAATACTATTAAATACGATACAATTTACACAAGTTATTTATTTATTTATTGAATGGATATACCTAAACCTTGCTATAACACTTATAGGCAGTGTACCTAATCGTAGAGAAATGTAGTTTTTAGTAAGTCCGGTTCGTTCCACAGGGATACAGCTGAGTTTAACGCTATATTTATTTTAAACTATATATATATATATATATATATATATATATATATATATATATATATATATATATATATATATAAGTAGTATTATTATTATTATAAAAGGGGGGTTTTACCGTTTAATGATCGGTTTGTCGATTTTAAGTCCTAATGCAAAATAATAACTTAATTTAGAGCCTAAAGTAAATGATGATAAGTAAAAGTACGATGAGATATAAGTGCAATAATTTAAAGTACGATAAATAAAATGACGATAAATAAAAGTGTGATGAGATATAAAATAAAGGAATTATGCTTATTTAAACTTTCATAATCATGATGTTTGACGTTTTGATTTTAATTTATTATCATGGGTTAATTGTCCTTTGTCCTGGTTTATTTGATACGTCCATCTGGTTTTTATCCATAATAGTCCATCGGTCATAAATATAAAGTGCGAGTGTCCTCGTAAAATTACCCTTATACCCGAAGTCAAATATTCCAACTAATTGGGGATTTAAACTCTAACAAGGTCTTAATACTTTGTTAATGATTACACCAGGTTATCGACTGTGTGTAACCCAAGGTTTTAATACGTTGTTAACAATTACACCAATTTTTCTTGTATGTAATCCACCCCTGTTTTAATGAGTCCATTAACTATTAATCCATTCCCGTGTCCGGTCAAATGAATGATTATTAGTATTTATAAATATCCCGCACATCGTATTCGATCGAGTGTATATGGTTATTTATAGATACGTCAAATTGTAATTCTCTATATTAAATTAACGAACTATCATTCAGTTAAACACATATAAAGCCCATTAATAGCCCATAGTCCAATTTCCACAAGTGTCGGTATTTTGTCCAAACCCCAATTATGGTCCAAAGCCCAATAACCCAGTCTTAATATTTAGTCCAACATCACGATTACTTCGGCTTAAATAAACATAATAATAACTTAGCTACGTGACTTTAATTTAAAAAGGATGAACATAACTTACAATGAGTATTAATCGCGTAGAGTTACACGGACAGAGTTTCTGTGACAATCCGGAAATTTCTGACCAAATTTAAACTTTAATCTTTATATATTCCCGACACGATAAGCAAAGTTTGTAAGTTGAATCTCAAGAATTTTAAACTGTGTTCATACACTCATTTAACCTCGACCAAATTCCAATGATTCACGAACCAATATATGAACGAACATGATTATATATGTATATGTGTATATATTATAACTTGAAAATATTAACAAAGTATTAGACGTATAATACTTTATATAAACGTATTTGTTTCAAAATATATTCTAATAGTTATCAATGGAATTAAAAGATGATATCAAATAATTAAATTATTAGATACATTGAATTATAATTACGAGTCTCTGTTAAGAGGTCTACTATGATTTGAGAAATTTATTCTTTTTAACGGTATTCGGAATAATTGGTAAAGTGATTTATTAGAAGGAACAAAAGTGTCAATTAACGGAAACTAGATAAGGGTTAGTGGAGATTTCCGTTTGATTTTCAATTTATGCTTTACAATAATTATCTCGTGACTTTTGATAAGTTAAACTATTAAACTTGTATATTAATTAACGTGGAAGTAAAATTGTGGAATATAGATAACTTAGAAGATGGATATTGACAAGTTAAATAGATCGATATTTTACATTAAGATGATTCCTTACGTTTGATTTTTCCTTTAGACTTAATCCTACGAGTCATGATTAAAATGGAAATTAAAACCTTGAAACCTGATATGATTCATATATGATTTTACTTTCTTAAACGGAAACGTCTTTTCGATATAATAGACTTTTATTATTAAAAATGTCTTATGACATAACAACTTCTACTATTATAACCTTTGTAATAAAATGATTTTTGAATATAAAATAATTTGGTTATTAAAATGTTTTATGAACAATTGTATATAAATGAACTATATCAATTTTGAACTTTAAAATACAAATGTTACGAAATAGTAATTCTTAATATTTAAAAGATTTCTAAATATATAAGTTTTGAATGACATTAGTTTTGAAAAACTATATTAAGTAAATAGTTCAAATTTATATTTCGAAATGAAAATATAAATATATATAACTTAGTCATAAAACGTCCGGATTTAAAATAATATATTTTGATAAACAACGAGTCACTGATTTATAGAAGCAAATGACCACAACGCTCAATTTTATAAGTTACATTTTTTATAAGGTAATTTATTGACGAGTAAGTCAAATTATTAATAAGGGTACACGTCGCGTAACGTAAAAGGGTAGTTTTCTAAACGTACGAAAGTGCGTTCGAAAACCAAAAGTGGTACATGAGTCGAGTGACAACGTTCATGTCATTAGAACAAAAATTACATTTTTACCATACTCGTAAATATAATGTATTATATAATTAATTGTATAGATTAAATAGTAATTTATATATAATAATATTTAATAGGTGTCGGCAGATTAAGAAAACGAATGTTGCCATATTTTTCTAACCATGCACTCACATGGATATACCTCACAAACCCCATGCACTCGCATGGGGGAGTAGGTGAGGTGAGATTGCTATAAAGTGGACGATTTCAGTTCGTATTAACTCACAATTCAATCATTTCTCGAAATCTTATATATATATATATATTTATATTATTATTATTATTATTATTATTATTATTATTATTATTATTATTATTATTATTATTATTATTATTATTATTATTATTAATATTAAGAATATCAATATTAATCTTATTATTATTAGTATTAGTATTGTTAGGAGTGATATTATTAAGTATTATACATAAAATATTACGACGAGGTCATGAGTGAGCTATTTTGAAACGGGTTTTATGAGTGGGTTAGGGCTAAGGAAATTATGGGTTATAGCTATGGAGGTGATGGGTAATGTTCGAGGGTATGCTCGTGAGGTCAATCTAGTGTTTATCATCTCTGTTGCGTTTACGTACCTTTCCTGCAATATTGAATCTCAATATTGATACGTGAGTACTCATAATTTAATTTTTACATACTAATAGTGTATCCCTGACTAGTGCTCGAGTATATAGGATTATGCATGCTTGTACTTTTGGATATTTCCTTTAGTTAGGTTATGTTGAATCCTGAATTAGTTATATATGCGGTTGAGATAAGGTATAAGATATGCATGCCGTTGGAAAGCTAGCGAAAAATTAAGAACTTTTCCTTTAGATATCGAATGGTTTCGATGAATGGATTTGAAGTTATAGTCAATCGAATTTTTGTATTATTATTAAAAAATGATTATTATTATCGTCGTTATTATCGTTGTTCTAGTTTTATCTTATCATTATTATTATTATTATTATTATCTTTATCAATAAAAGGATTTATCATTAAAAATTGTTATTTTTATTATTACTACTATCGTTATTATCGTTAAAGTTATAATTAGTATTATTATATAATAATAATAATAATAATAATAATAATAATAATAATTATTATTATTATTATTATTATTATTATTATTATTGTTATTATCATTATTATTATTATTATCATTATTAATATATATATCATTATTTAAAAATGGTTATTGTTATTGTTATTATTATTATTATTATTATATTATCATTTAAATAATTATTAGTATTATCGTTAATAATGTCATAGTAATTATCATTATTAGTATTATTGTAATTAAAACTAATATTAGTAACACCTAATTATTTTGATTACTATTATTATCATTATTATGAACACGATATAAAAGACGATTAAAAACTATTAAACGAAACGATTAGGAACTAATGAGTAAGAGTGTCATGATGAAATTAAAATATTATAAGATATTGATTTAGATAAAATTATCGTTCTTATTATTTTTATTATTACTATTATTATTATTAAAAGTATCGTTAGTATTAAAACTATCATTTTAACAAAAATTATCATTTTAATATAAATGTCATTGTTACTATAAAATACCATTATTATTATCATTTCAAATAGAATTATTATTAAAAAGTATCGTAAATATTAAAGTATTCATAATTAGAATTATCATTTTATCACAATGTCATCTTAGTAATTATAAATATTGATATTTTTGTTAATAAAATAATAATAATTATTATTACAAAATAATACAACTTTTACTTACTATTATCATAGATATTATTTTATCAAATAAATATGTGATACAAACATATTTTACTACGGGTAATAAAATTACTTTAATAATACCTATCATATTATCTTTATAATATTTGAACTCTATAAATTTTATTACTTAATATATATAAAAGTATATTTTATTATATAAATTTTAATAAAAAATTTTATTTAGTAATAAACGAATTATATTATTTACTCTAATAAATCTTTTAAAAATATTTAAAAATATAAAACGACGATATTTAAACTATATAATAATCATGTATAAATTTTGGAAATAATTTTGAGTCAAATTGACTTTTGTTGACTTTTGCATATTAGTCTCGAGCAGGATTGTGGTACACTATGACTTGACCTAATTTGTTAAGACAAATATTGATCAACATATAAATATATAATTAATATAGGTTCGTGAATCCAAGGCTAACCTTACACTTGTTCAATGACGTTATATGTATTTTTACTACGAAATACAGTATGGTGAGTTTCATCTACTTCCTTTTTAATTGCTTTTGCAATATATATTTTGGGCTGAGAATACATGCAATATTTTATAAATGCTTTACGAAATAGAGACAAGTGATTAAAAATGATATTCTGCGGATTGATGTGCTAGGTAATTTAGTTACATGTGTTACATGTTATAAGAGCATGTAAGCGCGAATCCTAAAGATAGATCTATCGGGCTTAACACCCCCATCCTGTAGGCTGCACTAGACATAAGAGCTAGTGGGTGGATGTTTAGTACTTTGAGGATTATTTATACACTTGTGAGTGTACATATCCATCTTTGCGAAGATGACTTATTATATTATTGTTAAGGTTGATTACTGAGGCCTCAACATAAGCAGAATCGTTTTATACACTTGCGAGTGTACATATATTTATAAACGGAATTCTTGTGGTCTATTAAAATGATGAAAATGAATGATTATGATAAAATAATGAACTCACCAACCTTTTGCTTGACACTTTAAAGCATGTTTATTCTCAGGTGTTAAAGAAATCTTCCGCTGTGCATTTGCTCATTTTAGAGATATTACTTGTAGTCATTCATGGCATATTTTTGAAAGACGTTGCATTCGAGTCGTTGAAATTCATCAAGATTATTATTAAGTCAATTATAGTTGGATGTATTATGAAATGGTATGCATGCCGTCAACTTTCTTTGTAAAGAAAGTTTGTCTTTTAGAAATGAATGCAATGTTTGTAAAATGTATCATATAGAGGTCAAATACCTCGCGATGTAATCAACTATTGTGAATCGTTTATAATGTATATGAACGGGTCCTTTCAGTTGGTATCAGAGCTATGGTCTTAGCGAACCAGGTCTGCATTAGTGTGTCTAACTGATAAGTCGTTAGGATGTATTAGTGAGTCTGGACTTCGACCTTGTCTGCATGTCAAAAGTTTTGCTTATCATTTTTAGTCGGAAATCATCTGCTTATCATCCTTAGGAAATTACCTGCTTATCATTATTAGTCTAGACACGTCTTGCTATATTAATTGCATGAGTAGTGTATAGACAAAATTCATATCTTAGCGTATCTGCTAAATCATATCTTATCGTATCTGTTACTTTAAACTTTGCCTGACATATCCCGAAAATTCCTCCGTAATCTACGAAATCTTTTGTTCTATATCTATGGATATTCTATGTAATTAGAATACCATCCGATAACCGAAAATCATTTCATATCGAAAAATCCTTATTCAATCGTACGAAATGGAATTCATCATTAATTCAAGTTCCTCGGATTCCGAAATGGAATCCCACTCCAGCTCCGAAAGCAGTGTGACCAAAATGGATCAACCAATTAGCCATCATCTATTCTGGATGAATTGGAGATGGGTTCGTAGCCTCCTTAATCTTTGGAGAAAAGAAGAAGGTGATCCCTTCCATCCACCACATTGCCCTCTTGGCGAAGAATCTGAAGCACTTACCGGCGAACCTGTTCGAGACACCATTTTCTCTCTCATTTCCAGAGTATCTCGTCACGATTACATACTACATCAAATTTTAGATTTTATTTATCCGCTCGTCCGAACCGACAATTACCCCAGTGTAATAGAAGAAGTCAACGAGCTTCGCGCTCGGGTAGTGGCTTTGGAGAATATGGTGCAGAGATTTCAAACACCAGCAGCACCAGCAGCATAACCCGTACCACCATTATCAACGCCAACAGTACAATTACCACCACCAACCACAACCGTGTCGTAAAACCTCAACTTCACAATCTGTCCCACGAGCATCAACGTCATACGCACCATAGATACCAAGGAGTACCAACAACAATAACTGATGAAGTATTAACTCATAACTTCATTGGAGAAACATTCCGCGGCGATTATGTAATCTCTAAAGTCTTAGAGATTATCTAATCTAGCCCTAACCATAAATCAGTTAAGCGAACCAAAATGATAGAAGGAAGAGTAGAAACCCTGACAAAAATGGTGTGTGATTAACAAGCTAAACTTGTTTTACCAACAGCATCAACAGTACCGTCAGCGTCACCAGCATCGTCAGTACAGTCAACATCAGAATCAACAACACATATAACATCACAAACTCCGTCAGTTCAAGAATCACTGTGGACATCATTACGAATCAATAACGTGTATATTTTATCAACGAGTAGTGAAGAATTAGCTCATTCCCTCTGAAGAAATTATATGTATATTTTATATATATATATATTTTGAAATAAAAATAAATTTTTCCGTGCTAAGCTATTGTGTGTGAATCTTAACTACTCGGTTAATTCATATTACAAATATGCAATAATGTACGTCCTTCGCCCACAACTTAACCATCGTTAACTACAATCTCTGTCTCAATTGAACAAATTCCAATTTCTAATAAATCAAGTATATATTTGATTTTACACTTTCATCATTGATGTAACCGAAACTTTTCAGATAACATCATTCGTACTTTGCGAATTTCACAAGAATTTAACGAAAACCAACATCACACCTCAACAGATAACAAAGTATTGATTCATAATTTCAATATTATTGAAGAAATACTTATGTAATCTCTAAAGCCTTCAAGGGATTATTCAATTCTGGTTTCAACCATAAATCGAATGAGTTTAATTTAGTATTGACTCATTGAAATCTATGTTACATCTGAAGAGAATATATACATATATATTTTCATAAAGACTGTAATAAAATTCTTTTATACAAAATATTAATTGTGAATTTTTTTTTAACGGGTAGATAATACCCGAGATATATATATATATATATATATATATATATATATATATATATATATATATATATATATATATATATATATATATATATATATATATATATATATATATATATATATATTCACAATTAATATGTTACATTTTTCGAATCTGATTAAGCAAATTATCAACTATACTTCTTATTTCACAATAATATACATTCTTTCATAGCAATCAAAACAACAATACTCATTCATACCCAATTACATATTCTGATTTTGAAACCTCAGAATTCAATACGAAATATAACCTGTACCATCACTTTTAGATTCTTACATCTTTCAAAGCTATACTTTGACCTCAAAACTGTGTTAGAACATCAAATGTATATTAACGATTACAATCTGTATTCAAACCCTTCGAAAATTTCTGAAGACACTTCAGATAATGAGCAATCAAGATGATGATTCAACCACATATTACCCCCAGTTATGTACTTAAAAAGCTCTCGAAACTAAAGTCATAATTCAACACAGATCTGTGTCAGATCTTTTGGTATTTATTAGCAAAAATAACTTTGCAATTCCTTTTCAAAGTAGCAAATTCTATCACAGCTCCAGCAAGACAACTTTAATTTTTCATTCGGAGTAACCTTATCATAATCTTGATATATATGATTACCCTTTTGTTACCGGAGAACCTTTCATATTTCACCACATTAGCAATAAACTTAATCACAACTTCACTGATCTTTGACCTTCCGAAGAATCATTATAATTACCGAAACCCCATCATTTACTCATTCGTATCTTGTAACGAGAATTGCCATACGAATCATCGGGAATTAGCAATCAGTATTTTGAAATCTCGCAGCATGTCTACGCCAACAGTTATATGTGTATATATAATGTCTATCTTCTGGACTTAAATTGAATGTGAAGTTTCTGAAAAACACTACGAACTACGAATTGGTTCTCCGAAAATGGAAAAATGCTGATGAAGCAGCAAAAACTATAAACGACTTTAACAGTAAAAGTTTGATGATAATGAAGAAGTGTGCTGGCAAAGCGTAGAAAAAAGAGAAGCCTTGGAATTGGAAACCGGATTGAGCAAAGTATGAAGGAGGCTGTGGACAAATCACAAAGACTGAACCTGACTTCAAAGGATCCAAATGATTCAGTACCTGCTAAAGTCATTAACGAATACCTTGCTCCTGACTCTAAATCCATGCAGACAATATTCTTCATCATCCTCTGATATTAGAAATTCTAAGATATCATCGTATCTTTCATAATAAATATCCTCCATATTTCTGAAGATATTTTCTTAATTATTCTTATCTGAAATCATTTACCTCTTTGCGTTATCTGTATTTTTCTGAAACATTCGAGTTTAAAATAAGAATATTTTGAAGTAGTGTTGGGAACTGAAGCATGAATTAGTATAATATAATGACACTTGATCAACGTGATTATATTACAGTAAGTCATGCTGAGTTTCTAAATGTAACGTGATGATTCACAGACTATACCGTCATCATGTGCCATGTTACACGACTCTTGTATTCTACTTAATCTTTAAAATATCAAGAAAATATTTCTAGATGATTCGGCTTTTTCTGAGGTATTCTGGTAATTTGACAAGTCAAGATCGTGCCATTATAATTTCCTTTCTAGAACATTAACAATGTTTATTCCGAAATTCATATCTGCGAATTCTGTACCATTACAAGCGGTGCTTAATCGCAAGAAGATGAAACGAAAGGATAAAATTTCGAAATAGAAATTAGGGTATAAATCGCAGCAAATAAAAGAGAGCATTAACTGGAGATGATAATGATTATGGGAGACAGAAGTAGAGACATCGAAATATAAGAGAAGATATAAAATCCAACAACCACCCAGAAATTATAAACCGTATATATCGAAGCAAATAGCAATATAAAGACACGGGAGAACTAAAAACACTATAAACCCAAGGGTATAGTAAAAGTAAATAGATTCTTCCATCGGCAGATGAAAAAGAAGAATGACAGATATGAAGGTAAGGAGTATATCAAGAATCAGAACTGGATGGAGCATATTGACAAATACTTTAAAGTATGAGCTGAGGGAGAAGGAAGAGAAGGTGTGAGTGGTAAGGAAATGAAGGGCGTGGATTTATAGTAAAATATCCGACAGAGCAATCAAAATAGATGATCGCATTTAAAGCAGATCCTAATTTCCTTAATCAAATCTTATTATGAAGATTTTCTCCAAATCTCTTGAACTTGAAAATCAATTCTATCTATGTTAAAAGATATGACGAATCTATACCTACTCATTTCACTCTTTTGGTAATAGCTTCACTCATACTCTTCACAAAATCAAATGATTTTATCCATATTACTCAATGATGATAAAACCCTAATCTTCAGCTTATATGCATCATGAAAACATACTTATTGTCTGCCATGACCATCCCAATCAAATTTCGGGACGAAATTTCTTTAACGGGTTGGTACTGTGACAACCCGGAAATTTCCGACCAAATTTAAACTTTAATCTTTATATATTCCCGACACGATAAGCAAAGTTTGTAAGTTGAATCTCAAGAATTTTAAACTGTGTTCATACACTCATTTAACCTCGACCAAATTCAAATGATTCACGAACCAATATATGAACGAACATGATTATATATGTTCATGTGTATATATTATAACTTGAAAACATTAACAATGTATTAGACGTATAATACTTTATATAAACGTATTTGTTTCAAAATATATTCTAATAGTTATCAATGGAATTAAAAGATGATATCAAATAATTAAATTATTAGATACATTGAATTATAATTACGAGTCTCTGTTAAGAGGTCTACTATGATTTGAGAAATTTATTCTTTTAACGGTATTCGGAATAATTGGTAAAGTGATTTATTAGAAGGAACAAAAGTGTCAATTAATGGGAACTAGACAAGGGTTAGTGGAGATTCCTGTTTGATTTTCAATTTATGCTTTACAATAATTGTCTCGTGACTTTTGATAAGTTAAACTATTAAACTTGTATATTAATTAACGTGGAAGTAAAATTGTAGAATATAGATAACTTAGAAGATGGATATTGACAAGTTAAATAGATCGACATTTTACATTAAGATGATTCCTTACGTTTGATTTTTCCTTTAGACTTAATCCTACGAGTCATGATTAAAATGGAAATTAAAACCTTGAAACCTGATATGATTCATATATGATTTTACTTTCTTAAACGGAAACGTCTTTTCGATATAATAGACTTTTATTATTAAAAACGTCTTATGACATAACAACTTCTACTATTATAACCTTTGTAATAAAATAATTTTTGAATATAAAATAATTTGGTTATTAAAATGTTTTATGAACGATTGTATATAAATGAACTATATCAATTTTAAACTTTAAAATACAAATGTTACTAAATAGTAATTCTTAATATTTAAAAGATTTCTAAATATATTGAAAGGACCCGTTCATATACATTATGAACGATTCACAATAGTTGATTTCATTGCGAGCTACTTGACCTCTATATGATACATTTTACAAACATTGCATTCGTTTTTAAAAGACAAACTTTCATTTACATCGAAAGTTGACGGCATGCATACCCTTTCATAATATATCCATCTATAATTGACTTAATAATAATCTTGATGAACTCGACGGCTCGAATGCAACGTCTTTTGAAATATGTGATGAATGACTCCAAGTAATGTCTCTAATATGAGCTAATGCACAGCGGAAGATTTCTTTCATACCTGAGAATAAACATGCTTTCAAGTGTCAACCAAAAGGTTGGTGAGTTCATAGGTTTATCATAAAATAATAAAATTCATCATTATTATTAATTCTTTGCTCGCCACTTTCTCATAAACAGAAACTTAAATTGCTGTTGCAGCAGCATTGATTAATCACAGGAGAAGAATAAAAAAATAAAGCGATTATGATGGTTGTGGGTTTAGATTTGTCATGACTGAAACAGATGTAGAAGAACCATTCGTAGCGGTAGAATTGCAAAGGTGTTGGGTGACGGTTTTTGGTTTTTCAAAACAGAAACATCAAGTGGGTTTAGTAATGGTGTGGGTTAGCTTCGGCTGACAGGAAACGAGACAGGATAGCAACATCCTACAGCAGTTTAATGGTGATGTTTGTAGGGTTCACGATGGTTGAGGTGACAAGGTAATGATGGTGAAGGTGGCAATAAGAGTGTTCACTAGTATTCGAGTGATGAGAATGGTGGATTGTCTTGGGGAGCATCGGTTAACCAAGGAAACAATAATTATAAGTGATAGTTCTCGTGGGCTTCGGTTACAAGAGTGAAGCAGTAGAGATGGTGAAGTGGTGGTTTATCAATAGACAGGAAGTATATATGAAATAATAGATGATGTGTGTGTGTGGTTGTGGCTCGACAAACCGAAGAGGGAAGCAAGTTGATTTGTGGTAATTTGGTTTAAAGGTGGTGGTCAATATACACGATGATGTGTATGTATATATACGTGTAGACAGAGATGGCGAATGAAAAAGAATTGTAGTTACATCACGATAGTATCACAACAATGGTATTTGTATTTGATGATTACCTGCATCGGTCGAAGAAAACAAGAAGCAAAAATATTATTTCCGGTGATGATGGTTCTTGTAGACAATAAACCGAAAACAAGACACAATTGGTGATGGTTCTCGATGATGTTTTGTTGTGGTGGTTTCCGTATGATGTGGTGGGTTTTCCGGTTGTCTTCGGCTATCGAAAGTGATGATGGCTAACTTCGGTTGTTTATACAAGAGATGGAAGAATAAATATATTTTTCCCTTTCTCATTCCTAAGTATATGTATGCAATATGTATAAATTAAATGTGTATATAGATGTAGATAGGAGATAGATAGTGGAGACACACTCATAACCTTTTCAATATAATCCAACACCCGTGAATATCAATAATTTTGATTCCTAATCCAAATTAGGTTATATGTTCAATCAGTAGCAATCCTTAATTTTATTAATATGATAATTATATTATAATATAATTTTTAATATAAACGGGTGATTAAGTTAGCCATCGTCTACATATTTCATTCACGGACTGGAATTCGTGCTCAGTTGATAATGGGTAAAAATATACAGAAAATCCCAAATTTTTATATCACGTTCTTGTGTTTATTTTAGTCATAAAATGTGAAACACGTGGTCAAAATGATTCGTCTAATATTTATTTTTAATATACTTTATTTATATATAGAGATATATTTTAAATAATAATTATTATAATATCCTATTTTTATTTTATTAATTTTTTTAATAGCAACATCATATAATACTTCAAATTATATTTCAAATTATTATATATATATATATAAATATATATATATATATATATATATATATATATATATATATATATATATATATATATATATATACACACACATACACACATATCTAATTACAATTAATTATTCGTGAATCGTAGAGAACAGATCGTAGGTCAAATGGTTTCATAAACTAGTTCAAAAATTTTGAAGTTCAATTTAATAGACTTTGCTTATCATGTCGAAATCATATAAAGATTAAGTTTAAATTTGGTCGGAAATTTCCGGGTCGTCACAGTACCTACCCGTTAAAGAAATTTCGTCACAAAAATTTTAGTGAGGTTTTCATGGTTAATAATAAAAATGTTTTTATGACGAATATGAGTTGATAAATAGGGTTTTATCAATCATTGAGTAATATTGATAAAACATTTCGATTCCTCGAGGCGTACGAGTGAGGCTATCACAAAGTAGTGAAATGAGAAAGACAAGTTTCATCATAACTTTTGACTAATCATGGTTGAATTCCGGAATTCAAGGGATTTAATGAAAATCTTCGAAATCTATATAAGATTTTATTTTTCGGTAAATAGGGAAATTAGGATCCTCTTTGATTAAATGCGATCATCTGTCTTGATTGCTTTGTCTGGTATTTCCACTATCAATGAACTTCTTCCGTTCCATTATTTCCCACTACTCCTATTTTCTATACTTTACTTCATTCTTCCAAATCATCAGTCAATATGCTTCATCCAGTTTTAATTCTGGATATATTTCTGACTTTCATATCGATCATTCTCCTTTTTCATCTACCACCGGAGGAATCTGTTTACTTCTACTATGCTCTTGGGATTATAGTGTTTTTAGTTCTCCCGAGTCTTTATATTGCTATATGCATTGATATACACGGTTTGTGATTTCTGTGTTGTTGTCGAGTTTTATATCTCCCCTTATGTTTCGGAGCTCTTTGCCTTTTTATTCTCTTCTCGACCTCTAGTAAAGAGAGTAATGGTCCAGAATTCGTAAGTATGGACTTTCGAATGATTATAGTATTCTAAGCAGAAAGGAATGTATTAGCACGATTTGATTTGTCAAATTACTAGAATCCCTGAGGATGAAACTATCAAGAATATATTTTATTGATATATTCAGAGGTTAAGTAGAATGAAAGAGTTATGTAACATGGTTTATAATAAAGGTATGATATGTGATCCTTTATCACGTTCCATTAGAAACTCAGCATGACTTACTGTAATATAATCACGTTGGCCAAGTGTCATTATATTATATTAACTCATGCTCAAATTCTTAACACTTCTCCAGAATTCATTCGTAATTATATTTAAATTTTAGAGAAGTTTCCAATATAATGTAATACAGAAAGCACGAAGAGGTATATAATTTCGGACAAGAATACTTTTGAAAATATCCTCAGAAATATCGAGGATATTTATGATGATATTTTGGAATTTCTAAGTTCGAAGGTTGATGAAGAAAGATTTTCCGCAAGATTTTAACATGAGTAAGGAGCAAGATATTCGTTGAAGGTTTCATCGGATCCAGAATTACTTGAATTTTTTGAATATAGGGTTTGGTCCTTGTATTTGTCCTTGGTCTCCTTCATGGTTAGCTCAATCCGTATTTCAGTACCAAATTTTCTATCGAGCGTTCCCAACACTCCGTTCTTTATCATCAAACTCTTGGCCATTTAGGTCATCTACAATTTTACTATTTCCTCTGCATTTAATGCAGCCTTAACTAAATCGTCGGTTATCAATCCGAGGTGGTTTTAAGAGAATTGTGTTTTTATATGATTACACGCTGATGGTAATATGGTGGATTATAAAAGGTTCCCCGATAACATATATATCAAAGTTATAATAAGGTTGTTTCGAACAAAGGTCGAAATTGATTTGCTGGAGCTGTGACAAAATTTGCTATTTTGAAAGGGATTACCAAGTTATTTTGGGTGATAATAACACTAAAGGAATTAGCACTGCTACGTGTTAAATGTTCACTTAGTTTCTGAGAGTTTTTCAGGTGCATAACTATGTGCATAAATCTTTCCTTCCATAGATGAAGTTGTGGTTGGTTCATCCTCTCGATTGTGGTGTTTTCAAGAATCATGAAATGTTTTAACGCAAATTGTAATCGTCAAGATACAAATGAAGTTTAAGATGAGATCAAGTGGCAAAATTGAAGAAATGTTTAGTTTCATATGTTATAATCAATATTTTAATTCATTTTAATTGTCCAATGTCATTAGTCCACAGTCGATAGTCCACAGTTAACAGTCCAATAATTCATATATAGTTTAATATATAATATTCAAATTAATTAATACGTATCGTGACCCATGTACATGTCTCAGACTCGATCACAACTCAAAGTATATATATTATTATAGAATCAACCTCAACCCTGTATAGCTAACTCAATCATTACTGCATATAGTGTGTCTATAGTTATTCCAAATAATATATATAGATGCGTCGATATGATATGTCAAAACCTTGTATACGTGTCTCGATATTTAAAGTGCGTAAAATAAATAACAGAAATTAAATAACGATAAATAAAATTGCGAGAATATAAATTGCGATAAATAAAATGTAATCAGCTAGCTAGGAACAGTTAGCGTGGATTCTTAACAAAATTTTTCATAGTTAATTTGTTTGTTTCTAACAAATTTTATTTTGTCCAATGTTTTCTTCATTATGCCACTTGTTGGATTCTGATAGGTCAAAATCCAAATATGAAATTGAATGAAAAGGGTTATTCTGCGGTGAACGGATACGTATATCGGTAGTTGTAAATGGGATAGTAAATGACTGTTGAATTAGATTTGAAAGAATTTACAGTGTACTTATTAATGTGAAATTTAAATATTCCTCGGGTATTACCTACCCGTTAAAATATTTTTACCATTAACAGTTTGTACAAAAGAATTTTTAATTACAATCCTTATGATAATATATATACATATATATTTTTTTCAGATGTAATCATGGATTTAATGAGTTAATATAATATTAATCTCATTTGATTTACCGTTAGAACAAGAGTATATAATCTCTAAAATATTAGAGATTACATAATCGCCATGTCGAACGAAGATAAATGATGTAGATCAATACGTAGAACAGTGATTATACTCGAGGTACAGAATGAGATGTTGAGGCGTGTGTTGTTGATGGTATGGGTGCTATTGCTGGTGGTCATGTTGATGTCGGTGATGTTGCTGAAGCTGGTAAGTTTGCACCATATTTTCCAAAACTATTACTCGAGCACGAAGTTCGCTGACTTCTTGTATTACTCCGGGATGATTGTCGGTCAGAACGAGTGGATGAATAAGGTTTAGAATTGTGGATAGAATATAATTGTGACGAGATACTCTGGAAATGAGAGAGAAAATGGTGTCTCGAACAGGTTCACTGGTAAGTGCTTCAAGTTCATCGTCAAGAGGGTAATTTGGTTGGTGGAAAGGATCGCCTTCTTCGCGTCTCCATTGATTAAGTAGACTACGAACCCATCTCCAATTCATCCAGAATAGATGATGGCTAATTGATTGATTTATTCCGGTCACACTGCTTTCGGAGCTCGAGCGGAAATCCATATCGGAATAGCTGTCGGAATAACTATCGGAATAGCTATCAAAATCTGAGGGACTCGAACTGGTTGAGGGATTCATCTCGTATGATCAGATGAAGTATTTTTGATAAGAAATAAATTATAGGATGTAGATTAGTACCCTGCAATACATAAATTACATATGCATATATAATACTAAAATCCCATAAGTTGCGGAGGAATCTACGGAAGCTGTCAGGAAAGGTCTACAGTAACAGATACGCTAAGATATGAATTTTGTCTCTACACTATCGATGCACTGAATGCAATAAGATGTGTCTAGACTAAGAATGATAAGCAGGTAACTTCCTAAGGATGATAAGCAAGTAATTTTCGACAAGAAATGATAAGCAAAAATTTTGACATGCAGACACGGTCGAAGTCCAGACTCACTAATGCATCTAAACATTTATAAGTTAGACACACTAATGCAAGACCTGGTTCTCTAAGACCACCGCTCTGATACCAACTGAAAGGACCCGTTCATATACATTATGAACGATTCACAATAGTTGATTTCATTGCGAGGTACTTGACCTCTATATGATACATTTTATAAACATTGCATTCGTTTTTAAAAGATAAACTTTCATTTACATCGAAAGTTGACGGCATGCATACCCTTTCATAATATATCCATCTATAATTTACTTAATAATAATCTTGATGAACTCGACGACTCGAATGCAACGTCTTTTGAAATATGTCATGAATGACTCCAAGTAATGTCTCTAATATGAGCTAATGTACAGTGGAAGATTTCTTTCATACCTGAGAATAAACATGCTTTCAAGTGTCAACTAAAAGGTTGGTGAGTTCATAGGTTTATCATAAAACAATAAAATTCATCATTATTATTTATTCTTTGCTCGCCACTTTCTCATAAACAGAAACTTAAATTGCTGTTGCAGCAGCATTGATTAATCACAGGAGAATAATAAAAAAATAAAGCGATTATGATGGCTATGGGTTTGGAATTGTCATGACTGAAACAGATGTAGAAGAACCATTTGTAGCGGTAGAATTGCAAAGGTGTTGGGTGACGGTTTTTGGTTTTTCAAAACAGAAACATCAAGTGGGTTTAGTAATGGTGTGGGTTAGCTTCGGCTGACAGGAAACGAGACAGGATAGCAACATCCTACAGTAGTTTAATGGTGATGTTTGTAGGGTTTACGATGGTTGAGGCGACAAGGTAATGATGGTGAAGGTGGCAATAAGAGTGTTCACTAGTATTCGAGTGATGAGAATGGTGGATTGTCTCGGGGAGCATCGGTTAACCAAGGAAACAATAATTGTAGGTGATAGTTCTCGTGGGCTTCGGTTACAAGAGTGAAGAAGTAGAGATGGTGAAGTGGTGGTTTATCAATAGACAGGAAGTATAGATGAAACAATAGATGATATGTGTGTGGTTGTGGCTCGACAAACCAAAGAGGGAAGCAAGTTGATTTGTGGTGATTTGGTTTAAAGGTGGTGGTCAATATACACGATGATGTGTATGTATATATACGTGTTGACAGAGATGGTGAATGAAAAAGAATTGTAGTTGCATCACGATAGTATCATAACAATGGTATTTGTATTTGATGATTACCTGCATCGGTCGAAGAAAACAGGAAGCAAAAATAATATTTTCGGTGATGATGGTTCTTGTAGACAATAAACCGAAAACAAGACACAATTGGTGATGGTTCTCAATGATGTTTTGTTGTGGTGGTTTTCGTATGATGTGGTGGGTTTTCCGGTTGTCTTCGGCTATCGAAAGTGATGATGGCTAACTTCGATTGTTTATACAAGAGATGGAAGAATAAATATATTTTTCCCTTTCTCATTCCTAAGTGTATGTATGCAATATGTATAAATTAAATGTGTATATAGATGTAGATAGGAGATAAATAGTGGAGACACACTCATCACCTTTTCAATATAATCCAACACCCGTGAATATCAATAATTTTGATTCCTAATCCAAATTAGGTTATATGTTCAATCAGTAGCAATCCTTCACTTTATTAATATGATAATTATATTATAATATAATTTTTAATATAAACGGGAGATTAAGTTAGCCGTCGTCTACATATTTCATTTACGGACTGGAATTCGTGCTCAGTTGATAATGGGTAAAAATATACAGAAAATCCCAAATTTTTATATGACGTTCTTGTGTTTATTTTAGTCATAAAATGTGAAACACGTGGTCAAAATGATTCGTCTAATATTTATTTTTAATATACTTTATTTATATATAGAGATATATTTTAAATAATAATTATTATAATATCCTATTTTTATTTTATTAATTTTTTTTAATAGCAACATCATATAATACTTCAAATTATATTTCAAATTATTATATATATACATACACACATATCTAATTACAATAAATTATTCATGAATCATAGAGAACAGATCGAAGGTCAAATGGTTTCATAAACTAGTTCAAAAATTTTGAAGTTCAATTAAATCATATAAAGATTAAGTTTAAATTTGGTCGAAAATTTCCGGGTCGTCACATATATAAGTTTTGAATGACATTAGTTTTGAAAAACTATATTAAGTAAATAAATCAAATTTATATTCCGAAATGAAAATATAAATATATGTAACTTAGTCATAAAACGTCCTGATTTAAAATAATATAATTTGATAAACAACGAGTCACTGATTTATAGAAGCAAATGACCACAACGCTCAATTTTATAAGTTACATTTTTTATAAGGTAATTTATTGATGAATAAGTCAAATTATTAATAAGGGTACATGTCGCGTAACGTAAAAGGCTAGTTTTCTAAACGTACGAAAGTGCGTTCGAAAAACCAAAAGTGGTACATGAGTCGAGTGACAACGTTCATGTCATTAGAACAAAAATTACAATTTTACCATGCTCATAAATATAATATATTATATAATTAATTATATAGATTAAATAGTAATTTATATATAATAATATTTAATAGGTGTCGGCAGATTAAGAAAATGAATGTTGCCATATTTTTCTAACCATGCACTCGCATGGATATACCTCACAAACCCCATGCACTCGCATGGGGGAGTAGGTGAGGTGAGATTGCTATAAAGTGGACGATTTCAGTTCGTATTAACTCACAATTCAATCATCTCTCGAACTTTTATATATATATATTTATATTATTATTATTATTATTATTATTATTATTATTATTATTATTATTATTATTATTATTATTATTATTATTACTATTATTATTATTATTATTATTATTATTAAGATTATCAATATTAATCTTATTATTATTAGTATTAGTAGTGTTAGGAGTGATATTATTAAGTATTATACATAAAATATTACGACGAGGTCATGAGTGTGCTATTTTGAAATGAGTTTTATGAGTGGGTTAGGGCTAAGGAAATTATGGGTTATAGTTATGGAGGTAATGGGTAATGTTCGAGGGTATGCTCATGAGGTCAATCTAGTGTTTATCATCTCTGTTGCATTTACGTACCTTTCCTGCAATATTGAATCTCAATATTGATACGTGAGTACTCATAATTTAATTTTTACATACTAATAGTGTATCCCTGACTAGTGCTCGAGTATATAGGATTATGCATGCTTGTACTTTTGGATATTGCCTTTAGTTAGGTTATGTTGAATCCTGAATTAGTTATATATGCGGTTGAGATAAGGTATAAGATATGCATGTCGTTGGAAAGCTAGCTAAAAATTAAGAACTTTTCCTTTAGATATCGAATGGTTTCGATGAATGGATTTGAAGTTATAGTCAATCGAATTTTTGTATTATTATTAAAAATGATTATTATTATCATCGTTATTATCGTTGTTCTAGTTTTATCTTATCATTATTATTATTATTATTATTATTATTATTATTATTATTATTATTATTATTATTATTATTATTATTATTATTATTATTATTATTATTATTATTATTATTATTATTATTATTATTATCTTTATTAATAAAAGGATTTATCATTAAAAATTATTATTTTTATTATTATTACTATCGTTATTATCGTTAAAGTTATAATTAGTATATTATTATTATATTATTATTATTATTATTATTATCATTATTATTATTATCATTATTAATATATATATCATTATTTAAAAATGGTTATTGTTATTGTTATTATTATTATTATATTATCATTAAAATAATTATTAGTATTATCGTTAATAATGTCATAGTAATTATCATTATTAGTATTATTGTAATTAAAACTAATATTAGTAACACCTAATTATTTTGATTACTATTATTATCATTATTATGAACACGAAATAAAAGACGATTAAAAACAATTAAACGAAACGATTAGGAAATAATGAGTAAGAGTGTCATAATGAAATTAAAATATTATAAGATATTGATTTAGATAAAATTATCGTTCTTATTATTTTTATTATTACTATTATTATTAAAAGTATCGTTAGTATTAAAACTATCATTTTAACAAAAATTATTATTTTAATATAAATGTCATTATTACTATAAAATATCATTATTATCATCATTTTAAATAGAATTATTATTAAAAAGTATCGTAAATATTAAAGTTTTCATAATTAAAATTATCATTTTATCATAATGTCATCTTAGTAATTATACATATTGATATTTTTATTAATAAAATAATAATTATTATTATTGCAAAATAATACAACTTTTACTTACTATTATCATAGATATTATTTTATCAAATAAATATGTGATACAAACATATTTTACTACGGGTAATAAAATTACTTTAATAATACCTATCATATTATCTTTATAATATTTGAACTCTATAAATTTTATTACTTAATATATATAAAAGTATATTTTATTATATAAATTTTAATATAAAATTTTATTTACTAATAAACGAATTATATTATTTACTCTAATAAATCTTTTAAAAATATTTAAAAATATAAAACGACGATATTTAAACTATATAATAATCATGTATAAATTTTGGAAATCATTTTGAGTCAAATTGACTTTTGTTGACTTTTGCATATTAGTCTCAAGCATTAGGATTGTGGTACACTATGACTTGACCTAATTTGTTAAGATAAATATTGACCAACATATAAATATATAATTAATATAGGTTCGTGAATCCAAGGCTAACCTTACACTTGTTCAATGATGTTATATGTATTTTTACTACGAAATACAGTATGGTGAGTTTCATTTGCTCCCTTTTTAATTACTTTTGCAATATATATTTTGGGCTAAGAATACATGCAATATTTTATAAATGCTTTACGAAATAGAGACAAGTGATTAAAAATGATATTCTGCGGATTGATGTGCTAGGTAATTTAGTTACATGTTATAAGAGCATGTAAGCGCGAATCCTAAAGATAGATCTATCGGGCTTAAGACCCCCATCCTGTAGGCTGCAATAGACAAAAGAGCTAGTGGGTGGATGTTTAGTACTTCGAGAATTATTTATACACTTGCGAGTGTACATATCCATCTTTGCGAAGATGACTTATTATATTATTGTTAATGTTGATTATTGAGGCCTCAACATAAGCAGAACGGTTTTATACACTTGCGAGTGTACATATATTTATAAACGGAATTCTTGTGGTCTATTAAAATGATGAAAATGAATGATTATGATAAACTAATGAACTCACCAACCTTTTGGTTGACACTTTAAAGCATGTTTATTCTCAGGTGTTAAAGAAATCTTCCGCTGTGCATTTGCTCATTTTGGAGATATTACTTGGAGTCATTCATGGCATATTTTGAAAGACGTTGCATTCGAGTCGTTGAAATTCATCAAGATTATTATTAAGTCAATTATAGTTGGATGTATTATAAAATGGTATGCATGCCGTCAACTTTCGTTGTAAAGAAAGTTTGTCTTTTATAAATGAATGCAATGTTTGTAAAATGTATCATATAGAGGTCAAATACCTCGCGATGTAATCAACTATTGTGAATCGTTTATAATGTATATGAACGGGTCCTTTCAGTTTCGACTTACAAAACCTTAAAACATTCCTTACAATAACACAATTATTATTAATCTTAAATTAAACTTAAAATTATAATTATAAATATATATATATTACGGAAGAGAGAGAGAAAGAAAAGGTGTGCACAATTCGGCAGAAAACATTGCAATTTATAGGACTTGGCCTCACTTTTCAGGCCATGCGATCGCATGGGATTATAGCTTCCAGGCCATGCGATCGCATGGCAGCCTTGGACAGTTCATTTCACTTTGTTTTCTAGTTTGCCGACGGTTTTTAATAATATAATATAATATATATAATTTTATATAATTATATATATATATTATATTATATTCGTGTGCATAGTTGACTTGTACTTTCAGTTCCGTTGAGTCGCGCGTTGATAGTTGGTTCATGTCCCGGTTTCGGATTTTTGAACGTCCTTTTGTACGATTTAATATCTTGTACTTTGTGTTTTGCGACATGTACTCTTGTAATTTTTAGACGTTTCTCATCAATAAATTGAACCACCTGGATTGTACTTTGTACTTTTTAGCATTTTGGTCGTTTGCGTCTTCAAATCGTCGAATCGGTCTTTTGTTTTCACCTTTTATTATTTAAACGAATATCACTTGTAAATAGAACAATTGCAACTAAAAGCTTGTCTTTCTTGAAGGATAATGCTATGAAATATATGTTCGTTTTTATCATTATCAAATATTTTCACACTTGAGCATTGCTTGTCCTCAAGCAATATAGAACTTGAATATAACTTTACTAGAATCACTTCTTTATTCTTCACACTTTGTACATCAGTGATTTTGATACGGTGGTATGAACAATGATAGTAACATTGTGGTTTACAGTCCCACGTGACTATAAAAATTTAGATCCTTTAGGAAATTGGATCTTTATGAAAATATTTGATCTTTTGAAAATTCAATCTAGCTTTTATCCTAGATAAGTTTTCCGGATTAACCCTTCACCGGTGTTTGTAAAATATTTTTGTGGGTTTTGTGGGTTTCATATTTGAAAATTTTAGCTCAAAACTTTGCGGTTTGTGTCACCCACTTGCTATCCTTGTATTAGAAAAGCAACACGTCCAGTATACTTACTCCGTATATTTTCTTTTGGTAAACTACCGTCCGATTGTAAAGGAAAGCGTTGAACAAGCAACTGTTAAGGCAATGTCTAATGACATGCAGATGTTCATGGTCCACAACGTGTCAGGTACATTTACTATTCTTTGTAGGAGCAATAGTAAAGATCACCCTATAGTTTTTTGGTCTGGCACAAGGTCCTGTCTTCGACCATGCTATGCAACCACCGTTCTTACAGTTGACACCTGATTTGGTTCAGGTGACCTAATGAATTCCGGTGAATTCTTAGGATTTTACGTTCAATGGTAATGAACGCATTGAAAATGGGTTTTCAGAAAACAAATTGGTTTGTAATTTGATCAAAATATTTTCTCGTTCAAGCTCGAGTTTAGATATCATCGAATTCCATGAGTTTGTAATTCTCAATCTTTAAGGTCAATCTCAAGGATTGAGTAATATTAGGCTTAAATGCTGATTTTTGATCTTTAAGGAGATTATCCTTTTCTGGGGGTCTGATTCATTAGTCTTATCAAGCTAATTTGCACAGCACCCTCCCCATTTTACGAGACAGATCCTCTCATGGTTAGGATAAGTCTGACCACTTGGCGACCCTGTTTGATGCTGAGGTCCGTGGATTTCCAGCTGATTTTCGAGAAAACTTTTTAAGGTTTTTCGTAGACTCTACAACTGGTCTGGACGACAACTTCCTGACCTAAATCAAGAAGCGCGTGTCTTTTTCTCGAAAGACTTTACTTCCTTTTAAATTCCATTTATATTACAATAAACTAGGTAAAACTGGTTAATATCGTCCAAAACAAAAGTATCTTCAATTATTTGTACAAAAATATGTGATATATGTTTTAAATAACTTGGTAAATTTTTCCCACACTTGGCTTTTATTTTTCTTTCTTTGCCTTTTTATTCTCTTCTATTCCATTTTAAATGAATTCAAGCGCTTTAGGTTGTTTCTCAATTTATGTCCTTTTCTAGGCAACAATAATTTCGATGTTAACACCAAGTTTTATCGTTCATAAATATGTATAAACATGATTTTGAGTTCATTTAGTTGAAATTTTTTAAAAGTTTTACTAGAAGTGGGTAGTCAGTATATAAGCCTAGGGCTGTTCTTTATTATAAGAGAGCACTAGATTCTAATACAACTGCTGCGTTACTAGTAAAATTTAACGGTGGCTATTAAACCAAGTGTATAAGCCAAAATTTTAAAACCGAAAGAATTTAACCTCTTCCCACACTTAAGATCTTGCAATACCCTCATTTGCAAGAAATCGGTAACAATTTAAATTATTGAGGGTGATTAGCGTAGAAAAATGATTAAATTTTACCAAAGTTTCCAACATATTGTTGTTTGTTTGAATGATAAATGGTGCACAGCATTTGTTCATTCCTGCAGTTGTTATTTCACATATATTTTGCATCTTGTCGTCAAAATTAGTTGCTTTTGCTGAACTTAATACCAGTCTTTGAAAATGCGCTGTTTTACCCTGTTGTGTACATGAGATAAAACACATACAATACAAATATAAACATGCATGGTAATTTGAAATGGGACTTAATATCCCACTTTCAAATTATAAAAATGAAATATTAGTACAAAATAATAAAAATGTTAAACATTACATAAAAGTATCAAAATGTTAAATGTTTAACATAAATAGATAAAAATAATAAAAGATAAGAAATCACCAATGGAACACTATCAATTTGGATACGGATTCCAGTTCATATCATCGCTCGGGTTCCATGGTTGGTGATAGGTGTCCTGATAGGCTTGATTGGGGTCGTACAGGTTAAAGGGCGATCAGATGTCAGGCTGATGTGGTGGATAAAAAGCAGGCCGAGTCGGGATGTAGTTTTGTGGTACCTAATATGATAGCTGGCTCATGATCTGGTGCTGATGAACTACCCAACTATCATACTGGCGTCGCCTGGATTGCTCATACTCATCCGCGGCTCTCCACTGCTCATACTGACGATGCCTAGCATGGTTATTCATTTCCACCTCATCTATATGCTGATAAACATCAGTATAACTATCCCTAATGACATCCCTAATGTCATCTGCTTCCTCTATCTCCTCATCCGAACCCCTCTCTACCTGTGGATGGGTGCCCCGATATGGTATTGGCCTATTGTGACTCCGAGTTAGTACCTTTGCACCTTGATATACCTGCAATCCGATACTCTCGGTTTGTTCATGAACCACCATCATTGGACCCCTTTGTTCCCAATCTACACCTAAATACTCTCCAATGAGAGTAATAAAAAAGCCTCCTCCTATTATTTTTCCGTCCTGTATACGTTCCACCATTTTGGACAAATAATAACCAACGCAGTAGGGGATATTAACAAAGCCTCTAGTGTCTCGAATGCACTTGAGGTAGAATAAATCATTTAGGGTCATCTTCTCCTTGTTTCTACCTCTTTGTGTAATCGAGTTTGCTAAAAATCTATGAATTACGCGAAGCTCTGCCTTATTAATATCTAAATAGGAGTGTCTTCCTCCCCATACAAACACATTAAAAATTGACATACGCCTCCATACGGCGTTAGCGTCAAAACCTCTGTCTACCCTATCACCGTTATAAATCAAAGCTGCACAATCAGGTGATAATAATTCAGCGGGGGTGTAAATCTATAAAGCCCTAGCCATGTCCAGCATGGACATCCTGTACATCTTACCTCCTAGTAAAAATCTAAGAAAACTCTTATCGTCTAATATAGATACTTCGTTATTAAGTGCTATAGTACTCATTAGCTCAACACACCACTCCTTATATACAGGCCTACGAGTGGTAAATAAACATTCCCAGGAAAAGAAGAGTTCTCATACCTTTGGATTAGTAACAGCCTAACTGAGTTAGTTAGGTTGACTTCTTCCAAAGGTCTCCATTCTATTACCCTCAGTACTTCCATATTTTTGATGCAAAGCTTAAATTTATTACGTTGGTACGTTGGGTAATCTCTCCAGCTTCTATCAAATCTTAGATTGGGATGTAACTCCTGTTCATGAATTCTTGAGTTTTCTATTAAATGATGAGCGGGAAATTGTATGTAGGCAGTAAAAAATTGCTGTTCTGGTTCATAATATTGTACGTGTTAATCATAATGTTGTTGTTCTTGTTGTGGCTCAGGTGGCATCTCTGGCTGTGGTTCTTGTTCAGGTTGTCTAGACGATGATGCACCGTTAGTATCGGTATTTCTCTGCAAAACACATTAAACACAAAATCTGTGCATCCAAATATGCATTAGTATTAGCAGAATAACAACTTAAAACAATTACAATAACATGTTTAATCCATATTAAACTTATACTCATTTTCATATTTTTATCAATTCTACAATTTTTCAAATAAGCATATATGAAAATGTATACAAAGTTCATAAGCATTCAACTCAAATAACATGTTAAATAACCATTACTAGCAATTAAACAAGTTTCAAATGACATTTATATCAAAATAATCAAGTTCATGAATTTTAGACTTAAAAAGTCCACTTTGATGCTCAAAATTCATGTTTAGGATCAAAGTTTGGATCATTTAGCAACCTAAACATGTTACACTACTTAATTTAGCAATAATTCATAATAAAAATCGGCCATAACCTGTTTATATCAAAAAGCCCCAAATTGCTCAAGAACACAAACCCTAGATTGTTAAAAATTTGAAGTTAAAGCTTCTAATCATGTTAAATAGCATCAATCTAGGTTATACAAACATAATATATGAATAATTTAACTCTAATTACACTAGAAATTATCAAAATCAAATTAGGTAAAAATTTGCTCAAGAACACTATAATTCGAATTTAAAGAGTTTTAGGGGTGGAATCGTTACCTTCTTTGAAAAACTTCCGAACAAACGCATGATTAGAGCGGATTATAGCAATAAATTTGGTGAATTTTGATGAAAAATGATGAAATTTGAGAGGGTTTTGAGAGTATTTTCGTATGTATGTGTGTGTGTTTGGAATGGAGACAGAACCACAGCTCGCTGCTTTTTGATTCTGACTAGGTATTGGTCTTCATGCGGTCGCATGGATTTCCAGAGTAAACCCCATGCGATCGCATGGGGTGTGGGTTTTTTTTTAATGTTTTTGGCATACTTTATATCAATAAGGTTAAAAATAATGATAACAAAATATCTCGTCCCTCCCTTGGGTAAAGCAATTTCGGTTTAACGACCTAGTCTTCAACTCACGACGAATTTTAGAGATCAATTTTTTTAACTTAATGAAATAAAGTAAATTTTGTTTTTAAATTCACACCAAACTTAAATTTAAAATGCATATTAATAAAATTTCATGTAAATATTATTAATATTTTACATACATTAAATTTACAAACTTATATTTTAAATAATATAGTTATATATTAATTTTTTTTAAAAATTTACGATATTAATAAATTAATATTAATTTTAAAAACATGGTAAAAATAAAAATCTTTTTGGTCTTTTATCCCACTTTAATCAATCAAATATTAACAAAAATATACATTCCTCTTTTGGGTAAAGTAATTTCGACTATATTAACTAGTTTTACTCCTGACGAATTTTTGAAATATTTTGAATCGATTGATTAAAGATATTTATACCTTATGAATAAACGGTAAATTTCGCAGTGATGCATTAAATTTTTGTATGATATCAATAATTTCGGTTTATCATACCTAATTTTATTGAATATCAATTTAATACTTTATAGCGAACGATTCAGCGTTTATTATCAAAAGGTTAAAAGCAATAAATAAAATTAAAATAAAAACTGTACATACTTACCTGTGAGATAGAATTCTCAGAGACCTGCTTTAGTCGACTCATAGGAGAGTCGTTCGATTTGGTTTTCCATAGCTACATAAGCGTATCCACGATTTTTCAGTAACTTTTCTTCTAAACATATGAATGGTCCTTCTCTGCATAGAGTAACGAACTCGGTATTGGAATGTGTTTGATTGTTCAAACATTTCCCTTCGTGTGACCATTTTTCGCATTTATGACATCTTTCAAGGTGTCGTGCTCTTCTTTTTGTTGCGGATTTTGATTTTCCTTTACCAAAATGTATCTTATTATGATTCTTCCTGAGTTCTTTCCTTACTTCGTCCATTTTGCCTCTTATGAATGATACCACTTCACTCGGGAAGTTGTTATTATTATGTTTAGTAATCATAGCGTGTAGTAGTAGACCATGGTTCAAATCAAAGGAATTTTTCATCTCGTAAAACCTAAAAACACAAAAATTCAGAATGGAGGGAGAAGACTAGTTATTTAGGGTCTGCTTGGGAAAGACCATTCGGATTCCATTCTCGAGAACTACACGAAAATAGAAAATCTAACTCTAAACAGCATTAAATCTTGGAACATTTGAATCTCCCCACACTTAGGTGGTTGTGGTGTTGAAATTGTGATTAACTTCATCGTTTACTTCCATTGGACCATCAATATAGTGTTTAGTGACCATTAACTTTAAATTCAATCCCATTTGAATTTATTAACTCTATTGTTCCGTATGGGAAAACTCTTTTGACTATGAATGGTCCAGACCATCTTGATTTCAATTTTCCAGAAAATAGCTTGAATCATGAATTGAAAAGAAGAACTCTGTCTCCTTCCTTAAATTCTTTTAAACTTCTGATTCTTTTAACATGCCATTTCTTCGTTCTTTCCTTATAGATTAACGAATGTTCATATGCATCATGTCTTAATTCTTCTAATTCGTCTAGTTGACTTAATTGTAGACGTCCAGCTTCATGCAAATCAAGATTACATGTCTTCAAAGCCCAAAATTCTTTGTGCTCAATTTCTACTAGAAGGTGACATGCTTTTCCGTAAACAAGTTTAAAAGGTGTGGTACCAATTGGAGTTTTGTAGGCTGTTCTAATAGCCCAGAGTGCATTCTCCAATTTCATGGACCATTCCTTCAGATTTGATCCTACAGTTTTCTCTAGAATATGTTTTAATGCTCGGTTGATATTTTCAACTTGTCCACTTGTTTGTGGATGATAAGCGGTTGAGATTTTATGAGTTACTCCATATCTTTTGAGAACTTTCTCAAGTTGATTATTACAAAAATGAGTACCCCGATCGCTTATTAAAGCTTTCGGTGTTTCGAACCTAACAAAAAGACGTTTTAAAAAGTTGACTACAACTCGTGCATCGTTAGTTGGGAGAGCTTGTGCTTTCGCCCATTTAGATACATAATCAATGGCAACGAGAATGTAGAGATTATTATGAGATTTTGGAAATGGACCCATAAAGTCAATATCCCAAACGTCAAATACTTCACATACATGAGTGACATTTTGTGGCATTTCATCACGTTGACTTATTTTTCCAGCCGTTTGACAAGCATCACAGGATTTACAAAGAAGGTGTGCGTCTTTGAAAATTGTAGGCCAATAGAATCCAGCGTCATAGACTTTTCTTGCTATGAGTTGAGGTCCATAATGCCCTTCTGTTGGTCCTGTGTGACAATGGTTTAAGATTTGACTAGCTTCATCTCCGAATACGCATCGGCGTGTTATTTCATCGGGACAAATTTTGAATAAATGTGGATCTTCCCAAAAATAGTGTTTTATATCACTAAAGAATTTCTTTCGTTTTTGGTTCGACGATCCTTTTTTAAGGAATCCGCATACTAAATAGTTTGCATAGTCTGCAAACCATGTAATTTCATTATAATCGATCTTCAATAGATATTCATCAGGAAAGTTATCTTGTATGGCCGATTCATTTAGAACTTCTAATTCAGGATTTTCAAGGCGAGAAAGATGATCAGCTGCAAGATTTTCTGCTCCCTTTTTATCTCGGATTTCAATATCGAATTCTTGTAAGAGTAAGATCCAACGGATTAATCGTGGTTTGGCATCTTGTTTTAAAAATAGGTATCTAAGAGCAGAATGGTCGGTATAGACCACCGTTTTTGCTAGAACGAGATATGAACGAAATTTGTCAAAAGCAAAAACGATAGCAAGGAGTTCTTTTTCAGTAGTTGTGTAATTCGTTTGTGCTCCTTGTAACGTCTTACTAGCGTAATAGATATGTTGAAATCATTTTTCAATTCTTTGGCCTAAAACGGCTCCCATTGCAAAATCACTCACATCGCACATGAGTTCAAATGGTAGATTCCAATTTGGAGTTATCATGATCGGCGCATTAGTGAGTTTTTCTTTAAGAATATTAAAATATTTGATGCATTCATCTGAAAAGATGAATGGAGCATCTTTTTCTAGGAGTTTATTCATAGGAGTGGCAATTTTAGAAAAATCTTTTATGAAACGTCGGTAAAAACTGGCATGCCCTAGAAAACTCCTAACTCCACTAACATTGGTGGGATGTGGAAGTTTAGCAATTACATCTACTTTAGCTCTATCCACTTCAATTTCTTCCTTTGAAATTTTATGACCAAGAACGATGCTTTCTTTAACCATGAAATGGCATTTCTCCCAATTAAGTACTAGATTTGATTGCTCGCATCTAATAAGCATTCGTTCAAGATTAATTAGACATGTTTTAAAAGTATCACCGAAGACTGAAAAGTCATCCATGAAAACTTCCATGCATTCTTCTATCATGTCGTGAAAAATCGCCATCATGTACCTTTGAAAAGTTGCATGGGCGTTGCAAAGTCCAAATGGAATGCGTTTGTAATCAAAAGTACCATAAGGGCACGTGAAGGTGGTTTTCTCTTGGTCCTCGGGTGCGATTGGAATTTGAAAGTATCCGGAGAAACCGTCAAGGAAACAATAGTAACTGTTCTCAGCTAACCTTTCCAACATTTGATCAATGAAAGGTAAGGGAAAGTGATCTTTTCTGGTGGCGTCATTTAGTTTCCTATAATCAATACAAACATGCCATCCTATTACAGTCCTAGTAGGAATAAGCTCATCTTTTTCATTTGTGATGACAGTGATGCCACCCTTCTTAGACACGCATTGAATTGGACTTACCCATGGACTATCTGAGATTGGATAAATTAAACCTGCATTTAGCAGTTTAATAATTTCTTTCTTAACAACATCTTGCATATTTGGATTTAGTCTTCATTGGCGTTGCACATATGTTTTATGACCTTCTTCCATAAGGATTTTATATGTGCAGTACGAAGGACTTATGCATTTAATGTCATGAATCTTCCATGCAATAGCTGGTTTATGAGCTTTTAGCACGGAAATGAGTTGAGATTTTTCATTTTCCATAAGAGAGGACGAGATTATTACAGGTAATTCAGATTCACCATGTAAATAAGCATATTCCAAATGGTTTGGAAGTGGTTTTAACTCTAATATCGGTGGTTCTTCTATCGATGATTTGTATCGATATCTGTCTTCTTCTTTTAACATTTGAAGTTCTTCTGTTGTTGGTTTGTATTCATTAGCCATGAGTGAGGCTAACATTTCAGCTTCATCAATTGGTTCAGTTCCTTCTCCTAAAGAACATTCTCCTGTTCCTTGTAATTCTGGAAATTCTTGCAACAATTCTGCATGTGAATCTATAGTTTGAATATAATAACATGTATCATCTGCAGATTGCGATTGTTGCATGGCTCTATCAATAGAAAAGGTAACACTCTCGTCCTCTATACTTAGGGTCAGTTTCTTGCCAAACACGTCTATTATTGCTTTAGCCGTGTTTAAGAATGGTCTTCCTAATATGAGAGGAACTCGAGAATCTTCTTCCATGTCCAGAATAACAAAGTCCACTGGAAATACTAAAGTACTAACTTTAACTAGCATGTTTTCCATTATCCTTCTAGGATATTTTACTGATCGATCGGCTAGTTGTATACTTATTCGTGTTGGTTTCAATTCTCCAAGGTCTAGTGTAGCGTATAATGAATATGGCATTAAATTTATACTAGCACCTAAGTCTGCCAATGCTTCTATTGAATTAAGACTACCCAGAAAAAATGGAATTGTGAAACTTCCTGGATCTGATAATTTTTCTGGTAGTTTATTCAACAACACTGCAGAACAATTAACATTCATTGTAACAGCCGAGAGTTCTTCCATTTTCTTTCTATTTGTGATTAGATCTT
Source organism: Rutidosis leptorrhynchoides (assembly GCF_046630445.1). Classification (NCBI taxonomy): domain Eukaryota; kingdom Viridiplantae; phylum Streptophyta; class Magnoliopsida; order Asterales; family Asteraceae; genus Rutidosis; species Rutidosis leptorrhynchoides. The sequence goes on along the minus strand of NC_092334.1, from coordinate 91,129,032 downwards.
TCAGGAATTTAGCATACCTAGGCATTCCTGAAATCACATCAATGAAAGGAAGATTTACATTTATTTGTTTAAACATATCCAAGAATTTGGATTGCTCGGCTTCAAGTCTTTCTTTTCTCATTTTACTCGGGTAAGGAAGTGGTGGTTGGTATGGTTTAACATAAAGCTTTGCCTTAACTGTTTTATATTCATTAACCTTTTCAACTACCGGTTCTATTTCCTTCTCTTGCTCAGGGTGTAGTGCCTGTGTAGTAGGAATAGAGTCATCAGAAATTATAGGTATTTCAGGTGATTTGAGTGTAATACCACTTCTTGTGGTAATAACTTTAGCTATTTCACTTTCGGGGTTAGCATTTGTATCGCTAGGTAGACTCCCTGATTTTTTTTTCTCCAATTAACCTCGCTAGGTTACTCACTTCTTATTCCAGATTTTGGATTGAAGCATGTTGATTTCTAAATGCTTGAGCATTTTGTTCATTAGTTTGTTTCTGAGATGTGAAAAACTGAGTTTGATATTCAACTAGCTTCGACATCATATCTTCTAAATTTGGCTTTTTATCATCGGTTTGTGGTGGTTTATTTGGAAAAATAGGTCTTTGCTGGTTGTAAGTATATTATTAGATACTTGTTGATTGCTAGGACCTTGTTGGTTGTTGTATGGAACATTTCAGTTATAATTCTGATTTTGATTGTAGTTTGGTCTTGGCGGTTGATAATTATTTTGATAATTATTTCCAGGCCTTTGGTTCATGTATGAAACATTCTCTCTTTGTTCCATTGTTTGTTCAATACTGAGATAATCTTTTGTCAAATGTGGTCCTCCACACTGTTCACAACTAATACGTATTGCGTGGATATCTTTAGTCATCTTTTCCATTCGTCTCTCGAAAGCATCTAACTTTGCGGAAATGGAATCAAAGTCATGGCTAGAATCGGCTCTAGCCGCTTTAGATGAACGAAGAATATCTTTTTCTTGGTGCCACTCATGAGAGTGGGATGCTGTGTTATCAATAATTTTGTGAGCTTCAGTTGCGGTTTTCTTCATAATAGAACCACCAGCTGCTGTGTCAATGTCTTTTCTTGTAGCAACATCGCATCCTTGGTGGAATATTTGCACTATTTGATAAGTGTCTAAACCATGTTGAGGACATCCTCTCAACAAGTTTTCGAATCTTGTCCACGCCTCATATAGAGTTTCATTTGACTTTTGCGTGAACGTAACAATTTCTTCTTGAAGTCTCACGGCTTTAGATGCCGGAAAGAATCTTTTAAGAAATTTCTCAACTAAAACATCCCATGTATCAATCGTCCTTTCAGGTAACGATTCTAACCAATCTTTGGCTTCTCCCTTTAAAGTCCAGGGAAATAACATGAGATAGATCTATTCATCCTCAACTTCTCTGATTTTAAATAGAGTACAGATCCTATTAAAGATTCGAAGATGTTCGTTTGGATCTTCTTTTGGTGTACCACTAAATTGGCATTGATTAGTTACCATGTGTAGGATTTGTCCCTTGATTTCATAATCTGGTGCATTAATGTCTGGTTGAGTAATGGCATGACCTTGGCCCGTGCGTGTAGCTCTCATTCGATCTTCCATACTTAGAGGTTCCGGATTTTACATGATTGAATTTGTTGAATCTGAATCACTAGAGGATTCTGATTTAATGGTTTCTTCCTCGACAATCTCTGATTGTATGATTTGTGGTTCAGGAGGAATAATTAGTGGTTCAGGATCTTTGAATTGTCCTTGAATATCTTCCGGGTTCTCAATTGTGAAGTCAGGTTCAAAAAATGGATTATCAGAAATTTGAATTGGAGTACTTGGTCGACTTGATGATGATTCTAAAGAAAAATCAACGGCGACAATATTGGCTAAATGTCTTGATCGAGTTACAGGAGGTGAACGTATGAAAGGTGGTGAACGTTTTGCTCGGTGCTTTCACTGAATTTCCTATTAGTTATAAAGATAAAAATTATTAAAGTTATCAAATTAATAGACTTTTCTGATTTTGCCCACGTGTCGAATAGCCAATAGATGCAGCAGGTAGCCAGGACCCTTTAAATTGGAAAATCCACAACTTGCCACTAACAAATCCAACTATTACTACGAACCAGAAAATTTTGGATGTCTATCAATTTAACTGCTTAAAATAATTTTTCGTTGAAATTTAAAGAAGATAAAAAGATCTATGTCCTAAAAACTAGAGCGTAGAAATTAAAAAGAAAAAACGCGTCAAAAAATAAGAGGTCGAAAAACAAACGTCGAAAAACAAATAGTCGAAAAATAAAAATAAGAAAGTAAAGCATCGAAACTTAAAAGTCTAAAAACTAAAAATTAAAACTTGCATCTAGAAGTATTAAAGCTTAAAGGAATTCTATATCCAAAACGGCAATTACTTAAAAAGGCACTAAAATCTATTAAATAATAAAGCGATAAGCGACGTCGTAAAATTTTAAAGCATCTAAATCTTAATCTAAATAAAAAGCACTTAAGGGATTTTACGGCAAAGCCTAAAAATCTAGAAATATAAAATACTATGGCAAAAACTAAGTTTATAACTAGTTTCGAACGATAAATTACAAATTACAAATTAAACGTTAAAAATATACAATTTATAAAAAGATATAAAAAATGATAAAATTACTTATTTTTATGAAAATATTATTTTTATATTATTTTTTTTATAAAAGGATTAATTTATATATTAATAAAACTAAATTAAAACTTAAAAATACAAATTAATTTAAAACTAAACTAAATATTAAAAAACTAACCCCTAATTACTAATTAATTAATAATAATTATATTAAAACCTAACCCTAATCGTACAAGCTGAGGATTCTGATCTGTCACATCAACTCATGCGATCGCATGAGTTGAGTGTTATAATTCCATGCGGTCGCATGGGTTAGGATACCAGGCCAAATTTGTTGGGCTGCTACAGTGATCGGCCCGTTTACTCTTTTAATTATATTTTTTTTTCTGAATTTAATTTATAAAAATAAAATATAAGTAATATTTATTGTAAATAAATTTATATTTATAAGAACTAAAAATAATACTTTTATACCTTTATATAAATTATAAATTATAAAATATATTTTCTTTTTACTTAAACACTTAAAAATACAGAAAAATATTTTTTTATATATTTATATTTTTGAATTTTAAAACTTATATAAAATTATATTTTTACAAAAATACCTTAAAAACTAAATTTTTTTTATAGCGTTTCGCTTTCGGCGTGATGTTCTCGGGCAGCGGCGCCAAAAATACTTGATGTGTGCGAGGGGTAGTACGAAATAAATTATATTTTATTATGAAATACTATTAAATACGCTACAATTTACACAAGTTATTTATTTATTTATTGAATAGATATACCTAAACCTTGCTACAACACTTATAGGAAGTGTACCTAATCGTAGAGTAGTGTAGTTTTTAGTAACTCCGGTTCGTTCCACAGGGATATAGCTGAGTTTAACGCTATATTTATTTTAAACTATATTTGTGTATATATATATATACACAAATATATATATATATATATATATTTATTTTAAACTATATTTGTATATATATATATATATATATATATATATATATATATATATATATATATATATATATATATATATATATATATATATATAAGTATTATTATTATTATTATAAAAGGGGGTTTTACCGTTTAATGACCGGTTTGTCGATTTTAAGTCCTAATGCAAAATAATAACTTAATTTAGAGCATAAAGTAAATGACGATAAGTAAAAGTGCGATGAGATATAAGTGCAATAATTTAAAGTACGATAAATAAAATGACGATAAATAAAAGTGCGATGAGATATAAAATAAAGGAATTATGCTTATTTAAACTTCTGTAATCATGATGTTTGACATTTTGATTTTAATTTATTATCATGGGTTAATTGTCCTTTATCCTGGTTTATTTGATATGTCCATCTGGTTTTTGTCCATAATAGTCCATCGGTCATAAATATAAAGTACGAGTGTCCTCGTCAAATTACCCTTATACCCGAAGTCAAATATTCCAACTAATTGGGGATTTAAACTGTAACAAGGTCTTAATACTTTGTTAATGATTACACCAGGTTATCGACTGTGTGTAACCCAAGGTTTTAATACATTGTTAACAATTACACCAATTTTTCTTGTATGTAATCCACCCCTGTTTTAATGAGTCCATTGACTATTAATCCATTCCCGTATCCGGTTAAATGAACGATTATTAGTATTTATAAATATCTCGCCCATAGTATCCGATCGAGTGTATGTGGTTATTTATAGATACGTCAAATTGTAATTCTCTATATTAAATTAACGAACTATCATTCAGTTAAACAAATATAAAGCCCATTAATAGCCAATAGTACAATTTCCACAAGTGTCAGTCTTTTGTCCAAACCCCAATTATGGTCCAAAGCCCAATAACCCAGTCTTAATATTTAGTCCAACATCACGATTACTTCAGCTTAAATAAACATAATAATAACTTAGCTACGAGACATTAATTTAAAAAGGATGAACATAACTTACAATGAGTATTAATCGCGTAGAGTTACACGGACAGAGTTTCGACTTACAAAACCTTAAAACATTCCATACAATAACCCAGTTATTTGTAAGATCATGTTTTCTCAGATGTATGGGACGCCGTCCAGAAGTGTGGGACGCCGTCCAATTATAAAGGGCTGGACGCCGTCCAGAATCCTGGACGCCGTCCAGTTAAACTGGCGGGCCAGCTGTGTTCTTTTAGATATTTTAATGGGGGTAGTTTAGTCTTTTCATTTTGTGGACGAATTTAAGGCTCTAGATCAGTTTTGGAGCACCATTTACTCCATCTTCAACTACCACATCTTTTCCACTTAAATTCTAGAGAGAGAGAAAGATCTAGAGTGAGAGAGCTCAAATCAAAGAAGAAGAAGCTTGTTTCGGGTTAAAGTGCAAGTTCTAAAGTTGTCCATCTAGTCTCTAGCTACGTAGTGGTTGTGGTGGTAAGCCTTAACCTTGATTTCCTTGTTTTAATTATTTAAGGGTTGGGGTTTGGGTTAGTGATGAACATAAAACCCAAATTGTTAGTGTTTTGGGGGTTTTTGGGTAAGTATGGGTCATGAGGACTCAAAGATGACTAACCTAGGGTTTTGAAATACTAAATGTAGTTATGAGTCTTAGATTGGTTAGTTAACTAATAGCACACCTAGATGTTATGTAAGTGGGTGTTATTTGGGTATGTGGAGACCCGAATGGGTGTGTAAATCTTGAAATGGGTCAAATGAGTCCTTGATGACCTAAGTTGTCTTACGAGTGTGGAAAATGCGATAACCTTGTGTTAAAATGTGTTTTAAGACCATATTTGGCTAGTGTTAGGGTTTTGGCAAAATTGACCCGATGTTAGGGGTAAGTGTGCAAATGGGTCGAAGTTGCACCAAGGGTCAAAATGACTTTAGGATGGTTAGCAAGTTGTTTGACCAACTTGAGTTTGTGATTGATTATATACGTAATGTGATAGATACGTTACGTTGAAGGTTGAAAGCTCGATTATCTTTCACAAAAGACTTTAAGGTGAGTGGAATAATTATATGCGTAGGTATATAATGTATTTATTTATTGTAGCGTGAGATGTGAAGTGTCGAATTGTTAAGACACCACGTTTCACGTGACGAGTGAAGCGTCGAGGTATTAAGACGCCACTCGGGTTGAAGCATCGAGGTGTTAAGATGCCACCTAGGAGTGAAGTGCCGAGGTGTTAAGGCACCACTCCGTAAGATAAAGGGTGAAGCATCGAGGTGTTAAGATGCCACCCGAGGGTTTAGTGATACGAGGTGTTAAGTACACTAACGGATGTTATGAACACCAATGGCCTTTCGCGAGTGCCATTCCCTTGTACGATTGGTTAACCATGGTTATTGTGTGGTAGTGTAAACATACTACATCGTTCGAGTTATATATATGTTATTGATGTGCTAGCTTGTGGTACCGGAGGTTAATAGCTTTGTATTTGAGATGATAAGCTAATTGTGTTGCTAGCATGTATGCGGTAGGTGTGTAACTGTTTGCAAGTAGGTATATTATATATGTATGTGTATAATTATTGCATTCTCTAAGCGTTTTACTTACCCTTTCGTTGTTTACTCTTTTTAGGCTCCGGCGTGAATAAGGGTAAGGGTGTTCGATTAGATTAGAGGCCTCCCGCTCATTTTGGATAAGGAGACGCTTTTGGAAAGTTTAGTTTTTGAAGTTTGGCTAAGATGTGGGTAGTTTAACCCCAAACAACATGCTCTAGGTGTCGTTTGGAATTTAAACTCTTATGGTCGAAACTCGTAATTTTGAATGACATTCGTAAAATGACCGATGTGGGCCTGATGTTGTAAAACTTGGTTTTATTGCGGAAATCTTTTAATTTTACTTATATTGACATGTTGTAAAAAGGGTTTCGTATGAAAGTGTCGGGAAGTGGGTTTTCCGCTCACGTAAGTTGAGCACGGGGAGCAGAAACTGGCAGTTCATTGGGACGCCGTCCCAAATGTTTGGACACCATCCTGGCCTTCAGAGCTGGACGCCGTCCAGATAGCTGGACGCCGTCCAGATGTACTGATCCAAAATTTTTTTTAGGGCGTGTTTTTGGTATAACGAGGTTTGGGTCATTACAAGTGGTATCGGAGCATGGTCTAAGAGATTTAGGCGACTTGAGATAGGTGCCTAGACTTAGACTTTATTGTGTATGTGCCTTATGCGGGACTTGTAGGAGACGGGTCGGGCCGGGGATTGGTTAGTGCCTAGGATTAGGTTAACTAACTATGCGCTAATTGTTTTGTGTTGTGTTATGCAATCATCAAGCGAGATAGACGTTGTACTAGCGAGTTAATGCGACGTGCTCGCGTAACAATGATTAGCTACCATTGTTACGGGTTCAAATCGTGTCAAACAAGCAATGTACGACGATTTTTGAGCAAGATGGGGCGGTGTGAGATATATATATATATATATATATATATATATATATATATATATATATATATATATATATATATATATATATATATATATATATATATATATATATAATTTGTGTTATGTCCTTTTGTTTCATTGTTTAACCGATTTCTGTTTTATAGTATGAAGATGAGAAACGGACCCGAGAACCATGAAGGAGGTACGAGCGAGGACCTCGAGTTTACGGCCAAGGTTGAGGCCATTATTAAGAAGCAAAGAGCGGAATTTCTTGAGGATGTCCGAAAGGTTTTCCAAGAATCGGTTGATGGGCAAGTAACCGAGTTAATAAATGAGCGAATGAATGCCGCAATTGAAGAGGCATTAGAAGCTAGAAACATTCATCCTCGGGGCGAGGGGGTGATGGTAGTGGTGGGCATGGAAGGCGAGACTTCCATTACAAAAATTTCAAGGATGCTCAACCTCTTATGTTTAATGGAGTAAGGGATCCGTTGAAAAGCACATGTTGGATCTCCCACATCGAGGGGGTTTTCCGTACCACGGAGTGTCCTTCCGAGAAGAAAATGAGATACGGTGCTAGTATGTTGCGTGAAGAGGCAAAGTTGTGGTGGGACGATAAGATTAAGTTGTATGGTGAAGAGTAATGTATGGGCTTGTCGTGGGATGAGTTTAAAAAGGAGTTCTTTGATGAATATCGGACTCTATCCGATCTTAACAAAATCCGGGACGAGTTGCGCGATTTGCGACAAGGTTCGATAGACTTGGTCACTCTCAAGTCTACCTTCTTGTCAAAGACTCGTTTTTGTCCGGAGTATGTAGGTGATGACCGAATGTTGATGCTAGATTTTTATCGTACACTAAGCGATGAGTTAAAGCGTAAGATTAGTCGGGGAATGGCTAAGTCTTTTGATGAATTTTTTTAGTTAGCCCGGGGTTTCGAGCCGGAGGTTCCAAAAAGAAGTGATTTCTCTTTTTTTTGAGAAAATTTGAAGGTTCGAGTCATTCGAGCTTTTCAAGCAAAAAGAGCAAGAGCAAAAAGGGTTCCGAAAGTGTCAATAGCGTGAAGAAGAGTGCTTCCGGGGGTTTTTCTTATACATGCTACAATTGTGGACAAATGGGTCATATGGCTAGTGATTGTCCGAACCCATCTTCTGAAAACAACCTCATATGTTTCAATTGCCAAAAGCAAGGACGCCGAAAGTCGGAGTGTCCCGATTTGAACACCGATCATGTTAAACGGTTAGAGAAGGCGGCAGGTACGGCTCGGGGACGAAATTACTTAATGACCCATGATGAGGCCAAGCAATCAAATGAAGTTGTCTCAGGTACTTTCATGGTTAACTCTAATCTGGCAACGATCCTATTTGATAGCGGTGCTAATTTATCGTTTGTTTCTCCAAATTTTGTGTCTAAGCTTGATAAACCGCTAGCTAAGTTAAGTCATCCGGTAGAGGTCGAAATAGCGGATGGTATGATGGTGCTAGGGGTTGATGTGTGTAATGCTTGTGATATTGTGTTTGGTTCCGAAACGTTTAAAATTGATCTTATCCCGATGACCTTGGGTGAATTTGATATTGTCATTGGTATGGATTGGCTCGATCGTTATAGAGCCGATATTGCATGCCATAAAAAATCTATTCGTGTGAAGACCCCAAGTGGGGGAGAGCTAAATATTCATGGCGAGATACGGAGAAGACTTGTGCCATTATGCACTTATGCACGAGCACGTCATTTTCTTGTTAGTGGTGGCATGGCTTTCCTTGCTCATGTAGTTGATACTCGTGAAGAGCCACTATCCATTTGTGAAATTCCGGTGGTTAGTGAATTCGAAGACGTTTTTCCGGATGAATTACCGGGTGTTCCGGCGGAAAGACAAGTTGAATTTCGCATCGAATTTGTTCCGGGTGCTACTCCCATTGCTAGAACTCCTTATCGTTTAGCACCAATGGAGATGCAAGAGTTGTTAAATCAAACTCAAGAGTTGCTTGAGAAGGGTTTTATTCGACCGAGTGCTTCGCCGTGGGGAGCTCCGGTTTTATTTGTGAAGAAGAAGGATGGTAGTATGCGGATGTGCATTGATTATCGGGAGTTGAAAAAAGTGACGATCAAGAATCGTTATCCATTGCCTCAGATTGACGATTTGTTTGACCAACTGATAGTGCTCCAAATGAACATATATTTAGTAGCAATATCGTTCCAATATGTAAAGTTTTTAAATGTAATTTCCTTATTTTTAGTTGTAATAGTTAAATAAATAAGTGCGAAGACGAAAGACGCAAATCGCTCGAAAATGAAGATTTAAAGACAAAAACGAAGATTTGAAAGACCAAAACATCCAAAAAGCTCAAAAGTACAAGATACAATTAAAAAGGTTCAATTTATTGATAAGGAACGTCTAAAAATGACAAGAGTACAAGTTACGAAACGCAAAGTACAAAATATCTCAGCGTACGCAAGGACGTTCGAAAATCCGGAACCGAGGCATGAACCAACTTTCAGCGCTCGACGCAACGGTGTAAAAATTACAAGTCAACTATGCACAAGAATAAAATATAATATTTAAATAATTCATAATAAGAATAATATTAAATAATAAAAAGTTGTTAATTGAGCATAGTTCAGGGGTCGTAAATGAAAATTTCAATTCTAATTTACCTATAAAAAGCGACGATATGTTCGATGAAAGGGGGGAGATATTTTCGATCTTTTTTTCTTTCTATCTTTTTTTCTTATTTTTCTATATCAAATATCAATATCTATATTTATAATTCTCTATCATAATGTTAATGTAATCAGATATAACAATAATCTTAATTTTAATTTTAAATTATGATAATAATAAGATTTATGATAGAGATCGTTTGAGTGTGTAAGTCGAAATTCTGTCCGTGTAACGCTACGCTATTTTTAATCATTGTAAGTTATGTTCAACCTTTTTACATTAATGTCTCGTAGCTAAGTTATTATTATGCTTGTTTAAAACGAAGTAATCATGATGTTGGGCTAATTACTAAAATTGGGTAATTGGGCTTTGTACCATAATTGGGGTTTGGACAAAAGAACGACACTTGTGGAAATTGGACTATTGACTATTAATAGATGGGGGGTATTGTCTAATTGAGTGACAACTCATTGGAGTCTGTCGAACCTATCTTCAAATTAATTAACCTAATAATTAATAATGATTATGGTTGTCCTATTTAGTGATGTTCATATGGAATCTGTTATAATCATTTAATTAATCAATTGGGTTGGGTAATTGATTATTCATTCTGATCAAGTGGATGAATTAATATTCATAAAATAATTAAAACAGAGGTGGATTACATACAGTGATAACTGGTGTAATTATTGACAGAAGTGATAACTGCGTCACAGTTTAAATCCTTAATCAGTTGGAATATTTGACTTCGGGTATAAGGGTAATTTGACGAGGATACTCGCACTTTATATTTATGACCGATGGACTATTATGGACAAAAACCAGATAGACGTATCAAATAAACCAGGACAAAAGACAATTAACCCATGGTAATAAATTAAAATCAACACGTCAAACATCATGATTACGGAAGTTTAAATAAGCATAATTCTTTTATTATATTTCTCATCGTATCTTTATTTACTGTCATTTTATTACTCGCAATTTTATTTACTGTCATTTTATTTATTGTCATTATTTTACGCACTTTAATTATCGTCATTTATCTTTACGCTTAAAATATAGAATCGACAAACCGGTCATTAAACGGTAAAACCCCCCTTTTATAATAATATTACTACTTATATAATTATATATATTTTGTATAAATATAGTTATTAAAAATATAGTAAGTATCACCAGCTCCCTGTGGAACGAACCGGACTTACTAAAAACTACACTACTCTACGATTAGGTACACTGCCTATAGTGTTGTAGCAAGGTTTAGGTATATCCCATCCGTAAATTAATAAAACTTGTGTCATATTTTGTAGTATTTCCTAGTAAAAAATAATACTATTTCGTACCCTCACGCTACCACATCAAGTTTTTGGCGCCGCTGCCGGGGAGCGCTAAAACGCTATATTTTTAAATATAATAATATTGAAATAAAATATAATAATATAATAATATTGAAATAGAATATAATAATATAATAATATTGAAATAGAATATAATAATATAAAAATATTTAAGAATCAAAAGTTTACGTAAATTTTAAAAACAAAAGTCGTATTTATTAAATACTTCAGGGGTATATTATGTAACTTATAATTAATAATTGCTATCATGTCGCTTTCATGTAAATAGTAAATTAATTAATTTATTTTCATTTACTATTCATGAATAGTAAATGAATTAAAAAAAAAAAAAAAGTTTTAAAAAAAAAATTATAATTATAAAAAAATTATTAATTTGTAAAAAAAAAATCGTTTTTAAAAAAAAAAAAAAAAAAAAAAAAAAAATCGTTTTTTTAAAAAAAAAAAAAAAAAAAAAAAAAAAAAAAAAAAAAAAAAAAAAAAAATTATTAAAAAAAAAATATATATATTTTTAAAATTTTGTCTATAAAAAAAAAAAAATGTTTTTTTTAGTTTTAGTACCTTTAGATTTTTAGACTATAGTCGCAACTTTTAGTATTAAGTTTAGTTTTGCCATAGTTATTTTTACTTCTAGAATTTTTAGGCTTTGCCGTAAAATCCCTTAAGTGCTTATTCCTTAGACTAAGTTTTAGGTGCTTTAGAATTTTACGACGCCGTATTTCGCACTACTTTCTTATTTTTATTTTTCGACGCCTATTTTTCGACCTTTTATTTTTCGACATTTTTCGACGCGCAATCTATTTCTTTCTTATTTCTCGCCATTCTAGTTTTTAGGACTTAGAATTTTTTTTCTACTTCTTCTCTAAATTTCTTAAAATTACGAAAATTTATTTTAAGTGGTTAAATTGATAGACATAAAAATTTTCTGGTTCGTAGTAATAGTTGGATTTGTACGTGGACCGGGTTATTGGAGCCAAACAGTCCTCAATTATATTGAGACCAAACGAATCCTGCCCCTCTGCTGCATCTTTTGGCTATTCGAAACGTGGGCAAAATCAGAAAAGTCTATTGGTTGGATAACTTATTATAATTTTTCTTTCCTTTTTAAAAACTAATAGGATATTCAGTGAATGCACCGAGCAAGACGTTCGCCGCCGGTCATACGTTCACCACCTGTAACTCGATCAAGACATCGTTTAACGAATATCGCCGCCGTTGATTTTTCTTTAGAATCGTCATCAAGTCGACCAAATCCTCAAACTCAAATTTCCGATAATCCAGTTTTTGAAACAAACCTCACAATTGAGAATCCGGAGAATATTCAGGAACGGTTTGTAGATCCCGAACCATTAAACTTTCCTCCGGAACCACCAATCATTCAAACAGAGATTGTTGAGGAAAGAAACCATTAAATCAGAATCCTCTAGTGATTCGGATACAAACAAATCCAATCATGGAAAATCTAGAACCTCTAAGTATGGAAGAACGAATGAGAGCCACACGCACGGGCCAAGGTCATGCCATTATTAAACCAGAAGTTAATGCGCCAGATTATGAAATCAAAGGACAAATTCTACACATGGTAACTAACCAATGCCAATTCAGTGGTGCACCGAATGAAGATCCTAACGAACACCTTCGTACGTTTAAAAGAATTTGTACACTATTTAAAATCCGAGAAGTGGAAGATGAGCAGATCTATCTCATGTTATTTCCCTGGACTTTAAAGGGAGAAGCCAAAGATTGGTTAGAATCGTTACCTGAAAGGGCGATTGACACATGGGATGTTTTAGTTGAAAAATTTCTTAAACGATTCTTTCCGGCATCCAAAGCCGTGAGACTTCAAGGAGAAATTGTTACGTTCGCGCAAAATCCAAATGAAACATTATATGAGGCGTGGACAAGATTCGGAAGGATGTTGAGAGGATGTCCTCAACACGGATTAGATACTTTTCAAATAGTACAAATCTTCTATAAAGGCGTAGACATCGCCACACGAAAAGACATCGACATAACCGCTGGTGGATCCATTATGAAGAAAACCGCAACTGAAGCTTACAAGATCATTGATAGCACAGCCTCCCACTCACATGAGTGGCATCAAGAAAAAGATATCTTTCGATCATCTAAAGCGGCTAGAGCCGATTCTAGCCATGACTTTGATTCCGTTTCCGCAAAAATAGATGCTTTCGAAAGACGAATGGAAAAGATGAATAAAGATATTCACGCAATACGAATCAGTTGTGAGCAATGCGGTGGACCACACTTATTGAAAGATTGTCACATTGAACCAACGATGGAACAACGAGAGAATGTTTCTTATATGAACCAAAGGCCGGGAAATGATTATCAAAATAATTATCAACCGCCAAGGCCGAACTTCAATCGAAATCAATACATTCTTTACAATCCAAAAGGACCCGAAAATAACTTGTACAACCAACAAGGTCCGAATAACCAACCAACTCAAAACAACACTTTCAATCAACAAAGACCTAGCTTGTATAAACCACCACAACAACTCGAAGAGAAAAAGTCAAATCTAGAAGAAATGATAGCAAAGCTAGTTGAATCTCAAACACAATTTATTACATCTCAAACCCAAACGAATGAGAGGTTTGATCAGTCACTTAGAACTCAACAAGCTTCCATTTTGAATCTAGAAAAACACGTAGGTACTCTTGCTAGCATGATGAGTGAGAGGGAACAAGGAAAGCTACCGAGTGATACTGAAGTAAATCCTCGGAATGAGAATGTTAATATGGTTTCAACGAATTCTGAAAAACCAGCATCAGAAGATGGGAAGGTTTTAGATGAGAGTAACAATGAAGAAGTTACACCACCACCACCCGAGTATGTAAAGCCAGTGGTGGCACCATACAAACCACCCATCCCGTTTCCAAGAAAAGGAGTTGAGTATGAGCAAGTGATAGGTAATAAAGATTGTGATACCTCTGGAAAGAAGAAGAAGAAAAAGAATAAGAAAGTGCAAGAAACAAAAGCCGTAAATATAAACCCGGTGAAGACAGTTCCACCAAAACCTCCACCTAGGGTAGGTGATCCGGGTGAATTTATTGTTCCTTGTCTACTTAGTGATTGTGTTATGTATGATGCACTAGCAGATTTAGGTGCAAGTGTAAGTGTTATGCCTCTTTCCTTATATAAGAGATTAGGTGTAGGTGAGTTAACTCCAACATATATGAGTGTTCGACTCTTTGATCAAACCATTAAGCACCCAGTTGGAATCGCTGACAACCTACCCATTCAAGTAGGCAATTTAACCTTTCTAGTCGAATTCATTGTCATTGACATAGAAGAGGACCCAAACATTCCCCTAATTTTAGGTCGACCATTCTTAGCGTCCACCGGGGCGTTATTTGATGTAGGAAATGGAAGAATGACACTTAAAAGTGGTGACAAATCGATCACCTTTATGATTCGAAAGTCTAAATCTCCACCAACCAAAACCGTTGAACCGGTAAAAACGATTGGTAAGAACCATGTTGTTTTACCAACTCCAACAGTAGTGGTTAACAATAATAAAATGCCTAAGTGTGGGGAAAATGAAGTAACACCTAATGATGACATGATAACAAAGAACCCCGTTGTTGATACGAAATTAAATGACCCCGTTATTAATAGTTCAATGAAGAAACTTATTAAACGGATTCGCGATGCTAGAACCAAGGGGAACTTTAAGTTATGTAACCGGTTAGTATCCAATCTATCGCCTAAAGAAAAGGTGAAGCTAGTTGAAATTGTGGATATTACACAGGAATCCGACCAATGGCTTAAAGAAAAATTCACAGATACGCAAGTTGATTATGGACCAAAAGAAATTAACGATGAAGTTAATCACAATTTCAACACCACAGCTACCTAAGTGTGGGGAGATTTAAGTGTTCTAAAAAAAAAAAAAAAAAAAAAAAAAAAAAAATGCTATCTAGAGTTAGTTGTTCTGTTCTCGTGTAGTTCCGAGAATGGAACCCGATTGGTCTTTTCCGCTAGCAGACACTAAAGAACTAGTTTTCTCCCTCCATTCTGAATTTTTGTTTTGTAGGTTTTATATAAAATTAATTTTTTTTTTTAATTTAAGTTTTGTGTGAATTTTAAAAACAAAATTTACTTTAATTCATTAAGTTGAAAAAAATGATTTCTAAAATTCGTCGTGAGTTGAAGACTAGGTCATTAAGCCGAAATTACTTTACCCGAGGGCGGGGCGACAAATTTTGTTATCATTATTTTTAATTTTATTGATTTAAAGTATGCCAAAAATATTATACTTTATAAATTTTTGAAAAGTGGGGTTATAAACCAAACTTCAAAAATATGTATATATGTTTGTATTTTATCTTATGTACAAAACAGGGTAAAACAGCGCACTTTCAAAGACTGTCATGAAGTTCAGCAAAAGCTACTGATTTTGACAAGACGCAAAAAAATCAAATGTGAAATAACAATATGTTTGCAAACTCGGTATTTTTAATCACTTTTCTACGCTAATCACCCTCATGAATTTATAATTATAGTCTGATTTCATGCAAATGAGGGCATTGCATGATCTCAAGTGTGGGGAAGGGTTATAAATTCTCTCAGGTTTATACTTGGTTTATTTGCCAAATTTTGTGAAAATTTGAAAAATTTTCAACTAAATGAACTCAAAATCATGTTTATACATATTTATGAACGGTGAAAACTAGGTGATAATACCGAAATTATCGGAAAGGACATAAATTGAAAAACAACCTAAAATGCTTGAATTCATTTAAAATGGAATAAAGGAGAATAAAAAGGCAAAGAAAGAAACTAAGTGTGGGGAGAATGTACCAAGTTATTCAATTAAAAACTATCTATCACATATTTTTGTACAAACAATTGAAAATACTTTTGTTTTGAACGATAATCAACTGTTTTATCCGATGAAAGAAAAGAAGAGATGGATCTACACGATGAATCAATTCCATCATTTGAAGGAAGTAAAGTCTTCCGAAAAAGACACGCGCTTCTTGATTTAGGTCATGAAGTTGTCGTCCAGACCAGCTGTAGGTTGACGAAAAATGTAGAAAAGTCATCACTAAAATCAGCAGGAAATCCACGGACCTCAGCATCAAACAGGGTTGCCAAGTGGTCAGATTTATCCTAACCATGAGAAGGATTTATCTCGTATAATGGGGGGGCACCGTGCAAATTAGCTTGATAAGACTAATGAATCAGATCCCCAGAAAGGATAATCTCCTTAAAGATTAAAAATCAGCTTTTAAGACTGATATTACTCAATCCTAGAGATTGACCTTAAAGATTGAGAATTCAAACTCATGGAATTCAATGATATCTAAACTCGAGCTTGAACGAGAAAATATTTTGATCAAAATTGCAAACCGATTTGTTTTCTGAAAATCCATTTTCAATGCGTTCATTACCATTGAACGTAAAATCCTAGGAATTCACCTGGAATTCATTAGGTCACCTGAACCAAATCGGGTGTCAACCGTAAGAACGGTGGTTGCATAGCATGGTCGGAGACAGGACCTTGTGCCAGACCGAAAAATCATAGGATGATCTTTACTATCGCTCCTACCAAGGATAGTTCTAGCATCCGACACGTTAAAAGACCATAATCATCTGCATGTCACGGGACATTGCCTTAACAGTTTCTTGTTCATCGCTTTCCTTTACAACCGGACGGTAGTTTGCCGAAAGGTAATATACGGAACAAGTAAACTGGATGTGTGCTTTCCGATACCGGGATAGCAGTGGATTACACGAACCTAAATGTTTTTAGCCAAAATATTGATCCACAAATATATTTTGCAACACCAATGGTGGATCAAATCAGAAAACTTGTCTAGGGTAAAATCTAGCTTGAATTTTCAAAAGATCAAATGTTTTCATAAAGATCCAATTTCCTTAAAGGATCTAAATTTTTATAGTCATGTGGGACTGTAAACCGCCTTTCAAATGTGCACTTTGCTTTGGAAACCGAAAGTAAATCGGCTATTTGATTGCCAGTGTCGTTGACCTAAACCCGAGGCAACTGTGGATGACACACCCACCTTTAACCATCATTACTGTCATTGTTTATACCGCTATATCAAAATCACTGATGTACAAAATGTGATGAATAAAAAAGATTCATGTATGTTTTTATTTCAAGTTCTGTATTGCTTGAGGACAAGCAACGCTCAAGTGTGGGGATATTTGATAGTGCTCCAAATGAACATATATTTAGTAGCAATATCGTTCCAATATGTAAAGTTTTTAAATGTAATTTCCTTATTTTTAGTTGTAATAGTTAAATAAATAAGTGCGAAGACGAAAGACGCAAATCGCTCGAAAATGAAGATTTAAAGACAAAAACGAAGATTTGAAAGACCAAAACATCCAAAAAGCTCAAAAGTACAAGATACAATTAAAAAGGTTCAATTTATTGATAAGGAACGTCTAAAAATGACAAGAGTACAAGTTACGAAACGCAAAGTACAAAATATCTCAGCGTACGCAAGGACGTTCGAAAATCCGGAACCGAGGCATGAACCAACTTTCAGCGCTCGACGCAACGGTGTAAAAATTACAAGTCAACTATGCACAAGAATAAAATATAATATTTAAATAATTCATAATAAGAATAATATTAAATAATAAAAAGTTGTTAATTGAGCATAGTTCAGGGGTCGTAAATGAAAATTTCAATTCTAATTTACCTATAAAAAGCGACGATATGTTCGATGAAAGGGGGGAGATATTTTCGATCTTTTTTTCTTTCTATCTTTTTTTCTTATTTTTCTATATCAAATATCAATATCTATATTTATAATTCTCTATCATAATGTTAATGTAATCAGATATAACAATAATCTTAATTTTAATTTTAAATTATGATAATAATAAGATTTATGATAGAGATCGTTTGAGTGTGTAAGTCGAAATTCTGTCCGTGTAACGCTACGCTATTTTTAATCATTGTAAGTTATGTTCAACCTTTTTACATTAATGTCTCGTAGCTAAGTTATTATTATGCTTGTTTAAAACGAAGTAATCATGATGTTGGGCTAATTACTAAAATTGGGTAATTGGGCTTTGTACCATAATTGGGGTTTGGACAAAAGAACGACACTTGTGGAAATTGGACTATTGACTATTAATAGATGGGGGGTATTGTCTAATTGAGTGACAACTCATTGGAGTCTGTCGAACCTATCTTCAAATTAATTAACCTAATAATTAATAATGATTATGGTTGTCCTATTTAGTGATGTTCATATGGAATCTGTTATAATCATTTAATTAATCAATTGGGTTGGGTAATTGATTATTCATTCTGATCAAGTGGATGAATTAATATTCATAAAATAATTAAAACAGAGGTGGATTACATACAGTGATAACTGGTGTAATTATTGACAGAAGTGATAACTGCGTCACAGTTTAAATCCTTAATCAGTTGGAATATTTGACTTCGGGTATAAGGGTAATTTGACGAGGATACTCGCACTTTATATTTATGACCGATGGACTATTATGGACAAAAACCAGATAGACGTATCAAATAAACCAGGACAAAAGACAATTAACCCATGGTAATAAATTAAAATCAACACGTCAAACATCATGATTACGGAAGTTTAAATAAGCATAATTCTTTTATTATATTTCTCATCGTATCTTTATTTACTGTCATTTTATTACTCGCAATTTTATTTACTGTCATTTTATTTATTGTCATTATTTTACGCACTTTAATTATCGTCATTTATCTTTACGCTTAAAATATAGAATCGACAAACCGGTCATTAAACGGTAAAACCCCCCTTTTATAATAATATTACTACTTATATAATTATATATATTTTGTATAAATATAGTTATTAAAAATATAGTAAGTATCACCAGCTCCCTGTGGAACGAACCGGACTTACTAAAAACTACACTACTCTACGATTAGGTACACTGCCTATAGTGTTGTAGCAAGGTTTAGGTATATCCCATCCGTAAATTAATAAAACTTGTGTCATATTTTGTAGTATTTCCTAGTAAAAAATAATACTATTTCGTACCCTCACGCTACCACATCACCAACTCCAAGGTACGACGTATTTCTCAAAAATTGACTTACGATCCGGCTATCACCAAATGCGGATCCGTGAAGAAGATATTGAGAAAACGGCTTTTCGAACGCGTTATGGGCATTTTGGGTTTGTAGTTATGCCTTTTAATCTTACGAATGCACCGGCGGCATTCATGGATCTTATGAACCGAGTGTGCCAACCTATGCCGGACAAGTCGGTGATTGTGTTCATTGACGACATACTTGTCTATTCGAAGAGTATGAAGGAACATGAACATCATTTACGTGGTGTGTTGAAGACGTTGTGGAAGGAGAAGTTATATGCAAAATTCTCCAAATGTGAATTTTGGCTAAGGGAAGTTCAATTCCTTGGTCATATTGTGAACAAGGATGGTATTCAAGTAGATCCGGGGAAGATTGAGACGGTGAAAAGTTGGGGACGACCGACTACGCCTATGGAAATCCGAAGTTTTCTCGAATTGGCCGGTTATTACCGTCGGTTTATCCAAGACTTTTTTAAGATCGCTTCTCCATTAACGAAATTGATGAGAAAGAAAGCGAGATTTAATTGGGAGAAGAGCAAGAAATTTCTTTTCAATTATTAAAAGAGAAGTTATGTTAAGCTCCGGTGTTAGTGTTGCCGGAAGGTGTAGAAGACATGATGGTTTATTGTGATGCGTCTTTAAATGGGCTCGGGTGTGTTCTAATGCAAAGAGGTAAAGTCATCACTTATGCCTCTCGACAATTAAAGGAACACGAGACGAGATATCCGACTCATGATCTTGAGTTGGCGGCGGTTGTTCATGCGTTGAAAATTTGGCGCCATTACTTGTATGATGTCAAGTGTACGATTTATTCGGATCACAAGAGCTTAAAAAATCTTTTTGATCAACGAGATTTGAATTATCGTCAACATAGATGGATGGATGTGGTAAAAGATTACGATTGTGAAATACTTTATCATCCGGGTAAGGCGAATGTGGTCGCGGATGCGTTGAGTCGGAAGAGTCAACATCAGGCGATACGAGTAGGATCGTTACGCATGATTATTACTAACGATTTTCTTGTAAAGCTTGGTGAGATTCAAATTGAAGCTTTTGTTAACAATAAGCATGAGGAACGAATCGTGGGACAAACGGAGTCTATTACTTTAGGTCCGCGTGGTTTGTTATCATTCCAAGGACGAGTGTGGGTGCCTAGAATGGGAGATTTCCGACGAGTGCTACTTGATGAAGCACATAAGTCAAGGTATTCCATTCATCCGGGCGCGACAAAAATGTATCTTGATTTGAAGAAAGAGTATTGGTGGTCGTGTATGAAACGTGATGTTGTAAAGTATGTTGAACAATGTGTTACGTGTTTGCAAGTTAAGGCCGAGCACCAAAAGCCATATGGTAAGTTACAACCGTTAGAAATTTCTAAATGGAAATGGGAGCACATTACCATGGATTGCATCACGAAGTTACCAAAGACGGCGATTACCCAATTTGATACGATTTGGGTGATAGTTGATCGTTTGACGAAAAGCGCTTTGTTTCTTCCCATTCGGGAAGCGATATCGTCGGAGACTTTGTCTAAGTTGTTTATCAAGGAGGTGATATCGAGACACGGGGTTCCTATATCTATTATTTCGGATCGAGATACTCGTTTCACATCTCAGTTTTGGGAAAAGTTTCATGAAGATATGGGTACACAATTGAAATTGAGCACGGCGTACCATCCTCAAACGGACGGTCAAACCGAATGTACGAATCAAACATTGGAGGATATGTTACGGGCGTGTATTATTGATTTTGGCGGTAGTTGGGATGAGCACTTACCATTGGTGGAATTCTCGTACAATAATAGTTATCACACTAGTATTGGGATGCCACCTTATGAGATGCTTTATGGGCATAGGTGTCGAACTCCAATTTGTTAGGGTGAAGTGGGTCAAAGAGAAATCGGGAGTACCGATTTGGTTTTAGAGACGAATAGCAAGACGAGATGATTCAGACTCATTTGAAAAAGGCCCAAGATAGAAAAAAATCTTATGCCGATAAGCGTAGACGAAAAATTGAGTTCCAAGAAGGTGACATGGTGATGCTTAAAGTTTCTCCATGGAAAGGTGTTATTCGGTTTCGAAAACGAGGAAAGTTAGCTCCTCTGTTTATTGGACCATTCAAGATTTTAGCTCGCGTTGGTGAAGTTGCATATCGTTTGGAATTACCCGAAGAGCTTGCCGGGATCCATAATACATTTCATGTTTCCCATCTCCGTAAGTGTCTTGCGGACGATTCTTCATGGATGCCATTAGACGAAATTGTGCTAAACAACAAGTTAGAGTATGTTGAGGAGCCGATTGCAATACTCGATGAAAAGGTGAAAATGTTGAGAAATAAAGAGGTGAGAACTTTTAAGGTTCAATAGCGTCGTAGTAAGGGTTCCGAGTTTACATGGGAATCCGAAGAGTTTGTTTTGGTGTATCTTCCTGCTTGTCATGCGGCTTGGATTGCGAGGACGCAATCCGGTTCAAGTGGGGGAGAGTTGTAAGATCCTGTTTTCTCAGATGTATGGGATGCCGTCCAGAAGTGTGGGACGCCGTCCAATTATAAAGGGTTGGACGTCGTCCAGAATCCTGGACGCCGTCCAGTTGAACTGGCGGGCCAGCTGTGTTCTTTTAGATATTTTAATGGGGGTAGTTTGGTCTTTTCACTTTGTGGACGAATTTAAGGCTCTAGATCAGTTTTGGAGCACCATTTACTCCATCTTCAACTACCACATCTTTTCCACTTAAATTCTAGAGAGAGAGAAAGATCTAGAGTGAGAGAGCTCAAATCAAGGAAGAAGAATCTTGTTTCGGGTTAAAGTGCAAGTTCTAAAGTTGTCCATCTAGTCTCTAGCTACGTAGTGGTTGTGGTGGTAAGCCTTAACCTTGATTTCCTTGTTTTAATTGTTTAAGGGTTGGGGTTTGGGTTAGTGATGAACATAAAACCTAAATTGCTAGTGTTTTTGGGGTTTTTGGGTAAGTTTGGGTCATGAGGACTCAAAGATGACTAATCCAGGGTTTTGAAATACTAAATGTGGTTATGAGTCTTAGATTGGTTAGTTAACTAATAGCACACCTAGATGTTATGTAAGTGGGTGTTATTTGGGTATGTGGTGACCCGGACGGGTGTGTAAATCTTGAAATGGGTCAAATGAGTCCTTGATGACCTAAGTTGTCTTACGAGTGTGGAAAATGCGATAACCTTGTGTTAAAATGTGTTTTAAGACCATATTTGGCTAGTGATAGGGTTTTGACAAAATTGACCCGATGTTAGGGGTAAGTGTGCAAATGGGTCGAAGTTGCACCAAGGGTCAAAATGACTTTAGGATGGTTAGCAAGTTGGTTGACCAACTTGAGTTTGTGATTGATTATATACGTAATGTGATAGATACGTTACGTTGAAGGTTGCAAGCTCGGTTATCTTTCACAAAAGACTTTAAAGTGAGTGGAATAATTATATGCGTAGGTATATAATGTATTTATTTGTTGTAGCGTGAGATGTGAAGTGTCGAAGTGTTAAGACACCACGTTTCATGTGACGAGTGAAGCGTCGAGGTGTTAAGACGCCACTCAGGGTGAAGCATCGAGGTGTTAAGATGCCACCTAGGAGTGAAGTGCCGAGGTGTTAAGGCACCACTCCGTAAGATAAAGGGTGAAGCATCGAGGTGTTAAGATGCCACCCGAGGGTTTAGTGATACGAGGTGTTAAGTACACTAACAGATGTTATGAACACCAATGGCCTTTTGCGAGTGCCATTCCCTTGTACGATTGGTTAACCATGGTTATTGTGTGGTAGCGTAAACATACTACACCGTTCGAGTTATATAAATGTTATTGATGTGCTAGCTTGTGGTACCTGAGGTTAATAGCTTTGTATTTGAGATGATAAGCTAATTGTGTTGCTAGCATGTATGCGGTAGGTGTGTAAGTGTTTGCAAGTAGGTATATTATATATGTGTGTGTATAATTATTGCATTCACTAAGCGTTTTGCTTACCCTCTCGTTGTTTACTCTTTTTAGGCTCCGGCGTGGACAAGGCCAGTAAGGGTGTTCAATTGGATTAGAGGCCTCCCGCTCATTTTGGATAAGGGGACGCTTTTGGAAAGTTTAGTTTTTGAATTTTGGCCAAGAAGTGGGTAGTTTAACCCCAAACACCATGCTCTAGGTGTCGTTTGGAATTTAAATTCTTATGGTCGAAACTCGTAATTTTGAACGAAATTCGTAAAACGGCCGATGTGGGCCCGATGTTGTAAAAATTGGTTTTATTGTGGAAATCTTTTAATTTTACTTATATTGACATGTTGTAAAAAGGGTTTCGTTTGAATGTGTCGGGAAGCGGGTTTTCCACTCACGTAAGTTGAGCACGGGGAGCAGAAATTGGCAGTTCATTGGGACGCCATCCCAAATGTTTGGACGCCGTCCTGGCCTTAAGAGCTGGACGCCGTCCAGATAGGTGGACGCCGTCCAGATGTACTGATCCAAAAAAAAAAAAATTTGGGGCGTGTTTTTGGTTTAACGAGGTTTGGGTCGTTACATTATTATTAATCTTAAATTAAACTTAAAATTATAATTATAATTATATATATATATATATATATATATATATATATATATATATATATATATATATTACAGAAGAGAGAAAGAAAGAAAAGGTGTGCACAATTCGGCAGAAAACGTTGCAATTTATAGGACTTGGCCTCACTTTTCAGGCCATGCGATCGCATGGGATTATAGCTTTCAGGCCATGCGATCGCATGGCAGCCTTGGACAGCTCATTTCACTTTGTTTTCTAGTTTGCTGCTTCCAGGCCATGCGATCGTATGGCAGCCTTGGACAGCTCATTTCACTTTGTTTTCTAGTTTGCCGACGGTTTTTAATAATATAATATAATATATATAATTTTATATAATTATATATATATTATATTATATTCGTGTGCATAGTTGACTTGTACTTTCGGTTCCGTTGAGTCGCGCGTTGATAGATGGTTCATGTCCCAGTTCCGGATTTTTGAACGTCCTTTCGTACGATTTAATATCTTGTACTTTGCGTTTTGCGACTTGTACTCTTGTAATTTTTAGACGTTTCTCATCAATAAATTAAACCACTTGGATTATACTTTGTACTTTTTAGCATTTTGGTCGTTTGCGTCTTCAAATCATCGAATCTGTCTTTTGTCTTCACCTTTTATTATTTAAACGAATATCACTTGTAAATAGAACAATTGTAACTAAAAGCTTGTCTTTCTTGAAGGATAATGCTATGAAATATATGTTTGTTTTTAGCATTATCAAACCCCAACAAATAACATCACTTCGGTCTTTCGATGGATACCTCTTCTTGAACTTCCCTTTACTCTTCTTCATACCGCAATCAACTTTCCTACCACGGTTGTCGATACTTAACAAAGAACTGGATAAAAATTCCCCCGAAATTCTCCTACGAGTGTCTTCACCGAGAATTAAATCCCTAATTCCTTCATACGCAAGCTTAGTAGTACCGGTAGAGCTACTAACCGCGACAACCGTACCCGACCAACTTTCCGGTAATGATGAAATCAAGATTAGTGCTTTTAGTTCATAATCAAATTTGATTTCAACCAACTCTAATCTTGAAACAAGATTGTTGAATTCATTGTTATGATCCGTTGCACTCATACCTTCCTTCATCTTCGTATTGAACAATTGTCGCATGAGAAAAATCTTATTCGCCGCCGTAGGTTTCTCATACATGTTGGAGAGTGCCTTCAAACAATTAAACGTTGTCTTTTCGTTCATAATATTACCAACAACATTCTTGGTGAATGCAAGACAAACCGCACCAAAGCTTGACGATCCAAGAGCATCCAATGGGCATCGTTCATGCCTTTGGGTTTGGTCTCCAACAATGGTTGGTGAAGTTTCTTTTGATACAAGTAGTCTTCTATTTGCATCTTCCAAAAGGCGAAGTCTTTACCATCAAACCGCTTAATCTTTAATTTACCGTCTTCCGCCATCGATCCCAACACGAACCTTGAGCTCTAGATACCAATTATAAGGATTATAGGACCCAAACAATAAGATTAATCACTGAGATTAATCACCCAATTCGACAAACGAAAGACAATAATAAAAAGAATGAAAAAAACACGATTTAACATGGTTATATGTAATCGAATGTCGATTACTTTAATCCACGGACTAACTAAGGAGATTTTATTGATATAATTCATAGATACAGAATAGGGTTACAATAAGATGCTTATATAGGCCAAAAACAACAAAGAAACACCTTGGAGAACAAGAAACGTCAATATGGAAACTTTTCGTCAGACCAAGCCGCGCCGCACCCATATGGGGCTGCGCCACGCCTCAAAGGCAAACTGCGAACAGTAGGTTTCTTCAATCTGATGCTCTGTTCACGTGTTAGGCCGTGTCGCGCCTTCCAAGGTCGCGGCGCGCCTCCCTGTTCGTCTGAATCCTTTTGTTTTGATATTCTTCACATCCAACATAGTTAACTACATCCAACGATGTGCTTATACAAAACATATTGAGAACGACTTTGACATTATTGAACGAACACTAAACAAAGGTCAAGATACAAATGACACATATGATTGAAACAATAATATTCACATTTTCAGGCATTACGAACCTAGAATGCATTAGAAAATAAATCGTCGACTTACACATATCGTGTGAATCCTTTAGCGATCTGATTAAAGCGAAAGCAACGAAAAATACACAAGAATCCCTAACTAATCGAACGATCACACACAAAATAGAGCTGAACTGCCCAAGTGTTCGTAGACATTCATATGGCTAAGACCCGAGCCGCCTAAGAACACACGACAAATATGGTCCTTCACAAAGGTATCCAACTACGACTGAGACCTCTAGAGGTTGAAACATTAAATACAACATTTATTGAGCCCTGCTTTCCCCATCCCCCTCTACCCATTCTACCATCTAAAACTGATCATATCGAGTATAGCCAAATGGTAAGGCATCGGTATTTGGTACCGGCATTCAAAGGTTTGATTCCTTTTACTCCAAATTAAGAACACCCGATCGGATATGTCAAATCCAAATGGCACATGTAGCCATGCCATGAAATACAAAGGGCTAGCCAATAAATGATAAGAAGGGCACACACGTGAAGCAATGGGATGGAGGGCATCCGTCTGGTGATTGAGGACTGAATTAGAATGAGAGGTTCACCACCACATCATTGCATGCAAGGGGAGCTCGCTCGTGAATTTCTACTGTTTTGGCCTATGTCATTTAAAAAGAAATTCAAGTTCGCAGCTAGGAGATTTCGTTGCAAGGGGTAAGATCTCATTTGGGACAACCTCGATGCCCAAGAAAGGGAGGCAGAGCGGAGGGCTCCTCGAAAAAGGGAGTGGGTACCCACTTTTGATGAGATGTGGTTTCGGGACCAGGCGTGTAACCTCGATAGCATGTTCCCTAGTCACCTAAGCCTATTAGTCGCTTGCTTCATTCGGTTTCGGCTGAACCAGTAGGTTTCCAACCTTCAAAGCAGCTGGTTTTACGCTCAAATACAAATGAAATCCGTGCTTAGTTCAAGGGAATTAATCAAGGAAAAATCCATCGAGTATGAGTATATGTGAGATGGTAGTCGGGTGTCAAAGAAACTGAGAACATTAATAATGAATCATTCGAGCCACATGGTGTTTCGAGAGATGAATGTGGAAATCTCCAAGCGGGGATAAGGAAGCCACGATAAAGAGATCGAAACGAAGACATCGAGATATAGGTACTTCATGTGAAATCTAACAAACCAACAAATTAAATCCCGAAACACCTACCAATAAAATCGTCGACCAAAACACCACTATAATCCCATACATAAAACGAAAGCCAGAAAACCGCCTAAAAATCAAACTAACAGGACAACATGCTTTTTATCGTGAAGCCGAATTTGCAGGATCAAACCACCAAAGTCGACCGCTGCTGAGGTGAAACAATGACTAAAAGAATGGGGATATGACCTGAAAAGCAGAGTAGTGTTACACAAAGCAATGACAATAACATGGGGCAGAGATAACGAATATGGGAAGACAACAATGAAGATGCGAGAATAGCAGGGAAATGAGGGGGAAATGTAGAAAGAAGTAAAATGATAAAAATATAAAAGTCTTCAAGACCTCCTACATGATGCTAAAGGATTGAGGCAAGGCCGTCGGAAAAATATGGGTTTGAAAAGTAGCGAGTAAGGAGTTACGAATCTTACTTTATTAAAGTAATTAATAATTAATAAATTAATTTGTAATGTTGAATGGATGTAGTGCTTTATAATAAAATTTACTTACAAAACAAGCTACTAACTCTAGATATTTCTATAAAAAAAAAAAAAAAAAATCAAACCTCAATAACATCATATTTTAAGGTGGCCAATAAAAATGTCATAAAAGGTCACGCAAACTCAATTAGACGTGTTACACAAAAAAGAAAAAGGATATTTGTATTATCTAACTAACTTGAAAACCTTATTCATTTGATTATACAATATATATATATATATATATATATATATATATATATATATATATATATATATATATATATATATATATATATATATATATATATATATATATATATATATATATATATATATATATATATATAGAGAGAGAGAGAGAGAGAGAGAGATTATACATTCTGATGCCACTAACATTTGTCATTTTATTTTTGTGTTCTACTCATATTTAAGAACGATTTTATATAAAATAAATAAAATTTAAATTCAATAGGTTTATTAAATATTTTTAATATAAATAATTCGCTTACAAGATACGATGATAAATTTAAGTGCCTGTGTAATCCCTTTTTGAATGTAAAACCACTAGCATTGCTTTTAAAAAATAATTTATAAAAAAAACTGTAGTACATTTTGTTTGTTAATGGAACTATGGAAGTTATTTTTAACATGTGGATGGTTATTTCAATCACATCACATACTCGTATAAAACATGTATATCATATTTTTTTTAGTTACAACTTTAGGATTATAATTAGAAAAAGTCGAAAAAACCCCTTTTAATTTTAAACTTTGCGCTATGTAATTCGTTAAAAAAAATTTCTTACCTTTAATCAATAATCAATTAAGTTACAGTCTTTTCAACGCCTGAATATCAAGAGAACACATTAGGAGTGGTAAGTATTTGGTTTGAAACCATGGAACTTGAAAACCAAATCGAAACCAAACCGAAAAAAATTAAACCGAATTTGAAAAACGATTTTCGTATCGAGTCAAACCGAAACCGAATTTAAATTCGGTTTTCGGTTTCGAAAATTATGAATCGGTTTAACCGAAAATCGAATTCAAAATTTTTATATATATTTAATTTGTATATTTATGTTTTAATGTCATTATAACTTGAGATCAAATCAATAAAATATGTTCTCACCAATATAACATTTTGGTAGCTCACATTTGTTGTTCTTCTTACAGAAGCAGTATACATCATATAATTAAGCTGTAAATATTAATAAATCATCGAATTCATGATAATTTAATAGTACATCATTGTTTTATTGATATAAATAACTAAGACATCAGTAACGTCAAAATTAAACTACCATCATTCTCAGTTTTTCATAGAAATAATTGTGCCGTTGGTCCCTCCATTTTACCCCAAAAAGCTAACAGCGTCCCTCAAGTTTTTTTTGGCTTTCAGCGTCCCTCTACTATATCACATTTTTTGATTATGCGTCCCTCCGTCAACTTTCCGTTAAAAAAGTCCGTTAATGCCATGTACCTTGCACGTGAGGGTAAATTCGTCTTTTTTACCTTCTTCTTCATCTGAATCTTAACCAAACCCTAAAAGATAGTAGATCCTAGTTCCATGTTACCAAAGATCCACCATGGCTAAACAATTACACAGAGACAATCGCAAATTTTAAAGAGTTTTAACAATTATTAAGGAACCATAAAGCCTAACCATCATTTCAATCCCACTAAAATATTTATCAATTTTTTCAACAAAAAAAAAAAATCCTACCTGCACAGTAATAAATAAAAGCAACAAATTAATTCATGGACTAAACTTTATGAACTCTAAACATCAAGTCTGGATAATGCGTTTTTAGGTTTTGATTATTAGTCAAACTATCAAAAGGACCTAGTCATATGTTGCATTTTTTGGAACAGGCCACAGTAGTACAAAGATTTATACCAATTTTCTATTTCATGCTTCAAAATAAGGATACTAATACTGATAATAATGAATGAAAACTATCAAAAAATAAAATAGGATCAAATGAATATGTTATCAGCTTCACCCAGTTTCTTGCATATTCTTGCTTTTTGTTCATCAGTTGCATCATCAGATTCAACCACAATATCAAACAACTGCAGTGACATATTATGATATCAATATTTGAATACAATTTGGGTCTTTTTCATATTACGATTATATGACTGACCTGTGAAAGCATCTGACTGACTGGATATCCCTCGGCAATAACGTTGTTGACTTCTTTGTTTGCAGAGTCAAATGAACCACTTTTACAAGCTGCGAGAAGACCCTGGACAACTTCTGAAATGTCCCGTTCATATTGATTATAAACGTTCCATATTAATTGATTTCGTTGCGAGGTTTTGACCTCTATATGAGACGTTTTTTAAAGACTGCATTCATTTTTAAAACAACCATAACCTTTATTTTATCAATAAAGGTTTTAAAAGCATTACGTAAATTATCAAATAATGATAATCTAAAATATACTATTTACACATGACCATTACATAATGGTTTACAATAGAAATATATTACATCGACATATGTTTCTTGAATGCAGTTTTTACACAATATCATACAAACATGGACTCCAAATCTTCTCCTTATTTTAGTATGCAACAGCGGAAGCTCTTAGTATTCACCTGAGAATAAACATGCTTTAAACGTCAACAAAAATGTTGATGAGTTATAGGTTTAACCTATATATATCAAATCGTAACAATAGACCACAAGATTTTATATTTCAATACACATCCAATACATAGAGATAAAAATCATTCATATGGTGAATACCTGGTAACCGACATTAACAAGATGCATATATAAGAATATCCCCATCATTCCGGGACACCCTTAGGATATGATATAAATTTCGAAGTACTAAAGCATCTGGTACTTTGGATGGGGTTTGTTAGGCCCAATAGATCTATCTTTAGGATTCGCGTCAATTAGGGTGTCTGTTCCCTAATTCTTAGATTACCAGACTTAATAAAAAGGGGCATATTCGATTTCGATAATTCAACCATAGAATGTAGTTTCACGTACTTGTGTCTATTTTGTAAATCATTTATAAAACTTGCATGTATTCTCATCCCAAAAATATTAGATTTTAAAAGTGGGACTATAACTCACTTTCACAGATATTTTCTTCCTCAGAAATAAGACTTGGCCACGGATCGATTCACGAACCTATACAAATATGTACATATATATCAAAGTATGATCAAAATATAATTACAACCATTTTTATTATGTTTTAAAGATTTGAGTGTATTAAGTCAGCTGTCCTCGTTAATAACCTACAACTAGTTATCCACAGTTAGATGTACAGAAATAAATCAATATATATATTATCTTGAATCAATCCAAGACCCAGTGTATACACGTCTCAGGCTAGATCACAACTCAAAGTATATATTTTTTTGGAATCAACCTCAACCCTGTATAGCTAACTCCAACATTACTGCATATAGAGTGTCTATGGTTGTTCCAAATAATATATATACTTGGGTCGATATGATATGTCAAAACATTTGCATACGTGTCTATGGTATCCCAATATTACATAATATATTAGAATACATGTATAATACAATATAAGTTAGCTAGGATATGATTTGTATAGATTTGTTAAACATTTCCCATAGCTAAAAAGATCAAAAATATCCAATCTTGTTTTACCCATAACTTCTTCATTTGAAATCCGTTTTGAGTGAATCAAATTGCTATGGTTTCATATTGAACTCTAATTTAAGAATCCAAATAGAAAAAGTATAGGTTTATTGTCGAAAATTTAAGTTACATGTCAATTACTAAAGAGGTAGTCATTTCCGTCGAAAGAACGACATCTTGATGACCATTTTGAAAAACATACTTTCACTTTGAGTTTAACCAAGATTTTTGTATATAGTTTCATGTTCATATGAAAAATCATTTTTCCAGAAGAACAACTTTTAAATCAAAGTTTATCATAGTTTTTAATTATCCAAACCAAAACATCCCCCGGTTTCACTACGACGGCGTATATCCGATTGTATGGTGTTCATCGTGTTTCTATGTTTTAAATCATTAAGTTAGCATATCATATAGATATAGAACATGTGTTTAGTTGATTTTAAAAGTCAAGTTAGAAGAATTAACTTTTATTTGTGAACAAGTTTAGAATTAACTAAACTATGTTCTAGTGATTACAAGTTTAAACCTTCGAATAAGATAGCTTTATATATATGAATCGAATGATGTTATGAACATCATTACTACCTCAAGTTTTCTGGATAAAACTACTGGAAATGAAAAAAATGGATCTAGCTTCAAAGGATCCTTGGATGGCTTGAAAGTTCTTGAAGCAAAATCATGACACGAAAACAGTTCAAGTAAGATTTTCACTCGAAATAAGATTGTTATAGTTGTAGAAATTGAATCAAAGTTTGAATATGAATATTACCTTGAATTAGAAAGATAGCCTACTATAAATAACAAAGGTTCCTTGATCTTAGATGATTACTTGGAATGGATTAGAAAGCTTGGAAGTAGACTTGCAAACTTAGAAGTATTCTTGATTTTTATGAAACTATACTTATGGAATTTATGAAGAACACTTAGAACTTGAAGATGGAACTTGAGAGAGATCAATTAGATGAAGAAAATTGAAGAATGAAAGTGTTTTTAGGTGTTTTTGGTCGTTGGTATATGGATTAGATATAAAGGATATGTAATTTTATTTTCATGTAAATAAGTCATGAATGATTACTAGTATTTTTGTAATTTTATGAGATATTTCATGCTAGTTGCCAAATAATGGTTCCCACATGTGTTAGGTGACTCATATGGACTGCTAAGAGCTGATCATTGGAGTGTATATACCAATAGTACATACATCTAAAAGCTGTGTATTGTACGAGTACGAATACGGGTGCATACGAGTAGAATTGTTGATGAAACTGAACGATGATGTAATTGTAAGTATTTTTGTTAAGTAGAAGTACTTTGATATGTGTCTTGAAGTCTTTAAAAGTGTAAGAATACATATCAAAACACAACATGTATATACATTCTAATGGAGTCATTAAGTCTTCGTTAGTCGTTACATGTAAGTGTTGTTTTGAAACCTTTAAGTTAACGATCTCAATTAATGTTGTTAACCCAATGTTTATTATATCAAATGAGATGTTAAATTATTATGTTATCATGATATTATGATGTATGAATATCTCTTAATATGATATATACATTAAAATATCGTTACAACGATAATCGTTACATATAAGTCTCGTTTCGTAATTCTTGAGTTAGTAGTCTTGTTTTTACATATGTAGTTCATTGTTAACACACTTAATGATATATTTAAATATCATTTTATCATGTTAAATATAGTGTATCAATATCTTAATATGATACATATGTATTTAGTAGACGTTATCATAATGATAATCGTTATATATATCATTTCGAGTTTCTTAACTTAGTAATCTCATTTCTTATGTATATCACACATTGTTAATATACTTAGTGAGATACTTACTCATCATAATCTCATGTCAACCATATATATATGTCTATATATACCACAACATGTAGTTTTTACAAATTTGTAACGTTCGTGAATCGCCGGTCAATTTGGGTGATCAATTGTCTATATGAAACTTATTTCATTTAATCAAGTCTTAACAAGTTTGATTGCTTAACACGTTGGAAACATTTAGTCATGTAAATATCAATCTCAATTAATATATATAAACATGGAAAAGTTCGGGTCACTACAACTTCATGTGGGATTACCTGATTAATTTTTTTTTTATTAATCTCAGTATTCGAAATGAGATGTATATAAAAAATATGAATCACAAACTTGAACTTCTATGATTCCAGATTATGCACAAATTATGTACAAATTATGAATCAAAAATTGTTCAAATATCTTCCTGCACCTTTAATCATCTATTTCCGTGACGAAATTACACCTGCAACAACTTCGAATTTCAAAATCAAGGTTGAACAGATAACGAAACTTCAAGAGTATCAATTATTTGATTTTTCTAAAATAGAGCGATTTAGATTTTTATTTCTTCATAAAAAGGTCTCCAAATCATCCAACTAACACTCGAAAATCAACATCTTAACCTGAAATTCTCGGAATCAAACCAATTAAATTGTTCACCATAAAGTTGCTAAGTTTGACTTTCAGATCTGGAATTTTATGATGATTTTCAATTCGATCTGATGAGAAAAGAAGGTTAATATGATGATAAGGAACTCACATTTGTATTCAGATTGGTGTTTAATCTTCAAAACAAGAAACCCCTAAAATGAGAAATAAAGATGATGAACAATGATAAAGATGAAGTTGATTTGAATCAGGTAATATGATGATGATATTAAATGATGATATGGTTATATAAGAGATTCAATAGACACGAATGATGATGTGAGTATTATGTACAAGGATGCCTGCTAATTCGATCAGCTTTTTGAGTTTTTTTAGTTGATTTTGATGGGGTTATGAGTGAAGAAGAGGAAGAAAAGGAGTAAAAAGACGAATTTACCCTCACATGCAAGGCACATGGCATGCTTTAACGGACTTTTTTAACGGAAATTTGACGGAGGGACGCGTAATCAAAAAATGTGATAATAGAGGGACGCTGAAAGCAAAAAAAAAAAAACTTGAGGGACGCTGTTAGCTTTTTGAGGTAAAATGGAGGGACCAACGAAATAATTATTTCTTTTTCATAATATTCGGTTTTAACCAAAAGCTGAATCGAATTCGAATTCGATTTTTGGTTAAGTTCAGTTTTAACTTTGAATTCGGTTTTGCCAAAAAAATAACAAAACCGAATACAACGAACCAAATAAATCAAACAAACCGAAAACTGAACCGATTAACACCCCTAGAACACATTATCGCCCAAACATTTGCACCTGAAGCTGTGTGGATGTTTCACATCGACTCAAATATAGTTAATTAATTTTCACTCATACAAAAAATATCAAGTCAAAATAAAGAGACTAGTGACGTAAAGGCGTCGCTCATCGCCACCACCGTTGTTGCAGAAAGCGTTAGCTTAACGGGAATTACAACTACAATCAAATTTAATTATCTTAATTCATTTTATTCACGTCACTCTCAATATAATTGGGTTGATTTGTCTTATTTATGTTGAAATAGAAAATATAAATGGTTGTTGGTAGATGTTGTTGGTGGATGTAGTTGGTAAAATAAGTGGATGGTTGTTGGTAAGTTGTAGGTAACACTTTTCATTACCTAACTTGCCTAACTCTCACCAAATCCCAATCCTTACTACTATAAATAGATCCATAAGCAAGCATTCAAATCATCCCAAAACACATTCTTTTTCTTATATTCTAAGAGTGTAATAGAGAGTTTGAGTTTAGTCTCCTAATTACAAGAGATATAAGCATTAGTAATTATCCTTGTAATTAGAGAGAAGTTGTAATTCCTATTATTCTTATTAGTGAAACATTTCTTTCCTTGCCCGTGGTTTTTACCCTATTGGGGTTTTCCACGTTAAATCTCGGTGTTCCTTTATTATCGTTTTCATATTATTACTAGTGGTTTACTATAACTCGGTGTCACTTTTAACAACAACTGGTATCAGAGCTATGGTTTAATATCTTGTGTGTTAATCTACTTATCGTATGCTCTGTGGTTGCCACGAGAGTGGATCGTCCACATCAGAAAATAAGTAAGATTATTTTCACTCGGTAAAAGTCCTTGGGTGTTATTTCAAGAAAAAATAATATTGTCAGAAAAAAAAAGATTGTAATTATAGCAATGTCTACGAAATTTGAAATTGAAAAGTTCAACGGGAGTAACTTCTCGTTATGGAAACTAAAGATGAAAGCTATCCTGAGAAAGGATAAGTGTTTGGCGGCCATCAGTGGACGTTCCGCTGAAGTCACTGATGAAAAATGGGAAGAGATGGACGGCCAGGCTATCGTAAATCTTCATCTGGCACTAGCAGATGGCGTTTTGTCTAGCAATGAAGAAAAGAAGACGGCGAAAGAGATTTGGGATCACCTCGTAAAATTGTACGAGACCAAACAACTCTACAACAAGATATTCCTTAAGAGGAAACTTTATGCGCTACGCATGAATGAATCTACTTCAGTTAATGAGCACATTAATTCTTTGAATACTCTATTTTCTCAATTCGCTTCATTAAGCTGCAATATAGAGGCAAAAGAACGTGCTGAACTTTTACTTCAGAGTCTTCCTGATTCGCATGATCAACTCATTATTAACTTAACCAATAATGTTCTCTCGGAGTATCTAGTCTATGATGAAGTTGCGGCTGCTATTCTAGAAGAAGAAAATCGGCGCAATAACAAGGAGGAGAAACAGGTCGGTTCACGATAAGTGGAGGCCTTATTGGTGTCAGGAGGGAGATCAACGGAATGTGGCCCAAGTGGGAGTCACAATCATGGTAAACTGAAGTCTAAAAAGAAGAGGACCTATACATGCTACAATTGTGGCAAGAAAGGTCACCTGAAGAAGTATTGTCGGAGTTTAAATAACTCAAATCCTCAAGGAAATATTGCAAGCACTTCAGATGATGGGACTGCTTTGGTTAGTGAGGCAGTGGTAGCAAATGAAGGCAGAAAGACATTTGTTGATGTCTGGTTATTTGACTCGGGAGCTACTTTTCACATGACCCCTAGAAGAGAATGGTTCAAACAATATGAACGTATCTCAGGAGGATCTATATATAGTTGCAATGATCATGAACTAAAGATCATTGGAATTGGAGATATCATTCTGAAGATGCACGATGGTACAGTTCGTACTATTCAAGGTGTACGACACGTGGAAGGTTTGAAGAAGAACTTATTGTCTT
This sequence comes from Rutidosis leptorrhynchoides, assembly GCF_046630445.1. Taxonomy (NCBI): domain Eukaryota; kingdom Viridiplantae; phylum Streptophyta; class Magnoliopsida; order Asterales; family Asteraceae; genus Rutidosis; species Rutidosis leptorrhynchoides. The sequence continues at coordinate 91,092,842 of NC_092334.1, read as the reverse complement.
TAGGACAATTGGATGATCTTGGTTGTAAGATGGTGATACATGAGAAGATCATGATAATCAAGAAAGGCGCGATTGTACTTATGAAAGGAGAAAAGGTGGGTGCTAATTTATGCATTCTGAAAGGCGAGACGGTACATGAATCGGAAGCATCTGTTGCTTCGAATAGTTCAAGTGATAAAGTTGCTATGACATGGCATCAAAAGCTTGGACACATGTCTGAACAAGGTATGAAGATTCTTGTTAAAAGAAATCTTATTCCTGGTCTTACAAAGGTATCGTTACCTTTTTGTGAGCATTGTGTAATCAGTAAGCAGCATCGTCTGAAGTTTAACACATCAAATTCTAGAAGTAAATTAGTTCTAGAATTGGTTCACTCTGATGTGTGGCAAGCACCAGTTCAATCCCTAGGAGGAGCAAAGTATTTTGTATCTTTTATTGATGATTACACTAGGAGATGTTGGGTGTACCCAATCAAGAGGAAGGCGGATGTGTTTGAAGTTTTCAAAGTTTACAAAGCGCGGGTTGAACTTGAATCTGGTAAAAAGATCAAGTGTTTGAGGACAGATAATGGAGGAGAATACACTGGTGATGAATTTGATAAGTTTTGCAAACAAGAAGGTATCAAAAGGCAGTTCACAACAGCATACACTCCTCAACAAAATGGAGTGGCAGAGCGGATGAACAGAACCTTGTTAGATAGAACAAGGGCGATGTTGGCAACTGCAAGCTTGGGAAAATCATTCTGGGCAGAAGCAGTAAGCACTGCCTGTTACGTGATAAATCGGTCACCATCAACTGCAATTGAGTTGAAATCGCCGATGGAAATGTGGACTGGAAAACCAGTTAATTATTCTGACCTTCATGTATTTGGAAGTCCTGTGTACGCAATGTACAATTCTCAAGAAATGACAAAGTTGGATCCGAAGTCCAGAAAGTGTTTGTTCTTGGGGTATGCTGATGGAGTTAAGGGGTATCGCTTGTGGGACCCCACTGCCCACAAAGTAGTCATCAGCAGAGATGTTGCCTTTACAGAAGACAAAGATCTTGAAGATGTTAGCACTTCAAAAGAAACTATACCGATACAGGTGGGTGTAACGACCCGGATTTTTCCAATCGTTTTATACTTATGAGATTAATATTTACATAAATTAAACCTTACCAACATGATAAGCAATCCAAATTGTTGAGACTTGTGTTTTTGAAAAGAGTTTTACACAACGTTTGACCGTCCAATTTGACCGATGATATCACGAACTATATAACATACGATAATTATACGTTTGTGTATATATATGTATTTATATATATTTAACATGATCTAAGGATGGTTTAACATCTCATTGTGTACTAATGACAATGAGTTATAAGTATATTTTGAAACTACTAACTTAAGTTTTCAAAACGATAACTATACGTAACATTCTTTGATATATATACTTATAACCTATAATGCTTATACATGTATCGTATATATAATGTATTTAATCACTTTTTAAGGATTTAAATACATAAAACAATATAAGTATATTCACAAAAGATAGCTATATTTGAATTCTCATTCCGTTTCCTCAAGATTTCTATACGTATATATAGGGTATATGTACCCGTATCATACCCAGCTTCTATATGTATTTACTATTGGTATATACACATCAAGTCAACATCCTAATAAACATTATTACTGCCCTAGATATGAAGTAACTAGGATTTGTCAAGTAGCATGAATTATTAGTAAGAAAACAAAATTAGGAATCCTTTTCTTTCTTTATAAACTAAAAACGTTTTTATGAATGAACACCATTTCTTCACTCCATTTTCTCATACCTACACCCTCATTTCTCTCTCAAAATACTCCTAACTTCATACTTGATCATCTCCAAGCATTTTCCCCATCATTTAGCTTCAATTACAAGCCTTAAACACCATAAGAAAACTCTTTCAAGAACATATAAAAATAACCACCCATTCGAAGAAGTTTACTTCCAACCTTTTGATCTAACTCCACCACTCTTTGATTCCAAGATTATTTCTTATATTTTGCAGTAACTTTGTCCAAGTAACTTGAGGTAGTAACCTTGTTCATAATCTTATTCAATTCATATTCATATAGCTATCTTATTTTGTGGTATAAAATTTTAACAACAAGAACATAGTTTGAATGATTTCAAACTTGTTCGCAAACTAAATAGATCCTTCTAACTTGACTTTTAAAATACTTCAAGACCTATAATATATCATAATGATATGCTAACCTAACAAGATATAACTTGGTTTTACAAAGAACATCTTAAAAACTGAATCAACGTCGTCGGAGTGCAACCGGGGGCTGTTTTGGGTTGGATAATTAAAAACCATCTTGAACTTTGAATTGGAAGTTCATGTTCTGGAAAAATGATATTTATTATGAATATGTTAACACATAAAAATTTCATGGTTTAACTCAAAGTGTAAGTATTTTTAGAAAAATGATCATTAAATGTTGTTTTTATGATGGAAAATGATCACTTTCATAAGTTTCACCAAAGTTTGACCTATAACCTATGATTTCGAATACAAACTAAGGTATTTTTAGTTCATATTCTTAAAATTTGACTCGATCCAAGGAAGTGGCAAGTTGAACCAACAAAAACGGAGTTGTAATGAAGAAACTACGACTAAAACAAGATTGGGTATCCGAAGCTAGTTTAGCTATGAAAATATTTGGAGAAAAAGTAAATTAATCATATCTTTTCTAATTAATATGATATTTTATATATAATTACTTATGATTTAATTTTATATATTTCAGGACCACCCGTAAACAACACGAGAAGATTAATCATAAGACCTCATGATTGTACGCAACACGTCATTTGACAACACGGTACTTTATGTACGCAACACGTCATTTGACAACATGGTACCATGGGTCGAGATTAATTCTGATCAATACGAATACGATGGGGTCTTTATTTATTTTATTTAAGCAACTAATTGTGGACCATTAACATCGGACTGCTAACTACGGACTAAGAAAATATTAAAAGTATTAAAAGTATATATATATGTTACGATTACTTAAAAAGAAAATATGTTGATATATTATATATATGGTTAGGTTCGTGATATCTATCGGAGACCAAGTCGAATTAAATACCTTCAAGGCAAAAGTGAGTTTCATTTGCTCCCTTTTTAATTGCTTTTGCAATATATATTTTTGGGCTGAGAATACATGCGCTGCTTTTATAAATGTTTACAAAATAGACACAAGTACTTAAAAATATATTCTACGTTGAGTTGTACCACTGGCATATTTCCCTGTAGCTTGGTAACTACTATTTACATGGGTATTGTAAACGCGAATCCTGTTGATAGATCTATCGGGCCTGACAACCCCAACCGGACTGGACGACCAGTATTCAATGGTTGCACAGTACTTCGTTTTAGTGACTACACTTGGTACGGTGTAGTGAGATTTCATAATAAAGGGAATATGCGACGTTGATTAAATGTTAAGTATGGTTACCAAGTGCTCAACCACTTAGAATGCTTTACATACACTTGCGAGTGTATTATGTTTATGATTATGAAATCTTGTGGTCTATTAACATATTGAAATGATTGCTATGATAAACCTATGAACTCACCAACCTTTTCGTTGACACTTTAAAGCATGTTTATTCTCAGGTACGAATTAAGTCTTCCGCTGTGCATTTGCTCAATATAAGGACATTACTTGGAGCCGATCATCGCAATGGGACCAAATATTGATGACTTCGTCCAGGTGGATTAGGACGGGTCCTTTCAGTTGGTATCAGAGTGGTGGTCGTAGCGAACCAGGTCTTGCATTAGTGTGTCTAACTAGTAGTTGTTAGGATGCATTAATGAGTCTGGACTTCGACCGTGTCTACATGTCAAAAGTTTTGCTTATCATTTCTAGTCGAAAATCATCTGCTTATCATCCTTAGGAAATTACCTGCTTATCATTCATAAGTCTAGACACGTTTTACTGCATTTACTGCATTGATAGTGTATAGACGAATTCTTATCTTAGCATATCTGTTATTGCGAACTTTGACTGATACCTTTTCAAAGATTCTCCGTAATTTACGGGATTTTGGTATTATATATACATATGTAAATTATGTATTGAAGAGTACCAAATCTAACTCCTATAATCTATTCCATACCAAAAATTCATTTTCCCCATTATACAAGATGGATTCCGCATCTAGTTCGAATTCTTCAGATTCCGACAATTATGCCGATATGGATTTCCATTCGGGCTCCGAAAGCAGTGTCATCGGAATGGATCAACCAATTTCCTATCATCTATTCTAGATGAATTGGGGATGGGTTCGTAATATACTAAATCACTGGAGACAAGAAGAAGGTGATCCATTCCATCCACCAAATTTCCCTCTTGGCGATGAACCTGAAGCACTTACCGGCGAACCTATTCGAAACACCATTTTCTCTCTCATTTCTAGAGTATCTCGTCACTATTATATACTATCCCATATTACAAATCTTGTTCATTCAATCGCTCCAACTGCCAATCATCCCGGTGTACTAGCAGAAGTTAACGAACTTCGCGCTCGCGTGACGGCTTTGGAGAACATGGTGCGAAGGTTGCAAACACTAGCAGCAGCACCAGCAGCATAATCAGCACCATCATCAATAACATCAACAATACCATCATCACCACTAACAAACAACATCCGCATCACACGTCTCGACATCATAATCTGTCCCACAAACATCAACATCATACGCACCATAGATACCATGGAGTACCAACAATAACGAACGATGAAGTATTGATCCATAACTTCATTGATATTCTGCGAAGAATATGTGGTTTCAAAAAGTTTTAGAGATTTCTTATTCTAGCTCAAACCGAAAAGCAAATGAGATTAATATCATATTAACTCATTAAATTCATGATTTCATCTGAAGAAAATATATATGTATATATGTTTTCATAAAGATTGTAATTAAAAGTTCTTTTGTACAAAATATTAATGGTGAAATTTTTTTTTAACGGGTAGGTAATACCCGAGGAATAATTAGATTTCATCTTAATAAGTTACATTGTACATTCGTCGAAGCTGATTCAACAGTCATTTACTATCCTACTTATAACCACCGATATACGTATCCGTTCACCGCAGAATAACCATTTTCATTCAATTTCATATTTGGATTTTGACTTCCCAGAATCCAACAAGTGGCATATGAAGAAAACATATGACAAAATAAAATCTGTTAGAAACAAACAAATTAACTATGAAAAATTTTGTTAAGAATCCACACTAACTGTTCCAGCTAACTGTTCCTAGCTAACTGATTACATTTTGTTTATCGCAGTTTATTTATCGCAATTTAATTATCGCACTTTTATTTATCATCATTTAATTTCTGTAATTATTTTACGCACTTTAAATATCGGGACACGTATACAATGTTTTGACATATCATATCGACGCATCTATATATATTATTTGGAATCACCATAGACACTCTATATACAGTAATGATCGAGTTCTCTATACAGGGTTGAGGTTGATTCTACAGTAATATATATAGTTTGAGTTGTGATCGAGTCTGAGACGTATACGGGTCACGACACGTATTAATTAATTCGTATATTATATATTAAACTATATATGAATTATTGGACTGTTACTGTGGACTATCGACTGTGGACTAATGACATTGGACAATGAAAATGAATTAAAATATTGATTATAACATATGAAACTAAACATTTCTTCAGGATTGCCACTTAATTTCATCTTAAACCTCATTGTATCTCAACGATTACAATCAGCGTTCAAATCTATCATGATTCTTAAAAACACCTCAATCGAGAGGATAAACCAACCGCACTTCATCTACGGAAGAAAAGATTGATGCATATAGTTATGCACCTGAAAAACCCTCAGAAACTGAGTAAACGTTTGACACGTATCTGTTCTAGTTCCTTTGACATTGTTATTACCAAAGATCGTTTTGCAATCCCTTTCCAAAGTAGCAAATTTTGTCACAGTTTCAGCAAGTCAACCTCGACTTTCCATTCGAAGTAGCCTTATTATAACCTGTAATACATACGATTACCCTTTTGTTACCAGGGAACCTTTTATATTCCACTACATTATCAGCAGATGTACCAGCAACTAGTTACCCCTTTGGCGGAATCAACAATTGGTATTTTGAAATCTCGCAGCATTTCTATTTCGGCAGTTATATATATATATACAACGTCTATCCCCAAGAATTACATATTTCAAATGTGAAGTTTCTGAAAAATGCTCCAGTCTACGAATTAGTGCTATTAAGTTTTGGAAAAGACTGATAAAGTGGTACAGACAGTAGACAACAATTACGGTCAGAAGTTTGACAATAAAGAATAATAGATTGGAAAAGCTCGAACGAAAAATTTGGTACTGGAAAACGGATTGAGCAAAGTATAAAGGAGGTCGTGGACAAATCACAATGACGAAATCTACCTTCAAAGGATTCAAATGATTCAGTGTCTGCTGAAACTGTTAGTAAGAACCTTACTCCTTATTCTAAACCTTCACAGACAGATTTTCCGCGTCATTCCCTGATCTTAGATATTCTAAGATATCATTGTATTTTTCATTATAAATTTCTCCGATATTCCTGAAGATATATTCCCAACTATCCTCATCAAAAATCATTTATCTCTTCACAATATTTGCGTTACAACATAAAAGAAACTGTGTTAGTTTCTAAATTCTGAAAAATTCGAGTTTAAAATATGAATGTTTTGAAGTAGTGTTGGAAAATGAAGCATGAATTAGTATAATATAATGACACTTGATCAACGTGATTATATTACAGTAATTCATGCTGAGTTTCTAAATGGAACATAATGATTCACAGATCATAACGTCATCATGTGCCATGTTACACAACTCTTACATTCTACCCAATCTCCAAACATATTAAGAACATATCTCCTTGATAATTCTATCTTTTCGGACATTCTGGTAACTTACAAATCAAGATCGTGCAATTACTATTTCCTTCTTAGAACATTAACTATGTTTATTTCAAAATCCATACCGATGAATTCCGGACCATTATTCGCTTGACTCGAAGTCGGGAAGAGGAAACAGAAGTATGGAACTGTTGAATATAAAAGAAAATATAAAGCTCAACAACAACAAATAAATTACAAACCGTGTAAATCAATACGTATTGCAACGTAAAGGCACGGGAGAATTAACAATACTATAACCCCAAGGTAATAGTAGAAATAAATAAAATCCTCCGGAGGTAGATGAAAAAGAAGAATGACAGAGATAAAGTTAAGAGTATATCCAGGATCAGTACTGGATGAAGCATACTGATAAATGTTTTAAAGTATGAATTGAGGGAGGAAGAATAGAAGGTATGAGTTGTAAGGAAATGAAGGGAGGTGGATTTATAGTAAAAGATCCGACAGAGCAATCAAAATAGATGATCGCATTTAAAGCGGATTCTAATTTCCTTGATTATCGAAGAATCAAATCTCATTATGAAGATTTTACTCCAAATCTCTTGAACTTGGAAATCAATCCTATCTACGTCAAAAGATATGACGAATCTATACCTACTCATTTCACCCTTTAGTGATAGCCTCACTTGTACTCTTCACAAAAATCAAATTGCTTTATCAATATTACTTGATGATAATAAAGCTCTAATTTCCAACTCGTATACGTCATGAAAACATACTTATTGTCAGCCATGACCATCCCATTCAAATTTCGGGACGAAATTTATTTAACGGGTAGGTACTGTAACGACCCGGATTTTTCCAATCGTTTTATACTTATGAGATTAATATTTACATTAATTAAACCTTACCAACATGATAAGCAATCCAAATTGTTGAGACTTGTGTTTTTGAAAAGAGTTTTACACAACGTTTGACCGTCCAATTTGACCGATGATATCACGAACTATATAACATACGATAATTATACGTTTGTGTATATATATGTATTTATATATATTTAACATGATCTAAGGATGGTTTAACATCTCATTGTGTACTAATGACAATGAGTTATAAGTATATTTTGAAACTACTAACTTAAGTTTTCAAAACGATAATTATACGTAACATTCTTTGATATATATACTTATAACCTATAATGCTTATACATGTATCGTATATATAATGTATTTAATCACTTTTTAAGGACTTAAATACATAAAACAATATAAGTATATTCACAAAAGATAGCTATATTTGAATTCTCATTCCGTTTCCTCAAGATTTCTATACGTATATATAGGGTATATGTACCCGTATCATACCCAGCTTCTATATGTATTTACTATTGGTATATACACATCAAGTCAACATCCTAATCAACATTATTACTGCCCTAGATATGAGGTAACTAGGATTTGTCAAGTAGCATGAATTATTAGTAAGAAAACAAAATTAGGAATCCTTTTCTTTCTTTATAAACTAAAAACGTTTTTATGAATGAACACCATTTCTTCACTCCATTTTCTCATACCTACACCCTCATTTCTCTCTCAAAATACTCCTAACTTCATACTTGATCATCTCCAAGCATTTTCCCCATCATTTAGATTCAATTACAAGCCTTAAACACCATAAGAAAACTCTTTCAAGAACATATCAAAATAACCACCCATTCGAAGAAGTTTACTTCCAACCTTTTGATCTAACTCCACCACACTTTGATTCCAAGATTATTTCTTATCTTTTGCAGTAACTTTGTCCAAGTAACTTGAGGTAGTAACCTTGTTCATAATCTTATTCAATTCATATTCATATAGCTATCTTATTTTGTGGTATAAAATTTTAACAACAAGAACATAGTTTGAATGATTTCAAACTTGTTCGCAAACTAAATAGATCCTTCTAACTTGACTTTTAAAATACTTCAAGACCTATAATATATCATAATGATATGCTAACCTAACAAGATATAACTTGGTTTTACAAAGAACATCTTAAAAACTGAATCAACGTCGTCGGAGTGCAACCGGGGGCTGTTTTGGGTTGGATAATTAAAAACCATCTTGAACTTTGAATTGGAAGTTCATGTTCTGGAAAAATGATATTTATTATGAATATGTTAACACATAAAAATTTCATGGTTTAACTCAAAGTGTAAGTATTTTTAGAAAAATGATCATTAAATGTTGTTTTTATGATGGAAAATGATCACTTTCATAAGTTTCACCAAAGTTTGACCTATAACCTATGATTTCGAATACAAACTAAGGTATTTTCAGTTTATATTCTTAAAATTTGACTCGATCCAAGGAAGTGGCAAGTTGAACCAACAAAAACGGAGTTGTAATGAAGAAACTACGACTAAAACAAGATTGGGTATCCGAAGCTAGTTTAGCTATGAAAATATTTGGAGAAAAAGTAAATTAATCATATCTTTTCTAATTAATATGATATTTTATATATAATTACTTATGATTTAATTTTATATATTTCAGGACCACCCGTAAACAACACGAGAAGATTAATCATAAGACCTCATGATTGTACGCAACACGTCATTTGACAACACGGTACTTTATGTACGCAACACGTCATTTGACAACATGGTACCATGGGTCGAGATTAATTCTGATCAATACGAATACGATGGGGTCTTTATTTATTTTATTTAAGCAACTAATTGTGGACCACTAACATCGGACTGCTAACTACGGACTAAGAAAATATTAAAAGTATTAAAAGTATATATATATGTAACGATTACTTAAAAAGAAAATATGTTGATATATTATATATATGGTTAGGTTCGTGATATCTATCGGAGACCAAGTCGAATTAAATACCTTCAAGGCAAAAGTGAGTTTCATTTGCTCCCTTTTTAATTGCTTTTGCAATATATATTTTTGGGCTGAGAATACATGCGCTGCTTTTATAAATGTTTACAAAATAGACACAAGTACTTAAAAATATATTCTACGTTGAGTTGTACCACTGGCATATTTCCCTGTAGCTTGGTAACTACTATTTACATGGGTATTGTAAACGCGAATCCTGTTGATAGATCTATCAGGCCTGACAACCCCAACCGGACTGGACGACCAGTATTCAACGGTTGCACAGTACTTCGTTTTAGTGACTACACTTGGTACGGTGTAGTGAGATTTCATAATAAAGGGAATATGCGACGTTGATTAAATGTTAAGTATGGTTACCAAGTGCTCAACCACTTAGAATGCTTTACATACACTTGCGAGTGTATTATGTTTATGATTATGAAATCTTGTGGTCTATTAACATATTGAAATGATTGTTATGATAAACCTATTAACTCACCAACCTTTTGGTTGACACTTTAAAGCATGTTTATTCTCAGGTACGAATTAAGTCTTCCGCTGTGCATTTGCTCAATATAAGGACATTACTTGGAGCCGATCATCGCAATGGGACCAAATATTGATGACTTCGTCCAGGTGGATTAGGACGGGTCCTTTCAGTGGGTAATGAATTTCATAAAGATTCTTCTGAAGCAGTACCAGAGCACGATGAAAATCAAGTAGTCGTTGATGAAGCTCCAACGACTCGTATTTCTAATCGGGAAAGGAAACGTCCAGGGTGGCACTAAGATTATATTATGGAAAGCAATGTTGCATATTGTCTTCTAACAGAGGAAGGAGAGCCGACAACTCTTCGCGAGGCACTAAATCATTCAGATGCATCTCAGTGGTTGACGGCTATGCAGGAAGAAATTGAAGCTCTTCATAAAAATAAAACATGGGAACTTGTGCCATTGCCGAAAGGTAGAAAACCTATTGGAAATAAATGGGTGTATAAGATCAAGCTAAATGGCGATGATCAAGTGGAGCGGTATCGTGCAAGACTGGTGGTTAAAGGATATGCTCAGAAAGAAGGTACAGACGTTAATGAAATATTTTCTCCTGTGGTTCGACTTACAACAATTCGAGTAGTTCTCGCGATGTGTGCTACATTTGATTTGCATCTAGAGCAGCTAGATGTGAAAACTGCATTTCTTCATGGAAATCTTGAAGAAGAAATTTATATGCTTCAACCAGAAGGTTTTGAACTACAAGGAAAAAAGAACTTGGTTTGCAGGTTAAAGAAATCTCTGTATGGTCTCAAACAGGCGCCGAGATGTTGGTACAAGAGATTTGATTCTTTCATAATGAGCCTTGAATATAACAGACTTTATGCAGACCCTTGTGCATATTTCAAGAGGTTTGGGGGCAATGATTTTGTCATTTTGCTGTTATATGTAGACGACATGTTGGTCGCAGGCCCCAACAAAGATCGTATTAATAAGCTGAAGGCTCAATTGGCTAGGGAGTTTGAAATGAAAGACTTGGGTGCCGCAAACAAGATTCTAGGGATGCAAATTCACCGAGACAGAGATAATAGGAAGATTTGGCTTTCTCAAAAGAATTATTTGAAGAAAGTCTTGCAGCGCTTCAATATGCAAGATAGTAAGCCAATCTCAACCCCACTTCCTACTAATCTCAAGTTATCCTCCGTTATGTGTCCTAGCAGTGAATACGAGAGGAAGGAGATGTCTCGAGTACCGTATGCATCAGCAGTGGGAAGTTTAATGTTCGCAATGATATGTACAAGACCAGACATTGCACATGCAGTGGGAGTAGTTAGTCGGTACATGGCGAATTCTGGTAAAGAGCATTGGAATGTGGTAAAGAGGATCCTAAAATACATTAAGGGTACTTTGGATGTTGCATTATGTTATGGGGAACCGGAATTTATTGTCAAAGGGTATGTTGATTCAGATTATGCAGGTGATATGGATAAAAGTAAATCTACCACTGCATATGTTTTTACACTTTGTGGTGGAACGATAAGCTGGGTTTCAAAACTGCAGTCAGTTGTGGCGACATCAACAACAGGAGCAGAATATGTAGCAGCTACTCACGCTACTAAAGAGGCAGTATGGTTGAAGATGTTGTTGGAGGAACTCGGGCACAAACAAGAGAATATCACTCTATTTTGTGACAACCAGAGTGCCTTGCATCTTGCAAGGAATCCAGCATTTCATTCAAAGACAAAGCATATACGAGTTCAGTATCACTTCGTTCGTGAGAAAGTGGAAGAAGGAACCGTGGATGTGCAAAAATTCATACTGACGACAATGTGGCCGATTTTCTAACAAAGTCAATCAACCGTGACAAGTTTATTTGGTGCTGTTCCTCATGCGGCCTAGCGGAAACGTAAGCAACATCATTGGCAAGGAAGGATTATCGTGTGAAGATTGATTGAGCTTCAATCGAATCTTCAAGTGGGATATTGTTGAAATAGAAAATATAAATGGTTGTTGGTAGATGTTGTTGGTGGATGTAGTTGGTAAAATAAGTGGATGGTTGTTGGTAAGTTGTAGGTAACACTTTTCATTACCTAACTTGCCTAACTCTCACCAAATCCCAATCCTTACTACTATAAATAGAGCCATAAGCAAGCATTCAAATCATCCCAAAACACATTCTTCTTCTTATATTCTAAGAGTGTAATAGAGAGTTTGAGTTTAGTCTCCTAATTACAAGAGATATAAGCATTAGTAATTATCCTTGTAATTAGAGAGAAGTTGTAATTCCTATTATTCTTAATAGTGAAACGTTTCTTTCCTTGCCCGTGGTTTTTACCCTATTGGGGTTTTCCACGTTAAATCTCGGTGTTCCTTTATTATCGTTTTCATATTATTACTAGTGGTTTGCTATAATTCGGTGTCACTTTTAACAACAATTTACACCTTTCTTAAGAAAAAATTGAAATATATTCTTTTTAATTTTACCAAATCTTGCTTCACTTTTGCTTTACAGTCGATTTTTTGTCATCTTTTTGTTGACCGATTTTGATTCAAGCATTAGTTGTTGTTTTGATCGTGATTAAGGGTTGGATAGCTGCACTTTAAGTTATAAAATCATTTGGCAGCATTATAATAGTTCAGTTTTAAGCCTAGACACGAAACGTGTTTTGAGTTCAAGATGTTCATTGAAATTGATTTCTGTTTTTGGGGAATAAAAAGCTGTTTAGAATTTATTTTAGGTTGATTTGAGCTTATCAGATGATATAGTATGTATCAGAAAATCATATTTGATAGGTTTTAACTTTTAAGTTTTAACTTTTAAGTTGATTACCTTTTGAGTTCGCCAAGAACATCCATCATGTTCTTAATCTGGGTTTTAGCAAAAGTCCTTTAAACCATTGTTTTAATCTGTTGGAAACGTGATCTCAAAGAAAAGGAAGCTTCCAAACGTATTCAAATTATATAGGACTCGTGTTCTATTAGGACTCTGTTCTAGTTTCCTTATATATTTATGACTGCTATCACGCACCTAATTGTACCCCTATATATACTAAAAACCCTACGGCCTCAAACAGATAGTTCAATTTCACGTTTTGTTAGGAGATAAACGATGTGATCCTTGCTGATCTCATACCTGCATTCGTCAGCATATATACTGTCGAATATTCTTTGTACTCCTTATTTTATTAGTGAATTGTTGATCGTTGCCCGTGGTTCTTCACTTTCACTCTTGCAAATTTTCCACGTAAACTCTGTTTCTTTATTTCTTATCAGTTAATTTGCTGTCAATTTAATATTGTTGATATCAGACATCTTGACCTAGTCACAACAAGTGATATCTAGAGCTTGGTTAAGATGGTCACCAAATTCGATATCGACAAGTTTGATGGAAAAATTAGTTTTGCCATATGGAAGGTTCAGATGCAAGCTATTTTAACACACCAAGGGCTAAAGAAAGCCCTCAAAGGTGCTACTCAAAAACCAGTCAACGTGAGCGATGAACAGTGGGAAGAATTGGATGAAAAGGCCCTAGCCACCATTCAGTTGTTCCTATCGCTAGAAGTAATGCGTTATGGCTTAAACTAGAGTCTCTTTATATAACCAAAAGCCTGGCGAATAAACTTCGTTTAAAGGACTGTCTTCACACATTCCGCATGAAAACTGGGACAAACATTAAAGATCACTTAGATGAGTTCAATAGCATACTCATCAATCTAGAAAATCTGGATGTCAAAATCGAAGATGAAGATAAAGCGGTCTTGTTGGTTATCTCATTACCCGCTTCATACAAACACTTCAAGGAAATCATGCTCTATGGTAACTCTGAAACCCTAGTATTTGATGATGTAAAATCTGCACTTCTATCAAAACAAAAGTACGATGATGATGATGAACCAGAGAATGGCGAAGGATTAATGGCAAGGGTCGAAACAATGAACGTGGTGAGAGCAGCCGCAACAACCACAAGAAACATCGATCCAAATTACGCGGGAAAACATCTGACAAGTCTTGCAAATACAGCGTCTAGCATAATTACCAAAACAACCTTAGTTAATGTTTACAAACCATAGTTAACAAATCAACTTAGTTAACATTATTACAATATTCTAAAACAACGGTGTTACTTAAAACATTACAAAACCAGAAAACATCAGAGTTCAGCAAATAGTCAAACATGTCTTCATCTCGTCCGTAGCACACTTCCTACAGCAGTACCTAAACCTGTAATGGGTGGAAATGTGGAGGGAAATTAGCACAACTGCTAAGTGAATGGATACTATCTAACAGACCAAGCATAAGCAACTGAACAGGCACAGGTCACATATATCCTAACGTCCTGAACTAGCATACAACTGACAATATGAGGATCGGCGGCTTGTACGAGCACACGACTTAGCTGATCAGGCTACAGTCTATCGATAGTCCACTTTACTGACTGCATTGTATAACCGTCCAGATGCAACACATGCATCCATCTATGCTATACTGAACAATCAGTAACACCATGACCCGACCAGGCTACCACAGTCGACCTCACATCAACCCTACCTTGCCTCCTCAGTGGGTTCCCAACCTTGCCGCCTCGGTTGGTGTCCAACTAACAGTGAGAACATAAGATCACAGATAATCAGTCATGTAATCGTCCTAACTAGCATGGTAATATCTAACTATACATGGTATTCATACAGGATATAAACATAATAGTAAAGAGTCTGAACAAGTAGCGCGTCAGCTACTTAATACTCTATCTGGAGATAGACACACTCACCGAATACCAGCAACTAGCTTAGATAATCTATCACTGAGCGGCTTCCTTATCCTTATCACCTGAAAATAAGGCAAATAAAGTTAGTTTCTGTCTGTTAGCCAAAACAACATAGTACAGCAAATCAGTACATCCTGATCATCATAACTCATGCGGACATCATAACGGCTAGAAAACAGCAAGATTAAACAACATTGCAGTTTTGATCTACACCCGTACGGTTGCACATGCATCCGTACGGTTGCAAGTCCATCCGTATGGTTGCATAGTGCATCCGTACGGTTGCACACTTCCTACCTGGTTGCACCAACACCACTGCATCTGTACGGTTACACATACACTCGTACGTTTGCACCATGTACCCGTATGGTTGCAAGCTGCAACCGTACGATTATGTTCTTCATGTAGCAGCAGCAGAAACTGACGGGTTTCGCACCAAAATCACCCAAATCTCGATCTTGAACATGTTTTTGACCTCAAAACCACTTATAACTTGTACATAAAATATTTAGAAGTATAAACCCACAAGTTTTGAGCCAAAACAACATCAAATTAACCATCAAGACACCAAAATCACATTTATCAAAAACCTAGTTTCAAACCCAAATAAAACACTGATTTGGACATGAAATCACGGAATTCTTGCCTTTCTAGACTCACAATGACAGAAGAAAAACGATTTTAAACACAATTTAAGCTCCAAATCAATATATAGAGATTAGGGTTTTCAAATGGTGAAAGTGTTAGGTACGGGGTGTAATAGAACTTCAAGAAAAAATGAGAGAGATAGCTGATATCAAGCTTATATATTTATGATATATGCAATACCCCATCACACACGGGTATTTACCAGTTATCTGATAACTCTCGTACTTAATTTGACTGCCCTAACGGAGTCCAAATTAAATAAACAAACATGTTCTGTGACTCTTGTCACAAACTGATCTTAACCAAATAATAAAATAATATAAACTATTCAACTAAAATAAAAGCATAATTAATCACACAATTATACCTAAGGGCAAAATAGTCATCTTACATCTAAGCCCTGTATGGGGATGTTACAAATCCACCCCCTTAAGAATAGATTCCGTCCTTGGAATCTGGTCATGGTCAAACAGACATGGATAACGAGCCTTCATCAGCTCTTCGATCTCTCACGTAAGGTTCGATCCAAAACTATGCTTCCACTCAACAAGCACCATATGGATCTCCTTCTTTCTCAGCTTGGTTACCATTCTATCAACAATCCTAGCCGGTTCTTCAACTAACTTATGATTCAAATCCACCCTCAAATTGCTCAACGGAACTAGTTGCGTTTCATCATCGACCTTACACTTCTTAAGGTAACACACATTGAATGGGTTATGTATACCTGCCAACTCTGCTGGAAGCTCTAACATAACAGTCTGGTCGTTAACCCTTTGAATAATCTTGAATGGCCCAATATACCTCAGACCTAACTTACCTCGCTTACCAAACCTGATAACTCCCTTCCATGGTGAAACTTTCAAGTAAACACGATCACCCACCTGAAAATTTACTAGACGTCTACGTGGATCGGTGTCACACCCCCAAATAGGGCCTAGGGTATTTGTGACTAATTATATCAAATCACAGTTGTATAAACCAGAACGACTCTATATGAGACGTTATATTGAGTTTTGCAGCGGAAGATAAATAGGTTACATTGTATATAATGAACAACGCATTAAATGTCTTTAATTGATATGATATGTAATGAAGACTCCAAATATGGCAAGCAATCATCATCAAATTAGCAAATGCAAGTCCTTCAAATTATCCATGAATGACTCGTTGAAATGTTGCTTTCAATTAGCAAATACACGACGGAAGCAATATTTAAGTACCTGAGAATAAACATGCTTAAAAAGTCAACACGAGGTTGAGTGAGTTCATAGGTTTATCATAAATCAATAGTTTAGTATAGCATTAGACCACAAGATTTTAGTTTAAAGTTAATTGATACCAAATATATCAATCGAAAGAGTTGCTGTTTGTAATATCGTGACTAAACAAAAGTTATCCCGTGACACTTGTTATTCATGTCGTTGAATCATTATTATGTAGTCAAAGACCAACGGTCAACTGACTAGATACGTCACTCTCAGTAGCGCTACTCACAATAACTAAGCTTGCATCTTATACCTCAGTAATTAACGATATTACGGCAGAGATTTAGCATGACAAAGCATGTATATAGCATAAAAGTTTGAGTACTTGTGTCTAAACGTAAAACATTTATAAAAGTTGCGCATGTATTCTCAGCCCAAAAATATATATAAAAAGGGAGCTATGAAAACTCACGATACTGTATTTCGTATTTCGTAGTAAATATGTGTATGATGGCACTGAACAAGTGCAAAGTTGTCCTCGGATTCACGAACCTATATCAAGTTTATATATATTAAAACCTATAATTTTAATCAAACGATTATATTATTAATGGTGTAATTGTTATTTTAATAGGTTATATGTTTCATTGTATACTTTAGATATATTAATTAGGTATTTAAAATGTTAATATTGTTTTGCTATATGTATTAAATATCTTTTTATATGACTATTACTTATTTATTATAATAATATCAATAATGATAAATAAAAAGTTGTATTTGATTATAATAATAATAATAATAGTAATACTAATGATGATAACTATTATAGTAATAAATATCATAATAATAATAATGTTAATAAAAATAATGATAATTTAAATAATAATCATGATAATAATAGTAAAAATAATGATAATAATAATAATAACTTTAATGATAATATTTAATAATAATAATAATAACAATAGTTTTTTATTTTAATAATAATGATAAAAATAAAAATTTTGATAATTATTAATACTTCATAAATTAAAAATAATGTTAATATTCATAAAAGGATAATAATAATATTAGTAATAATAATAATAATAATAATAACACTAAGTGATAATACTTAAACGATAATATTATTTGTAGTAATAATAATAATAGTCTTGATTGTAATTTTAATCGTGTTAAATGATAATTAATACTTTTTGTAATAATATTAATAATTATAACACTTAATGATAATATTATGATAATAATAGTAGTAATTTAATAATAATAATAATAATAATAATAATAATGACAATAATAATAATAATAATAATAATAATAATAATAATAATAATAATAATAATAATAATAATAATAATAATAATAATAATAATAATAATAATAATAATAATAATAATAATAATAATAATAATAATAATAATAATAATAATAATAAGAAAGATGAAAACTACCTTAGAAGCTTTCCTAAAAAAAATGCCCAAGACGGGACTCGAACCCGCGACCTCTCGAATACCCGAAAACACTTTAACCATTCGTCCGTTTAAGTTTATCTGATTTAACTGGTACTCAAATATATATATATATATATATATATATATATATATATATATATATATATATATATATATATATATATATATATATATATATATATATATATATATATATATATATATATATATATATATATATATATATATATATATATATCTCCTTTTTCTGTTTCTTTCTTCTTCTTCAATTTTATTCGACTACAGACCAAATCGACCATAACAACTAATTATTTACATGAATTTGGTTCTTCAATCGACTCGTAAATAACCGGTAATTGTTGAACTTGATTAACAAACAAGAGAAAAAAACAGCAGCGGCAGTGACAAAAAAAAAACACGAAGAACAACTCAAACCTTGATTTTGATTTTAAGATCGTTTTAGACCACGCTTTCTTTATGAAATAGTTTGCAAATCATACCTATAAACTTTTCAAATCATTAATTTAACCAGAAACATTACAACAATTTTGAATTTCATGAAGAACACAGCTGTTGACTTTTTGAATTAAAAGTTTGACTCAAAAATTCCCAATCAATACTATAAATTGAGATTTGAAAAGTTACAGATAGCTTGAATAATAGATTACTAACCAAACTGTAATTATAGATTTTGAAATTTGATATGAAATCGAGCTTTTTGAAAAATGAAAGAATACAGAGGTATCGAGTTATTTTCTGAATTTTTTTGTTTTTAATTCCTCATTTGCAGCTCGATATATGTATATATAATATGTAATTGAATGATTAAAGTAGTATCCAAACAAAATCGAAACCAGTAGCTGAATAAAAAATATATCACGATGAAGAACAACAAAAATATATATAAAAAAAGAAACAGATTGCAGAGCACGATCTGTAAAGAAAATAAAAAAATGGGAGAAGATAAAAAGCAGATCACGATTAATAAATAAATTAAAATCAGATCTTATAATTAAATAAAAAAATAAAATAGATATGGAAACCAGATCAATATCTCAAAAGCAGATTAGTTTAAGAAAAAAAATATGATATATATATATATATATATATATATATATATATATATATATATATATATATATATATATATATATATATATACATATATATATATATATATATATATATATATATATATATATATATATATATATATATATATATATATATATATATATATAATTTAAAAAAAAAATAGATCATGCTTAAAAGAAAATAAAAAAATAAAAGTGGATTACCTAATACCTAATTTCATTATCTGTATGTTTATTTAAATAATATTAATAATTAATAATAATAATACTAATAATAATAATGATAATTGTATTAATCATGATTTTAATAATAATAATAATGATAATAAAAATGATAATAATAGTATTAATAATAATACTAATAATAACAAATAATAAAAATGATGATATTACTAATACTAACAATAATGATAATAATATTAGTAATGATAATACTCTTAATAATAATAATGATAATAATATAAATTATGTTAATGATATTAATAATCATATTATTAATAATAAATAATGAATGGTAATAATCATAATGTTGATAATAATAATATTGTTTTTAATCGTTATAACAATACTGATAATAAAGATGTTAATTATTGATATATTATTTAAAAAGATATTATTAATAATATTATTATTATTATAACAAATAAATGTTAATACACAATTATTTACAAATAATGGTTCGTGAATCGTTGGAAATTAGTCGAAGTTAAATGAATTCATGAAAAGATTTTGTTTAAATTAACTCGGAAATTTCCGGGTTATCACAGTACCTACCCGTTAAAAGAAATTTCGTCCCGAAATTTAGTTGTTGCCACCAGTCGGCGTTGTTTGTAAACAGGTGAGGATATTTTCATTTTTATTTAGTTTTCACGTTCCCAGGTATACTCGGGGCCTTTCGTGAATTCCAACTAATAGAATATTGTTTTGTTTCAAGAGTTTAAATCATACGATCCATAAATTCTACAGGTTCTTCGATGAAGTGCATTTTATCATTAATGCAGTGGTTATCTAAGGATTAACAAGAGTGTTATTTGACTAGGTTATCCTCAAAAGGGATGATGGTGCTATACAAGTATTTTAGTAAACTGAACACATGAAATGTGTTATGAATAGTATTGAGCTCATTTAAAATTTTGAGCGTTTATGCCATAATATTAGGGTAGACAAAATAGAGAGGAGTTCGTGAAAATCACGGTCATGAAATTTGATAGAGATTGTTATTGTTGATAACAAGAATATTTTAATGATGAATATGAGTTGAAAAATAGAGTTTTATCACCTTTGAATAATATGAATAAAACGATTTGATTATAGGAAGAGTATAAACGAAGCTATCGTAAAAGAGTGAGTTGATTAAATTAAATGTTCGCCTTAACTTTTGATATAGTTAAAGTTGATTTCCGGAATTCAAGGGATTTAAATAAATCTTCGAAATATTTATAAGATTTGATTCTCCGGCAATTAAGGAAATTAGGATTTTCTTTGAATAAATGCGGTGAATTACCTTGATTGTCGTGTCTGGAATTTCGCTATAAATCAGCTTCTTCCATTTTATTATCTTCACCACTTCTACACTTTCTTTCTCGATTCATACTTCCAAAAGATTTTTCAATATGCTTCATCCAGTTCTAATTCTGGATATTTTTGTGATTATCGCTTCTGTCTTTCTTCTTTTTCATCTACCACTGGAGGAATCTGTTTACTTCTACTATTACCTTGGGGTTATAGTATTTTTAATTCTCCCGTATCTTTATGTTGCTATACGTATTGATATACACGGTTTGTAATTTCTGTGTTGTTATCGGGCTTTATATTTTCCTTTATATTTAAGAGCTCCATGCTTTTGTTTTTCCTTCCCGACTTCAAGTCAAACGAATAATGGTCCAGAATTCGTAGGTATGGAGTTTCAAATGATCATAATATACAGAGCAGAAGGAGAGGTAATAGCATGATTTGATTTGTCAAATTACCAGAATATCCGAAAAAGACTGAATCATCAAGAAAAATATTTTTTTGATATGTTTAGAGGTTAAATACACTGTAAGAGTCGTGTAACATGGCACATGATGATTGTAAAGTCTGTGAATCATCATCTTCCATTAGAAATTTAGCATAACTTACTGTAATATAATCACGTTGGTCTGACGTCATTATATTATACTAACTCATGTTTCCATTCCCAACACTTCTTCAAAATATTTATAATTTAAACTTGAATTTTACAGAATATAGAAACTAATACCGTTTCCTTTATGATGTAATAAAGATATCGCAAAGAGATAATTAATTGCGGACAAGAATCATTATGAAGATATCTTCAGAAATATAGAGGATATTTATAACGAAAGATACGAGGATATCTTAGAATTTTCTAAGATCAAATGATAATGAGAAAAATTCTCGTGTTAGGATTTAAGATAAATAAGGAGCAGGGTAATTGCTAATGATTTCAGCAGACATTGAATCATCTAGATTCTTTGAATATAGGGTTTGTTCCTTTTATTTGTCCTTGGTTTCCTTCATGGTTTGCTCAATCCATTTTCCAGTACAAAATTTTCCATTGAGCGTTTCTAATACCTCATTCTTTGTCATCAAACTCTTGGTCATTCAGGCCATCTACAATTTTGATGTTTCCTCTGCATTTAATGCAGCCATATTTGAATCATCGGTTATCAATCCAAGATGGTTTCAAGAAATTTCGTTTTTAGATGATTAAACGCTGATTGTGATCGTCAAGATACAAAGGATGTTTTCAAGAATTTTGAATTTGAGTGTTGATCGCAGTATGTAAGCATCAACATACATATGATGTTCTTAGAATTTTGAACGACATGAATATTTTTCTGGGTTTTATGAATAGAAGTGATGTTCTAGCACAGTTTTGAAGTCAAAATATAGCTTTAAAAGATGTAAGGATTTAGGAGTGATGTCACCTGTTCAATCAAAATATGTAATTGAATTTGTATGAAATTGATTGTTCTTTGGTGAACGGATAAATATATCTTGTGAATGTAAGTAGGATAGTTACTGATTATTGAATCAGAATTGAAGAATGTACAATGTAACACATTAATGTGAAATATAAATATTTTTCGGGTATTACCTACCCGTTAAAATATTTTCACAATTAACAGTTTTTACAAAAATATTAATTATAATCTTTATGAAGATATACGTTCATATATGTATTCTTCAGATATAATATAGATTTAATGAGTTGATATAATATTAAACTCATTTGATTTGCAGTTGAAACGAGAATAAATAATCTCCAAAACCTTAGAGATTTCATAATTGTCGCGAAATATTTCGCTAATGAAGTTATAAATCAATGCTTCATTGTTCATTGTTATTGATATACTTTGGTATATGATGTTGGTGCTCGTGAAATCCTTTTGAAATTCACAAGACACGAATAATGTTTTCTATAAAGTTTCGAGTATGTCGAAAATGAAAGTGTAAAACCAAACATGTAATTGAATAATACACTTGGTTTATTATGAAATGGAGTTTATTGTATTGAAGCAGTGATTAACGATTGTTAAGTCATTAACAAAGGATGTACATCATAGCATTTTGTGATATGAATTAACCAAGTAGTACATACTAGTTAAGATTCACACGTAATAGCTTAGTACGAAAAGATTTATTATTGTTCCAATCCATATATATATAAAGTATACATATATAATTCTTCAGGAAGAATGAGTCAATACATCTTAACTCATTATTACTAATATTCCTTGGTACCTATGGGGCGTATGATGTTGATATCTGAGGTACCGAGTGCGATGTTGAGGCGTGGGATGCGGATGTTGTTGTTGGTGGTGCTGGTGCTATTGGTGGTGATGCTGATGGTACTGGTGGTACTGGTGGTGATGCTGGTTATGCCGCTGATGCTTGTAGAATTCGCAGCATATTCTCTAGAGAAAACACTCGAGCGCGATGCTCGTTGACTTCCTCTCTTACTCCGGGATGATTGGCGGTTCGGACTAGTGGATGAATAAGATCTAGAATTCTAGATAATATATACTCGTGACGAGATATCCTAGAAATAAGGGTGAAAATAGTGTTTCGGATTGGTTCGCCGGTAAGTGCTTCAGGTTCTTCGCCAATAGGGCAATTTGATGAGTGGAAAGGATCTCCTTCTTTACTTCTCCATTGATTAAGTCGACTATGAACCCATCCCCAATTCATTCAGAATAGATGATGGCTGATTGGTTCGTTTGTTCTGATTACGCTGCCATTGGAGCTCGAGGAGTTCGAAGAATCCATATTATGTGTTTGGAATAGGGTTTGATATGAAAAGAGTATTGGATACTGAATGGTATATTCGTCTCCTTAAATACGTATATATAGCAAAAAGATTTCCTTGATTTACGGAGAAAATTTAGGAAAAGCGCTAGACAAAGTCTATTGAGATAGATATGATAAGATATAATAAGATATGATGTGTCTATACTCCAATAATGGCAGTATGACGTGTCGAGATCATAAAATGATAAGTATGTAATATGATAATCTTTCGATTTAAAGACTTTCAATTCGCAATGGCCTATTCAGGTCTAGGAGCTTGAGCTATAGGATCCTTTAAATCGGTAATCCAAACCCTTCCATTCTAGAGTTTCGTAGACGTCATCCGTCAAAAAAGTTCAATGATAAAAAAATAACGAGAAATCAAAGATTTAAAAGTAATGAATATGAGTAGTGATGACATTATAATGTGTTTGAGATTCTCAATAACCCAATGACATTTTTCGGTTCGCAAACCGATGCATAAAGGCATAAGGCATATAGGTACGTGATATAACAGGGAGTTATATACGTTTGAGTATGAATAGTAACAAATAAAAGAGTTTCAAAATTCATGGATAATAATTCATGTAATACATATGTAATACACAAACCATGATAGATGACTTAGGAATGTCAAGAATTTTAGAAATCATAGTGTCGCATTTAGATGCGATGGCATAGTTGGATAATACTTAGGGGAATTAGCAGAGTTCTTAGATTGGCTCGGCATTCTAAGATAAGTAAAGTTCCTAAAGTATAGTGTAACATTTAACAATTAAAGGCAAAAGATAAAGGCACTATAGTCAAGGAATGTTGTAGTCCTACATTGCTAAGGTACCTAATTGTATAAGGCACACATAAAATGCAATCCTGGTTCTCTACAACAGTACTGCTCTGATACCAATCTGTCACACCCCCAAATAGGTCCTAGGGTATTTGTGACTAATTATATCAAATCACAGTTGTATAAACGAGAACGACTCTATATGAGACGTTATATTGAGTTTTGCAGCGAAAGATAAATAGGTTACATTGTATATAATGAACAACGCATTAAATGTCTTTAATTGATATGATATGTATTGAAGACTCCAAATATGGCAAGCAATCATCATCAAATTAGCAAATGCAAGTCCTTCAAATTATCCATGAATGACTCGTTGAAATGTTGCTTTCAATTAGCAAATACATAGCGGAAGCAATATTTAAGTACCTGAGAATAAACATGCTTAAAAAGTCAACACGAGGTTGAGTGAGTTCATAGGTTTATCATAAATCAATAGTTCAGTATAGCATTAGACCACAAGATTTCAGTTTAAAGTTGATTGATACCAAATATATCAATTGAAAGAGTTGCTGTTTGTAATATCGCGACTAAACAAAAGTTACCCCGTGACACTTGTTATTCATGTCGTTGAATCATTATTATGTAGTCAAAGACCAACGGTCAACTGACTAGAGACGTCACTCTCAGTAGCGCTACTCACAATAACTAAGCTTGCATCTTATACCTCAGCAATTAACGATAATACGGCAGGGATTTAGCATGACAAAGCCTGTATATAGCATAAAAGTTTGAGTACTTGTGTCTAAACGTAAAACAGTTATAAAAGTTGCGCATGTATTCTCAGCCCAAAAATATATATAAAAAGGGAGCTATGAAAACTCACGATACTGTATTTCGTATTTCGTAGTAAATATGTGTATGATGGCACTGAACAAGTGCAGAGTTGTCCTCGAATTCACGAACCTATATCAAGTTTATATATATTAAAACCTATAATTTTAATCAAACGATTATATTATTAATGGTGTAATTGTTATTTTAATAGGTTATATGTTTCATTGTATACTTTAGATATATTAATTAGGTATTTAAAATGTTAATATTGTTTTGCTATATGTATTAAATATCTTTTTATATGACTATTACTTATTTATTATAATAATATCAATAATGATAAATAAAAAGTTGTATTTGATTATAATAATAATAATAATAATAGTAATACTAATGATGATAACTATTATAGTAATAAATATCATAATAATAATAATGTTAATAAAAATAATGATAATTTAAATAATAATCATGATAATAATAGTAAAAATAATGATAATAATAATAATAACTTTAATGATAATAGTTAATAATAATAATAACAATAGTTTTTGATTTTAATAATAATGATAAAAATAAAATTTTTGATAATTATTAATACTTCATAAATTAAAAATAATGTTAATATTCGTAAAAGGATAATAATAATATTAGTAATAATAATAATAATAATAACACTAAGTGATAATACTTAAACGATAATAATATTTGTAGTAATAATAATAATAGTCTTAATTATAATTTTAATCGTATTAAATGATAATTAATACTTTTTGTAATAATATTAATAATTATAACACTTAATGATAATATTATGATAATAATAGTAGTAACTTAATAATAATAATAATAATAATAATAATAATAATAATAATAATAATAATAATAATAATAATAATAATAATAATAATGACAATAATAATGAAAATAATAATGACAATAATAATGACAAAAATAATAATAATAATAATAATAATAATAATAATAATAAAAATAATATTAATAATAATAATAATAATAATAATAATAATAATAATAATAATAATAATAATAATAATAATAATAATAATAATAATAATAATAATAATAATAATAATAATAATAATAATAATAATAATAATAATAATAATAAGAAAGATGAAAACTACTTTAGAAGCTTTCCTAAAAAAAATGCCCAAGACGGGACTCGAACCCGCGACCTCTCGAATACCCAAAAACACTTTAACCATTCATCTGTTTAAGTTTATCTGATTTAACTGATACTCAAATATATATATATATATATATATATATATATATATATATATATATATATATATATATATATATATATATATATATATCTCCTTTTTGTGTTTCTTTCTTCTTCTTCAATTTTATTCGACTACAGACCTAATCGACCATAACAACTAATTATTTACATGAATTTGGTTCTTCAATCGACTCTTAAATAACCGGTAATTGTTGAACTTGATTAACAAACAAGAGAAAAAAAATAAAAATAAAACAGCAGCGGCAGTGACAAAAAAAAACACGAAGAACAACTAAAACCTTGATTTTGATTTTAAGATCGTTTTAGACCATGCTTTCTTCATGAAATAGTTTGCAAATCATACCTATAAACTTTTCAAATCATTAATTTAACCAGAAACATTACAACGATTTCGAATTTCATGAAGAACACAGCTGTTGACTTTTTGAATTAAAAGTTTGACTCAAAAATTCCCAATCAATACTACAAATTGAGATTTGAAAAGTTACAGATAGCTTGAGTAATAGATTACTAACCAAATTGCAATTATAGATTTTGAAATTTGATATGAAATCGAGCTTTTTGAAAAATGAAAGAATACAGAGGTATCGAGTTATTTTCTGAATTTTTTTGTTTTTAATTCCTCATTTGCAGCTCGATATATGTATATATAATATGTAATTGAATGATTAAAGTAGTATCCAAACAAAATCGAAACCAGTAGCTGAATAAAAAATATATCACGATGAAGAATAGCAAAAAAAAGAAGAAGAAAGAAACAGATTGCCGAGCACGATCTGTAAAGAAAATAAAAAAAAGGGAGAAGATAAAAAGCAGATCACGATTAATAAATAAATTAAAATCAGATCTTATAATTAAATAAAAAAATAAAACAGATATGGAAACCAGATCACGATCTCAAAAGCAGATTAGTTTAAGAAAAAAATACGATATATATATATATATATATATATATATATATATATATATATATATATATATATATATATATATATATATATATATATATATATATATATATATATATATATATATATATAATTTAAAAAAATAGATCATGATTAAAAGAAAATAAAAAAATAAAAGTGGATTACCTAATACCTAATTTCATTATCTGTATGTTTATTTAAATAATATTAATAATTAATAATAATAATACTAATAATAATAATGATAATTGTATTAATCATGATTTTATTAATAATAATAATGATAATAAAAATGATAATAATAGTATTATTAATAATAATAATACTAATAATAAAAAATAATAAAAATGATGATATTACTAATACTAACAATAATGATAATAATATTAGTAATGATAATACTCTTAATAATAATAATGATAATAATATAAATTATGTTAATGATATTAATAATCATATTATTAATAATAAATAATGAATGGTAATAATCATAATGTTGATAATAATAATATTGTTTTTAATCGTAATAACAATACTGATAATAAAGATATTAATTATTGATATATTATTTAAAAAGATATTATTAATAATAATATTATTATTATAACAAATAAATGTTAATACACAATTATTTACAAATAATGGTTCGTGAATTGTCGAAAATTAGTCGATGTTAAATGAATTCATGAAAAGATTTTGTTTAAATTAACTCGGAAATATCCGGGTTATCACAATCGGCATACATTTTCTGTCTGTCACGTGCTGCTTTCAACTTTTCACGTGCTATCGCTACCTTGTTGGCTGTTATCTGAACTAAATCTGGACCTGCAAACTGTTTCTCTCTGGCTTCTAACCAACAAGTCGGCGTTCTACATTTGCGACCGTATAACATTTCATAAGACGGCATACCAATACTCGAATGATAAGTATTATTGTAGGCGAACTGAATCAAAGGTAGATGTATATCCCACGGACCACCTTACTCTAACACACAGGACCTAAGCATATCCTCTAGTGTCTGTATTGTACGCTCACTATGACCGTCGGTGTATGGATGATATGCTGTACTCAGATTTACCCTCGTTCCCAAACTTTGCTGTAAACTGTTCCAAAAGTTAGACACAAATCTAGAATCCCTGTCGAATACGATAGACAACAGAATCCCATGTCAACTAAGTATCTCTTTCAAGTACAATTCTGCCAAAGTACTCAACCAAGCTGTCTCTTTTGTTGCTAAGAAGTGTGCACTCGTCGTTAGTCGATCAACAATTACCCAAATCATATCATTACCTTTATGAGATCGAGGTAATTTGGTTACAAAATCCATTGTAATATGATCCCATTTCCACTCTAGAATTTTCAACTGCTGTAATGAACCATACGGTTTCTGGTGTTCAGCTTTAACTTGAGCACAAATATGACATCTTTCTACAAATTTAGCAACATCTTTCTTCATCGTTGGCCACCAATACATCGATTTCAAATCGTTATACATCTTGGTACTACCCGGATGGACGGTCAGCCTCGATTTGTGCGCTTCATCTAAGATCAATTTCCTTAAATCTCCAAACATAGGCAGCCAAATTTGGTTCTTAAACACCTTAAGTCCACCGAAAATCGTCAGTCAATTGGTCTTTAATTTTTGTCATCAGTTCAGTCTTTAAGTTCTCCTCCAATAAAGCTCGGGCTTGAACTTGTCTTATCTGTTCAATAAGGTCTGAAACTATTTTGATTCTTATAAATTTTACAGTTTCCACAGTCTTTTTACGACACAAAGCATCGGCAACAAGATTTGCTTTGCCCGGATGATACTTTATTTCACAATTGTAATCTTTTATAAGCTCAATCCACTGTCTCTATCTCATATTCAGTTCTTTCTGCGTGAAAATATACTGGAGGCTCTTATGGTCTGTACATATCACACACTTTGTACCCTATAAGTAGTGTCTCCAGAACTTCAACGCAAATACCACCGCGGCCATTTCTAAATCGTGAACCGGATAATTACGTTCGTGTGTCTTTAACTGACGAGAAGCGTACGCGATAACTTTATCTCTGTGCATCAATACACACCCTAACTCGGCAATTGACACATCACAATAAACCACAAAGTCATCTGAACCCTCTGGTAATGCTAACACTGGAGCTTGACACAACAATTGTTGAGCGTCTGAAAAGCCTGTTCTTGTTGGTCACTCCATCGGAAACTTACATCTTTTCTGGTCAATTTGGTCAACGGGCCCGCTATTTTAGAAAAATATTTTATAAACCGGCGATAATAACCCGCAAGACCCAAGAAACTCTTAACTTCTGACGGCGTCTTCAGCAAATTCCAACCCATTACCGCTTCTATATTCGACGGATCCACTTTAATATCTGTCTCACAGATAACATGACCCAGAAACTGCACTTCTCGGAACCAAAACTCACACTTCAAGAACTTCGCGTATAACTGCTCTTTCTTTAATAACTCTAAAATTGCTCGAAGATGTATCGCATGATCAACCTCTGTCTTTGAATACACCAATATATCATCGATAAACACAATAACAAACTGATCTAAATACGGTTTACAAACCCTGTTCATCAGATCCATGAAAACTGTCAGAGCATTCGTCAACCCAAATGGCATAACCAAGAACTGGTAATGCCCATATCTCATTCTGAATGCTGTGTTCGGTATATCTGATTCTGTAACTCGAACCTGATGATACCCGGATCTAAGATCTATCTTCAAAAAGTACGACGCACCCTGAAGCTGATCGAATAGATCATCGATTCTAGGCAACGGATACTTATTCTTAATCGTTCTCTTATTCAATTCTCAATAATCTATACACATTCTCAGAGTACCGTCTTTCTTCTTTACATACAATACCGGTGTACCCCACGGCGAAGAACTCGGTCTTATAAACCCTCTGTCTAACAATTCTTGTATCTGAGACATCATCTCTCTGATTTCGGAAGGTGCTAACCTATAAGGAGCCTTACCTACTGGAGTTGTTCCCGGAACTAACTCAATCTTATACTTTACTTCTCTTACCGGTGGCAACCTAGGTAACTCCTCAGGAAATACCTCTGGAAATTCCGAAACTACCGGAATATCAGTAACATATATCTTCTCTATCTTAGCATCAATAACATAAGCCATAAAAGATTCACACCCCTTAGAAAGTGACTTCTTCGCCTTCATCATAGAGATCAATGAAAAACTGAACCCACTTCGTTCCCATCGGGCCACAATACGGGTTCCATCGGTCAAACGAAAAGTCACAATCTTCTTATCACACTTAATGTGGGCCTTATGTAGGCTCATCCAGTTCATCCCTAACACTATGTCAAAACTAGGGATATGCAACATTAAACAGGACATAGCAAGCGGTCTACCATCAATTTCTATACTAGCCCCAGACACATACGTTGTGACTGAAATTGTCTTACCATCAGCTACCTCTACTCTAACAGGCTCAGGCAGCACAGTAGCAGGTAACCCTAACTTAGTACAGAAATCTACAGACATAAACGTCCTATTTGCACCCGAATCAAACAATACTCTAGCAGGTATTGAGTTGATCAAGAACATACCAGTTATGACGTCATCATTATTAGTGGCGGCCTCAACTGTCATCTGAAAGGCCCTTGCTTCCGCACTCAGCGGGTTTTTTCTCTTCTGTCCACTTGAGGCTGTGGAACCCCCGACAGATGCCGAACGCGCCCCTGACCCTGCCCCAGAACTTGTACCCTTTGAGGCCTGACAACTTGTTGGACGGTGACCCGGCTGATGATAACTCCAACACACATTCTCCCTGAAGGAACACCACTGAGATTCATGACCTACCATACCACATCTTAAACACCTTCTTGTTGCCTTTGAACACTGCCCACTGTGAGAAGACTTACAACCTTTACACCATTCTCTCTTTCCCGAACCAGACCCTGAACTTACATGATTACTTTTTCCCTTCGGTCTAAACTCAAATGATTTCTTAGACTTAAAACTTGACTGACTGGTAGCCTGACTACCCTGTGGTACCACATTCCCTATATTCATACCTCTTGCTGCTCTAACATCACTTTCTACCATCTTTGCCATCACAAAAGTCTGAGATAACGTCAGTGCTGACCTCACAAAGGTCATGTACTCTGGAAAGATCATATTTACAAAATGTTGGATTCTTGATTGTTTATCAGGCACCCATTATTGCACAAACCTTAACTTGTCCATGTATTTCTCAATCACCTCATCAATTGACATCTAAGGTGTCATCCGCATCTCCAAAAACTCCATCTTGATTTTGTTCATGTCAAACACATTGCAATACTGCTCACATACCTTCACATAAAATTGTTCCCAAGTAATCATTCTAACTTGCTCTGGAGGGACACTAGCTACACAGAATCCCACCACACCATTGCTCTATCTTTCAACAACCTGCTAGCATAAGTCACCTTTAATTCTGGCTCACACTGACAAGCCTCAAATGCTTTTTCAACCTCCCTTAACCAATTGGGAGTCACAGCTGGGTCAGAACTTCCCGAGAACGGAGACGGTCCACAATCTCTGAATTGTTTAAAGGTACATCTTTTTGGTGGCTGGTATTGTTATTGGAATTGTTATTGTGGAAATGGTTGTTGGTATATGGGTGGCTGAACTTGGTTCATCATCATTGGGTTTGAGTACTGGTAGTTGATCTGTGGTGGCGTGATATATTGAGGGAATTGATTCTGGAATGGGTATTGATACTGGTTCTGTTTTATCTGTGGTACGGTGTGCGACTATGCCGTGGTAAAACCTGACGTTGTATCCTCATTACCCGACTGTCTAGCTAACTTAAGCTCGGCAATCTTTTCCTGAGCTTCCTTAAACTTACTTTCAAGCTCATGTGCATAATCAGCATCGTAAACCTCTACCTCATCCTCCACATCTGGAGCACTGAACGTTCCGGGGTGGATCGGGTTGGTAGTGTTTGCATCCCTATTATCTGCCTTCAGTGCTACAAAACACTCGCACAAAAGCTTAGTGGATAACTGTTAGTTTAATAAACACTAACATGCACAAACATCCTACATTCACTTAGCCCCCATCCCACTGACATGTTTGACTTAACTCAGGGTTTAAGAACAAATACGCGCACATACTTGCTGCTAAACCACGCTCTGATACCAAGTTGTAACACCCTGATTTTTTTTAAACACAGCGGAGTTATTTACATAATTACTAAAACAACCTTAGTTAATGTTTACAAACCATAGTTAACAAATAAATTTAGTTAACGTTATTACAATATTCCAAAACAACGGTGTTACTTAAAACATTACAAAACCAAAAAACATCAGAGTTCAGCTAATAGGCAAACATGTCTTCATCCCGTCCGTAGCGCTCTTCCTACAGCAGTACCTAAACCTGCAATGGGTGAAAATGTGGGGGGAAATTAGCACAACTGCTAAGTGAACGGATACTATCTAACAGACCAATCATAAGCAACTGAACAGGCAAGGGTCACATATATGCTAACGTCCTGAACTAGCAAACAACTGACAATATGAGGATCGACAGCTTGTACGAGCACACAACTTAGCTGATCAGGCTACAGTCTACCGATGGTCCGCTTTACTAACTCCACTGCATAACCATCCAGACGCAACACATGCTTCCTTCTATGGTATACTGAACAATCAATAACACCATGACCCGACCAGGCTACCACAGTCGACCTCACATCAACCCTACCTTGCCTCCTCGGTGGGTTCCCAACCTTGCTGCCTCGGTTGGTGTCCAACT
This sequence comes from Rutidosis leptorrhynchoides, assembly GCF_046630445.1. NCBI lineage: Eukaryota > Viridiplantae > Streptophyta > Magnoliopsida > Asterales > Asteraceae > Rutidosis > Rutidosis leptorrhynchoides. The sequence goes on along the minus strand of NC_092334.1, from coordinate 91,059,435 downwards.
AACAGTGCGCACATAAGATCACAGATAATCAGTCATGCAATCGTCCTAACTAGCATGGCAATATCTAACTACACATGGTATTCATACAAGATATAAACATAATAGTAAAGAGTCTGAACAAGTAGCGCGTCAGCTACTTAATACTTTATCCGAAGATAGACCTACTCACCGAATACCAACAACTAGCTCAGATAATCTATCACTGAGCGGCTTCCTTATCCTTATCACCTGAACATAAGGAAAATCAAGTTAGTTTCTGTATGTTAGCACAAAATAGCACAGTACAACAAATCAGTAACAAAAGTGTCACTAAATGTCCACCTAACACTTATGCATTTTCAGAATTTACATCCTGATCATAAGTCACGCGGACAGCATAACAGCTAGAAAACAGCCAGATTAAACAACACTGCAGTTCTGATCTACACCCTACGGTTGCATAGTGCATCCGTACGGTTGCACAGTTCCTGCCCAGTTGCACCATGTACCCGTGCGGTTGCAATCTGCAACCGTACGATTGTGTTCTTCGTGCAGCAGCAGCTGCAGAAACTGACGGGCTTCACACCAAAATCACCAAAATCTCGATCTTGAACCTGTTTTTGACCTTAAAATCACTTATAACTTGTACACAAAACATTTGGAAGTATAAACTCACAAGTTTTGAGCCAAAACAACATCAAATTAAGCATCAAGACACCAAAATCACATTTATCAAAAACCTAGTTTCAAACCCAAATAAAACACTGATTTGGACATGAAATCACGCAATTCTTACCTTGATAGACTCACAATGACACAAGGAAAACAATTTCAAACACAATTTAAGCTCCGAATCAAGATATAGAGATTAGGGTTTTTAAGTGGTGAAAGTGTTAGGTACGGGGTGTAATAGAAGCTTCAAGAAAAAATGAGAGAGATAGCTGATATCAAGCTTATATATTTATGATAAATACAATACCCCACCACACACGGGTATTTACCAGTTATCTGATAACTCTCGTACTTAATTTGACTGCCCTAACGGAGTCCAAATTAAATAAACAAACCTGTTATGTGACTCTTGTCACAAACTAGTCTTAACCAAATAATAAAATAATATAAACTATTCAACTAAAATAAAAACATAATTAATCACGCAATTATGCCTAAGGGCAAAATAGTCATCTTACATCTAAGCCCTGTGTGAGGATGTTACAATAAATCTAGTGTAACATAATGATCATTTTAAATAACTTAAAGACACGACATCATAGTAGCTTGTCAAACATGTCATCAGCCTGACTCCCGTCCCTACCAGCACTAAGATCCAGAACCTGCAAGGGAGGAGGTGAGGGGTTAGACTGACATTTTAAACCTGATGTGGATCCAAGGCAACATTTAATTAGACTGACAAATTATATAAGCTAATAAACTTAATCAGATCAACTCAAGTTATTAGCTAAAAATTAACCTTAATCAAGTTCTCATGCAATTGACAATTAAACACACATAAACAAAGGTTCTTCGATTAAGCCTAACAATAATGAATTCTATTATATAAGTGTGATTCAAGTTCAACTAGTTGTATAACTACCAATGATGTTTACCTAATTTGTATGCAATCCAAACACTATATTTGATGGACTAGATCTAAACAAGTGATATGAATCGAATATAAGATCATAGAACCAATGACTAGTTAATCCTATATTCATAATATTTAATCATTAAGCATGGCAAACAAGTTATTTAATCATGGCAGACATAAACAGTTTAAATAATCATCACAAAAACATGAACATATTGATCTGGAAAAGAACCAGAACTGTACGGACTGAAGCACGAGGCCGGCGGCTTGGCTCAGCCAAGCCGGTGGCTTGGACTGAGGAAGCCGAAGGCTTCATCTGTTTTCCCAGATTTTCACAGTTTTCGTCCAAGTAACCACTATGAACGTTTAGTTCATAGTTGGAGACGAACAGAAAGCAATCTATATAGTCTAATAAACCTCTAAAAAGATGACATCATCATTAAGTTAAATTATCCTTTATTTTTCATTATGATGATGTCATAATTATATATTAATTTAATTAAAAAATAATACAAAATCTTTTATAAAAGGAAATATTAATCTCTCCTAAATTATAATTTTATTTTTCTAAAAAAATTAAAAGTCATTTATTATTATTAATAATAATTATTATTATTATTAAAAATATAAATATAAATATTTAACTTTAAGCGAACTTTATATTTATAAAATCAACGACAAGTTTCTTAGTCGAAATCCGTGGTTCCACGGGGCAATAAACTAAATGACTTTAACATTTATATTCACTTAATACCTAAAACATATTATTAAACTGTTTCTTTTAAACAAACTCGTGTTTCCACGGGTCATTTCACTAGTTAAATAAATAAAAGACATTAAATAAATTAAAACAATAAACTAAAGACAAATAAATAAAAGACGATAAATAAAAAACAATAAATAAAAGAAAAGAAATAATTAAATTAAAATGAAAACACTTACAAAGTAAAAAGAAGACGTTCGGACAGAACCTCGACTCCAAATAAAATATTAAACTAGATGGGGTCCCGAATAATCCAAATTTCTAAAGGGTTCGGAGAATCGAAGTCCCCAAAAGAGAGAAAGAATGAAAGAAAAGGTACATTGAAACTAAGGGGTGAAAGAATCCTTTTATAGGTGAGGGAGAGGCCTTGTACATTTGTTTTCTAGCAATGTGGGACAAAAAGTAAGAAAATAACATTGAAATCCCGTATTTGAAATTCAGCCATGCTTTAACGCCTTCTAGCTTCCGAACCGGGCCGAATTGGACAAAACTTATAAAACGAAAGTTGTAGAACTATGTAATACAGACGTCGGGACACCTGGAACGCCTTAATCGTAGATCGTATGAGTAAGTTATGTCCAATATACTGATTCTGCAGCTTTTTACGTATTACTTGGTCGCCAAGTTGGCTCCATAAACGACGGCTTTGGATGGGAAGCCGGCGGCTTCTGTTTGACTTAGCCGGCGGCTTCTGTTACTTTTACTTGTTCTATAAGTTCTTCGATTTTTGCTCAATTCTGGAACATTCATGACTTTCTTCACCAAGCCGGCGGCTTCCTTGCATCCATGCCGGCGGCTTCATCCATTTCTGCAACTTTTATCTGTTATTTGATCCTGTTTTAACACATTTCTCAAATAAAACATTAAAAATACTTTTTTCCAGTTTTTACCCATTTTTACGTGTTTAAGTATTCAATTGTCTTTAAAATACCTTAAATGTATTCAAAAACATGTATAATTTAGAAGTTATCACTCCTGATAAAATTGTCGAGTCTGCCACCGATAAGGTGGTGCTTGACTGTGATACACATCACCAAATAAACTCACAACCAATTAGTGTTGTACAATCAGAAACTGAACAGGAGCCTGATTCCGATGCGGAGCACCAAATAAACTCCTAATCAGATGGTGCTGCTGTACAGCAGACCCAACCTGATTATCAGTTGGCTCGTGATCGAGTTAGGCGATAACCAGTCAGACCACCTCAACTCGAGGATTACGAGTGTGATTTGGTCGCATACAGTTTTGCTGCTGCCTCGGACGTGGAAATTGTTGAGCCTAAATCCTACAAAAAAGCTATATCAAGACATGAAAGTGATAAGTGGGCAGCTGCTATGCAAGAGGAAATTGAAAGCTTGCATAAAAATGAATTATGGGATTGGGTCAGACTACCTAAAGGAATACGTGCCATAAGTTGTAATTGGTTATTTAAGATCAAAGAAGGAACACCTGGGGTCGAGTGTAAACGATACAAAGCTTGGTTTGTGATTCGTGGTTTTGACCAACGAGAAGGTATCAATTTTACTGAGGTATTCTCACCCGTGGTACGCCATATCTCTATTCGTATATTGCTCTCGATCGTTACTCTTCAAGATCTAGAACTTGAACAAATGGACGTTAAGACCGCCTTCCTCCACGGCAATCTTGAGGAAGAAATATATATCAGGCAACCTGATGGTTTCGAAGTTCCCGAAAAAGAAGAATATGTGTGCAAGCTAAAGAAATTTCTTTACGGTTTAAAACAGTCGCCTCGCCAGTGGTACAAAAGGTTTGACTCATTTATGATACATCACGGGTATTGTTGTAGCAGCTATGATGATTATGTATATTTCAATAAATTCATAGATGGTTCTATTATTTATCTAGTTCTATATGTTGACGACATGCTACTTGAATCCTTAAGTGTAGCACACATTGAAGAGTTAAAAGAGCAACTAAGTACGGAGTTTGAGATGAAAGATCTCGGTCAGGCCCGACGAATTCTGGGTATGGAAATATCTCGTGATCGTACCACTGGTAAGCTCACTGTATCTCAATCTGGTTACATCACAAAAGTACTAGAATGGTTCGAGATGGATAATTGCAAATCGGTATCTACTCCATTGCCTCCACACTCAAGTTGAGTTATGATCAGTGTCCAACAATACAAGATCATAAACTATATATGTCATCAGCTCCATATTCAAGTGCAGTTGGAAGTTTGATGTATGCAATGGTATGTACTCGCCCTAATTTATCTCATGTTGTTAGCATTGTGAGCCAATACATGCACAATCCTTGTAGTGACCCGAACTTTTCCATGTTTATATATATCAATTGAGATTGATATTTACATGACTAAATGTTTCCAACGTGTTAAGCAATCAAACTTGTTAAGACTTGATTAATTAAAATAGGTTTCATATAGAAAATTGACCACCCAAGCTGACCGGTGATTCACGAACGTTAAAACTTGTAAAAACTATACGATGACACATACTGTAACGACCTGTAAATTTCCGACCAAATTTAAACCTTAATCTTTATATGTTTCCGACACGATAAGCAAAATCAGTATTGTTAAGTCTAGAAAGTTTGAAATCTATTTTCGGATAACCAGTACCCTTGACTATCGCCGACGATTCACGACCAATTGTTGTAAATAAATACATATATGTATATAAATATAAATATAATTATCATACGGAAATTTTTAACATTGTTTCATTAAGATTATTAATGTTAATATTAATATCAGTATTGTTAATAATAAATATGGAAGTTGATATATTTAAATTATTATAAAATTATTATTACTAATATTATTATTGTCATCAGTAATATAATTATTATTATACTTAGTAATAAGATTATGATTTTTGGTCATTATTATTATTATTTTTATATTCTTTATTATTTTTATAGATATCATAAAAATAAATACAAATTATTAACAATATCAGTAGTAATAATATTATCAATATTAATATCGTTATAACTAATAGTATTGTCATTTCTTTATTATTATCATCATAATTTCTATGTAATAATGTTATATATAAATTAATAGTACTAATTACTTTATTGATATTAATACTTGTTAAACATCAATAAGTAAAGAATTTAATATATATACATATATAAATACAGATATAGTTAATCAAATTATGAAAATACAGATAAACGTATATATTTAAAATATATATTTATATAAATACATTTACATTTATAAAACACTGAATTATAAATATATATATACATACGGATTTATAAAATTAGGGTCAGATAAAAAAAAAAAAAGTAAAACATCCATTCCATCCCTATCAAACCTTTATTATTTTTCCTCTGCTTTCTGTTTACATGTGAGGCACGGTCGAATTATTGCAGGATATAAACACGTAACTATCACTTCTGGTTTCTGAAAAATCACACGCTTTTATTATTGCTGAGTTTGTTAGAAATCGAAACAAAAAAAAAAAAAAAAAAAAAAAAAAAAAACAAGAAACCGCTGTATACCCTGTTCGTGTTTCAAGTTTTGGAAAATAAGATTTTTCAATCAATTTCAAAAACTGTAAATGAGGTAGTGTAAGGATTATATTACTCAAACTTTCTGCAAAAGGCCATTTTCTAATTCTTATTATCAAACACGAATTTTGGAATTTAAAATTTATGTTTAAAAAGTCAACTAGATCGTTCATGAAGAAATTCATATATATTTCGATGTTTCGAATTAATTTGACGGTTCAAAAAGCTTACATGAACAATTTAGGATATCTTTCATGTTATGTTTAAGGCCTAAAACCTTCTACAAATCTGAAAGTGATTTCGAGTTCTAAAAACCGAGTTCTTCATTAGTTGTTTATGTTTTTTTTTTTCGATCCAATTTCTGTTAATTCAGAAGAATTACTATTAGTTAACTCTCTTAATTTAATAAATGATAAAGGGGTAGCTAGGTTAATTGTTAAAATCAGTGTTGGAACGAGTACGATTTGAGGAAGAAGAAGGATTTTAGCAAAGCAAGATTTATCGGGTTAAATAGAAACAGTTTCAGTAATAGAACAGAAAACGGGCTTAGCCCAGATGGTTAAGGAGTGTGTTGGCTAGCGGGTGATCTCGGGTTCGATTCTTGCTGATGACAAATAATTCTTTTTAGCCCTTTATGAGGTAGTTCTACTTTACTAAAAATTATTATTGTTATTATTATTAATATTATTATTATTATCATTATTTTTATATCACTAATATTATTATTATTATTATTATTATTATTATCTTTGTTAACATTATCATCATTATTATTATTTACTATTATAAAAGAGAAATGTAAAATTTTATTTATTACTACTAATATTATTTTATCAAGGAAGGATTAGTTATATAAAACTATAATTAACATGTATTATACAACTATATTAATAATAGTTATAATAAATTTCAATTATTTAAGATACATAAAATAATTAAGTTATTAATGAGACATATGATATAAAATAACAAACTATCGATTCTTTTAAATATAACATTAAACAAGTATGTATATATAAATATGGATATATTAGCCATATGAATATTAACCATTTTGAATATATATATACACAAATTAAATATATAATATATAAATTAAGATATAATAAACAAACTTGTTCGATTTCGAATATACGTTTTAATATATATACAAATGATATAGGTTCGTGAATCTGAGGCCAACCCTACACTTGTTCAATGATGTTATATGTATTTTTACTACAAAATACAGTCGGTGAGTATATAGTCCCACTTTTAAACTTTAAATATTTCGGGATGAGAATACATGTATTTTATGTTTTACGTTATGGACACAAGTAACTGAAAAATATATTCTACGTTGAGTTGTACCACTGGCATACTTCCCTGTAGCTTGGTAACTGTTATTTACAGCGGTATTGTAAACGCGAATCCTGTTGATAGATCTATCGGGCCTGACAACCCCAACCGGACTGGACGACCAGTATTCAACGGTTGCACAGTACTTCGTTTTGTGACTACACTTGGTACGGTGTAGTAAGATTTCATATTAAAGGGAATATGCGACGTGAAAATGTTAAGTATGGTTACCAAGTGCTCAACCACTTAGAATACTTTTATTAAACTGTTTATATACGAAATCTTGTGGTCTATATATATTGCTGCCGGCATTAAACCTATATCTCACCAACTTTATGTTGACTTTTTAAAGCATGTTATTCTCAGGTACGAATTAAGTCTTCCGCTGTGCGTTTGCTCATTTTAAAGACATAGCTTGGAGTCGATCATCGCAATGGAACCAGATGTTGTTGATTTCGTCCAGGGGGATAAGGACGGGTCTTCACAGATGGTATCAGAGCGTTGGTCTTAGCGAACCAGGCCTTGCATTAGTGTGTCTGACTAGTAGATGTTAGGATACATTAGTGAGTCTGGACTTTGACCGTGTCTATATGTCAAAAAGTTTTGCTTATCATTTCTAGTCGGAAACCACTTGCTTATCATCCTTAGGGAATTGCCTGCCTATCATTCATAAGTCTAGACACGTCTTACTGCATTAACTGCATTGATAGTGTATAGACAAAATTCATATCTTAGCGTATCTGATAATTCATATTTTAGCGCATCTGTAGACTCGCCTGACAAATGCCGTAAGTTCCTCTGTAGTCTACGAAATCTTTAGTGATATATATAGATATTCTATATAGTTAGAATATCATCCGATATCTGGAAATCATTTCACATCAAAGATCCCTTTCATCCACCAAATTGCCCTCTTGGCAATGAACCTGAAGCACTCACCGGCGAACCTGTTCGAGGAATCATTTTCTCTCTTATTTCTTGAGTATCTCGACACGACTATATCCTATCCCATATTTCGAATCTTTGTCATACGCTTGCTCCGACCGCCAATCATTCCGGTGTATTAGCAGAAGTTAACGAACTTCGTGTTCGCGTGACGGCTTTGAGAACATGGTACGAAGGTTGCAAACACCACCAGCAGCACCATCAGCATAATCAGCACCACCATCGTCAACGCCAACAGTACTCTTATCACCCTCAACCACAACCATGTCGTAAATCTCAACATCACAATCTGTACCTCGAATATCAACATCACACGCCCCAATATCACCATGTGTACTTCGAGTATAATCTTCGTTCTGTATATCGTTCCACATCGATTATCATCGTTCTACGTATTGTTCTACATCATTTGTTTTCGTTTTACATAGCGATTATGTAATCTTTAATGTTGTAAAGGTTATGTACCCCAATTCTAACCGAAAAATCAAATGAGTTTAATACCTTATTGACTCATTAAATCCATAATTACATCTGAAGAAAATATATATGCAAGTATATTTTCATAAAGATCGTAATTAAAAATTCGTTCGTACAAACTGTTAATGATGAAAATATTTTAACGGGTGGGTAGTACCCAAGGAATATTTAAAATTCACATTAACAAGTTACACTGTACATTCTTCGAATCTGATTCAACGGTCATTTACTATCCTACTTACAATCATCGATATACGTATCCATTCACCACAAAATAACCATTTCCATTCAAAATTTCATATTGGGTTTTGACCTATCAGAATCCAACAAGTGGCATAATGAAGAAAACATTGGACAAAAAAAAAAAAAAAAAAAAAAAAAAAAAAAAAAAAAAAAAAAAAAAAAAATTTGTTAGAAACAAACGAATTAATTAATTGAAATTGTGATAGGATTACACGCTAACTGTTCCGGCTAACTGTTCCCAGCTAACTGATTAACATTTATATTATCGCAATTTACATTCTCGCAATTTTATTTATCGTCATTTAATTTCTGTTATTTACTTTTACGCACTATAAATAACGGGACACGTATGCAAGGTTTCGACTTATCATATCGACCCATCTATATATATATTTCGGAACAACCGTAGACACTCTATATGTGAAGGTGGGAGTTGGCTATATAGGGTCGGAGTTGATTCCAAAATATATATATACTTTGAGTTGTGATCGACACCGAGACCGGTACACGGGTCACGATACGTATTAAGTAATTCGAATATTATATATATCTAATTTATATATGAATCTATTGAACCATGGGACAATCAGACTATTAGACTGCTAGCTTTGGACAAGTAAATGAATTAAAATATTGATAATAACATATGAAACTAAACAATTCTTCAAGTTTGCCACTTGATTTCATCTTAAACCTCATATGTACCTCGAAAATTATAATCCTCGTTCAATTTTTTTTTATGATTCTTGAAAACACCTCGATCGAGAAGTTGAACTCGCCGCACCTCGTCTACGGAAGAAAGATTTATGCATACAGTTATACAACTGAAAAACTCTCGAACCTAAATTCTTAGTTCAACACGTACCCGTGTTGAATCCTTTACCATTCATTAGCAAAAACAACCTTATGATTCCTTTTCAAAGTCGCCAATTTTGTCACAGCTCCAACAAGTTAATCTCTATTTCTCAGCAAGACTAGTCTTATTATAACCTCGACATATACGTTATCCTTTCGCCATCGTTACAGGGAACCTTTCATATTCCGCGACATATCAACAGATGTACCAACAGCTCGTTATCTCTTTGGCGGAACCCGCAATCAGTATTTTGAAAATTCGCAGAACCTCTCTAGTTATACTTATAACATCTATCCCTAAGAATTTCATATTCCGAATGTGAAGTTTCTGAAAAACACCTTGAACTATGAAGTAGTTCTTGAAATGCTGATGAAGCAGCAAAAACCGTAGATGAATTTAGCAGTCAAAAGTTGACGATAAAGTACAATGTATTGATAAAGCTCAGAAAAGAGGAGGTTTAGAACTGGAAGACGGATTGAGCAAAGTATGAAGGAAGGTGTGTATAAATCACAAGAACTGAATCTGCTTTCACAGAATCAAAATGATTCAGTGCCTGCTGAAATCGTTAGTAAGAACCTTAATCCTTATCCTAAACCTTTCCAGATGATATTCTTCATCATCATCTTATCTTAGGTATTATAAGATATCTTCATATCTTCTGTTATACATATTCTCCATATTTCTGGAGATAATTTCACAACTATTCCTATCTGCGATCATTTATCTCTTCGTAATATCTGCGTTACAATATAAAAGAAGCTGTGTTAGTTTCTAAATTCTGAAACCTTCGAGTTTAAAATAGGAATGTTTTGAAGTAGTGTTGGGAATTGATACATGAATTAGTATAATATAATGAAACTTGATCAACTTCGTTATATTACATTAAGCCATGTTGAGATTCTAATGAAGCATGATGATTCTCAGTACCGTCATCATGTGCCATGTTACACGGCTCTTACATTCTATCCAATCTCCAAACGTATTAGGAACATATCGTCTCGATAATTCTATCTTTTCCTAGAGTATTCTGGTAATTTAACAAATCAAAATCGTGCCATTACCATTTCTTTCTAAGAACATTAGCTATGTTCATTTTAAATTTCATACCTACGAATTCCGAACCATTGTTCGCTTGACTCGAGAACGGGAAGATATAAAACTCAACAACCACTCAGAAATTACAAACCGTGTATATTAATATGTATTACAACGTAAAGACATGGGAGAATTAGAAACATTATAATTCCAAGGAAATCATAAAAGTGAATAGATTCTTTTGGCGGCAGATGAAAGAGAAGAATGAAAGATATGAAAGTTAGAGGTATAATAAGAATCAGAACGGGATGGAGCATGTTAAGGAATGAGTAAAGAGAGAAAGAATAGAGGGTGTGAGTTGTAAAGAAACGAAGGGGGTGAATTTATAATGAAGTATCCGACAAAGAAATCGAAACATATTGCTACATTAAATCAAAGAAGACCTTGATCGCCGAAGAACCAAATCTTATTACATAAGATTTTCTTTTAAATCTCTTAAAATCCGGAAGTCAATTATATCCACGTCATCGGTTAAAACGATTTCATATTTACTCATTTCACTCTTTTGTGATAGCTTCACTCGTACGCTTCACATGATCGAATCGTTTTATCTATATCTTCCGATAATGATAAAACTCTATTATTACCTCATATTCGTCATGAAAGCATTCCTATTGTTATTTATGACAATCTCTACCAAATTTCGGGGACGAAATTTCTTTAACGGGTGGGTACTGTAACGGTAAATTTCCGACCAAATTTAAACCTTAATCTTTATATGTTTCCGACACGATAAGCAAAATCAGTATTGTTAAGTCTAGAAAGTTTGAAATCTATTTTCGGATAACCAGTACCCTTGACTATCGCCGACGATTCACGACCAATTGTTGTAAATAAATACATATATGTATATAAATATAAATATAATTATCATACGGAAATTTTTAACATTGTTTCATTAAGATTATTAATGTTAATATTAATATCAGTATTGTTAATAATAAATATGGAAGTTGATATATTTAAATTATTATAAAATTATTATTACTAATATTATTATTGTCATCAGTAATATAATTATTATTATACTTAGTAATAAGATTATGATTTTTGGTCATTATTATTATTATTTTTATATTCTTTATTATTTTTATAGATATCATAAAAATAAATACAAATTATTAACAATATCAGTAGTAATAATATTATCAATATTAATATCGTTATAACTAATAGTATTGTCATTTCTTTATTATTATCATCATAATTTCTATGTAATAATGTTATATATAAATTAATAGTACTAATTACTTTATTGATATTAATACTTGTTAAACATCAATAAGTAAAGAATTTAATATATATACATATATAAATACAGATATAGTTAATCAAATTATGAAAATACAGATAAACGTATATATTTAAAATATATATTTATATAAATACATTTACATTTATAAAACACTGAATTATAAATATATATATATACATACGGATTTATAAAATTAGGGTCAGATAAAAAAAAAAAAAGTAAAACATCCATTCCATCCCTATCAAACCTTTATTATTTTTCCTCTGCTTTCTGTTTACATGTGAGGCACGGTCGAATTATTGCAGGATATAAACACGTAACTATCACTTCTGGTTTCTGAAAAATCACACGCTTTTATTATTGCTGAGTTTGTTAGAAATCGAAACAAAAAAAAAAAAAAAAAAAAAAAAAAAAAAAAACAAGAAACCGCTGTATACCCTGTTCGTGTTTCAAGTTTTGGAAAATAAGATTTTTCAATCAATTTCAAAAACTGTAAATGAGGTAGTGTAAGGATTATATTACTCAAACTTTCTGCAAAAGGCCATTTTCTAATTCTTATTATCAAACACGAATTTTGGAATTTAAAATTTATGTTTAAAAAGTCAACTAGATCGTTCATGAAGAAATTCATATATATTTCGATGTTTCGAATTAATTTGACGGTTCAAAAAGCTTACATGAACAATTTAGGATATCTTTCATGTTATGTTTAAGGCCTAAAACCTTCTACAAATCTGAAAGTGATTTCGAGTTCTAAAAACCGAGTTCTTCATTAGTTGTTTATGTTTTTTTTTTCGATCCAATTTCTGTTAATTCAGAAGAATTACTATTAGTTAACTCTCTTAATTTAATAAATGATAAAGGGGTAGCTAGGTTAATTGTTAAAATCAGTGTTGGAACGAGTACGATTTGAGGAAGAAGAAGGATTTTAGCAAAGCAAGATTTATCGGGTTAAATAGAAACAGTTTCAGTAATAGAACAGAAAACGGGCTTAGCCCAGATGGTTAAGGAGTGTGTTGGCTAGCGGGTGATCTCGGGTTCGATTCTTGCTGATGACAAATAATTCTTTTTAGCCCTTTATGAGGTAGTTCTACTTTACTAAAAATTATTATTGTTATTATTATTAATATTATTATTATTATCATTATTTTTATATCACTAATATTATTATTATTATTATTATTATTATTATCTTTGTTAACATTATCATCATTATTATTATTTACTATTATAAAAGAGAAATGTAAAATTTTATTTATTACTACTAATATTATTTTATCAAGGAAGGATTAGTTATATAAAACTATAATTAACATGTATTATACAACTATATTAATAATAGTTATAATAAATTTCAATTATTTAAGATACATAAAATAATTAAGTTATTAATGAGACATATGATATAAAATAACAAACTATCGATTCTTTTAAATATAACATTAAACAAGTATGTATATATAAATATGGATATATTAGCCATATGAATATTAACCATTTTGAATATATATATACACAAATTAAATATATAATATATAAATTAAGATATAATAAACAAACTTGTTCGATTTCGAATATACGTTTTAATATATATACAAATGATATAGGTTCGTGAATCTGAGGCCAACCCTACACTTGTTCAATGATGTTATATGTATTTTTACTACAAAATACAGTCGGTGAGTATATAGTCCCACTTTTAAACTTTAAATATTTCGGGATGAGAATACATGTATTTTATGTTTTACGTTATGGACACAAGTAACTGAAAAATATATTCTACGTTGAGTTGTACCACTGGCATACTTCCCTGTAGCTTGGTAACTGTTATTTACAGCGGTATTGTAAACGCGAATCCTGTTGATAGATCTATCGGGCCTGACAACCCCAACCGGACTGGACGACCAGTATTCAACGGTTGCACAGTACTTCGTTTTGTGACTACACTTGGTACGGTGTAGTAAGATTTCATATTAAAGGGAATATGCGACGTGAAAATGTTAAGTATGGTTACCAAGTGCTCAACCACTTAGAATACTTTTATTAAACTGTTTATATACGAAATCTTGTGGTCTATATATATTGCTGCCGGCATTAAACCTATATCTCACCAACTTTATGTTGACTTTTTAAAGCATGTTATTCTCAGGTACGAATTAAGTCTTCCGCTGTGCGTTTGCTCATTTTAAAGACATAGCTTGGAGTCGATCATCGCAATGGAACCAGATGTTGTTGATTTCGTCCAGGGGGATAAGGACGGGTCTTCACACATACATGCTTATATATATAGTTAACATGATTTTATTATAAGTAAGAATCTCATTAGGTATTTTAACAATGAGTTATATACATAAAAATGAGACTATTAAATTAAGAAACTCAAAAACGATATATATAACGATTATCGTTATAACAACGTCTTACTAGGTACATATGAATCATATTAAGATATTGATACACTTGGTTAATTATGTTAAATGATAAGTAAATATATCATTAAGTGTATTAACAATGAACTACATATGTAAAAATAAGACTACTAACTTAATGATTTCGAAACGAGACATATATGTAACGATTATCGTTGTAACGACATTTAACTGTATATATATCATACTAAGATATATTATATATCATAATATCATGATAATGAAACAATTTAACATCTCATTTGATATAATAAACAATGGGTTAACAATATTTAACAAGATCGTTAACCTAAAGGTTTCAAAACAACATTTACATGTAACGACTAATGATGACTTAACGACTCAGTTAAAATGTATATACATGTAGTGTTTTAATATGTATTCATACACTTTTGAAAGACTTCAAGACACTTATCAAAATACTTCTACTTAACAAAAATGCTTACAATTACATCCTCGTTCAGTTTCATCAACAATTCTACTCATATGCACCCGTATTCGTACTCGTACAATACACAGCTTTTAGATGTATGTACTATTGGTATATACACTCCAATGATCAGCTTTTAGCAGCCCATGTGAGTCACCTAACACATGTGGGAACCATCATTTGGCAACTAGCATGAAATATCTCATAAAATTACAAAAATATGAGTAATCATTCATGACTTATTTACATGAAAACAAAATTACATATCCTTTATATCTAATCCATATACCAACGACTAAAAACACCTACAAACACTTTCATTCTTCAATTTTCTTCATCTAATTGATCTCTCTCAAGTTCCATCTTCAAGTTCTAAGTGTTCTTCATAAATTCCATAAGTATAGTTTCATAAAAATCAAGAATACTTTCAAGTTTGCAAGTCTACTTCCAAGCTTTCTAATCCATTCCAAGTAATCATCTAAGATCAAGGAACCTTTGTTATTTATAGTAGGTTATCTTTATAATTCAAGGTAATATTCATATTCAAACTTTGATTCAATTTCTACGACTATAAAAATCTTATTTTGAGTGAAAATCTTACTTGAACTGTTTTCGTGTCATGATTCTGTTTCAAGAACTTTCAAGCCATCCAAGGATCCTTTGAAACTAGATCCATATTTCTCATTTCCAGTAGTTTTATCCAGAAAACTTGAGGTAGTAATGATGTTCATAACATCATTCGATTCATACATATAAAGCTATCTTATTCGAAGGTTTAAACTTGTAATCACTAGAACATAGTTTAGTTAATTCTAAACTTGTTCGTAAACAAAAGTTAATCCTTCTAACTTGACTTTTAAAATCAACTGAAAATATGTTCTATATCTATATGATATGCTAACTTAATGATTTAAACCTGGAAACACGATGAACATCATAAAATCGGATATACGCCGTCATAGTGAAACCGGGGGCTGTTTTGGTTTGGATAATTAAAATCTATGATAAACTTTGATTTAAAAGTTGTTCTTCTGGGAAAATGATTTTTCATATGAACATGAAACTATATCCAAAAATCAAGGTTAAACTCAAAGTGGAGGTATGTTTTCTAAAATGGTCATCTAGACGTCGTTTTTTCGACTGAAATGACTACCTTTACAAAAATGACTTGTAACTTATATTTCCGACTATAAACCTATATTTTTCTGTTTAGATTCATAAAATAGAGTTCAATATGAAACCATAGCAATTTGATTCACTCAAAACGAATTTAAAATGAAGAAGTTATGGGTAAAACAAGATTGGATATTTTTGATCTTTTTAGCTACGGGAAATGTTTAACAAATCTATACAAATCATATCCTAGCTAACTTATATTGTATTATACATGTATTTTAATATATTATGTAATCTTGGGATACCATAGACACGTATGCAAATGTTTTAACATATCATATCGACCCATGTATATATATTATTTGGAACAACCATAGACACTCTATATGGAGTAATGTTGGAGTTAGCTATACAGGGTTGAGGTTGATTCCAAAAATATATATACTTTGAGTTGTGATCTAGCCTGAGACATGTATACACTGGGTCGTGGATTGATTCAAGATAATATATATCGATTTATTTCTGTACATCTAACTGTGGACAACTAGTTGTAGGTTACTAACGAGGACAGCTGACTTAATACACTCAAATCTTTAAAACATAATAAAAATGGTTGTAATTATATTTTGATCATACTTTGATATATATGTACATATTTGTATAGGTTCGTGAATCGATCCCTGGCCAAGTCTTATTTCCAAGGAAGGAAATATCTGTGAAAGTGAGTTATAGTCCCACTTATAAAATCTAATATTTTTGGGATGAGAATACATGCAGGTTTTATAAATGATTTACAAAATAGACACAAGTACGTGAAACTACATTCTATGGTTGAATTATCGAAATCGAATATGCCCCTTTTATAAAGTCTGGTAATCTAAGAATTAGGGAACAAACACCCTAATTGACACGAATCCTAAAGATAGATCTATTGGGCCTAACAAACCCCATCCAAAGTACCGGATGCTTTAGTACTTCGAAATTTATATCATATCCGAAGGGTGTCCCGGAATGATGGGGATATTCTTATATATGCATCTTGTTAATGTCGGTTACCAGGTGTTCACCATATGAATGATTTTTATCTCTATGTATGGGATGTGTATTGAAATATGAAATCTTGTGGTCTATTGTTACGATTTGATATATATAGGTTAAACCTATAACTCACCAACATTTTTGTTGACGTTTAAAGCATGTTTATTCTCAGGTGAATACTAAGAGCTTCCGCTGTTGCATACTAAAATAAGGACAAGATTTGGAGTCCATGTTTGTATGATATTGTGTAAAAACTGCATTCAAGAAACATGTGTCGATGTAATATATTTCTATTGTAAACCATTATGTAATGGTCGTGTGTAAACATAATATTTTAGATTATCATTATTTGATAATCTACGTAATATTTTTAAAACCTTTATTGATAAAATAAAGGTTATGGTTGTTTTAAAAATGAATGCAGTCTCTGAAAAACGTCTCATATAGAGGTCAAAACTTCGCAACGAAATCAATTAATATGGAACGTTTATAATCAATATGAATGGTACATTTCAGTTGGTATCAGAGCGTTGGTCTTAGAGAACCAAAAATTTGCATTAGTGTGTCTTATCGAGTTTGTTAGGATACATTAGCGAGTTTGGACTTCGACCGTGTTTTCTTTAAAAATGATTGCTTAACATTTTTGTTGGAAACTATATATTATTAACATGTAAATATTATGTGATATATTAATCTCTTAACATGTTTGATATTATGTGATAGATGTCTACCTCTAGCACAAATCCCATTGACTCACCTAATAATAACGAAGAGTCGAATATATATTGGCAAGATTCACAAGTTCTCGAAGAACCGGAAGAAGTGGAACCGGAAGAAGAGGAATCAGAAGAAGAAGAACCGGAAGAAGAAGAGGTTTCGGAGGGGGGAATAGTAGGAACTACAGAAAACCGGTCAAATAAAAGAAAATCCTCAACCAATGGATCAAAGTTAATAATGGTCAATGGTGTTTCCACTAAGGAAGCAAAATATTGGGAAAATTACCAATTTTCTGATGAATCGGATCCTGATGAGGATTCCAATGATGTTATAGAAATTACCCCGACCTAATTTAATGAGGCAAAAGAAAATAATAGGGGAAAAGGCATCAAAATAGAGAAATCCGATTCCGACCCCGATGAACTTTATATGTATCGACAACATCCGTATTTCCTAAAATGTAACAATGACCCGGGAACCTCTAAACCACCAAGTTTTTCTAAACCATTGTGGAAAACGATGGCTCGTATTAGAGGTGTTCCATATATTCCTAGAAAATTAGGAAAACGAACCAATTCCGAAGAAGAAGAAACCAGTGATTCAGATTAGAAGGTTGTAATCATGTTGTATATTATATGTATTGTAGTGTTCTTGTACTTTTATGTTCTATGTAAAAATTGCTTGTATTGTTTGTTAATTATCTTTTACGAATCTAATCCTTGTCTATTTTACAGTATAAAAACAAAATGGACGTTAAGGGTAGAAACCGAATATTTTAGAAGACCTACAAGAGGATATGATTGAGGAAATCTTGTCTAGAGTCGGTCAGAATTCATCAGCACATTTAGTTATGGCGAAATTAACTTGTCAAACATTTGAAAGACTTTCCAGAAATGCCTTAGTTTATAAAAGGCTTTCCTTTGATAGGTAGGGTATATCACATTGGGGAGACCGTAAGTTACGTCGTGTTTTCTTTAAAGCGTTAAATGCGGGGAACCCAAATGCAATTTTACGCTACGGGTTAAGAACCTATTTTGACTCAACATATCCCAACATATGATTTTGTGAATTAGAAAGAGCTTCTAACATGCAACATAAAGAAGCATGTTGATAATGCTAAAAACGAACATATATTTCATAGCATTATTCCTCAAGAAAGACAAGCTTTTAGTTGCAATTGTTCTATTTACAAGTGATATTCGTTTAAATAATAAAAGGTGAAGACAAAAGACAGATTCGACGAATTGAAGACGCAAACGACCAAAAAGCTCAAAAGTACAAAAGACAATCAAAGAGGTTCCAATTATTGATAAGAAACGTCTCGTAATTACAAGAGTACAAGATTCAAAACGCAAAGTACAAAATATAAAATTGTACGCAAGGACGTTCGAAAATCCGGAACCAGGACCAGAGTCAACTCTCAACGCTCGACGCAACGGACTAAAAATTACAAGTCAACTATGCACATAACTATAATATAATATTTAAATAATTCTTATAATTATTTATATATTATAATAAATAATAAAAACCGTCGGCAAGAAAGACTCCAAACCAGAGTGAGCTGTAATTGCAAACTCCGCGACTCGCGGAGTTTGAAGGCCAAAAAGGCCGCGAGTCGCGGAGCCCCAAGTTTCAAAAATCCCTATAAAAGCAACCGAATTCTGATCGCAAAAACCATCTTTTTCTTCTCCTCATTCATACGTAAAATATATATATTTATAATTTATATTTTAATTTTAATTTTAATCCTAATAATAAGGGTATGTTAGCGAATGTTGTAAGGGTGTAAGTCGAAATTCTGTCCGTGTAACGCTACGCTATTTTTAATCATTATAAGTTATGTTCAACCTTTTTATATTAATGTCTCGTAGCTAAGTTATTATTATGCTTATTTAAAACGAAGTAATCATGATGTTGGGCTAATTACTAAAATTGGGTAATTGGGCTTTGTACCATAATTGGGGTTTGGACAAAAGAACGACACTTGTGGAAATTAGACTATGGGATATTAATGGGCTTTATATTTGTTTAACTAAATGATAGTTTGTTAATGTTAATATAAAGATTTACAATTGGGCGTCCCTATAAATTACCATATACACTCAATCGGACACGATGGGCGGGGTATTTATATGTACGAATAATCGTTCATCTAACCGGACACGGGAATGGATTAATAGCCACTAGAATAATTAAAACAGGGGTGAAATTATGTACAAGGACACTTGGTATAATTGATAACAAAATATTAAAACCTTGGGTTACACTCAATCGACATCCTGGTGTAATTATTAAACAAAATATTAAAATCTTGTTACAGTTTAAGTCCCCAAATAGTTGGAATATTTAACTTCGGGTATAAGAATAATTTGACGAGGACACTCGCACTTTATATTTATGACTGATGGACTGTTATGGACAAAAACCAGACGGACATATAAAATAATCCAGGACAAATGACAATTAACCCATGGGTATAAAACTAAAATTAACACGTCAAACATCATGATTACGGAAGTTTAAATAAGCATAATTCTTTTATTTCATATTTAATTTCCTTTATTTTATATTTAATTGCACTTCTAATTATCGCATTTTTATTTATTGTTATTGTATTTAATTGCACTTTTAATTATCGTACTTTTTAATTATCGCAAGTTTATTTTATCGCACTTTTATTATTCGCAATTTCATTATCGTTATTTACTTTACGCTTTAATTTAAGTCTTGTATTTATTTTTAATATTTTACATTTGGTTTTAACTGCGACTAAAGTTTTAAAATCGACAAACCGGTCATTAAACGGTAAAAACCCCCCCGTTATAATAATAATATTACTTATATATATATATATATATATATATATATATATATATATATATATATATATATTTGTATTTTTATAAAAGTAAACTAATATAGCGTTAAGCTTTGTTTAAAAAGATTCCTTGTGGAACGAACCGGACTTACTAAAAACTACACTACTGTACGATTAGGTACACTGCCTATAAGTGTTGTAGCAAGGTTTAAGTATATCCGTTCTCTAAATAAATAAATATCTTGTGTAAAATTGTATCGTATTTAATAGTATTTTCTGCTAAAATTAATAACTATTTTATATACCCCTCGCGAAACATCAAGTATTTTTGGCGCCGCTGCCGGAGACTATCTTAAAAGCCGGAAGCGCAACGCAATATAAAAAAAAAAAAAAAAAAACAGAAAATTATAAAACAAAAAAATAGAAAATAAAAAAATAAAATAAAAATAAAAACGCGTCGAAATTAAAAGCTGTCAGTTGAATTTTTGAACCCCGCGACTCGCGGGGTTTACTGCCTTGAATACCGCAACTCGCGGAGAAACCCTGACACGCGACAGAAGCCCTAATTTTGCATTTATTACGGGGAAATTAATTATTATTATTATTATTTAACCCTAATTATTATTATTATTATTATTATTAGTTTTATTTTAACTTTTACTTTTTATTTAATTTATGTATTTAGTATTAATTAGTTTAATTAATTTGTAAAATTAGTAGTTTTAATAAATAAATAATATAAAAATAATATTTATAAAAATTGTATTTTTTTACAACTTTTTGTATATTTTTATATTTTGTCCCTTTTTAATCGTTTTAACGTAATATTTGTATTTTTCGCTCATATTTAATTTTAAACTTAGTTTTTGCCATAGTCATTTTTATTCCTAGATTTTTAGGCTTTGCCGTAGAATTTCTTAAGTGCTTTTTCTCTAGACTAAGATTTAGGTACTTTAGAATTTTGCGACGCCTTTTTAAGTTTTAGTTTCTTTTTAAGTTAATTCCATTTGGGATTTAGTTTTTCTTGTAAGTTTTAATATTTTTAGACGACTTTTACCTATGTATCAATTATCATTCCAATTAGTAATCTCAATTTGCGATTATAATTTTAAGTTAGTTGTAGTAATAAGGTTAGGTTAGTCAAGTATTTTTAAGTTTTATAAGTTTCTTTTATTTTTCCGTCACCTTTTATTTTTCAACCATTTTTCTTTTTCAATCTTTTTCCGACGAACTCTTTTTCTTTCTTATTTCTCGCTATTCTAGTTTTAGGACATAGATTTTTATTCTACTTCTTATCTAAATTTTCTTAAAATTACGAAAATTTATTTTAAGTGGTTAAATTGATAGACATCAAAATTTTCTGGTTCGTAGTAATAGTTGGATTTGTACGTGGACCGGGTTATTGGAGCCAAACAGTCCTCAATTATATTGAGACCAAACGAATCCTGCCCCTCTACTGCATCTTTTGGCTATTCGAAACGTGGGCAAAATCAGAAAAGTCTATTAATTGGATAACTTATTAAAAATTTTCTTTCCTTTTAAAAACTAATAGGATATTCAGTGAATGCACCGAGCAAGACGCTCACCACCTTTTGTACGTTCACCACCTGTAACTAGATCAAGACATTTAGCAAATATTACTGCCGTTGATTTTTCTTTAGAATCGTCATCTAGTCGACCAAGTACTTCAGTTCAAATTTCCGATAATCCATTTTTTGAATCCGACATCACAATTGAGAATCCGGAGAATATTCAGGAACGGTTCGTAGATCCTGAACCACTAAACTTTCCTCCGGAGCCACCAATCATTCAAACAGAGATTGTTGAGGAACGAACCATTAAATCAGAATCATCTAGTGATACAGATTCAACAAATTCAATTATGGAGAATCTGGAACCTTTAAGTATGGAAGACCGAATGAGAGCTAAACGCACTGGCCAAGGTCACGCAATTACTCATCCAGACATTAATGCGCCAGATTATGAAATCAAAGGACAAATTCTACACATGGTGACTAATCAATGCCAATTTAGTGGTGCGCCGAAGGAAGATCCAAATGAACATCTACGTACCTTTAATAGGATCTGCACACTATTTAAAATCCGAGAAGTGGAGGATGAACAGATATATCTCATGTTATTTCCCTGGACTTTAAAGGGAGAAGCCAAAGATTGGTTGGAATCGTTACCTGAAGGGGCGATTGATACATGGGATGTTTTAGTTGACAAATTTCTTAAACAATTCTTTCCTGCATCTAAAGCCATAAGACTTCAAGCAGAAATTGTTACGTTCACACAGAAACCAAATGAAACTCTATATGAGGCGTGGACAAGATATGGAAAGTTATTAAGAGGATGTCCGCAACATGGTTTAGACACCTGTCAAATAGTACAAATATTCTACCAAGGATGCGACATCACTACAAGAAAAGACATAGATATAGCAGCTGGTGGTTCTATTATGAAGAAAACCGAAACTGATGCTTACAAAATTATTGATAACACTGCTTCCCACTCACATGAGTGGCACCAAGAAAAAGACATCGTTAGATCATCTAAAGCAGCTAGAGCCGATTCTAGCCATGACTTAGATTCCATTTCCGCAAAGATAGATGATGTGGAAAGACGAATGGAAAAGATGACTAAGGATATTCACTCAATACGAATTAGTTGTGAGCAGTGTGGAGGACCACATTTGACAAAAGATTGTCTCAGTATTGAATTAACAATGGAACAAAGAGAGAATATTTCATACATAAATCAAAGGCCTGGAAATAATTATCAGAATAATTATCAACCGCCAAGACCGATTTACAATCAAAACCATAATTATAACCGAAATATTCCATACAACAACTAACAAGGTCCTAGCAATCAACAAGTATCCAATAATACTTACAATCAGCAAAGACCAAATTTTCAAAACAAACCACCACAACAAACCTATGATAAAAAGCCGAATTTAAAAGATATGATGACGAAGCTAGTTGAAACTCAAACGCAGTTTTTCACATCTCAGAAACAAACCAATGAACAAAATGCTCAAGCATTTAGAAATCAACAAGCTTCTATTCAAAATCTGGAACAAGAAGTAAGTAACCTAGCAAGGTTAATAGGTGAAAGAAAACCGGGAAGTTTACCTAGTGATACAAATGCTAACCCCCGGAATGAAACAGCTAAAGCCATTACCACAAGAAGTGGCACAACACTTAAACCACCTGAAATACCTGTAACTTCTGATGAAACCATTCCTACTCCACAAGAACCACAACCTGATCAAGATAAGGAAAAAGAACCGGTAGTTGAAAAGGTTAATGAAGATAACACAGTTAAGGATAAACCTTATGTTAAACCATACCAACCACCACTTCCTTACCCGAGTAAAATGAAGAAAGAGAAACTTGAAGCCGAGCAATCCAAATTTTTGGATATGTTTAAACAGATAAATGTAAATCTTCCTTTCATTGATGTGATTTCAGGAATGCCTAGATATGCTAAATTCTTGAAAGATCTAATCTCAAATAGAAAGAAAATGGAAGAACTCTCGGCTGTTACTATGAATGCTAATTGTTCAGCAGTGCTGTTGAATAAGATACCAGAAAAATTATCTGATCCAGGAAGTTTCACAATTCCATGTTTTCTGGGTAGTCTTAGTTCAATAGAAGCATTGGCAGACTTAGGTGCTAGTATAAATATAATGCCGTATTCACTATACGCTAAACTAGACCTTGGAGAATTAAAACCAACCAGAATAAGCATACAACTAGCCGATAGATCAATAAAATATCCTAGAGGGATAATGGAGAACATGCTAGTTAAGTTGTTGGTACTTTAGTATTTCCAGTAGATTTTGTTGTTCTGGACATGGAAGAAGATTCTCAAGTTCCTCTCGTATTAGGAAGACCATTCTTAAACACGGCTAAAGCAATGATAGACGTGTTCGGTAAGAAACTAACCCTAAGTATAGAGGATGAGAGTGTTACCTTTTCAGTTGATAGAGCAATGCAACAACCACAATCTGCAGATGATACATGTTATTATATTCAAACTATAGATGCACATGCAGAATTATTAGAAGAATTTCCAGAATTACAAGGAACAGGAGAATGTTCTTTAGGAGAAGGTGATGAACCAATTGATGAAGCTGAAATGTTAGCTACACTTATAGCTAATGGATATGAACCAACAACAGAAGAAATTCAAATGCTAAAAGAAGAAGACAGATATCGATACAAATCATCGATAGAAGAACCTCCGAAATTAGAGTTAAAGCCACTTCCAAATCATTTGGAATACGCTTATTTACATGGTGAATCTGAATTACCTGTAATAATATCGTCTTCTCTTACTGAAAATGAGAAATCACAACTCATTTCTGTGTTGAAAGCTCATAAACCAGCCATTGCATGGAAGATTCATGATATTAAAGGAATAAGTCCTTCGTATTGCACACATAAAATCCTTATGGAAGAAGGTCATAAAACGTATGTGCAACGCCAACGAAGACTAAATCCTAATATGCAAGATGTAGTTAAGAAGGAGATTATTAAACTGCTAGATGCAGGTTTGATATATCCAATTTCTGATAGTCCATGGGTAAGCCCAGTTCAATGTGTACCTAAGAAGGGTGGCATGACTGTCATTACAAATGAGAAAAATGAGCTTATTCCTACTAGGACTGTAACAGGATGGCGTGTGTGTATTGATTATAGAAAATTAAATGACGCCACCAGAAAAGATCACTTTCCCTTACCTTTCATAGATCAAATGTTGGAAAGATTAGCCGGAAATAGTTACTATTGTTTTCTAGATGGATTTTTCGGATATTTTCAAATTCCAATAGCACCCGAGGACCAAGAGAAAACCACATTCACGTGCCCTTATGGTACTTTTGCTTACAAACGCATGCCATTTGGACTTTGCAACGCCCCTGCAACCTTTCAAAGGTGTATGATGGTGATTTTTCACGACATGATAGAAGAATGCATGGAAGTATTCATGGATGACTTTTCAGTCTTCGGTGATACATTTAAATCATGTCTAGTTAATCTGGAACGAATGCTAATTAGATGCGAAAAATCAAATCTAGTACTTAATTGGGAGAAATGCCATTTCATGGTTAAAGAAGGCATCGTTCTTGGACATAAAATTTCAAAAGAAGGAATTGAAGTGGATAGAGCTAAAGTAGATGTAATTGCTAAACTTCCACATCCCACCAATGTTAGAGGAGTTAGGAGTTTTCTAGGGCATGCCGGTTTTTACCGACGTTTCATAAAAGATTTTTCTAAAATTGCCACTCCTATGAATAAACTCCTAGAAAAGGATGCTCCATTCATCTTTTCAGATGAGTGTATCAAATCTTTTAATATTCTCAAAGAAAAACTCACTAATGCGCCGATCATGATAACACCAAATTGGAATCTACCATTTGAACTAATGTGCGATGCAAGTGATTTTGCAATGGGAGCCGTTTTAGGACAAAGGATTGAAAAACGATTTCAACCTATATATTATGCTAGTAAGACGTTACAAGGAGCACAAACGAACTATACAACTACTGAAAAAGAACTCCTTGCTATTGTCTTTGCTTTTGACAAATTTCGATCATATCTCGTTCTAGCAAAAACGGTGGTCTATACCGACCATTCTGCTCTTAGATACCTATTTTCAAAACAAGATGCTAAACCAAGATTAATCCGTTGGATCTTACTCTTACAAGAGTTTGATATTGAAATCCGAGATAAAAGAGGAGCAGAAAATCTCGCCGCTGATCATCTTTCTCGTCTTGAAAATCCCGAATTAGAAGTTCTAAATGAATCGGCCATACAAGACAACTTTCCTGATGAATATTTATTGAAGATAGATTATAAAGAAATCCCATGGTTTGCAGACTATGCAAACTATTTAGTACGTGGATTCCTTGAAAAAGGATTATCGTACCAAAAACGAAAGAAATTCTTCAGTGACATAAAACACTATTTTTGGGAAGATCCACATCTGTTTAAAAGTTGTCCCGATGGAATAATACGCCGATGTGTATTTGGAGATGAAGCTAGTAAAATATTAAACCATTGTCACACAGGACCAACAGGAGGGCATTATGGGCCTCAACTAACAGCAAGAAAAGTTTATGAAGCTGGATTCTATTGGCCTACAATTTACAAAGACGCACACCTTCTTTGCAAATCCTGTGATGCATGTCAAAGGGCCGGAAAAATAAGTCAACGTGATGAAATGCCACAAAATGTCATCCAAGTATGTGAAGTATTTGACATTTGGGGTATTGACTTTATGGGTACATTTCCAAAATCTCATAATAATCTATATATACTCGTAGCCATTGATTATGTATCTAAATGGGCGGAAGCACAAGCTCTCCCAACTAACGATGCACGAGTTGTAGTCAACTTTTTAAAACGTCTTTTTGTAAGGTTTGGAACACCGAAAGCTTTAATAAGTGATCGGGGTACTCATTTCTGTAATAATCAACTTGAGAAAGTTCTTAAAAGATATGGAGTAACTCATAAAATCTCCACCGCATATCATCCACAAACAAGTGGACAAGTTGAAAATACCAACCGAGCTTTAAAACGTATTCTAGAGAAAACCGTAGGATCAAATCCGAAGGAATGGTCCATTAAATTGGAGGATGCACTCTGGGCTTTTAGAACAGCTTACAAAACTCCAATTGGAACCACACCTTTTAGACTTGTTTATGGAAAAGCATGTCATCTTCCAGTAGAAATTGAACAAAAAGCATTTTGGGCTTTGAAGACATGTAATCTTGATTTACATGAAGCCGAACGTCTACGATTAAGTCAACTAAACGAATTAGAAGAATTAAGACATGAAGCTTACGATAATTCGTTAATCTATAAAGAAAGAACGAAGAAATGGCATGATAAAAGAATCAGAAGTTCAAAAGAATTTAAAGAAGGAGACAGAGTTCTTCTTTTCAATTCATGATTCAAGCTATTTCCTGGAAAATTGAAATCAAGATGGTCTGGACCATTCATAGTCAAAAGAGTTTTCCCATACGGAACGATAGAATTGATAAATTCAAATGGGATTGAATTTAAAGTTAATGGTCACAGAGTTAAACATTACATACATGGTCCGATGGAAGTCGACAACGAAGTTAATCACAATTTCGACACCACAGCTAACTAAGTGTGGGGAGAATCAAGTTTTTAAAGGATAATATGTATTTCTGTTAGAGTTAGATTGTCTGTTTTCATATAGTTCTCGAAAATGGAACCCGAATGGTCTTTCCCTAGCAGACCCTAAATAACTAGTCTTCTCCCCCCATTCTGAATTTTTATTTTTTTAGGTTTTTACAAAATGAAGACTGCCTGTGAACTAAACCATGGTCTAATGCTACACGCTTTGATCACTAAAAGAAATAATGACATACTACCAAGTGAAATAGTATCAGTAATCAGAGAAAGAATGGACGGAGTTAGAAAAGAATCCAGATGCGAAGATAATAAGTTACAATTTGGTAAAGGAAAATCAAAATCCGCAGCGAAAAGAAGAGCACGACACCTAGAAAGATGTCACAAATGCGGAAAATGGTCACATGGAGGTAAATGTTCAAATAATCAAACCTATTCAAATAACGAATTTGTTACTTTATACAGAGACGGACCGTTCATATGTTTAGAAGAAAAGACACTGAATGCTCGAGGTTACGCCTATGTAGCTATGGAAAACCAATTAAACCGACTATCTTATGAATGGGATAGATCATATAACTAAGAAATCTATTTCACAGGTATGTTTGTACAGTTTTTATTTTATTTATTTTTATTTTTTAACCTTTTGATAATAAACGCTAATTTGTTCGCTAAAAAGTATTAAATTGGTATTGAATTAAATTAGGTTTGGCGACCGAAATTATTGATATCATTCAAAAATTTATTACATCACTGCGAAATTTAACGTTTATTCTTAAGGTATAAATATCTTTAAACAATCAACCCAAAATATTTCAAAAATTCGTCATGAGTTAAATTAGGTCTTGGAACCGAAATTACTTTACCGAAAAGAGGGGCGCATATTTTTGATAATATTTGATTGATTAAAGTGGGATAAAAAGCCAAAAAGATTTTTAATTTTATTTTTACCATGTTTTTAAAATTAATATTTATATCTTAAATTAATATTGTAAACTTTGTAAAAACAATATATTTAAAATTGTAAATATTTGAAAAATTAATATAAGTTTGGTATGAATTTATAATATGAATTTTTAAAATTAAGTTTGGTGTGAATTTTTAATTTTTAAAATATGAATTTTCAATTTTATGCATTTTAAATTTTAAGTTTGGTGTGAATTTTTAATATTAATTTTGAATTTTATATTTAAGTTGTGTGAATTTAAAAACAAAAAAAAATTTACTTTATCTCATTAAGTTAAAAATATGATTTTTAAAATTCGTCGTAAGTTGAAGACTAGGTCTTTGAACCGAAATTGCTTTACCCGAGGAAGGGACGAGAACTTTTATTATCATTATTTTTAATCTTATTGAATTAAAGTATGCCAAAAACATTGAAAAAACCCAAAAATCTTAGCTTTTAAAACAATCGCTACAAAAAGACAAATTTTAAAATTTTGTCGAGGGACGGACTAATACATCGATCCGAAACGACCTCGTCCTAAATAACAAGGGAAACAAACTTTTAAAATTAAGTACTTAATTGTTTTATAAGTTAATGATTATAAAAAAAAAAAAATAGCAAACTCCGCGACTCGCGGAGTTTGAAGGGTTAAATGCCGCGAGTCGCGGAGGGACCAAAACCCAGAAAAAAATAAAACGTAAAAAAAACAGATCAGTTCACTCCCCACAAAAACATACTGCGAAGAACAGCTGCGAAAACCCACGAAAAAACCCGAGAAAAAACCCCCAAAATCACAATTTTTAACCGTTAATCACCAAATCTTTTACTAAAATCATGTTGAGAAGGATGCTATCTAGGAATTACTCAAGAAAAACGGTAAATTTCTACACCTAAACACCATTTAATCCGAAATTAGTGTTCTTGAGCAATTTTTTTTTCCCAATTTGATTTTGATGCTTTTTAGTGTAATTAGGCTTAAATTGTTTATCTATTATGCTTGTATAACCTAGATTGATGATGTTTAACATGATTAGAAGCCTTAAACTTCAAATTTAGAGTAATCTAGGGTTTGTGTTCTTGAGCAAATTTGGGGCTTTTTGATATAAACAGGTTATGGCCGATTTTTGTCATGAATTATTGCTAAATTAAGTAGTGTAACATGTCTAGGTAGTTAAATGATCCAAACTTTAAGCCTAAACATGATTTTGAGAATTAAAGAGGACTTTTTCAAAGTCTAAAATTCATGAACTTGATTTTTGAAAGATAATGCCATTTGAAACTTGTTTAATAGCTAGTAATGATTATTTTGACATGTTATTTGAGTTGAATGCTTATGAACTTGGCGAACATTTTCGTATATGCTTATTTGAAAAAGTGTAGATTTGATGAAAATATGAAAATAAGCTTAAGTTTGATATAAATTGATCATGTCATTGTAATTATTTTGATTGATGATTTTGCTGACACTAATGCATATTTGGATGCACAAAAATTGTGTTTGATGTGTTTTGCAGACTGAAAGGGGTGAATCTTCATCCCAAGCTCGCAATGCTCCTGCTGAAAATGCGGAACAACAGGAGGTGGATAACTACTACAAGCAGGATATACCTCATCCAGTCATGACCTTTTCTGATATGCACTTGGAAGAGTTGCACCCGAACCTGAGATTTGACAGACTTTGGATAGATTATCCAAAATATCAAAGGGGTTTGCATACTCTTCATTCTAAGGTTGTTGAGGTACCGAGGGTCATAGAATGGGGACCCTTAGAAGCTGTAGAATTGGCCGGGCCAATTAGGGAATTACTTGTACAGAGGTATGGTAATTCTACTTTTAATGACTGGGTACGTTTATTCACCATGCGTAGACCTGTATATAAAGTATGGTGTGAAGAATTGTTGTGTAGTATAGAGTTGAATGATCGGGTAGCTAGTTTAACCGATCGTTCTTTTATTAGATTTTTGTTAGGCGGTTCGATGCGCCACATGTCTTTACTAGACATGGCTCAGGCTTTACGTATATATACGCCTGAGGAGTTAGCATCTGCCGATTGTAGAGGGTTGATACTAAACGGTAGAAAGATAGATGAAAATTTTGATACACACGGTGTGTGGAGTCAAATGACAAGCCATCACCGTTTCAAAGGGGGAAATTACTCTTATTTGGATATAGATAGAGCCGAATTAAGAGTGATTCATAGGTTTTTAGTTAATTCGATTACACAAAGGGGTAAGAACAAGGAAAAAGTAAATGAACAGGATTTGTTTTACCATATGTGTATTCGAGACCCACAAAGCGCTGTAAGTATACCATATTGTGTGGGTTATTATTTATCAGCTATGGTTCGGGGGATGCGACCGCATAGCATAATAGGAGGTGGTATTTTTATTACTTTGATTGGTGAATATCTCGGTGTGGATATAAGTCGGGGGGGATTATTAGTAGAAGAACCGGAACCCCGCGATACTATAGGTTTAAATGTATACCATGGTGCGAAAGTTTTGAAGAGGCGAAATAACACCGAAGTACCATACCATGGTAGACATCCACATGTTGAGAGAAACCAACAGCAAGGTAATGTAGGAGGGGGGAATGAGATGCAAGAAATGCAAAGGTTTATAGCTTCTCAGGAATATGAAAATGCTAGACAGAGAGCATTTGAAGATTGGCAAGTTCATCAGAACCAAATCATAGCTCATTGCCAACATATAGGTAGAAACTATATTCCTACACCGAAACCCATCTTCCCTCCCTGGTCTATAGAGATGCAGCCACCATATCCTACGTATAACCCTGCCGAAGCATTCTATAGCACCTATGGTTATGCCTGGAACCCCTATTGGTACCAGTATCATCCCTAGTATACTTATTTTTTTTTTGTTATTTGTAATTATTGATACGTTTAATACTTTTGTTAATATTGAAATCATTTTTATAATCATCTAACTTTTATTCTTAGATTTTAATAATTTTTGAATGTGGGGTAATATACCAAACTTCAAAAATATGTATATATGTTTGCAGTTTATCTTATGTACACAACAGGGTAAAACAACGCATTTTCAAAGACTGGCATTAAGTTCAGCAAAAGCAACTAATTTTGACGACAAGATGCAAAATATATGTGAAATAACAACAAGACGGAATGAACAAATGATGTGCACCATTTATCATTCAGCAAACAAACGCCAATATATTTGGAAACTTTGGTAAAAATTTAATCATTTTCACACAAATCACCCTCAATAAATTAAATTGTTACTGATTTCTTGCAAATGAGGGCATTGCAAGATCTTAAGTGTGGGAAGGGGTTAAATTCTATCGGATTTTAAAATTTTTACTTTATACACTTGGTTACAATTAAAAATACTAGTAAAGCAGTAGTTGTATTAGAATCTAGTGCTCTGTGATAAAAAAGAACAGCCCTAGTCTTATATACTGACTACCCAATTCTAGTAAAAATTTTCAAAATTTTCAATTAAATGAACTCAAAATCATGTTTATACATATTTATGAACAATAAAACTAGGTTTTAACACCGAAATTATTGTTACCTCGGAAAGGACATAATTTGAGAAACAAACTAAAATGTTAAAATTCATTTAAAATGGAATAGAGGACGATAAAAAGAAAAATAAAAGCCAAGTGTGGGAAAATTTACCAAGTTATCTTAAACATATGTCACATATATCTGTAACAAATAACTGAAAATACTTTTGCTTTGGACTAAACTAAACTGTTTTACCCAATGAAAGAAAAGAAAAGATGGATCTACACGATGAATCAATTCCATCATTAAAAGGAAGTAAAGTCTTCCGAAAAAGACACGCGCTTCTTGATTTAGGTCATGAAGTTGTCGTCCAGACCAGCTGTAGGTTGACGAAAAATATAGAAAAGTCATCACTAAAATCAGCAGGAAATCCACGGACCTCAGCATTAAACAGGGTCGCCAAGTGGTCAGATTTATCCTATCCATGAGAAGGATTTATCTTGTACAATGGGGGGCACCATGCAAATTAGCTGGATAAGACTAATGAATCAGATCCCAGAAAGGATAATCTCCTTAAAAAATTAAAAAATCAGCT
This sequence comes from Rutidosis leptorrhynchoides, assembly GCF_046630445.1. Taxonomy (NCBI): domain Eukaryota; kingdom Viridiplantae; phylum Streptophyta; class Magnoliopsida; order Asterales; family Asteraceae; genus Rutidosis; species Rutidosis leptorrhynchoides. The sequence goes on along the minus strand of NC_092334.1, from coordinate 91,026,635 downwards.
TTTAAGACTGATATCACTCAATCCTTGAGATTGACCTTAAAGATTGAGAATTACAAACTCATGGAATTCAATGATATCTAAACTCGAGCTTTAACGAGAAAATATTTTGATCAAAATTACAAACCGATTTGTTTTCTGAAAACCCTATTTTCAATGCGTTCATTACCATTGAACGTAAAATCCTAGGAATTCACCTGGAATTCATTAGGTCACCTGAACCAAATCGGGTGTCAACCGTAAGAACGGTGGTTGCATAGCATGGTCAAAGACAGGACCTTGTGCTAGACCGAAAAATTATAAGGGTGAGCTTTACTATTGCTCCTACCAAGGATAGCAATTGCGTCCGACACGTTATAGACCATAATTAAAAGCATGTCAGGGGACATTGCCTTAACAATTGCTTGTTCAACGCTTTCCTTTACAACCGGACGGTAGTTTACCGAAAGGTAATATACGGGACAAGTAAACTGGACGTGTTGCTTTCCAAATACAAGGTTAGCAAGTGGGTGACACAAAACCGCAAGTTTTGAGCTAAAATTTTCAAATCTGAAACCCACCAAACCCACAAAAATATTTTGCAAACACCGGTAAAGGGTTATTCCGGAAAACTTATCTAGGGTAAAAACTAGATTTAATTTTCAAAAGATCAAATGTTTTCATAAAGATCCAATTTCCTTAATTGATCTAAATTTTTATAGTCATGTGAAACTGTAAACCATATCGTTACTACCATTGTTTATACCGCCGTATAGAAATCACTGATGTACAAAGTGTGAAGAATAAAGAAGTGATTCTAGTATTTCAAGACGATATTGCTTGAGGACAAGCAACGCTCAAGTGTGGGAATATTTGATAATGCTAAAAACGAACATATATTTCATAGCATTATTCCTCAAGAAAGACAAGCTTTTAGTTGCAATTGTTCTATTTACAAGTGATATTCGTTTAAATAATAAAAGGTGAAGACAAAAGACAGATTCGACGAATTGAAGACGCAAACGACCAAAAAGCTCAAAAGTACAAAAGACAATCAAAGAGGTTCCAATTATTGATAAGAAACGTCTTGAAATTACAAGAGTACAAGATTCAAAACGCAAAGTACAAAATATAAAATTGTACGCAAGGACGTTTGAAAATCCGGAACCGGGACCAGAGTCAACTCTCAACGCTCGACGCAACGGACTAAAAATTACAAGTCAACTATGCACATAAATATAATATAATATTTAAATAATTCTTATAATTATTTATATATTATAATAAATAATAAAAACCGTAGGCAAGAAAGACTCCAAACCAGAGTGAGCTGTAATTGCAAACTCCGCGACTCGCGGAGTTTGAAGGCCAAAAAGGCCGCGAGTCGCGGAGCCCCAAGTTTCAAAAATCCCTATAAAAGCAACCGAATTCTGATCGCAAAAACCATCTTTTTCTTCTCCTCATTCATACGTAAAATATATATATTTATATTTTATATTTTATATTTTAATTTTAATTTTAATCCTAATAATAAGGGTATGTTAGCGAATGTTGTAAGGGTGTAAGTCGAAATTCTGTCCGTGTAACGCTACGCTATTTTTAATCATTGTAAGTTATGTTCAACCTTTTTATATTAATGTCTCGTAGCTAAGTTATTATTATGCTTATTTAAAACGAAGTAATCATGATGTTGGGCTAATTACTAAAATTGGGTAATTGGGCTTTGTACCATAATTGGAGTTTGGACAAAAGAACGACACTTGTGGAAATTAGACTATGGGATATTAATGGGCTTTATATTTGTTTAACTAAATGATAGTTTGTTAATGTTAATATAATGTTAATTACCATATACACTCAATCGGACACGATGGGCGGGGTATTTATATGTACGAATAATCGTTCATCTAACCGGACACGGGAATGGATTAATAGCCACTAGAATAATTAAAACAGGGGTGAAATTATGTACAAGGACACTTGGTATAATTGATAACAAAATATTAAAACCTTGGGTTACACTCAGTCGACATCCTGGTGTAATTATTAAACAAAATATTAAAATCTTGTTACAGTTTAAGTCCCCAATTAGTTGGAATATTTAACTTCGGGTATAAGAATAATTTGACGAGGACACTCGCACTTTATATTTATGACTGATGGACTGTTATGGACAAAAACCAGACGGACATATTAAATAATCCAGGACAAAGGACAATTAACCCATGGGTATAAAACTAAAATTAACACGTCAAACATCATGATTACGGAAGTTTAAATAAGCATAATTCTTTTATTTCATATTTAATTTCCTTTATTTTATATTTAATTGCACTTCTAATTATCGCATTTTTATTTATCGTTATTGTATTTAATTGCACTTTTAATTATCGTACTTTTAAATTATCGCAAGTTTATTTTATCGCACTTTTATTATTCGCAATTTCATTATCGTTATTTACTTTACGCTTTAATTTAAGTCTTGTATTTATTTTTAATATTTTACATTTGGTTTTAACTGCGACTAAAGTTTTAAAATCGACAAACCGGTCATTAAACGGTAAAACCCCCCCCCCCTTTATAATAATAATATTACTTATATATATATATATATATATATATATATATATATATTTGTATTTTTATAAAAGTAAACTAATATAGCGTTAAGCTTTGTTTAAAAAGATTCCCCGTGGAACGAACCGGACTTACTAAAAACTACACTACTGTACGATTAGGTACACTGCCTATAAGTGTTGTAGCAAAGTTTAAGTATATCCGTTCTCTAAATAAATAAATATCTTGTGTAAAATTGTATCGTATTTAATAGTATTTTCTGCTAAAATTAATAACTATTTTATATACCCCTCGCGAAACATCACATGTTATGCTTACGGGTTAGTGATGTTCGCTTCTTACCAAAGTGAGAAAAGGAACATTGGATTGCAACTTTTAAATAAAACCTTCCCACAAGTGACGGATTCAGTATTTGGGGTGAGAAACAAGGTTTTTAGATTATTACGAGGCTGTTGGACATTACGAAACCCTCGTCCTTTTGACGACATTACAACATGCTGCCTAGCTAATGGTCATAACGGTTATTTTCCACAAGAGCAAGGATGGGAAGTCGTCTTAGTAAACCAGAATGCATGACTTGTTTCTGGACTTATGAATTACGTGTCTTTATTTCCTTTGCTGAACAACTTGCGTATTAACTAGATTTATCTTCAAAACTGTCCTGTATCATAGTGTACTATATTTCATGTTATATGTAATGTAGCGAAGTTGTAAGTTTGAAGAATATTTGTATGTGATATATTATTATAATCAGTTTTTCATATGGAATTGTAGTAGTTGAATTGTTTATTAGCTACTAAGTATGAACTTAACGGGTAGGTAGTACCCGAATTTAAACTTATAAAACGCTAATATAAAGAAAAAGCTTTTATAAATGAGTTCATATTATACTACGAGATACTATTGACTACTCTTAATATTCTATATGATTAAATTGTTTCATTTGACTATTTTGAAGGAAATGGCACCGACTACTCGACACACCTTGAATATGAGCGAAGAGGAATTTCGTGCCTTTCTTGCTTCAAACATAGCCGCAGTACAGGCCGCGCTACATACCAACAATAACTCTGAATCTAGCAATACAGCTAACGGTGCAAGAAATCGTGTAGGATGCTCCTACAAGGAATTCACTGCCTGCAAACCTTCAGAATTTGATGGGACTGAAGGACCAATCGGATTGAAACGGTGGGCCAAGAAAGTTGAATCGGTGTTTGCCATAAGTAAGTGTGCTGAAGGAGACAAAGTGAAGTACGCTACGCATACCTTCACAGGTATTGCGTTAACATGGTGGAATACCTATCTTGAGCAAGTGGGACAAGATGCTGCTTACGTGCTACCGTGGTCAGCATTCAAGCACTTGATGAATGAGAAGTACCGCCCCAGAACCGAGGTCAATAAGCTCAAGTCAGAACTTAGAGGGTTACGAACACAGGTATTCGATATTACTTCGTACGAAAGATGATTCACAGAATTGTGCCTATTGTGTCTGAGAGCGTTCGAAGATGAGGAAGAGAAGATCGACGCGTTTGTGAAAGGGTTACCGGAGAGAATCCAAGAAGATATAAGTTCACACGAGCCTGCCTCCATACAAAAGGCATGTAGAATGGCTCACAAACTAGTGAACCAGATTGAGGGAAGAACTAAAGAACAGGCGGTCGAAGAGGCCAACGTGAAGTTAGTCAAAAGAAAGTGGGAGGAAAACGGTGATAAGAGTCACCAAAACAACAACAGCTATCCCAACAATCGCAACATCAATCGCAACTACAACAAACGGCACAACAACAACAACAACAACAACAACAACAACAACAACAACAATAACAACAACAACAACAATCATCCCAACAACGATAACAACCGCAACAACAACAACAATCAGAAACAGCTATGGCAAAGGTGTGAAAAGTATCACTCGGGGTTCTGCACCAAATTTTGCAACAAGTGTAAAATAAATGGTCATAGCTCGGCGAAGTGTGAGGTCTACGGACCAGCGGTTAATAGAACGAAAGGAACAAATGGTGTCGGAACGAGTAATGGCGGAGCAAGTAGTGTCGGAGCAAGTTATGCCAATGTAGTTTATTATAAATGTGGAAAACTGGGCCACATTATTAGAAATTGCCCGAACCAGGAGAACACGAATGGACAAGGCCGCAGAAGAGTTTTCAATATTAATGCGGCAGAGGCACAGGAAGACCCAGAGCTTGTTACGGGTATGTTTCTTATTGACAATAAATCTGCTTACGTTTTATTTGATTCGGGTGCGGATATAAGCTATATGAATAGAGATTTTTGTGCTAAATTAAGTTGTCCATTGACGCCGTTGGATAGTAAATTTTTACTCGAATTAGCAAACGGTAAATTAATTTCAGCAGATTATATATGCTGGAATCGAGAAATTAAACTGGGTAGCGAAATATTTAAGATTGATTTGATACCAGTAGAGTTAGGGAGTTTTGATGTAATAGTTGGCATGGACTGGCTGAAGGAGATGAAAGCAGAGATCGTATGTTACAAAAATGTAATTCGTATTGTACGAGAAGAAGGAGAACCCTTAATGGTGTATGGAGAAAAGGGCAACACGAAGCTACATCTTATTAGTAATTTGAAGGCACAAAAACTAATAAGAAAAGGTTGCTATGCTGTTCTAGCACACGTCGAGAAAGTACAAACTGAAGAAAAGAGCATCAATGATGTTCCCGTCACAAAAGAATTTCCCGATGTATTTCCGAAAGAATTACCGGGACTACCTCCACATCGATCTATTGAATTTCAAATAGATCTTGTACCAGGAAGAGCACCAATAGCTCGTGCTCCTTACAGACTCGCACCCAGCGAGATGAAAGAACTGCAAAGCCAACTGCAAGAACTATTAGAACGTGGTTTCATTCGACCAAGCACATCACCATGGGGAGCTCCTGTTTTGTTTGTCAAGAAGAAGGATGGTACATTTAGGTTGTGTATTGACTACAGAGAGTTGAATAAACTTACCATCAAAAAACGTTATCCACTGCCGAGAATTGACGACTTATTTGATCAACTACAAGGCTCATTGGTTTATTCGAAAATCGATTTACGTTCTGGATATCATCAAATGCGAGTAAAGGAGGATGATATTCCAAAAACTGCTTTTAGGACGCGTTATAGTCATTACGAGTTTATGGTTATGCCGTTTGGATTGACTAACGCACCAGCTATGATCATGGACCTTATGAACCGAGTGTGTGGGTCATATCTTGACAAGTTTGTCATTGTTTTCATCGATGACATACTTATTTACTCAAAGAATGATCAAGAGCACGAAGAACATTTGAGAAAAGTGCTAGAAGTATTGAGGAAAGAAAAACTGTACGCTAAGTTTTCAAAGTGTGCATTTTGGTTGGAAGAAGTTCAATTCCTCGATCACATAGTGAACAAAGAAGGTATCCAGGTGGACCCGACAAAGATCAAAACCGTTGAAAAGTGGGAAACCCCAAAAACTCCGAAGCATATACGTCAATTTTTAGGATTGGCTGGTTACTATAGAAGATTCATCCAAGATTTCTCCAAAATAGCAAAACCCTTGACTGCATTAACGCATAAAGGGAAGAAATTTGAATGGAAGGATGAACAAGAGAAGGCGTTTCAGTTATTGAAGAAAAAGCTAACTACGGCACCTATATTGTCATTGCCTGAAGGGAATGATGATTTTGTGATTTATTGTGATGCATCAAAGCAAGGTCTCAGTTGTGTATTAATACAACGAACGAAGGTGATTGCTTATGCGTCTAGACAATTGAAGATTCACGAGCAAAATTATATAACTTACGATTTGGAATTGGGTGCTGTTGTTTTTGCATTAAAGACTTGGAGGCATTATTTATATGGGGTCAAAAGTATTATATATACCGACCACAAAAGTCTCCAACATATATTTAATCAGAAGCAACTGAATATGAGACAACGCAGGTGGATTGAAATGTTGAATGATTATGATTTTAAGATTCGATACCACCCGGGGAAGGCGAATGTGGTAGCCAAAGCTTTGAGTAGAAAGGACAGAGAACCCATTCGAGTAAAATCTATGAATATAATGATTCACACTAACCTGACTAATCAAATAAAGGAGGCGCAACAATGAGTTTTAAAAGAGGGAAACTTAAAGGATGAAATACCCAAAGGATCGGAGAAGCATCTTAATATTTGGGAAGACAGAACCCGGTATAGGGCTGAAAGAATTTGGGTACCAAAATTTGGAGATATGAGGGAAATGGTACTTAGAGAAGCTCATAAAACCAGATATTCAATACATCCTGGAACGGGGAAGATGTACAAGGATCTCAAGAAACATTTTTGGTGGCCAGGTATGAAAGCCGATGATGCTAAATACGTAGGGGAATGTTTGACGTGTTCTAAGGTCAAAGCTGAATATCAGAAACCATCATGTCTACTACAACAACCTGAAATCCCGGAATGGAAATGGGAAAATATTACCATGGATTTCATTACTAAATTGCCAAGGACTGCAAGTGGTTATGAAACTATTTGGGTAATAGTTGATCGTCTCACCAAGTCAGCACACTTCCTACCAATGAGAGAAGATGACAAAATGGAGAAGTTGGCGCGATTGTATTTGAAGGAGGTTGTCTCCTGATAATGCTAAAAACGAACATATATTTCATAGCATTATCCCTCAAGAAAGACAAGCTTTTAGTTGCAATTGTTCTATTTACAAGTGATAATCGTTTAAATAATAAAAGGTGAAGACAAAAGATAGATTCGACGAATTGAAGACGCAAACGACCAAAAAGCTCAAAAGTACAAAATACAATCAAAGAGGTTCCAATTATTGATAAGAAACGTCTCAGAATTACAAGAGTACAAGATTCAAAACGCAAAGTACAAGATATTAAATTGTACGCAAGGACGTTCGAAAATCCGTAACCGGGACCAGAGTCAACTCTCAACGCTCGACGCAACGGACGAAAATTACAAGTTAACTATGTATATAAATATAATATAATATATAATTAATTATATAAATTATATATATATTATATTTATATATTAAAACCGTCGGCAGACTAGGATCCAAACTTGTGTGAGCTGGATTTACGAACTCCGCGACTCGCGGAGTTTGTAGTGCAAAAATGCCGCAACTCGCGGAGCTGTCCGGGACAAAAATGCCTATAAAAACTCGCGCATTCTGAATGTTTTATACATCTTTTTCTTCTCCTCATTCATACGTAATATATATATTATAATTTTAATTTTAATTTTAATTTTAATTCTAATAATAAGGGTATGTTAGCGAATGTTGTAAGGGTGTAAGTGGAAATTCTGTCCGTGTAACGCTACACTATTTTTAATCATTGTAAGTTATGTTCAACTTTTTTTAATGTCTCGTAGCTAAGTTATTATTATGCTTATTTAATACCGATGTAATCATGATGTTGGGCTAATTACTAAAATTGGGTAATTGGGCTTTGTACCATAATTGGGGTTTGGACAAAAGAACGACACTTGTGGAAATTAGACTATGGGCTATTAATGGGCTTTATATTTGTTTAACTAAATGATAGTTTGTTAATTTTAATATAAAGATTTACAATTGGACGTACCTATAAATAACCATATACACTCGATCGGACACGATGGGCAGAGTATTTATATGTACGAATAATCGTTCATTTAACCGGACACGGGAATGGATTAATAGTCTATGAAATTATTAAAACAGGGGTGAAATTATGTACAAGGACACTTGGCATAATTGATAACAAAGTATTAAAACCTTGGGTTACACACAGTCGATATCCTGGTGTAATTATTAAACAAAGTATTAAAACCTTGTTACAGTTTAAGTCCCCAATTAATTGGAATATTTGAATTCGGGTATAAGGATAATTTGACGAGGATACTCGCACTTTATATTTATGACTGATGGACTGTTGTGGACAAAAACCAGACGGACATATTAAATAATCCAGGACAAAGGACAATTAACCCATGGGCATAAAACTAAAATCAACACGTCAAACATCATGATTACGGAAGTTTAAATAAGCATAATTCTTTTATTTCATATTTAATTTCCTTTATTTTATATTTAATTGCACTTCTAATTATCGCACTTTTATTTATTTTTATTTAATTGCACTTTTAATTATCGTACTTTTTAATTATCGCAATTTTATTTTATCGCACTTTTATTTATCGCAATTTCATTATCGTTATATATACTTTACGCTTTAAATTAAGTCTTGTATTTATTTTTAATATTTTACATTAGGTTTTAACTGCGACTAAAGTTTTAAAAATCGACAAACCGATCATTAAACGGTAAAAACCCCCCTTTATAATAATAATATTACTTATTTATATATTTATATTTTTATAAATTAAAACTAATATAGCGTTAAGCTTTGTTTAAAGATTTTCCCTGTGGAACGAACCGGACTTACTAAAAACTACACTACTGTACGTTTAGGTACACTGCCTATAAGTGTTATAGCAAGGTTTAAGTATATCCATTCTATAAATAAATAAATATCTTGTGTAAAATTGTATCGTATTTAATAGTTTTTCCTAGTAAAATATAAGCTATTTCATATACCCCTCGCATAACATCAAGTAATTTTTGGCGCCGCTGTCGGGGAACGCCGAAGCGAAATGCCACATAAAAAAAAATTTCTTATTAAGTTTTAATTAGTTTTTGTAAAATATATACTTTTTAAATATAAAAAAAATATATATATAAAAAATCAAAAACCGAAAAAAAAATATTTATAAATTTATTTTTAAGATTTTTATTTATAAAATTATAAGTATCTTTATTTTTATTTTAGTTTTTAAAATATAAGTTTTATTAAATTTATATAAATATATTAATTAAATTAAAAACAGAAAAAAAAATAATTACGTTGAACCTGTCGAAACTTGACCTGTCTCTTTTGAACCTGCAATCTCCGCTACTTGCGGAGATATTGAACCGGGCCAACCGCGACTCGCGGAGCCACCCTGGCAGGCCAAACCAGAAACCTAATTTCGCATTTAATACGGAGTAATTAATTATTATTATTATTTAAACCCTAATTAGTTTTATTATTATTATAATTTAGTTTAAGTTTTTTATTAATATTAATTAGTTTAAGTTATAATTTAATTAGTATAATTAATTATAATTAATTTTAATATATATAAAAATTATGGCTTTTATAAAATAAATATAAAAATAATATTTCTATAAAAATTGTAATCTTATCATTTTTAGCTTCTTTTTATATTTGTTTCTTTTTAATTATTTAATCGTAATATTTGTATTTTTATTGTTCGTAGTTAGTGTTAAATTTAGTTTTTGCCGTAGCTTATTTTTATTTCTAGATTTTTAGGCCTTGCCGTAAAATCTCTTAAGTACTTATTCCTTAGACTAAGATTTAGGTACTTTAGAATTTTGCGACGCCGTTCGACGCGCTACTTTCTTATTTTTATTTTTCGACGCCTTTTACCTATGTATCAATTATCACTCCAATTAGTAATCTCAATTTGCAATTTTAATTTTAAGTTAGTAATAATAATAAGTTTGGGTTAGTCGAGTGTTTTAAAGTTTTATAATCACTCTTTTTCTTTCTTATTTTTCGACGCCTTTTATTTTTCAATCCTTTTCTTTTTCGACCTTTTTCGACGCGCTCTTTTTTTTTTCTTTCTTATTTCTCGCCATTCTAGTTTTTAGGACTTAGAATTTTCTCTATTTCTTATCTAAAACTTCTTAAAATTACGAAAATTTATTTTAAGTGGTTAAATTGATAGACATCAAAATTTTCTGGTTCGTAGTAATAGTTGGATTTGTACGTGGATCAGTTTATTGGAGCCAAACAGTACTCAATTATATTGAGACCAAACGAATCCTGCCCCTCTGCTGCATCTTTTGGCTATTCGAAACATGGGCAAAATAAGAAAAGTCTATTAATTGGATAACCTATATAATTTTTCTTTCCTTTTTAAAAACTAATAGGATATTCAGTGAATGCACCGAGCAAGACGTTCACCACCTTTTGTACATTCACCACCTGTAACTCGATCAAGACATCTAGCAAATATTGTCGCCGTTGATTTTCCTTTAGAATCGTCATCCAGTCGACCAAGTACTCCAATTCAAATTTCCGATAATCCATTTTTTGAACCCAACCTCACAATTGAGAATCCGAAGAATATTCAGGGACGATTCATAGATCCTGAACCATTAATTTTTCCTCTGGAACCACCAATCATTCAAACAGAGATTGTTGAGGAACGAACCATTAAATCAGAATCCTCTAGTGATTCAGATTCAACAAATTCAATCATGGAGAATCTAGAACCTTTAAGTATGGAAGACCGAATGAGAGCTAAACGCACTGGCCAAGGTCACGCAATTACTCATCCAGACATTAATGCGCCAGATTATGAAATCAAAGGACAAATTCTACATATGGTGACTAATCAATGCCAATTTAGTGGTGCGCCGAAGAAAGATCCAAATGAACATCTTCGTACCTTTAATAGGATCTGCACACTATTTAAAATCCGAGAAGTAGAAGATGAACAGATATATCTCATGTTATTTCCCCGGACATTAAAGGGAGAAGCCAAAGATTGGTTGGAATCGTTACCTGAAGGGGCGATTGATACATGGGACGTTTTAGTTGAAAATTTTCTTAAACAATTCTTTCCGGCATCTAAAGCCGTGAGACTTCAAGGAGAAATTGTTACGTTAACACAGAAACCAAATGAAACTCTATATGAGGCATGGAGAAGATTTGGAAAGTTATTGAAAGGATGTCCGCAACATGGTTTAGACACTTGTCAAATAGTACAAATATTCTACCAAGGATGCGACATCACTACAAGAAAAGACATAGATATAGCAGCTGGTGGTTCTATTATGAAGAAAACAGAAACTGATGCTTACAAAATTATTGATAACACTGCTTCCCACTCACATGAGTGGCACCAAGAAAAAGATATCGTTAGATCATCTAAAGCAGCTAGAGCCGATTCTAGCCATGACTTAGATTCCATTTCTGCAAAGATAGATGCTGTCGAGAGACGAATGGAAAAGATGACTAAAGATATTCACTCAATACGAATTAGTTGTGAGTAGTGTGGAGGACCACATTTGACAAAAGATTGTCTCAGTATTGAATTAACAATGGAACAAAGAGAGAATGTTTCATATCTAAACCAAAGGCCTGGAAATAATTATCAGAATAATTATCAACCGCCAAGACCAATTTACAATCAAAACCAGAATTATAACTGAAATATTCCATACAACAACCAACAAGGTCCTAGCAATCAACAAGTATCCAATAATACTTACAACCAGCAAAGACCTAATTTTCAAAACAAACCACCACAACCCGATGATAAAAAGCCGAATTTAGAAGATATGATGACGAAGCTAGTTGAATCTCAAACACAGTTTTTTACATCTCAGAAACAAACGAATGAACAAAATGCTCAAGCATTTAGAAATCAACAAGCTTCTATTCAAAATCTGGAACAAGAAGTGAGCAACCTAGCAAGGTTAATAGGTGAAAGAAAACCGGGAAGTCTACCTAGTGATACAAATGCTAACCCCCGGAATGAAACAGCTAAAGCCATTACCACAAGAAGTGGTACAACAGTTAAACCACCTGAAATACCTGTAATTTCTAATGAAGCTATTCCTACTCCACAAGAACCACAACCTGAACAATATAAGGAAAAAGAACCGGTAGTTGAAAAGGTTAATGAAGATAACACAGTTAAAGCTAAACCTTATGTTAAACCATACCAACTACCACTTCCTTACCCGAGTAAAATGAAAAAAGAGAAACTTGAAGCCGAGCAATCCAAATTCTTGGATATGTTTAAACAGATAAATGTAAATCTTCCTTTCATTGATGTAATTTCAGGAATGCCTAGATATGCTAAATTTCTGAAAGATCTAATCTCGAATAGAAAGAAAATGGAAGAACTCTCGGCTGTTACTATGAATGCTAATTGTTCAGCAGTGCTGTTGAATAAGATACCAGAAAAATTATCTGATCCGGGAAGTTTCACAATTCCATGTTTTCTGGGTAGTCTTAGTTCAATAGAAGCATTGGCAGACTTAGGTGCTAGTATAAATTTAATGCCGTATTCACTATACGCTAAACTAGACCTTGGAGAATTGAAACCAACAAGAATAAATATACAACTAGCTGACCGATCAATAAAATATCATAGAGGGATAATGGAGAACATGCTAGTTAAATTTGGTACTTTAGTATTTCCAGTAGATTTTGTTGTTCTGGACATGGAAGAAGATTCTCAAGTTCCTCTCATATTAGGAAGACCATTCTTAAACACGGCTAAAGCAATGATAGATGTGTTTGGTAAGAAATTGACCCTAAGTATAGAGGACGAGAGTGTTACCTTTTCAGTTGATAGAGCAATGCAACAACCGCAATCTGCAGATGATACATGTTGTTATATTCAAACTATAGAATCACATGCAGAATTGTTAGAAGAATTTTCAGAATTACAAGGAACAGGAGAATGTTCTTTAGAAGAAGGAACTGAACCAATTGATAAAACTGAAATGTTAGCTACACTTATGGCTAATGGATATGAACCAACAACAGAAGAAATTCAAATGCTAAAAGAAGAAGACAGATATCGATATAAATCATCGATAGAAGAACCTCCGACATTAGAGTTAAAGCCACTTCCAAATCATTTGGAATACGCTTATTTACATGGTGAATCTGAATTACATGTAATAATATCGTCTTCTCTTACTGAAAATGAGAAATCACAACTCATTTCTGTGTTAAAAGCTCATAAACCAGCCATTGCATGGAAGATTCATGATATTAAAGGAATAAGTCCTTCGTATTGCACACATAAAATCCTTATGGAAGAAGGTCATAAAACGTATGTGCAACGCCAACGAAGACTAAATCCTAATATGCAAGATGTTGTTAAGAAAGAAATTATTAAACTGCTAGATGCAGGTTTAATTTATCCAATTTCTGATAGTCCATGGGTAAGCCCAGTTCAATGCGTGCCTAAGAAGGGTGGCATGACTGTCATTACAAATGAGAAAAATGAGCTTATTCCTACTAGGACTGTAACCGGATGGCGTGTATGTATTGATTATATAAAATTAAATGACGCCACCAGAAAAGATCACTTTCCCTTACCTTTCATTGATCAAATGTTGGAAAGATTAGCTGGAAATAGTTACTATTGTTTTCTTGATGGTTTTTCCGGATATTTTCAAATTCCAATAGCACCCGAGGACCAAGAGAAAACCACATTCACGTGCCCTTATGGTACTTTTGCTTACAAACGCATGCCATTTGGACTTTGCAACGCCCCTGCAACCTTTCAAAGGTGCATGATGGCGATTTTTCACGACATGATAGAAGAATGCATGGAAGTTTTCATGGATGACTTTTCAGTCTTCGGTGATACTTTTGAAACATGTCTAGCTAATCTTGAACGAATGCTTATTAGATGCGAACAATCAAATCTAGTACTTAATTGGGAGAAATGCCATTTCATGGTTAAAGAAGGCATCGTTCTTGGTCATAAAATTTCAAAGAAAGGAATTGAAGTGGATAGAGCTAAAGTAGATGTAATTGCTAAACTTCCACATCCCACCAATGTTAGAGGAGTTAGGAGTTTTCTAGGGCATGCCGGTTTTTACCGACGTTTCATTAAAGATTTTTCTAAAATTGCCACTCCTATGAATAAACTCCTAGAAAAGGATGCTCCATTCATCTTTTCAGATGAATGTATCAAATCTTTTAATATTCTTAAAGAGAAACTCACTAATGCGCCGATCATGATAACACCAAATTGGAATCTATCGTTTGAACTTATGTGCGATGCAAGTGATTTTGCAATGGGAGCCGTTTTAGGACAAAGGATTGAAAAACGATTTCAACCTATATATTATGCTAGTAAGACGTTACAAGGAGCACAAACAAATTACACAACTACTGAAAAAGAGCTCCTTGCTATTGTCTTTGCTTTTGACAAATTTCGTTCATATCTCGTTCTAGCTAAAACAGTGGTCTATACCGACCATTCTGCTCTTAGATACCTATTTTCGAAACAAGATGCTAAACCACGATTAATCCGTTGGATCTTACTCTTATAAGAGTTTGATATTGAAATCCGAGATAAAAGAAGAGCAGAAAATCTCGCCGCTGATCATCTTTCTCGTCTTGAAAATCCCGAATTAGAAATTCTAAATGAATCAGCCATACAAGACAACTTTCCTGATGAATATCTATTGAAGATAGATTATAATGAAATTCCATGGTTTGCAGACTATGCAAACTACTTAGTATGTGGATTCCTTGAAAAAAGATTATCGTACCAAAAACGAAAGAAATTCTTTAGTGATATAAAACACTATTTCTAGGAAGATCCACATTTGTTTAAAAGTTGTCCCGATGGAATAATACGCCGATGTGTATTCGGAGATGAAGCTAGTAAAATTTTAAACCATTGTCACACAGGACCAACATGAGGGCATTATGGGCCTCAACTAACAGCAAGAAAAGTTTATGATGCTGGATTCTATTGGCCTACAATTTACAAAGATGCACGCCTTCTTTGTAAATCATGTGATGCTTGTCAAAGGGCAAAAAAAATAAGTCAACGTGATGAAATGCCACAAAATGTCATTCAAGTATGTGAAGTATTTGACATTTGGGGTATTGACTTTATGGGTCCATTTCCAAAATCTCATAATAATCTCTACATTCTCGTAGCCATTGATAATGTATCTAAATGGGCGGAAGCACAAGCTCTCCCAACTAACGATGCACGTGTTGTAGTCAACTTTTTAAAACGTCTTTTTGCAAGGTTTGGAACACCGAAAGCTTTAATAAGTGATCGGGGAACTCATTTCTGTAACAATCAACTTGAGAAAGTTCTCAAAAGATATGGAGTAACTCATAAAATCTCCGCCGCATATCATCCACAAACAAGTGGACAAGTTGAAAATACCAACCGAGCTTTAAAACGTATTCTAAAGAAAACCGTTGGAACAAATCCGAAGGAATGGTCCATTAAACTGGAGGATGCACTCTGGGCTTTTAGAACAGCCTACAAAACTCCAATTGGAACCACACCTTTTAAACTCGTTTATGGAAAAGCATGTCATCTTCCAGTAGAAATTGAACACAAAGCATTTTGGGCTTTGAAGACATGTAATCTTGATTTACATGAAGCCGGACGTCTACGGTTAAATCAACTAAACGAATTAGAAGAATTAAGACATGAAGCATATGAAAATTCGTTAATCTATAAAGAAAGAACAAAGAAATGGCATGATAAAAGAATCAGAAGTTCAAAAGAATTTAAAGAAGGAGACAGAGTTCTTCTTTTCAATTCACGATTCAAGCTATTTCCTGGAAAATTGAAATCAAGATGGTCTGGACCATTCATAGTCAAAAGAGTTTTCCTATACGGAACAGTAGAGTTAATAAATTCAAATGGGATTGAATTTAAGGTTAATGGTCACAGAGTTAAACATTACATAGATAGTCCGATGGAAGTTGACAACGAAGTTAATCACAATTTCAACACCACAGCTAACTAAGTGTGGGGAGAATCAAGTCTTTTAAAGGATAATATGTATTTCTGTTAGAGTTAGATTGTCTGTTTTCATATAGTTCTCGAAAATGGAACCCGAATGGTCTTTCCCTAGCAGACCCTAAATAACTAGTCTTCTCCCCCCATTCTGAATTTTTATTTTTTTAGGTTTTTACAAAATGAAGACTGCCTGTGAACTAAACCATGGTCTAATGCTACACGCTTTGGTCACTAAAAGAAATAATGACATACTACCAAGTGAAATAGTATCAGTAATCAGAGAAAGAATGGACGGAGTTAGAAAAGAATCCAGATGCGAAGAAAATAAGTTACAATTTGGTAAAGGAAAATCAAAATCCGCAGCGAAAAGAAGAGCACGACACCTAGAAAGATGTCACAAATGCGGAAAATGGTCACATGGAGGTAAATGTTCAAATAATCAAACCTATTCAAATAACGAATTTGTTACTTTATGCAGAGACGGACCGTTCATATGTTTAGAAGAAAAGACACTGAATGCTCGAGGTTACGCCTATGTAGCTATGGAAAACCAATTAAACCGACTATCTTATGAATGGGATAGATCATATAACTAAGAAATCTATTTCACAGGTATGTTTGTACAGTTTTTATTTTATTTATTTTTATTTTTTAACCTTTTGATAATAAACGCTAATTTGTTCGCTAAAAAGTATTAAATTGGTATTGAATAAAATTAGGTTTGGCGACCGAAATTATTGATATCATTCAAAAATTTATTACATCACTGCGAAATTTAACGTTTATTCTTAAGGTATAAATATCTTTAAACAATCAACCCAAAATATTTCAAAAATTCGTCATGAGTTAAATTAGGTCTTGGAACCGAAATTACTTTACCGAAAAGAGGGGCGCATATTTTTGATAATATTTGATTGATTAAAGTGGGATAAAAGCCAAAAAGATTTTTAATTTTATTTTTACCATGTTTTTAAAATTAATAAATTAGTATTAAAATAATATTGTAAACTTGTTAAAATTAAATCAATATATTTAAAATTGTAAATATTTGAAAAATTAATATTTTTAATATAAGTTTGTATGTATAAAAACAAAAATATAATTTAAGTTTGGTGTGAATTTTTAAAATATGAATTTTTAATTTTATGCATTTTAAATTTAAAGTTTGGTGTGAATTTAAAAACAAAAATTTACTTTATTTCGTTAAGTTAAAAATATGATTTTTTATAAATTCTTCGTAAGTTGAAGACTAGGTCGTTGAACCGAAATTGCTTTACCCATGGGAGGGACGAGAACTTTTATTATCATTATTTTTAATCTTATTGAATTAAAGTATGACAAAAACATTAAAAAACTCAAAAATCTTTACTTTTAAAACCGCGCTTTGAATTGACAAATTTTAAAATTTTGTCGAGGGACGGACTAGGGCATTGTTCCAAAACACCCTCATCCTAAAAAGAAACAAAATTTTAAATTTAATTAATTATATGTTCTAAAAGTGTAAGGTTTTATAAAAAAAAAAATAAAAAACAAATGTGATGTAACAACAAACGGAATGAACAAATGATGTGCACCATTTATCATTCAACAACAAAGAACAATATGTTTGGAAACTTTGGTAAAATTTAATCATTTTTCTACGCTAATCACCCTCAATAATTTAAATTGTTACTGATTTCTTGCAAATGAGGGCATTGTAAGATCTTAAGTGTGGGAAGGGGTTAAATTCTTTCGGATTTTAAAAAATTTTTATTTAAACACTTGGTTACCATTAAAAATACTAGTAACGCAGTAGTTGTATTAGAATCTAGTGCTCTCTGATAATAAAGAACAGCCCTAGTCTTATATACTGACTACCCAATTCTAGTAAAAATTTTCAAAATTTTCAATTAAATGAACTCAAAATCATGTTTATACATATTTATGAACGATAAAACTAGGCGTTAACACCGAAATTATTGTTACCTCGGAAAGGACATAAATTGAGAAACAAACTAAAATGTTAGAATTCATTTAAAATGGAATAGAGAAAAATAAAAAGGCAAAGAAAGGAAAATAAAAGCCAAGTGTGGGAAATTTTTACCAAGTTATTCAAAAGATATATCACATATTTTTGTACAAATAATTGAAAATACTTTTGTTTTGGACGAAAATAATCAGTTTTACCCGATTTATGGTAATACTTTTGAAAGAACAATGGATCTACACGATGAATCAATTCCATCATTTAAAGGAAGTAAAGTCTTCAGAAAAAGAAACGCGCTTCTTGATTTAGGTCATGAAGTTGTCGTCCAGACCAGCTGTAGGTTGACGAAAAATCTAGAAAAGTCATCACTAAAATCAGCAGGAAATCCACGGACCTCAGCATCAAACAGGGTCGCCAAGTGGTCAGACTTATCCTAACCATGAGAGGATCTGTCTCGTAAAATGGGGAGGACGCCGTGCAAATTAGCTGGATAAGACTAATGAATCAGATCCCCAGAAAGGATAATCTCCTTAAAGATCAAAAAAATCAGCTTTTAAGACTGATATTACTCAATCCTAGAGATTGACCTTAAAGATTGAGAATTACAAACTCGTGGAATTCAATGATATCTAAACTCGAGCTTGAATGAGAAAATATTTTGATCAAAATTACAAACCGATTTGTTTTCTAAAAACCCATTTTCAATGCGTTCATTACCATTGAACGTAAAATCCTAGGAATTCACCTGGAATTCATTAGGTCACCTGAACCAAATCGGGTGTCAAGCGTAAGAACGGTGGTTGCATAGCATGGTCAAAGACAGGACCTTGTGCCAGACCGACAAATTATAAGGGTGAGCTTTACTATTGCTCCTACCAAGGATAGTAATTGCATCCGACACGTTATAGACCATAATTAAAATCATGTCAGGGGACATTGCCTTAACAGTTGCTTGTTCAACGCTTTCCTTTACAACCGGACGGTAGTTTACCGAAAGGTAATATACGGAACAAGTAAACTGGATGTGTGCTTTCCGATACAGGGATAGCAGTGGATTACACGAGCCTAAAAGTTTTAGTCAAAATATTGATCCACAAATATATTTTGCAACACCGATGGTGGATCAAATCAGAAAACTTATCTAGGGTAAAAACTAGATTTAATTTTCAAAAGATCAAATGTTTTCATAAAGATCCAATTTCCTTAATGGATCTAAATTTTATAGTCATGTGGGACTGTAAATCACATCGTTACTACCATTGTTTATACCGCCGTATAGAAATCACTGATGTACAAAGTGTGAAGAATAAAGAAGTGATTCTAGTATATTTCAAGACTATATTGCTTGAGGACAAGCAACGCTCAAGTGTGGGAATATTTAATAATGCTAAAAACGAACATATATTTCATAGCATTATCCCTCAAGAAAGACAAGCTTTTGGTTGCAATTGTTCTATTTACAAGTGATATTCGTTTTAATAATAAAAGGTGAAGACAAAAGATAGATTCGACGAATTGAAGACGCAAACGACCAAAAAGCTCAAAAGTACAAAATACAATCAAAGAGGTTCCAATTATTGATAAGAAACGTCTCAGAATTACAAGAGTACAAGATTCAAAACGCAAAGTACAAGATATTAAATTGTACGCAAGGACGTTCGAAAATTCGGAACCGGGACCAGAGTCAACTCTCAACGCTCGACGCAACGGACTAAAAATTACAAGTTAACTATGTATATAAATATAATATAATATATAATTAATTATATAAATTATATATATATTATATTTATATATTAAAACCGTCGGCAGACTAGGATCCAAACTTGTGTGAGCTGGATTTACGAACTCCGCGACACGAGGAGTTTGTAGTGCAAAAATGCCGCAACTCGCGGAGCTGTCCTAGACAAAAATGCCTATAAAAGCTCGCGCATTCTGAACGTTTTATACATCTTTTTCTTCTCCTCATTCATACGTAATATATATATATATATAAATATTATAATTTTAATTTTAATTTTAATTTTAATTTTAATTTTAATTCTAATAATAAGGGTATGTTAGCGAATGTTGTAAGGGTGTAAGTCGAAATTCTGTCCGTGTAACGCTACGCTATTTTTAATCATTGTAAGTTATGTTCAACTTTTTTTAATGTCTCATAGCTAAGTTATTATTATGCTTATTAAATACCGAAGTAATCATGATGTTGGGCTAATTACTAAAATTGGGTAATTGGGCTTTGTACCATAATTGGGGTTTGGACAAAAGAACGACACTTGTGAAAATTAGACTATGGGCTATTAATGGGCTTTATATTTGTTTAACTAAATGATAGTTTATTAATTTTAATATAAAGATTTACAATTGGACGTACCTATAAATAACCATATACACTCGATCGGACACGATGGGCGGGGTATTTATATGTACGAATAATCGTTCATTTAATCGGACACGGGAATGGATTAATAGTCTATGAAATTATTAAAACAGGGGTGAAATTATGTACAAGGACACTTGGCATAATTGATAACAAAGTATTAAAACCTTGGGTTACACACAGTCGATATCCTGGTGTAATTATTAAACAAAGTATTAAAACCTTGTTACAGTTTAAGTCCCCAATTAATTGGAATATTTGACTTCGTGTATAAGGATAATTTGACGAGGATACGCGCACTTTATATTTATGACTGATGGACTGTTATGGACAAAAACCAGACGGACATATTAAATAATCCAGGACAAAGGACAATTAACCCATGGGCATAAAACTAAAATCAACACGTCAAACATCATGATTACGGAAGTTTAAATAAGCATAATTCTTTTATTTCATATTTAATTTCCTTTATTTTATATTTAATTGCACTTCTAATTATCGCACTTTTATTTATTGTTATTTAATTGCACTTTTAATTATCGTACTTTTTAATTATCGCAATTTTATTTTATCGCACTTTTATTTATCGCAATTTCATTATCGTTATTTACTTTACGCTTTAAATTAAGTCTTGTATTTATTTTTAATATTTTACATTAGGTTTTAACTGTTACTAAAGTTTTAAAAATCGACAAACCGGTCATTAAATGGTAAAAACCCCCTTTATAATAATAATATTACTTATTTATATATTTGTATTTTTATAAATTAAAACTAATATAGCGTTAAGCTTTGTTTAAAGATTTTCCCTGTGGAACGAATCGGACTTACTAAAAACTACACTACTGTACGATTAGGTACACTGCCTATAAGTGTTGTAGCAAGGTTTAAGTATATCCATTCTATAAATAAATAAATATCTTGTGTAAAATTGTATCGTATTTAATAGTTTTTCCTAGTAAAATATAAGCTATTTCATATACACCTCTGCGCACATCAAGTATATTAATAAATACAAGACTTAATTTAAAGTGTAAAGTAAATAACGATAATGAAATTGCGATAAATAAAAGTGCGATAAAATAAAATTGCGATAATTAAAAAGTACGATAATTAAAAGTGCAATTAAATAATAATAAATAAAAGTGCGATAATTAGAAGTGCAATTAAATATAAAATAAAGGAAATTAAATATGAAATAAAAGAATTATGCTTATTTAAACTTCCGTAATCATGATGTTTGACGTGTTGATTTTAATTTTATGCCCATGGGTTAATTGTCCTTTGTCCTGGATTATTTAATATGTCCGTCTGGTTTTTGTCCTTAACAGTCCATCAGTCATAAATATAAAGTACGAGTATCCTCGTCAAATTATCCTTATACCCGAAGTCAAATATTCCAACTAATTGGGGACTTAAACTGTAACAAGATTTTAATACTTTGTTTAATAATTACACCAGGTTATCGACTGCGTGTAACCCAAGGTTTTAATACTTCGTTATCAATTATGCCAAGTGTCCTTGTACATAATTTCACCCCTGTTTTAATAATTCCATAGACTATTAATCCATTCCCTTGTCCGGTTAAATGAACGATTATTCGTACATATAAATACCCCGCCCATCGTGTCCGATCGAGTGTATATGGTTATTTATAGGGACGTTCAATTGTAAATCTTTATATTAAAATTAACAAACTATCATTTAGTTAAACAAATATAAAGCCCATTAATAGCCCATAGTCTAATTTCTATAAGTGTCGTTCTTTTGTCCAAACCCCAATTATGGTACAAAGCCCAATTACCCAATTTTAGTAATTAGCCCAACATCATGATTACTTCGGTATTAAATAAGCATAATAATAACTTAGCTACGAGACATTAATGTAAAAAAGTTGAACATAACTTACAATGATTAAAAATAGCGTAGCGTTACACGGACAGAATTTCGACTTACACCCTTACAACATTCGCTAACATACCCTTATTATTAGAAATTAAAATTAAAATTAAAATTAAAATATAAATTATATATATATATTTACGTATATAGAGAGAGATGATATATGGAATACCCGTCTCTATTATCTCTGATAGGGATGGTACATTTGTTTCAAGGTTCTGGCAGACATTGCAACAAGCATTGGGGACTCGTCTAGACATGAGTACTGCCTATCATCTACAAACTGATGGGCAAAGCAAAAGGACGATACAAATGCTTGGAAGACATGCTACGAGCATGTGTTATTGATTTTGGAAACAGTTGGGATCGACACCTACCGTTAGCAGAATTTTCCTACAACAACAGTTATCATTCTAGTATTGAGATGGCGCCGTTTGAGGCACTTTATGGTAGAAAGTGAAGGTCTCCGATTTGTTGGAATGAAGTGGGGGATAGACAGATTACGGGTCCAGAGATAATACAAGAAACTACCGAGAAAATCATCCAAATTCAACAACGATTGAAAACCACCCAGAGTCGACAAAAGAGCTACGCGGACAGTAAAAGAAAAGATATAGAGTTTGAAATTGGAGAAATGGTCATGCTTAAGGTTTCACCTTGGAAAGGCGTTGTTCGATTTGGTAAACGGAGGAAACTAAATCCAATGTACATTGGACTATTCAAGATTATAGATCGTGTCGGACCAGTAGCTTACCAACTGGAGCTACCTCAACAACTCGCGGCTGTACATAACACTTTCCACGTCTCAAATTTGAAGAAATGTTTTTCTAAAGAAGATCTCACTATTCCGTTGGACGAAATCCAAATCAATGAAAAACTTCAGTTCATTGAAGAACCCGTCGAAATAATGGATCGTGAGGTTAAGAGA
Organism: Rutidosis leptorrhynchoides; assembly: GCF_046630445.1. Classification (NCBI taxonomy): domain Eukaryota; kingdom Viridiplantae; phylum Streptophyta; class Magnoliopsida; order Asterales; family Asteraceae; genus Rutidosis; species Rutidosis leptorrhynchoides. The sequence continues at coordinate 91,003,304 of NC_092334.1, read as the reverse complement.
CTTAAGCAAAACAAGATACCGATTGTTAAGGTTCGATGGAATGCTCGTAGAGGACCTGAGTTCACCTGGGAGTGTGAAGATCAGATGAAGAAGAAATATCCGCATCTATTTCCAGAAGATTCGTCAACACCTTCAACAGCTTAAAATTTCGGGACGAAATTTATTTAACGGGTAGGTACTGTAGTGACCCGAACTTTTCCATGTTTATATATATTAATTGAGATTGATATTTACATGACTAAATGTTTCCAACGTGTTAAGCAATCAAACTTGTTAAGACTTGATTAATTGAAATAGGTTTCATTTAGACAATTGACGTCCCAAGCTGACCGGTGATTCACGAACGTTAAAACTTGTAAAAACTATACGATGACATATATATGGTTATATATATAGTTAAAATGATTTTATTATAATTAAGTATCTCATTAGGTATTTTAACAATGAGTTATATACATAAAAATGAGACTATTAAATTAAGAAACTCGAAAACGATATATATAACGATTATCGTTATAACAACGTCTTACTAGGTACATATGAATCATATTAAGCTATTGATACACTTGGTTAATTATGTTAAATGATAAGTAAATATATCATTAAGTGTATTAACAATGAACTACATATGTAAAAATAAGACTACTAACTTAATGATTTCGAAACGAGACATATATGAAACGATTATCGTTGTAACGACATTTAACTGTATATATATATCATACTAAGATATATTATATATCATAATATCATGATAATGTAATAATTTAACATCTCATTTGATATAATAAACAATGGGTTAACAACATTTAACAAGATCGTTAACCTAAAGGTTTCAAAACAACATTTACATGTAACGACTAACGATGATTTAACGACTCAGTTAAAATGTATATACATGTAGTGTTTTAATATGTATTCATACACTTTTGAAAGACTTCAAGACACTTATAAAAATACTTCTACTTAACAAAAATGCTTACAATTACATCATCGTTCAGTTTCATCAACAATTCTACTCGTATGCACCCTTATTCGTACTCGTACAATACACAGCTTTTAGATGTATGTACTATTGGTATATACACTCCAATTATCAGCTCTTAGCAGCCCATGTGGGTCACCTAACACATGTGGGAACCATCATTTAGCAACTAGCATGAAATATCTCATAAAATTACAAAAATATGAGTAATCATTCATGACTTATTTACATGAAAACAAAATTACATATCCTTTATATCTAATCCATATACCAACGACCAAAAACACCTACAAACACTTTCATTCTTCAATTTTATTCATCTAATTGATCTCTCTCAAGTTCCATCTTCAAGTTCTAAGTGTTCTTCATAAATTCCATAAGTATAGTTTCATAAAAATCAAGAATACTTCCAAGTTTGCAAGTCTACTTCCAAGCTTTCTAATCCATTCCAAGTAATCATCTAAGATCAAGGAACCTTTGTTATTTATAGTAGGTTATCTTTCTAATTCAAGGTAATATTCATATTCAAACTTTGATTCAATTTTTACAACTATAACAATCTTATTTCGAGTGAAAATCTTACTTGAACTGTTTTCGTGTCATGATTCTGTTTCAAGAACTTTCAAGCCATCCAAGGATCCTTTGAATCTAGATCCATATTTCTCATTTCCAGTAGTTTTATCCAGAAAACTTGAGGTAGTAATGATGTATATAACATTATTCGATTCATACATATAAAGCTATCTTATTCGAAGGTTTAAACTTGTAATCACTAGAACATAGTTTAGTTAATTCTAAACTTGTTAGCAAACAAAAGTTAATCCTTCTAACTTGACTTTTAAAATCAACTAAAAACATGTTCTATATCTATATGATATGCTAACTTAATAATTTAAAACCTGGAAACACGATGAACACCATAAAATCGGATATACGCCGTCATAGTGAAACCGGTGGCTGTTTTGGTTTGGATAATTAAAATCTATGATAAACTTTGATTTAAAAGTTGTTCTTCTGGGAAAATGATTTTTCATATGAACATGAAACTATATCCAAAAATCAAGGTTAAACTCAAAGTGGAGGTATGTTTTCTAAAATGGTCATCTAGACATCGTTCTTTCGACTGAAATGACTACCTTTACAAAAATGACTTGTAAATTATATTTCAGACTATAAACCTATACTTTTTCTGTTTAGATTCATATAATAGAGTTCAATATGAAACCATAGCAATTTGATTCACTCAAAACGGATTTAAAATGAAGAAGTTATGGGTAAAACAAGATTGGATATTTTTGATCTTTTTAGCTACGGGAAATGTTTAACAAATCTATACAAATCATATCCTAGCTAACTTATATTGTATTATACATGTATTCTAATATATTATGTAATCTTGGGATACCATAGACACGTATGCAAATGTTTTAACATATCATATCGACCCATGTATATATATTATTTGGAACAACCATAGACACTCTATATGCAGTAATGTTGGAGTTAGCTATACAGGGTTGAGGTTGATTCTAAAAATATATATACTTTGAGTTGTGATCTAGCCTGAGACGTGTATACACTAGGTCGTGGATTGATTCAAGATAATATATATCGATTTATTTCTGTACATCTAACTGTGGACAACTAGTTATAGGTTACTAATGAGGACAGCTGACTTACTACACTCAAATCTTTAAAACATAATAAAAATGGTTGTAATTATATTTTGATCATACTTTGATATATATGTACATATTTGTATAGGTTCGTGAATCGATCCGTGGCCAAGTCTTATTTCCAAGGAAGGAAATATTTGTGAAAGTGAGTTATAGTCCCATTTTTAAAATCTAATATTTTTGGGATGAGAATACATGCAGGTTTTATAAATGATTTACAAAATAGACACAAGTACGTGAAACTACATTCTATAGTTGAATTATCGAAATCGAATATGCCCCTTTTATAAAGTCTGGTAATCTAAGAATTAGGGAACAGACACCCTAATTGACACGAATCCTAAAGATAGATCTATTGGGCCTAACAAACCCCATCCAAAGTACCGGATGCTTTAGTACTTCGAAATTTATATCATATCCGAAGGGTGTCCCGGAATGATGGGGATATTCTTATATATGCATCTTGTTAATGTCGGTTACCAGGTGTTCACCATATGAATGATTTTCATCTCCATGTATGGGATGTGTATTGAAATATGAAATCTTGTGGTCTATTGTTACGATTTGATATATATATAGGTTAAACCTATAACTCACCAACATTTTTGTTGACGTTTAAAGCATGTTTATTCTCAGGTGAATACTAAGAGTTTCCGCTGTTGCATACTAAAATAAGGACAAGATTTGGAGTCCATGTTTGTATGATATTGTGTAAAAACTGCATTCAAGAAACATATGTCGATGTAATATATTTCTATTGTAAACCATTATGTAATGGTCGTGTGTAAACAGGATATTTTAGATTATCATTATTTGATAATCTACGTAATGTTTTTAAAACCTTTATTGATAAAATAAAGGTTATGGTTGTTTTAAAAATGAATGCAGTCTTTGAAAAACGTCTCGTATAGAGGTCAAAACCTCGCAACGAAATCAATTAATATGGAACGTTTATAATCAATATGAACGGGACATTTAAATCCTGGTAAAATTCAATGGGAAGCGGTTAAAAATATACTTCGATATCTTAAAGGTTCAAGAAATATTGGCTTATCATTTGAAAAGAATCGAGCAGTTGTACACGGTGTACAGGGGTATGTTGATTCCGAGTATGGGGGTGACTTAGACAAGAGAAAATGTATGTCTTCGTATGTATTTTCTCACTGTGGTTCGGCTGTAAGTAGGTACTCCTCACTACAATCAATAGTTGAATTATCAACAACGGAAGCAGAGTATATCTCCACTACCGAAGGTGTAAAAGAAGCTATATGGATTCGTGGAATGGTAAATGAAATGGGGTTGTCTCAATATGTACTCACTGTATATTGCGATAACCAGAGTGTTGTACATCTCGCCAAAAATAACAAGTTTCACTCTAAGACTAAGCACATTGAAGTGAGATACCATTTTATTCGAAGCATTGTTGAAAAAGGTGAAGTGATCGTTGGAAAGGTTCATACAAGTGATAACCCGGCTGACATACTTACCAAAGTTTTTCCACCAACTAAGTTCAAACATTGCCTGAACTTGGTTGGTATTATTGAAGTTTAAACCCTTTCGGGGTGCGGCAACATCAACGTTTATAACTATATTCTTTGGCTCAAGGTGGAGATTGTTGGAAACGTGATCTCAAAGAAAAGGAAGCTTCCAAACATATTCATGTTATAATAGGACTCGTGTTCTATTAGGACTCTGTTCTAGTTTCCTTATATATTTATGACCCCTATTACACATCTAATTGTACCCCCATATATACTAAACCCTACGGCCTCAAATAGATAGTTCAATTTCACGTTTTGTTAGGAAATTCACGCTGTGATCCTTGCTGATCTCGTACCTGCATTCGTCAGCATATATACTGTTGAATATTCTTTGTACTCCTTATTTTATTAGTGAATTGTTGATCGTTGCCCGTGGTTTTTCACTTCCACTCTTGAAAGTTTTCCACGTTAACTCTGTTTTCTTTATTTCTTATCAGTTAATTTGTTGTCAATTTAATATTGTTGATATCAGACATCTTGACCTAGTCACTACAAAAACTAAGAAGGAAATGTGGTGAAACAATGTTTTAACATGCTTTACACTTTTTCGTTGTGTGCTCAAAGTTTTTTGGTACCCTGTTTTGAAGATTAAACGTTATGGTTTTCCATCATGATTTATGGAATAAAAAAAAAGAATTGTTGCTCCAGTTTCATTAAGAAACCAATTTGAGAGGTTTTAAATGTGAAATTCATCTAAATTAATGGGTATATATGATGGATATAAATGTTTAAAATGGATATATATGTTATTAGCATTTTAAGTGTGCAAATATGTTATATATAAAGGTTAATAATGGACATATATGATATAATCATATTTGGGTAAGCAAGGGAGTGCGACCCGCAAGGTCAGCACTACCGATCATTTTTTGGTAAATATGTGATTATTATGGTAAAAAAAGGTATATATGATAATAACCCTAAATTATCAAACACGTGAATTATAAACCTAAACATAATCAAACACAATCTTTTTAAAAAATAGTCCTTAATTTTTGGATTATAAGCAAACCCCAAAACTCAAAACTCTAATCTTACAAACAAACAAAAATCATACCATGGAATGATTTTTAGTGTTGGAAGATTTAGTTGGAATTAGTGTTGTTTTGGCCGGAGATATCTCAAAATTACTGGAATGATCGACAAAAAAAGTAGGTATTTTGTTTTGGTAAAGGTGATAAAAGTAAAGAATACAACAATATTTGTCACAGACACTCTTCTGGACAACATGTCGTCCGAAAAACAATGGTGTGAAAAAGAAAACTTTGACGCGACAGACGAAAATTTATGACTTTTATTATTTGTTAGTTACATTTATATATATATATATATATATATATATATATATATATATATATATATATATATATATATATATATAGATTTAATCAAGAGGGAAGCACTTTTTTGGGGGGAAGTAATCTTTTTTCATTTTTTCGAATTTTTTTTTCCATGCATCAAGATCACATGAAAATATGAACATTTAAAAAAGACACTTTGTGATAAATGTTATTATTTTGGCGGTAAACGCTCAAAGAAAAAAATGAAAACATTCAATGCATTGAATGTTTTGATTCTGAGTTTTTTTTAAGGGGTTAAAAATTAGGGTTTAGAAATTAAGGGGTTAAAAATTAGGGGTTAAAAATTAGGGTTTAGAAATTGGGGTTTTGGGTTTAGAAATTAGGGTTTAGGGTTTAGAAATTCGGGTTTAGATTTAATATTTTAACACGAATGGTTTAGAGTTTAGGGTTTAGGGTTTAGGGTTGAGGGTTTATGGAGTAAACCCGAAAACCCTAAACCCTAAACTCTAAATCGGGCTAAATTTGAAAAAAACACTTCACACAAGATGAAAACAAAACGATGCAAATAAACTCAGCAGTAAAATATTCAATGCATTGAATGTTTTTATTTTTTTCTTCGAGCGTTTTCCTGCCAAAATAATGACATTCTTCACAAAGTGTCGTTTTTAAATGTTCATATTTTCATCTAATCTATAATGTTTGTGAACAAAGTTTTTTCAAAAAACGAAAAAAAAATTTGCTTCCCCTTTCCCCCCAAAAAAGTGTTTCCTTCTTGATTATGACCCTTTATATGTGTGTGTGTGTGTGTGTGTGTGTGTGTGTGTGTGTGTGTGTGTGTGTGTATATATATACATATTGTAACAGAATGTAACCGGGGTTAGAAGTAAGATTACTTAATTGCCCTTAGGTTTATATTTGTGTTTAAAATATGCTTTTATTTTAATAATATGTGTATTATTAATTGAATATGTGGTAAAGACCAGTTTGTGACAAGGGTCACAGAAATGGTTCGTTTGTTGAATTTGGACTACGTTAGGGTTGCCAAATTAAGTACGAAAGATATCAGATAACTGATAAATACTCATGTGTTGTGGGGTGTAGGTTTTAATAACCCATTTAGAGTGCAATATGCTCCTTTCTTTCCATTTCTTGAACATTCTCAAATTAGAATGTACCTAAACTTACACCATCTCAATACCCTAATCTAATCCAAGTAATAAATTAGATCAAGAGGCTTTAGGAACTGAATCATATCATCTTTGTAAGCATTTATCCAGTTTAGCATGCTTGAATTCGTGGTTTAATTCTTAAGAATTGGGCTTTGGGTTTAAAATGGGTTTTTGATGAATATGAGCTTGAATCTTGATGATTATGTGTTTGTTATGCTTAATTGATGTTGAAAATAGTTGCTATATAGTTTATATGATGTTTTTGAAGTGGTTTTGGTGTTAGAACTTGCAAAAATCGAGTTTTGGACCAAAATGGCAAAAATCAGCGTGCTGGAGCTGTTCTTCAGCTCCCACATGAGTGACAAGTCACTCGTACGAGTGAACACACGTTTGAGGGTCAACCACACGTGTGAGGACTCACTCGCACGAGTGAGGTCTCAGCCACGCGTGTGAGCACCGGTCAGCTTTGTGGAAACTTGTTTTGGTCATAACTTTCACACCGTAACTCCATTTTTGATGAATCAAGTATCGTTGGAATCGTAATGAAAAATACTTTCCAATGGTAAATGTTTTAAAAGATATATCAAAATGTATTTGGTTCAGAAATAGAGGTATTAGCGTGTGTATCTAGTGTGCATGCGTTAATATGTTATTATGGGTTGAATTCTTGATATAGGCTTATGAATGAATGTATATATGATGAATATAGGTTGGAAAATGTCATTACATACTGCTATTGATGTTCCTTGTCACTCGCATGAGTGAGCTTTCACTCATACGGTTGAGGCGGTTAACCGCATGGTGAACCGCACGAGTGAATGACTACTTGAACTAGTATATTTGATAGTTGCACTATACGGTTGAGGTGTGACTCGTATGAGTCATAAGTCACTTGTGTGGTCAACCGTACGGATCCACTGTTGTTTAATTGGATATTTAACCAAGGACCAAGCGTACGGGTGAGGATTCAACCACACAGTTGAGGTTCCTCAAACGTGCAGGTGAGTGTCACTCGTACGGTTGACTGGTCAGGTGGTTAAGTGTTTATATATTGATGCTATTGTCTTGTTGATGGGATGATATCAAGACATGATTACTGACTTGATTATGTCTATTCTCAGGTGGAAAAGAGAAAGAGAAGACTCAGAAAGATTAGACCTCTGAGAATCTTCAGTTGCTGGTAATTGGTGAGTGGGTCTATCTTCGGATAGAGTTTAAGTAGCAAATCATGGTACCGTGGATTACTCTGATTACCATGCTAGGTGAATAGTTGCATGCTATGTGATCTATATATGTTGTATATGTGCACTGTGTTAGACACCAGCCATTCCTAGGGTAGTTGGGGACTTTCAACCATTCCTAGGGCAGTTGAAGTCCGTGTGAGGTCAACCATTCCAAGGGAGGTTGAGTCCAAGTCCTATAGTCTGTTAGTATAGCATAGAAGAATGCATGTGTTGCGTTTGGATAGTTATGCAGAGACTGGTAGTAAGGACTATCGGTAGATCCTAGTCCGATCAGCTAGGTCGTGTACCCATACAAGCCATCGATCCTCATATTGTCGTTATTTTTATTGTTGATGGTTGTAAGCATGTTAGTTTATTGTTGTATGATGGATTGCTTATACTTAATCTGTAGATATATTCAATTCACTTAGCGGTGCGCTAATCCCCCACATTCCTCCCCTTGCAGGTTTAACTACTGCTACTGGGATTGGAACATGATGTAGAAGACATGTTTGACTTACAATTCTGATGTGGGCTTTTGTAACCGTGTTTGTAATAAAGTAACACCGTTTGTTAAAATTAAACTTAAGCTTTTGTACTAATGTAATTAATGTGATGTTTTATTAACTAAGACTTCCGCTGTGTTATAAAAAAAATGGCCGGTGTTACAAGTTGGTATCAGAGCATAGGTTTGACAGCAAGTACATGCGTGTATCTTGTTCTCAAACCTTGATTGGAGTCAAACATGTTCGTAGGTGGGGCTAAATGAATGCAGGGATACGTGTACGTTAGTTGTGTTGAGCTAACTCGTTATCTACTAAGCTTTTGTGCGAGTTGTTTTGTAGCACAGGTATGGCTAACACCGATGCAAATGCTACCGTCCCGACAAACCCCGGAACATACAGAGCACCAGATGAGGGTGTTGAGTCCGATGATGATGATCAACAAAGTTATATACATGAGTTAGAAAGTAAACTGAAAGAATCTCAGGATAAAATTATTGAGCTTGAGTTGGTAAATCCTACGAGAAATGATGATACGCCACCTGGATTTCCGACAGCACAATCTCAAACAATACCCAACATGAACCAGACTCAATTCCAATACCCAATGCAAAATCAACAGTACTACGTGCCACCACAAAATACTTTCCCTTTTCAAAATCCAATGTTAATGAACCCGTACTAAACACAGATGTTCCAACAACCCTTTGTTCAACCCCATAAGAAATGTACTTATAAACAGTTCTTAGATTGCAAACCCCCAGAGTATTCGGGAAGTTCTGACCCGACAGAAACTATGAATTGGTTAATGGAGGTTGAAAGGGCTCTGGAAGCCTGTCAATGCGAATCGGAGCTGCGGGTTATGTATGCTTGTGGATTGTTAAAGGGTAGAGCTATGGTTTGGTGGAATGCGTTGACGTCAAGTATTCCAAAGGCGAATGTTAAGCAAATTACTTGGGAACAATTTCAATGGAAAGTTGGTGAACAGTATTGTTCCTCGTTTGATCTTAATCGATTGAAGACTGAGTTTCTAGAACCGAGAATGACGCCTCAGATGTCAATCGATGAAGTGATTGGTCAGTTTATGGATAAGTTGAGATTTGTATCTCAGTGGGTACCAGATGAAGCATCAAGAATTCAACATTTTGTTAATGTGATCTTGCTAGAATACAGAATGTTAGTGAGAATGGCAACGAGTTTGTCTCAGGCCTTTGTTATAGACAGAATGGTGGAAAGTAATTTAAAAGCGACAAGAGGAATGATGACAGGGAGTGTGATGACTCCGAGTGGTCAAACGGGTGGTCAATCCAGTGGTAAGTCAAAGAAATCATTTGGGTTTAGACAGAAAAGTAAGAGTCGACAGAGTGGTTCAGGGTCTGGATTAGGTAGAGGGAATTGGTGCCACACTTGTAAGTCTACACACAGTGGTCAATGCTCAGAGGCTACCAGAAGATGTCTGAGATGTGGTGCAGTAGGACATGAGTCCTAAAGGTGTTCGTTTCCAGGAAATGTGTGTTGGAGTTGTCATCAACCAGGGCATCGTGATATAAGTTGTCCGTCAAAGAGTGTGAGTTCCGGGGTGGGGTCAGGTGCGCGTTCAGCATCAGTTGGAGGGTCTACTGCCTCGAGTAGGCAGAAGAGGAAGAACCGTCCCACAGCAGAGGCTAGATCTTTTCAGATGTCAGTTGAGAAGGCTGCTGAAACTGACGATGTTATCACCGGTATGTTTTTAATCAACTCAATACCTGCTCGTGTATTATTTGATTGTGGTGCAAATAAGTCTTTTATGTCGTTAGACTTTTGTGCTAAGTTGAATATACCTGCTACTTTGATGCCTGAACCTGTTAGAGTAGAGGTAGGTGATGGAAAGATCACACCCGTCACAACATTTGTGACTGGGGTTAGTATTGATATTGAAGGAAAGTCATTTCCTATGACTTGTTTAGTGTTACCCATTCCTATTTTTGATGTAGTGTTAGGAATGGATTGGCTGCGCCCACTTAGAGCTAGTATTAAATGCGATAGGAAAATGATTTCCTTTCGTTTAGCTGATGGAACCCGTGTTATAGCCCGAGGGGAACGGGGTGGGTATAATTTTCTGCTGATATCAATGATGAAAGCCAAGAAATCTTTATCCAAAGGGTGTGAATCGTTCCTAGCCTATGTAGTAGATGGTGAGAAAGAAAAGAAAACAATAGCTGATATTCCGGTAGTTTCAGAGTTTCCAGAAGTGTTTTCAGACGAGTTACCAGGGTTACCGCTGGTAAGAGAAGTAGAGTATAAGATTTAATTGGTGCCTAGAGCCACTCCAGTTGCCAAAGCCCCGTATCGTTTAGCGCCGTCAGAAATTCGTGAGATGATGTCACAAATTCAGGAGCTATTAGATCGAGGGTTTATTAGACTAAGTTCTTCTCCTTGGGGTGCACCAGTATTATTTGTTAAAAATAAAGACGGTACCATGCATATGTGTATAGATTATCGGGAGTTGAATAAGAGAACAGTAAAGAATAAGTACCCGCTTCCTAGAATAGATGATTTATTCGATCAGTTGCAGGGTGCTTCATACTTCTCCAAGATAGATTTATGATCTGGGTATCATCAGGTTAGAGTTGCAGAATCTGACATCCCGAAGACAACGTGTAGAACTAGGTATGGTCATTATGAGTTCTTGGTCATGCCGTTTGGGTTAATGAATACGCCAGCAGTCTTCATGGATCTGATGAATAGGGTGTGTCGTCCGTTTCTAGATAAATTCGTGAGTATGTTTATAGACCATATATTATTGTATTCAAAGACAGAGGCCGAGCACATTGAACATTTAAGACATGTGTTGAATGTGTTGAAACATGAACAGTTATTTGCAAAATTTTCTAAATGTGAATTCTGGTTGAGAGAAGTGCAGTTTTTGGGTCATGTAGTTTGTGCCGAGGGTATAAAAGTTGATCCATCAAAGATTGATGCGGTTATTAATTGGAAATCCCCAAGAAATCCGACAGAAATTAAGAATTTTCTGGGATTAGCTAGTTACTACCGAAGGTTCATAAAAGATTTCTCAAAAATAGCGGGTCCGTTGACTAAGTTGACTTTAAAAGACATAGCCTTTCGATAGGGTGATGATCAAGAAAAGGCTTTTCAGACTGTGAAACAGTTATTGTGTCAGGCTCCTGTGTTAGCATTACCAGAAGGTTTAGATGACTTCGTGGTCTATTGTGATGCGTCTTTCACCGGTTTGGGTTGTGTATTGATGCAGAGAGATAAAGTGATCGCGTACGCCTCTAGACAGTTGAAAGTTCATGAAGGAAATTATCCTGTACATGATTTAGAAATGGCTGCCGTTGTGTTTGCTCTGAAGCTATGGAGACATTATTTGTATGGGACACATTGTGTAATATGTACAGATTACAAAAGTTTACAGTATATTTTCTCTCAGAAAGAATTGAATATGCGTCAAAGACGGTGGCAAGAGCTGATTAAAGACTACGATTGTGAAATCAAGTACCATCCAGGTAAAGCAAATATCGTAGCAGATACGTTAAGTCGTAAAAAGTCGGGTGAGAATGTGAAATTTCTGCGTTTGAGTATAACTTCAGATTTGATCGATCAATTACGAACTGTTCAAGTCTGTGCTTTAGAGGATGAACATATTAAATCTGAACTTATGACTAAACAAAAATTTGACCTAATTGATGATTCTCGTAGACTTAAGACCTTAAACCGTATTTGGGTGCCTATGCTTGGAGACTTTAGGGATTTGATCATGACTGAAGCTCACAAATCCAGATTGACAGTACATCCAGGCAGAAATAAGATGTATCATGATTTGAAATCAGTGTATTGGTGGCCGACTATGAAAACAGACATCGCTCGTTTTGTTGAAAAGTATCATATTTGCGCGCAAGTGAAGGCAGAGCACCAGAAACCGTATGGTTCATTGCGTCAGTTACAGATTTCAGAGTGGAAATGGGAGCATATCACGATGGATTTTGTGACAAAATTACCTAGAACTCAGAGAAAACACGATATGATTTGGGTAATAGTTGATCGTTTGACCAAGAGTGCTCATTTTCTTGCTACTCGTGAGACAGCGTCATTAAGTGAACTTGCCAATTTATATGTAAAAGAGATAGTTAGTCGTCATGGTGTGCCATTATCGATTGTGTCAGACAGGGATTCTAGATTTGTATCGAACTTCTGGAACAGTCTACAACAGAATCTGGGTACACGTGTGAATCTGAGTATAGCTTATCATCCTCAGACAGATGGCCAGAGTGAACGAACGATACAAACGTTAGAGGATATATTGAGAGCATGTGTATTAGAATATGGTGGTTCGTGGGATACACATTTGCCGTTGGTTGAATTCGCGTATAACAATTCTTATCATTCGAGCATAGGAATTCCGCCTTACGAAATATTGTACGGCCGTCGTTGCAGAACTCCGACTTGTTGGTTAGAAGCTGGAGAGAAACAGTTTACTGGTCCCGAAATTGTTCAAATGACAGCCGAAAAAGTTGCTATTGCGCGAGAAAAGTTAAAAGCTGCCAGAGATAGACAAAAGATGTATGCAGATTCACGTAGATGTCCAGTAACTTTTAATGTTGGTGATCGTGTGTATCTTAAGGTTTCACCGTGGAAAGGGGTCATCAGATTTGGTAAACGTGGTAATCTCGTGCCAAGATATATTGGGCCGTTTCCAATTAGTGAGATTCTGAATGATCAAACAGTGGTACTGGATCTTCCGCCAGAGTTAGCTGGTATTCATAATACCTTCAACGTGTGTTATTTGTGTAAGTGTAAAGTCGATGACGAGACACAGATCGTACCGCTAGTAGATTTGAAAGTTGATTTGAGTAACAAGTTGGTTGAGGAACCAATTCGAGTGGTCGATAGAAAGGTTACTAAGTTAAGAAAGAAATAGATCCCGATGGTTTTAGTAGAATGGAAGCACGGTTTAGGGTCTAATTTAACATGGGAGACAGAAGAGTTGATGAAGACCCGTTACCCTCATCTATTTAAACAAGACCAGATTTCGAGGACGGAATCTCTTTAAGAGGGTGGATTTGTAACAGACTGAAACCGGGGTTAGAAGTAAGATTACTTAATTGCCCTTAGGTTTATATTTGTGTTTAAAATATGCTTTTATTTTAATAATATGTGTATTATTAATTGAATATGTGGTTAATACCAGTTTGTGACAAGGGTCACAGAAATGGTTCATTTGTTGAATTTGGACTCCGTTAGGGTTGGCAAATTAAGTACGAAAGATATTAGATAACTGATAAATACCCGTGTGTTGTGGGGTATGTGTTTTAATAACCCATTTAGAGTGCAATCTGCTCCTTTCTTTCCATTTCTTGAACATTCTCAAATTAGAACGTACCTAAACTTACACCATCTCAAAACCCTAATCTAATCCAAGTAAGAAATTAGATCAAGAGGCTTTAGGAATTGAATCATATCATCTTTGTAAGCATTTATCCAGGTTAGCATGCTTGAATTCGTGGTTTAATTCTTAAGAATTCGGTTTTGGGTGTAAAATGGGTTTTTGATGAATATGAGCTTGAATCTTGATGATTATGTGTTTGTTATGCTTAATTGATGTTGGAAATAGTTGCTATATAGTTTATATGATGTTTTTGAAGTGGTTTTGGTGTTAGAACTTCCAAAAATCGAGTTTTTGGGCCAAAATGGCAAAAATCAGCGTGCTAGAGCTGTTCTTCAGCTCCCACATGAGTGACAAGTCACTCGTACGAGTGACCAAATGTTTTAGGGTCAACCACACATGTGTGGACTCACTCGCACGAGTGAGGTCTCAGCCACGTGTGTGAGCACCGGTCAGCTTTGTGGAAACTTGTTTTGGTCATAACTTTCACATCGTAACTCCGTTTTTGATGAATCAAGTATCGTTGGAATCGTAATTAAAAATACTTTCCAATGGTAAATGTTTTAGAAGATATATCAAAATGTATTTGGTTCAGAAATAGAGGTATTAGCGTGTGTATCTAGTGTGCATGCGTTAATATGTTATTATGGGTTGAATTCTTGATATAGGCTTATGAATGAATGAATATATGATGAATATAGGTTGGAAAATGTCATTACATGCTGCTATTGATGTTCCTTGTCACTCGCACGAGTGAGCTTTCACTCGTACGGTTGAGGCGGTTAACCGCATGGTGAACCGCACGAGTGAATGACTACTTGAACTAGTATATTTGATAGTTGCACTGTACGGTTGAGGTGTGACTCGTATGAGTCATAAGTCACTCGTGTGGTCAACCGTACGGATCCACTGTTATTTAATTGGATATTTAACCATGGACCAAGCGTACGGGTGAGGAGTCAACCACACAGTTGAGGTTCCTCAAACGTGCGGGTGAGTGTCACTCGTACGGTTGACTGGTCAGGTGGTTAAGTGTTCAAGTGTTTATATATTGATGCTATTGTCTTGTTGATGGGATGATATCAAGATATGATTACTGACTTGATTATGTCTATTCTTAGGTGGAAAAGAGAAAGAGAAGACTCGGAAAGATTAGACCTCTGAGAATCTTCAGTTGCTGGTAATTGGTGAGTGGGTCTATCTTCGGATAGAGTTTAAATAGCAAATCATGCTACTGTGGATAACTCTGATTACCTTATGTAGCGTAGTGATTGCCATGCTAGGTGAATAGTTGCATGATATGTGATCTATATATGTTGTATATGTGCACTGTGTTAGACACCAGCCATTCCTAGGGCAGTTGGGGACTTTCAACCATTCCTAGGGCAGTTGAAGTCCGTGTGAGGTCAACCATTCCAAGGGAGGTTGAGTCCAAGTCCTACAGTCTGTTAGTATAGCATAGAAGAACGCATGTGTTGCGTTTGGATAGTTATGCAGAGACTGGTAGGAAGGACTATCGGTAGATCATAGTTCGATCAGCTAGGTCGTGTGCCAGTACAAGCCGCCGATCCTCATATTGTCGTTATTTGTATGCTTTATGGTTGTAAGCATGTTAGTTTATTGTTGTATGATGGATTGCTTAAGCTTAATCTGTAGATAGATTCCATTCACTTAGCGGTGCGCTAATCCCCCACATTCCTCCCCTTGCAGGTTTAGCTACTGTTACTAGGATCGAAATATGATGTAGAAGACATGTTTGACTTGCAACTCTGATGTGGGCTTTTGTAACCGTGTTTGTAATAAGTAACACTGTTTGTTAAAATTAAACTTAAGCTTTTGTACTAATGTAATTAATGTGGTGTTTTATTAACTAAGACTTCCGCTGTTTTATAAAAAAAAAATGACCGGTGTTACACATATGGATATATATTATCTTATATAAATATTAATTTAGTTATATAGATATATGTAAACTTAAATAAATATTAATTTATATTACTCTCTAATATATATATATATATATATATATATATATATATATATATATATATATATATATATATATATATATATATATATATATATATATATATATATATATAATTTAGTTATAAAAAATTTGAATTTCGCCGTTACACTTCGCATACAGTTCGCCGTTACATTTCATCGACATTTCACCGTTACATTACAACCTTATATTGCACCATTACACTACACCATTACACTACACCATTACATTACCTTACATCATTACATTCTACGGTTACATTGCACCATTTATTTTCAACATTACATTCCACTACATCGGGTTTAAGGTTTAACGCTTAGGTTTTAGGATTATTTTAATTAATGATTAAGATTGAAGAATGAATAAGTCATTACACCATTATGTTTCACCATCAGACATCATCATTACATTACACAGTTACATTTCGCTGACCTTTCGTCGACACTAATATTCTTTTGGTGGAAAATCTTGAGCGGGAAACTTTTTCCAGAAAATCTTAGACTGAAAAGTCCTTCCATTTAAGACCTTCATACATCACCACATTAGTATACTCATTTCTTAAATAATCTACAACATTATGGCCAAGAATTATTGTGGTCGTTGTCGATCATGTGGTTCAAATTTAGTTATCAAATTTTGTTTGGAGGATCTCCACTATGGTGGTCGATTTTATGGTTGCTCTGCTTTTTTCTTAGTACGGTAAAATTTTTTTGTTTAATAATTAAACACTACTCTTTGTAGACGACATCTCGTCAAGGAAAGATGCCCGGAGAAAAATATACTTTTTCGAGTCAAATTTTTTTTTAAAAGAAAAAGATAAAATAAATAAATCAACCTTCCCGAATGACATGACTATCAGAAAAAAAAATCGGGAAAACTTAAACTTATCAAACTAAAATAAATTCACAAAAGAAAATAAAACAAATACATTGACTTTTCTAGACGACCCATGTTGTCCGTGAAAGATCGGTCAAGATTTTCTGATTAGAAAATAAATTTTTAAGTCGTCTATAAAATTATCCTACGAAATAATATTTTTTCTTGCAGTGAAAAATCACTTCCTTAAAAGATGACCTAGAAAAGAAAATACAAAATAAATAGAATTAGTGAATTGAAATAGGGTTTGATAAAGAATAACGAATAGAGAAGATAACCAATTGAATTTGTTTTTCAAGAAGATTTTTATGTTGTCTACTCAATCTCATTTAAAACAACAAAAAGTCAACCATATTCTAGTCATTTCATTCATTTGTTTACTTCCCACTGCACCCCTTACCTACACTCTCAAAATCTCATATTTTTATCACATATAAATACCAATTAAGATCAATCAAATTCTTTTCATTTCACTTGATAATTTAATTATAGTTTCATTCTATACATCCATGGCTGATAATTGGTGGGATTCATCTTCAAGAATAAGACCTTGTTTGGATTCAGTTTCTGTTAGTAACCCTACTAATCTTTTCCAAGATACCGGCACCACCACCGTTGCTAGTGCCACCACCACCACCACGACCGTTGCTAGTGCCACCACAACTGCTGTTGGGAGCGTTGGTGCTAGCACGAACTTGCACATGATGGGATTGGGGCTTTCATCACAACCACTTCCTCAATCGTTGGATTGGAATCAAGCTTTACTGTATGTCCACTAACATTTCTTGATAACTTTCTTTTTCTTTATGGCATATTATAAATATAAATATTGAAATATTTTTATTATTATTCCCTTTTTCATCCACTAGATGAAAAGAATATACATGTATATATTTAGTTTTTAGATGGCATAATTTATATTTATATTATAATAGTAATAATAAATAAGTGAGACGCTAATTATTAAGAATATTAATATGCATTTATATTAAATTTCATTTACTTTTATGTGGTAATTATTTAGATGTTAAAGTTGTTAAATTTATGTAGTAGGGGTGATCAAAAAAGTGTGAGTAGCTTTCGGAATCTACTTCAAGATCAAGATCATAGTTTGAGTTCAAACGCGAACAGTTTTCAGCTTGAAAGTAACCAAATATGGAGGCCACAAAAGATGTATCCGGTTAGTTCACAAGATTCGTCCTCGGATTTCAAGCAAAACGACGATAGGGGTTTCCAGTTGGATCAACCGATGCACGATAGTGATAACGAAAGTGTTGTTACATGTCAGGGATTAAACTCAAGCTTTCAAAATATGGAGCTATATGGAAGCCCTTCTACAATAATGCAAAGTTTATTCGGTTCAGATAACAATCAACAACAACAAGAAAACTCGAGTTTTGATCAAAATCAAATCGAATATCCTTTATATCAATCAAGCTATGGCGATCTGAGCGTTTCAGGTGGTGGTGGAGGCGATGCTGGTGAATTGTCAACATCTAATTGGTCAAAATTTCCTCGACAACCTTCAGAGTTCGTGGCGAACTCATCTGCAAAAGTGCAGTTGGCTGACTTAGGGGCCAGCCAACTGCGTTTTGCTAATGATAACCCTCGGTTTTGGAATCCATCAACTCGCGGTGTAAGCGATATAGGGCCGAGCTTTTTTCCATCTTTAAAAATGCAATTACCCTCATCAACATTTGAAGATAACACCAAGGTAACAAAAAGAGTTTAATAGATTACAAATTAAAAGCTAGGGTCATCCTAACTTTTCAACATATTTTTTTCTTCTTCAATTCATGTTAAAGTGTGATTTTTTTTTATATACTAATAGATCACATCCAAAGGATTGAAAGAAAGCACTAGCGAATCATCATCAACCAAAAGACCCCGAAATGAAAATCAATCACCTTTACCAGCTTTTAAGGTACGTACTGTCTTATTTTTGATCAAATTACTCCTTTAGCAGTTTAGTTTATATTTTTGTTATTTAATTACAAAATAATTTTCTGACATTCACAAAGATGAAGCTAAATTTTTGTATATGTATCTTTCAGGTGAAAAAGGAGAAGATGGGGGACAGAATCACTGCACTCCAACAATTAGTTTCACCTTTCGGAAAAGTATGATCTATTTTCGGATATTTTTTCCATTTTAAATTCCTTTTTTTATATACTCCGTATAATTTTCAAAAATATAAATATAGACGGTATTTTTCCCGAACTTACTGTTAATAATTCATTATTTAAATAAATCCAGTTAAACATACTTCGAATATAAAAGGAAAATTGATATTCATCCAACCACTCTTAAATCTAAAAAATTTATTTATGGACATTTAAAATTGGATGAAGGGATTATATGAATTCGTTATATATTTTAGTAAAGAAAATACAAATTACAAATAAATTATGAAATGAAATCTCTACTTATAATTGTGGTATTGATTTGCATGCTTCATTTTGTTTCAGACGGATACGGCATCTGTATTGTCTGAAGCACTCGAATACATCAAATTCTTACATGAACAAGTTAGTGTAAGTCTCTCTCATTAGATTATTTGTAATACATATTATTTTAAATTTGAAGTAAAACATTTAAGTTGAACAAATTAACTAAATTAACTTCTGTGTTCAACATTAATTTAGGTCCTAAGTGCTCCATATATGAAAAACGGAGCTCCCATCTTGCAACAACATCAAGTATGTACATGTTATTTATGCAAATGTTTAGTCATTTTCTTTTTCATTTGCAATTAAATTCATATTGAATACTAACTTATATATATGATTGATCGAACACGTAGACAACGGATAAACCATTAGAAGGACCGAGACAAGACCTACGAAGTCGCGGGTTATGTTTGGTGCCTGTTTCAAGCACATTTCCAGTGACACACGAGACAACGGTTGATTTTTGGACGCCTTCGTTTGGTGGAACTTTTCGATAAGGTTGTTGTAATTTCATACATAAAGAAGATCATGAGTGAAGTAATTCGAAATATGGAATGAATAAATGAAAAACGAGAAAAGCAAGTGGGAAATGATAAAGAAAGAAAGGTGCAAAAAGAGAGAGAAAACAAAGGTTGATAGAGAAAGAAAAGAAATTAAAGAAAAAGAGATGAATCTTTGATGTTGGGGCAGCTACAGGCAAAATGATGCAGCTTTGGCCAATATCTTTGTACAAGAATAAGAGTCTTGTTTGTAATAATTGTCGCCTTCATAATCATTAATTATTAGTTAATTAATTAATTAAAGGTTGGTAGGAAGACATATGATCATACTTTCTAATTAAACCTAGCTAGCTAGCTAACAACCTAGTCCAAATATCCAATCTAGTCAATTATACCTGATTAGGTGATATGTCGTGGACCGTGTAACAAGCTTATTTTATAATTTTATTTATGTACATATAACATATGTATGTATATAAAGTTAACATTAGTCATTTACTCCTCCTTTTAAGTAATAATGTAAACGTAAATGTACATGCTTAGCATATAGTAAAACTACGCACTAGGTCCTAATTTGTATCATATTACGTAGATATCATTAATTTTTTACTGATTTCATAGGTACTGTAATTTACACAGGTTGCGCGGTTGATCCTTGATTCTAACATACGTTAGTGAGCTGTTATTATGTCACCCCATATGAGAGTCATGTGAGGGTATTATAAACCCTTTATCTAAAAAACTGAGGGTTATGAATAGTAACCATTTTATGCTTAAAATGTTTGTACACAAATTTAGTCCAATAAACATTTCATTTAAATTGCTAAGATAGTTGATGTAGTTTTTTCTTTTATAGGATCAATGAAGATGAAATGACGGAAGAAGATGGAGAAGGTGGAAGGGTTGAAAATGAAACACATTTTTGCCTTTACAAGCTTGATCCGTGTCAAATTTTAACGGAATAAATTCATGACGTTAGTAATTTGAACAATCCGTGCAATGTGTGCAATCCACATGACTATCCGCACCTAATGTTTTTACCTTTTATAACAATTTACTACAAACTACAGAGAGTATCCTTGTGATATTGCTCCGTTTACACTACATTATCTCGCAATATCGGGTTCCATTCGAGTTGTTTCCGGGTTAATAACGAGGATTTTATGATGACTATGATTGAAGATTACGCCTTTTATGTCAAGTTGGTGTTTCAGTTAATAGCTGGTAATATTTGGTGGTTTTCAAGTGTTTCGGGCTAAAATATCGAGTATTAACGCCAATTCTTAAAGTGAGTTTTCGGGCTTAAAATGGAGTTTCAGGTCTCGATATCGCAAGGTTTTGGTCACCAGTCGCGAGAATAGGGTCGAAGCCATGTACGCGAACCGAGAAAGAGAAAAGCGACCGCGAAAATCAGTTTTCTTAGCTCTAGCGATCGCGAGGATGGAAGCACACATAGGCTCTAGATCGCGAGCCTGTGTCGGCCAGACCATTCCTATTTATTTTACAGCTCATTTCAGTTTTGGGGATTCACGAATTTTGACGATTGAGAACTAGGGTTGGGCGATTTTGGCCATTAAAAATTCATTCTTCACCAAATCTCAGGAACTTTTCATCTAGGATTACAGATTCAGTCATCTATCACGATTTGTACTCAAGTTTTCATCAATTTTTGTGAGATTATTATGAATTCTTTTGTATTTCTGATTTTGATTGTTTTATATATGAATATGCCTAGCTAAACCTTTAATGTTTACTTGGTTGTGAAAATTTTATGAGTTGGATTGTTTTATTTTATGAATTATAATGTTTAATTGATTAAATTGTTATTAAGTTCTATCATTAAACCATTGTTATGAATGTTTGTTGCTTGAATTCAGTTATATGACTTGTTAACTAGTTATTGTGAAATAATTGGTGATAAACAGGTTGTACTTCAACACTTAAATGATCTAGAAAATTGAATGGGAGTGTAATTAATGATTGAATGGTAATTTAACTTCATAATCGTGATAATTGCATTGAGTAATTTTTGTATTTAGGATTTTTTAAGTGATTTTAATTCAGATAGAATCTTAATAGCTTAATAATTCGTATAGTCGATCTTTTGAGAAAGATTAATGTGAGTTAGTCAAGTTTGAGAGATTGAATTATAGTTATTGGACATTTAAACAATTTTAATTGTTAGGGACAATCCACCTTTATTGTGAAGCATTCAAGTGAACATTGCTCTTTAATATTTGAATTTCGTTTATTTTATATCGTAATTAGTTTAATCAAAACCTCCAGTTACAACTTATTCTTTAGGATAATTATTAGCAACTAAATCTTGAATACAACTGCTCTTTGTGGACAAACATGAACTTACTAAATACTTTACTACATTGATCGGAATTAGTTGCCTGATTCGTGTGTTAAAACCATTTAGTTCAGTGCATTTAATTTAGGTGTGGTTTCACCATATCAAATTTTTGGCGGCACTATCGGGAGTGGTGCTGGTTTGGGATTTAAAGCTTTTAGCTGTTCGATCCCATCGTGGAACTTGTTTTCGTGAAAGTTGTTTTTTGTTATTTTTGTTTGGATTTACGCGTTGGTGTTTGTTGTGGTGGGATTGCAGGTTAGGTACAATTGAACTCTGGAACTGTCTAGAGTTTATCACATGCGCAGCAAGGTTAAGGAGGAACAGTTAATCTTAGAGGGTGTTGCTGCATTACCCCTATATATTCCGAATTTTGAGTTTATTAAGAAGGAGCCACCGATGTCGGATCATATTGATCAACCGCTTTGGAGTGCCAGGCAAGCTGCACTGCCTGCACTTCCACCTTCGATCTGAAGACCAGATATCACTGTTGATACTTTTTAGGGTAAACCTCGGTTTATTCATATGGTCAGGGAGAATATATTTGATGGAAGAACTGGCAATGCATTCGAGCATATTGAGCAGTTTGATGAATTGTGTGGTTTTTACAAGCAAAAGGAAGTGAGCATGGATGCGTTCAAATTGAGACTTTTTCCTTATTCTCTAATTGGGGATGAGAGGGATTGGTTGAAATCTCAACCATCCAAATCTATTACTACCTACACGAATCTTCACGTTTATTAATAGATATTTTCCGCCAGTTAAGGTTGAAAGCTTAGATCAATTCATGAATCTTTACGCGATGCATGGAACAGGTTTAAGAAGATGTTGTGAGATTGTCCTCAATAAGGGTTAGAGGTTCGTCCGATTGTTCAGATTTTATCAAGACATTGATGAGCGTACTAGGGGTATCTTAGAAACTTTAGCGGGAGGAGTGTTTCTCTACAAGACGCCAAATCAGGCATATCAACTTTTGAAAGATATGGCCCAATCCGAATGGTCATCATCATCTAGGGTTGCTCCAATGAAGAAAAAAGTTTCTAGTGTGTATGATGAAATGATGGTAGTGGTATGACACTTGCTTCATTGTCAAATCAGTTGAAGACCTTTCGTAGAGAGTAGGGATGGCAATGGCCACCCGGCCCGGTGGATATCCACCCGATCCACCCGCTTCGTGATGGATATGGACGAACCTAAATGGATATGGATACGGATATGGATGAACCTAAACAGATATGGATATGGACATGGATGAAAAGCTTCAACCATGGATATATCCATTACCACCCGAAATACATATACAAATACATAAATATAGATATATACTTACATATTTACTATTACAAGTTCATTTATCGTTAGATATATATTTTACTTTCAACCTTATAATGGAATAAATATAATATATTACAATAAAACACGCATATCTAATAAAATAAACTTACAAATTTCATATTTAGTTTTTCATAATCCATGTTTTATAGTAAAATTTAACAAATTTTGCTATATCTTCGATAAAGATTACACATTCTTATGGATAGAATTTAATTATGTCATCTTATATTTATTTCTGTTATACTACTTTTTTATTTTAATCGCATATTAGAAAATATTATAATATTTTTTTAATATCCACTGGATATCTATTAACCCTCTTAATCCACTGGATATGGATATGGATGGATGACCTGAAACTAAACGGATATGGATATGGATATGGATGGACAAAAACTAAATGGATATGGATATGGATGCGGCATCACCCGCTCCATATATGATCCATTGCCATCCCTAGTAGAGAGTATGAGAAGTTGAATAAGACTGTGGTGGCTATGCAAGTGGGTTGTGAAAGATGCAAGGGGCCTCATTTGACAATTGATGTCGTAGGGGGTGTATACAAAATAGTATTAAATTTTTGCAGGAAATACTATTAAATACGATACATTTTTACACAAGATATTTATTTATTTAGAGAACGGATATACTTAAACCTTGCTACAACACTTATAGACAGTGTACCTAATCGTACAGTAGTGTAGTTTTTAGTAAGTCCGGTTCGTTCCACAGGGAATCTTTTTTAAACAAAGCTCAACGCTATATTAGTTTACTTTTATAAAAATACAAACATATATATAAGTAATATTATTATTATAAAGGGGGGGTTTTTACCGTTTAATGACCGGTTTGTCGATTTTAAAACTTTAGTCGCAGTTAAAACCTAATGTAAAATATTAAATAAATAAAAGACTTAATTTAAAGCATAAAATAAATAACGATAATGAAATTGCAATAAAAGTGCGATAAAATAAAATTGCGATAATTAAAAAGTACGATAATTAAAAGTGCGATTAAATAACAATAAATAAAAGTGCGATAATTAGAAGTGCAATTAAATATAAAATAAAGGAAATTAAATATGAAATAAAGAATTATGCTTATTTAAACTTCCGTAATCATGATGTTTGACGTGTTGATTTTAGTTTTATGCTCATTGGTTAATTGTCCTTTGTCCTGGATTATTTAATATGTCCGTCTGGTTTTTGTCCATAACAGTCCATCAGTCATAAATATAAAGTGCGAGTGTCCTCGTCAAATTATTCTTATACCCGAAGTTAAATATTCCAACTAATTGGGGATTCGAATTGTAACAAGGTTTTAATACTTTGTTTAATGAATACACCAGGTTATCAACTGCGTGTAAACCAAGGTTTTACTACTTTGTTAGCAATTACACCAATTACCCTTGAATGTAATTTCACCCTTGTTTTAATTATTCTAGTGGCTATTAATCCATTCCCGTGTCCGGTTAAATGAACGATTATTCGTACATATAAATACCCCGCCCATCGTGTCCGATCGAGTGTATATGGTAATTTATAGGGATGCCCAATTGTAAATCTTTATATTAACATTAACAAACTATCATTTAGTTAAACAAATATAAAACCCATTAATAGCCCATAGTCTAATTTCCACAAGTGTCGTTCTTTTGTCCAAACCCCAATTATGGTACAAAGCCCAATTACCCAATTTTAGTAATTAGCCCAACATCATGATTACTTCGTTTTAAATAAGCATAATAATAACTTAGCTACGAGACATTAATGTAAAAAGGTTGAACATAACTTACAATGATTAAAAATAGCGTAGCGTTACACGGACAGAATTTCGACTTACACCCTTACAACATTCGCTAACATACCCTTATTATTAGAATTATAATTAAAATTAAAATTAAAATATAAATTATATATATATATATTTTACGTATATATGAGAGAAGAAGAAAAAGATTATGATTTGCGATCAGAATTCGGTTGCTTTTATAGGAAAAGTCGACTTTTGGGGCTCCGCGACTCGCGGCATTTTTGCCTTCAAACTCCGCGAGTCGCGGAGAATGAAATTACAGCTCAGTCCCTTGGAGTCTTTCTCTGCCGACGGTTTTTATTTATAAATATAATATATATATATATAATTAATATAATTAATTATATATTATATTATATTTATATACATAGTTAACTTGTAATTTTTAGTCCGTTGCGTCGAGCGTTAAGAGTTGACTCTGGTCCCGGTTCCGGATTTTCGAACGTCCTTGCGTACAATTTTATATTTTGTACTTTGCGTTTTGAATCTTGTACTCTTGTAATTTCGAGACGTTTCTTATTAATAATTGGAACCTCTTTGATTGTCTTTTGTTCTTTTGAGCTTTTTGGTCGTTTGCATCTTCAATTCGTCGAATCTGTCTTTTGTCTTCACCTTTTATTATTTAAACGAATATCACTTGTAAATAGAACAATTGCAACTAAAAGCTTGTCTTTCTTGAGGAATAATGCTATGAAATATATGTTCGTTTTTAGCATTATCAAATATTCCCACACTTGAGCGTTGCTTGTCCTCAAGCAATATCGTCTTAAAATACTAGAATCACTTCTTTATTCTTCACACTTTGTACATCAGTGATTTCTATATGGCGGTATAAACAATGGTAGTAACGATATGGTTTACAGTCCCACATGACTATAAAAATTTAGATCCATTAAGGAAATTGGATCTTTATGAAAACATTTGATCTTTTGAAAATTAAATCTAGTTTTTACCCTAGATAAGTTTTCCAGGATAACCCTTTACCGGTGTTTGCAAAATATTTTTGTGGGTTTGGTGGGATTCAGATTTGAAAATTTTAGCTCAAAACTTATGGTTTTGTGTCACCCACTTGCTAACCTTGTATTTGGAAAGCAACACGTCCAGTTTACTTGTCCCGTATATTACCTTTCGGTAAACTACCGTCCAGTTGTAAAGGAAAGCGTTGAACAAGCAACTGTTAAGGCAATGTCCCCTGACATGCTTTTAATTATGGTCTATAACGTGTCGGAAGCAATTACTATCCTTGGTAGGAGCAATAGTAAAGCTCACCCTTATAATTTTTCGGTATGGCACAAGGTCCTGTCTTTGACCATGCTATGCAACCACCGTTCTTACGGTTGACACCCAATTTAGTTCAGGTGACCTAATGAATTCCAGGTGAATTCCTAGGATTTTACGTTCAATGGTAATGAACGCATTGAAAATAGGGTTTTCAGAAAACAAATCGGTTTGTAATTTTGATCAAAATATTTTCTCGTTCAAGCTCGAGTTTAGATATCATTGAATTCCATGAGTTTGAATTCTCAATCTTTAAGGTCAATCTCTATGATTGAGTAATATCAGTCTTAAAAGCTGATTTTTAATCTTTAAGGAGATTATCCTTTCTGGGGATCTGATTCATTAGTCTTATCCGGGTAATTTGCATGGTGCCCCCCATTGTACGAGATAAATCCTTCTCATGGTTAGGATAAATCTGACCACTTGGCGACCCTGCTTAATGCTGAGGTCCGTGGATTTCCTGCTGATTTTAGTGATGACTTTTCTAGATTTTTCGTCAACCTACAGCTGGTCTGGACGACAACTTCATGACCTAAATCAAAAAGCGCGTGTCTTTTTTGGAAGACTTTACTTCCTTTTAATGATGGAATTGATTCATCGTGTAGGTCCATCTCTTCTTTTCTTTCATCGGGTAAAACAGTTTAGTTTAGTCCAAAGCAAAAGTATTTTCAGTTATTTGTTACAGATATATGTGACATATGTTTAAGATAACTTGGTAAATATTCCCACACTTGGCTTTTATTTTCCTTTTTATCGTCCTCTATTCCATTTTAAATGAATTTTAACATTTTAGTTTGTTTCTCAATTTATGTCCTTTCCGAGGTAACAATAATTTTGGTGTTAAAACCTAGTTTTATCGTTCATAAATATGTATAAACATGATTTTGAGTTCATTTAATTGAAAATTTTGAAAAATTTTACTAGAATTGGGTAATCAGTATATAAGACTAGGGCTGTTCTTTTTTATCAGAGAGCACTAGATTCTAATACAACTACTGCTTTACTAGTATTTTTAATGGTAACCAAGTGTATAAAGTAAAAATTTTTAAAATCCGAAAGAATTTAACCCCTTCCCACACTTAAGATCTTGCAATGCCCTCATTTGCAAGAAATCAGTAACAATTTAAATTATTGAGGGTGATTTGTGTGAAAATGATTAAATTTTACCAAAGTTTCCAAATATATTGGCCTTTGTTTGCTGAATGATAAATGGTGCACATCATTTGTTCATTCCGTCTTGTTGTTATTTCACATATATTTTGCATCTTGTCGTCAAAATTAGTTGCTTTTGCTGAACTTAATGCCAGTCTTTGAAAATGCGCTGTTTTACCCTGTTGTGTACATAAGATAAACTGCAAACATATATATATATTTTTGAAGTTTGGTATATTACCCCACATTCAAAAATTATTAAAATCTAAGAATAAAAGTAAGATAATTATAAAAATGATTACAATATTAACAAAAGTATTAAACGTATCAATAATTACAAATTACAAAATAAATAAAACTAAGTATACTAGGGATTATACTGGTACCAATAGGGGTTCCAGGCATAACCATAGGTGCTATAGAATGCTTCGGCAGGGTTATACGTAGGATATGGTGGCTGCATCTCTATAGACCAGGGAGGGAATATGGGTTTCGGTGTAGGAATATAGTTTCTACCTATATGTTGGCAATGAGCTATGATTTGGTTCTGATGAACTTGCCAATCTTCAAATGCTCTCTGTCTAGCATTTTCGTATTCCTGAGAAGCTATAAACCTTTGCATTT
The DNA here is from genome assembly GCF_046630445.1 of Rutidosis leptorrhynchoides. Classification (NCBI taxonomy): domain Eukaryota; kingdom Viridiplantae; phylum Streptophyta; class Magnoliopsida; order Asterales; family Asteraceae; genus Rutidosis; species Rutidosis leptorrhynchoides. Next base: position 90,975,132 of record NC_092334.1, on the reverse strand, counting down.
CTTGCATCTCATTCCCCCCTCCTACATTACCTTGCTGTTGGTTTCTCTCCACCTGTGGATGTCTACCATGGTATCGTACTGCGGCGTTATTTCGCCTCTTCAAAACTTTCGCACCATGGTATACATTTAAACCTATAGTATCGCGGGGTTCTAGTTCTTCTACTAATAATCCCTCCCGACTTATATCCACACCGAGATATTCACCAATCAAAGTAATAAAAATACCACCTCCTATTATGCTATGCGGTCGCATCCCCCGAACCATAGCTGATAAATAATAACCCACACAATATGGTATACTTACAGCGCTTTGTGGGTCTCGAATACACATATGGTAAAACAAATCCTGTTCATTTACTTTTTCCTTGTTCTTACCCCTTTGTGTAATCGAATTAGCTAAAAACCTATGAATCACTCTTAATTCGGCTCTATCTATATCCAAATAAGAGTAATTTCCCCCTTTGAAACGGTGATGGCTTGTCATTTGACTCCACACACCGTGTGTATCAAAATTTTCATCTATCTTTCTACCGTTTAGTATCAACCCTCTACAATCGGCAGATGCTAACTCCTCAGGCGTATATATACGTAAAGCCTGAGCCATGTCTAGTAAAGACATGTGGCGCATCGAACCGCCTAACAAAAATCTAATAAAAGAACGATCGGTTAAACTAGCTACCCGATCATTCAACTCTATACTACATAACAATTCTTCACACCATACTTTATATACAGGTCTACGCATGGTGAATAAACGTACCCAGTCATTAAAAGTAGAATTACCATACCTCTGTACAAGTAATTCCCTAATTGGCCCGGCCAATTCTACAGCTTCTAAGGGTCCTCATTCTATGACCCTCGGTACCTCAACAACCTTAGAATGAAGAGTATGCAAACCCCTTTGATATTTTGGATAATCTATCCAAAGTCTGTCAAATCTCAGGTTCGGGTGCAACTCTTCCAAGTGCATATCAGAAAAGGTCATGACTGGATGAGGTATATCCTGCTTGTAGTAGTTATCCACCTCCTGTTGTTCCATATTCTCAGCAGGAGCATTGCGGGCTTGGGATGAAGATTCACCCCTTTCAGTCTGCAAAACACATCAAACACAATTTTTGTGCATCCAAATATGCATTAGTGTCAGCAAAATCATCAATCAAAATAATTACAATGACATGATCAATTTATATCAAACTTAAGCTCATTTTCACATTTTTATCAAATCTACACTTTTGCAAATAAGCATATACGAAAATGTTCGCCAAGTTCATAAGCATTCAACTCAAATAACATGTCAAAATAATCATTACTAGCAATTAAACAAGTCTCAAATGGCATTATCTTTCAAAAATCAAGTTCATGAATTTTAGACTTGAAAAAGTCCACTTTAATTCTCAAAATCATATTTAGGCTCAAAGTTTGGATCATTTAACTACCTAAACATGTTACACTACTTATTTTAGCAACAATTCATGACAAAAATCGGCCATAACCTGTTTATATCAAAAAGCCCCAAATTTGCTCAAGAACACAAACCCTAGATTACTCAAAATTTGAAGTTTAAGGCTTCTAATCATGTTAAACAGCATCAATCTAGGTTATACAAGCATAATACATAAACAATTTAAGCCTAATTACACTAAAAAGCATCAAAATCAAATTGGAAAAAAAATGACTCAAGAACACCAAATTTCGGATTAAATGGTGTTTAGGTGTAGAAATTTACCGTTTTTCTTGAGTAATTCTTAGATAGCATCCTTCTCAACATGATTTTAGCAAAAGATTTGATGATTAACGGTTAAAAATTGTGATTTTGGGGTGTATTTTTCGGGTTTTTTCGTGGGTATTTTGCTGTGTTTTTGAGTTTTGGGTTGTGTGGACTGAAACTGATCGTTCAGCTCTTTTTATTTTTTTTCTGATTTTCGGTCCCTGCGCGACTCGCGGTGAATAACCCTTCAAACTCCGCGAGTCGCGGAGTTTGATATATATATATATATATATTTTTTTTATAATCATTAATTTATAAAACAATTAATTACTTAATTTTAAAATTTTGTTTCCTTTGTTATTTAGGACGAGGTCGTTTCGGATCGATGTCCTAGTCCGTCCCTCGACAAAATTTTAAAATTTGTCTTTTTGTAGCGATTGTTTTAAAAGCTAAGATTTTTGGGTTTTTTAATGTTTTTGGCATACTTTAATTCAATAAGATTAAAAACAATGATAATAAAAGTTCTCGTCCCTCCCTTGGGTAAAGCAATTTCGGTTCAAAGACCTAGTCTTCAACTTACGACGAATTTTAAAAATCATATTTTTAACTTAATAAGATAAAGTAAATTTTTGTTTTTAAATTCACACAACTTAAATATAAAATTCAAAATTAATATTAAAAATTCACACCAAACTTAAAATGCATAAAATTAAAAATTCATACTTTAAAAATTCACACCAAACTTATATTAATTTTTCAAATATTTACAATTTTAAAAATATTGTTTTTACAAAGTTTACAATATTAATTTAAGATTTATATATTAATTTTAAAAAACATGGTAAAAAATAAAATTAAAAATCTTTTTGTCTTTTTATCCCACTTTAATCAATCAAATATTATCAAAAATATGCGCCCCTCTTTTCGGTAAAGTAATTTCGGTTCCAAAACCTAATTTAACTCATGACGAATTTTTGAAATATTTTGTGTTGATTGATTAAAGATATTTATACCTTAAGAATAAACGTTAAATTTCGCAGTGATGTAATAAATTTTTAAATGATATCAATAATTTCGGTCGCCAAACCTAATTTTATTCAATACCAATTTAATACTTTTTAGCGAACAAATTAGCGTTTATTATCAAAAGGTTAAAAATAAAATAAAATAAAAACTGTACAGACATACCTGTGAAATAGATTTCTTAGTTATATGATCTATCCCATTCATAAGATAGTCGGTTTAATTGGTTTTCCATGGCTACATAGGCGTAACCTCGAGCATTCAGTGTCTTTTCTTCTAAACATATGAACGGTCCATCTCTGCATAAAGTAACAAATTCGGTATTTGAATAGGTTTGATTATTTGAACATTTACCTCCATGTGACCATTTTCCGCATTTGTGACATCTTTCTAGGTGTCGTGCTCTTCTTTTCGCTGCGGATTTTGATTTTCCTTTACCAAATTGTAACTTATTATCTTCGCATCTGGATTCTCTTCTAACTCCGTCCATTCTTTCTCTGATTACTGATACTAATTCACTCGGGAGTATGTCATTATTACGTTTAATGATCAAAGCGTGTAGCATTAGACCATGGTTTAGTTCACAGGCAGTCTTCATTTTGTAAAAACCTAAAAAAAATAAAAATTCAGAATGGGGGGAGAAGACTAGTTCTTTAGGGTCTGCTAGGGAAAGACCATTCGGGTTCCATTTTCGAGAACTACATGAAAACAAACAATCTAACTCTAACAGAAATACATATTATCCTTTAAAGACTTGATTCTCCCCACACTTAGTTAGCTGTGGTATCGAAATTGTGATTAACTTCGTTGTTGACTTCCATCGGACCATGTATGTAATGTTTAACTCTGTGACCATTAACTTTAAATTCAATCCCATTTGAATTTATTAATTCTATCGTTCCGTATGGGAAAACTCTTTTGACTATGAATGGTCCAGACCATCTTGATTTCAATTTTCCAGGAAATAGCTTGAATCGTGAATTGAAAAGAAGAACTCTGTCTCCTTTTTTAAATTCTTTTGAACTTCTGATTCTTTTATCATGCCATTTCTTCGTTCTTTCTTTATAGATTAACGAATTTTCGTATGCTTCATGTCTTAATTCTTCTAATTCGTTTAGTTGACTTAATCGTAGACGTCCGGCTTCATGTAAATCAAGATTACATGTCTTCAAAGCCCAAAATGCTTTGTGTTCAATTTCTACTGGAAGATGACATGCTTTTCCATAAACAAGTCTAAAAGGTGTGGTTCCAATTGGAGTTTTGTAGGCTGTTCTAAAAGCCCAGACTGCATCCTCCAATTTAATGGACCATTCCTTCGGATTTGATCCTACGGTTTTCTCTAGAATACGTTTTAAAGCTCGGTTGGTGTTTTCAACTTGTCCACTTGTTTGTGGATGATATGCGGTGGAGATTTTATGAGTTACTCCATATCTTTTAAGAACTTTCTCAAGTTGATTATTACAGAAATGAGTACCCCGATCACTTATTAAAGCTTTCGGTGTTCCAAACCTTGCAAAAAGACGTTTTAAAAAGTTGACTACAACTCGTGCATCGTTAGTTGGGAGAGCTTGTGCTTCCGCCCATTTAGATACATAATCAATGGCTACGAGTATATATAGATTATTATGAGATTTTGGAAATGGACCCATAAAGTCAATACCCCAAATGTCAAATACTTCACATATTTGGATGACATTTTGTGGCATTTCATCACGTTGACTTATTTTTCCGGCCCTTTGACATGCATCACAGGATTTGCAAAGAAGATGTGCGTCTTTGTAAATTGTAGGCCAATAGAATCCAGCTTCATAAACTTTTCTTGCTGTTAGTTGAGGCCCATAATGCCCTCCTGTTGGTCCTGTGTGACAATGGTTTAAAATTTTACTAGCTTCATCTCCAAATACACATCGGCGTATTATTCCATCGGGACAACTTTTAAACAGATGTGGATCTTCCCAGAAATAGTGTTTTATATCACTGAAGAATTTCTTTCGTCTTTGGTACGATAATCCTTTTTCAAGGAATCCACAAACTAAGTAGTTTGCATAGTCTGCAAACCATGGGATTTCATTATAATCTATCTTCAATAGATATTCATCAGGAAAGTTGTCTTGTATGGCCGATTCATTTAGAACTTCTAACTCAGGATTTTCAAGACGAGAAAGATGATCAGCGGCGAGATTTTCTGCTCCTCTTTTATCTCGGATTTCGATATCAAACTCTTGTAAGAGTAAGATCCAACGGATTAATCTTGGTTTAGCATCTTGTTTTGAAAATAGGTATCTAAGAGCAGAATGGTCGGTATAGACCACCGTTTTTGCTAGAACGAGATATGATCGAAATTTGTCAAAAGCAAAGACAATAGCAAGGAGTTCTTTTTCAGTAGTTGTATAGTTTGTTTGTGCTCCTTGTAATGTCTTACTAGCATAATATATAGGTTGAAATCGTTTTTCAATCCTTTGTCCTAAAACGGCTCCCATTGCAAAATCACTTGCATCGCACATTAGTTCAAATTGTAGATTCCAATTTGGTGTTATCATGATCGGCGCATTAGTGAGTTTCTCTTTAAGAATATTAAAAGATTTGATACACTCATCTGAAAAGATGAATGGAGCATCCTTTTCTAGGAGTTTATTCATAGGAGTGGCAATTTTAGAAAAATCTTTTATGAAACGTCGGTAAAAACCGGCATGCCCTAGAAAACTCCTAACTCCTCTAACATTGGTGGGATGTGGAAGTTTAGCAATTACATCTACTTTAGCGCTATCCACTTCAATTCCTTCTTTTGAAATTTTATGTCCAAGAACGATGCCTTCTTTAACCATGAAATGGCATTTCTCCCAATTAAGTACTAGATTTGATTGTTCGCATCTAATTAGCATTCGTTCCAGATTAACTAGACATGATTTAAATGTATCACCGAAGACTGAAAAGTCATCCATGAATACTTCCATGCATTCTTCTATCATGTCGTGAAAAATTGCCATCATACACCTTTGAAAGGTTGCAGGGGCGTTACAAAGTCCAAATGGCATGCGTTTGTAAGCAAAAGTACCATAAGGGCACGTGAATGTGGTTTTCTCTTGGTCCTCGGGTGCTATTGGAATTTGAAAATATCCGGAAAATCCATCTAGAAAACAATAGTAACTATTTCCGGCTAATCTTTCCAACATTTGATCAATAAAAGGTAAGGGAAAGTGATCTTTTCTGGTGGCGTCATTTAATTTTCTATAATCAATACACACACGCCATCCTGTTACAGTCCTAGTAGGAATAAGCTCATTTTTCTCATTTGTGATGACAGTCATGCCACCCTTCTTAGGTACGCATTGAACTGGGCTTACCCATGGACTATCAGAAATTGGATATATCAAACCTGCATCTAGCAGTTTAATAATCTCTTTCTTAACTACATCTTGCATATTAGGATTTAGTCTTCGTTGGCGTTGCACATACGTTTTATGACCTTCTTCCATAAGGATTTTATGTGTGCAATACGAAGGACTTATTCCTTTAATATCATGAATCTTCCATGCAATGGCTGGTTTATGAGCTTTCAACACAGAAATGAGTTGTGATTTCTCATTTTCAGTAAGAGAAGACGATATTATTACAGGTAATTAAGATTCACCATGTAAATAAGCGTATTCTAAATGGTTTGGAAGTGGCTTTAACTCTAATTTCGGAGGTTCTTCTATCGATGATTTGTATCGATATCTGTCTTCTTCTTTTAGCATTTGAATTTCTTCTGTTGTTGGTTCATATCCATTAGCTATAAGTGTAGCTAACATTTCAGCTTCATCAATTGGTTCATTACCTTCTCCTAAAGAACATTCTCCTGTTCCTTGTAATTCTGGAAATTCTTCTAATAATTCTGCATGTGCATCTATAGTTTGAATATAATAACATGTATCATCTGTAGATTGTGGTTGTTGCATTGCTCTATCAACTGAAAAGGTAACACTCTCATCCTCTATACTTAGGGTCAATTTCTTACCGAACACGTCTATCATTGCTTTAGCCGTGTTTAACAATGGTCTTCCTAATATGAGAGGAACTTGAGAATCTTCTTCCATGTCCAGAACAACAAAATCTACTGGAAATACTAAAGTACCAACTTTAACTAGCATGTTCTCCATTATCCCTCTAGGATATTTTATTGATCTATCGGCTAGTTGTATGCTTATTCTGGTTGGTTTCAATTCTCCAAGGTCTAGTTTAGCGTATAGTGAATACGGCATTAAATTTATACTAGCACCTAAGTCTGCCAATGCTTCTATTGAACTAAGACTACCCAGAAAACATGGAATTGTGAAACTTCCTGGATCAGATAGTTTTTCTGGTATCTTATTCAACAGTACTGCTGAACAATTAGCATTCATAGTAACAGCCGAGAGTTCTTCCATTTTCTTTCTATTTGAAATTAGATCTTTCAAGAATTTAGCATATCTAGGCATTCCTGAAATCACATCAATGAAAGGAAGATTTACATTTATCTGTTTAAACATATCCAAGAATTTGGATTGCTCGACTTCAAGTTTCTCTTTCTTCATTTTACTCGGATAAGGAAGTGGTGGTTGATATGGTTTAACATAAGGTTTATCCTTAACTGTGTTATCTTCATTAATCTTTTCAACTACCGGTTCTTTTTCCTTATCTTGATCAGGTTTTGGTTCTCGTGGAGTAGGAATAGCTTCATCAGAAGTTACAGTTATTTCAGGTGGTTTAAGTGTTGTACCACTTCTTGTGGTAATAGCTTTAGCTGTTTCATTCCGGGGGTTAGCGTTTATATCACTAGGTAGACTTCCCGGTTTTCTTTCACCTATTAACCTTGCTAGGTTACTTACTTCTTGTTCTAGATTTTGAATAGAAGCTTGTTGATTTCTAAATGCTTGAGCATTTTGTTCATTTGTTTGTTTCTGAGATGTGAAAAACTGCGTTTGAGTTTCAACTAGCTTCGTCATCATATCTTCTAAATTCGGCTTTTTATCATCGGTTTGTTGTGGTGGTTTGTTTTGAAAATTAGGTCTTTGCTGATTATAAGTATTATTGGATACTTGTTGATTGCTAGGACCTTGTTGGTTGTTGTATGGAATATTTCTGTTATAATTCTGGTTTTGATTGTAAATCGGTCTTGGCGGTTGATAATTATTCTGATAATTATTTCCAGGCCTTTGGTTTATGTATGAAATATTCTCTCTTTGTTCCATTGTTAATTCAATACTGAGACAATCTTTTGTCAAATGTGGTCCTCCACACTGCTCACAACTAATTCGTATTGAGTGAATATCTTTAGTCATCTTTTCCATTCGTCTCTCCACAGCATCTATCTTTGCAGAAATGGAATCTAAGTCATGGCTAGAATCGGCTCTAGCTGCTTTAGATGATCTAATGATATCTTTTTCTTGGTGCCACTCATGTGAGTGGGAAGCAGTGTTATCAATAATTTTGTAAGCATCAGTTTCGGTTTTCTTCATAATAGAACCACCAGCTGCTATATCTATGTCTTTTCTTGTAGTGATGTCGCATCCTTGGTAGAATATTTGTACTATTTGACAGGTGTCTAAACCGTGTTGCGGACATCCTCTTAACAACTTTCCATATCTTGTCCATGCCTCATATAGAGTTTCATTTGGCTTCTGTGTGAACGTAACAATTTCTGCTTGAAGTCTTACGGCTTTAGATGCAGGAAAGAATTGTTTAAGAAATTTGTCAACTAAAACGTCCCATGTATCAATCGACCCTTCAGGTAACGATTCCAACCAATCTTTGGCTTCTCCCTTTAAAGTCCAGGGAAATAACATGAGATATATCTGTTCATCCTCAACTTCTCGGTTTTTAAATAGTGTGCAGATCCTATTAAAGGTACGTAGATGTTCATTTGGATCTTCCTTCGGCGCACCACTAAATTGGCATTGATTAGTTACCATGTGTAGAATTTGTCCTTTGATTTCATAATCTGGCGCATTAATGTCTGGATGAGTAATTGCGTGACCTTGGCCAGTGCGTTTAGCTCTCATTCGGTCTTCCATACTTAAAGGTTCCAGATTCTCCATAATTGAATTTGTTGAATCGGTATCACTAGATGATTCTGATTTAATGGTTCGTTCCTCAACAATCTCTGTTTGAATGATTGGTGGCTCCGAAGAAAAGTTTAATGGTTCAGGATCTATGAACCGTTCCTGAATATTCTCCGGATTCTCAATTGTGAGGTCGGGTTCAAAAAATGGATTATCGGAAATTTGAACTAAAGTACTTGGTCTACTGGATGACGATTCTAAAGAAAAATCAACGGCGGTTATATTTGCTAAATGTCTTGATCTAGTTACATGTGGTGAACGTACAAAAGGTGTTGAACGTCTTGCTTGGTGCATTCACTGAATATCCTATTAGTTTTAAAAAGGAAAGAAAAATTATAATAAGTTATCCAATCAATAGACTTTTCTGATTTTGCCCACGTTTCGAATAGCCAAAAGATGCAGCAGAGGGGCAGGATTCGTTTGGTCTCAATATAATTGAGGACTGTTTGGCTCCAATAACCCGGTCCACGTACAAATCCAACTATTACTACGAACCAGAAAATTTTGATGTCTATTAATTTAACCACTTAAAATAAATTTTCGTAATTTTAAGAAATTTAGATAAGAAGTAGAATAAAAATCTATGTCCTAAAACTAGAATAGCGAGAAATAAGAAAGAAAAAGAGTTCGTCGGAAAAAGGTCGAAAAAGAAAAAATGGTTGAAAAATAAAAGGTGACGAAAAAAATAAAAGAAACTTATAAAACTTAAAAATACTTTACTAACCTAACCTTATTACTACAACTAACTTAAAATTATAATCGCAAATTGAAATTACTAATTGGAATGATAATTGATACATAGGTAAAAGTCGTCTAAAAATATTAAAGCTTACAGGAAAAACTAAATCCCAAATGGAAATAACTTAAAAAGAAACTAAAACTTAAAAAGGTGTCGCAAAATTCTAAAGTACCTAAATCTTAGTCTAAAGAAAAAGCACTTAAGGAATTCTACGGCAAAGCCTAAAAATCTAGGAGTAAAAATGACTATGGCAAAAACTAAGTTTAAAATTAAATATGAGCGAAAAATACAAATATTACGCTACAATGATTAAAAAGGAACAAAATATAAAAATATACAAAAAGTTGTAAAAATTACAATTTTTATAAAAATATTATTTTTATATTATTTATTTAATAAAACTATTAATTTTACAATTTAATTAAACTAATTTAACTAAAATATAAATTAAATAAAACTTAAATTAAAAATAAACTTAATTATAATAATAATAATAATTAGGGTTAATAATAATAATAATTAATAATAATCCGTAATAAATGCAGGATTAGGGCTTCCTGTCCGTGTGTCAGGTCCCCTCCGCGACTTGCGGTATTTAAAGCTTCAAACCCCGCGAGTCGCGGGGTTCAGAAATTCAGATCTGAAACAGTTTAAAATTTACGCGTTTTTTTTTTTTTTAATTTTTCTGTTTATATTATCTTATTAAAATATTTATGTAATCTAAATAAAACTTATCTTTAATAACTAAGATAAAAATAAAATACTTTATAACAATAAAAAAAATAGATTTATATATATATATTTTTTTTCTTATGTTTTTAAATAAAAACAAAATACTTAAATAAAACTTATGTTTTTATAAAATAAAAACAAAGAAACTTTATAAAACTTAAATATTTATCAAACTCCTAAAAATATTTATATTTATATTTTTGTTTTTCTTTTTATATTTTCGAATATTTAAAACGTTTTTTTTTTTATATTAGCGTTGCGCTTCCGGCTTTTAAGAGAGTTCCCCGGCAGCGGCGCCAAAAATACTTGATGTCGTAGGGGGTGTATACAAAATAGTATTAATTTTTTGCAGGAAATACTATTAAATACGATACATTTTTACACAAGATATTTATTTATTTAGAGAACGGATATACTTAAACCTTGCTACAACACTTATAGGCAGTGTACCTAATCGTACAGTAGTGTAGTTTTTAGTAAGTCCGGTTCGTTCCACAGGGAATCTTTTTTAAACAAAGCTCAACGCTATATTAGTTTACTTTTATAAAAATACAAACATATATATAAGTAATATTATTATTATAAAGGGGGGGTTTTTACCGTTTAATGACCGGTTTGTCGATTTTAAGACTTTAGTCGCAGTTAAAACCTAATGTAAAATATTAAATAAATAAAAGACTTAATTTAAAGCGTAAAATAAATAACGATAATGAAATTGCAATAAAAGTGCGATAAAATAAAATTGCGATAATTAAAAAGTACGATAATTAAAAGTGCGATTAAATAACAATAAATAAAAGTGCGATAATTAGAAGTGCAATTAAATATAAAATAAAGGAAATTAAATATGAAATAAAGAATTATGCTTATTTAAACTTCCGTAATCATGATGTTTGACGTGTTGATTTTAGTTTTATGCTCATTGGTTAATTGTCCTTTGTCCTGGATTATTTAATATGTCCGTCTGGTTTTTGTCCATAACAGTCCATCAGTCATAAATATAAAGTGCGAGTGTCCTCGTCAAATTATTCTTATACCCGAAGTTAAATATTCCAACTAATTGGGGATTCGAATTGTAACAAGGTTTTAATACTTTGTTTAATGAATACACCAGGTTATCGACTGCGTGTAAACCAAGGTTTTACTACTTTGTTAACAATTACACCAATTACCCTTGAATGTAATTTCACCCCTGTTTTAATTATTCTAGTGGCTATTAATCCATTCCCGTGTCCGGTTAAATGAACGATTATTCGTACATATAAATACCCCGCCCATCGTGTCCGATCGAGTTTATATGGTAATTTATAGGGACGCCCAATTGTAAATCTTTATATTAACATTAACAAACTTTCATTTAGTTAAACAAATATAAAGCCCATTAATAGCCCATAGTCTAATTTCCACAAGTGTCGTTCTTTTGTCCAAACCCCAATTATGGTACAAAGCCCAATTACCCAATTTTAGTAATTAGCCCAACATCATGATTACTTCGTTTTAAATAAGCATAATAATAACTTAGCTACGAGACATTAATGTAAAAAGGTTGAACATAACTTACAATGATTAAAAATAGCGTAGCGTTACACGGACAGAATTTCGACTTACACCCTTACAACATTCGCTAACATACCCTTATTATTAGAATTATAATTAAAATTAAAATTAAAATATAAATTATATATATATATTTTACGTATATATGAGAGAAGAAGAAAAAGATTATGATTTGCGATCAGAATTCGGTTGCTTTTATAGGAAAAGTCGACTTTTGGGGCTCCGCGACTCGCGGCATTTTTGCCTTCAAACTCCGCGAGTCGCGGAGAATGAAATTACAGCTCAGTCCCTTGGAGTCTTTCTCTGCCGACGGTTTTTATTTATAAATATAATATATATATATAATTAATATAATTAATTATATATTATATTATATTTATATACATAGTTAACTTGTAATTTTTAGTCCGTTGCGTCGAGCGTTAAGAGTTGACTCTGGTCCCGGTTCCGGATTTTCGAACGTCCTTGCGTACAATTTTATATTTTGTACTTTGCGTTTTGAATCTTGTACTCTTGTAATTTTGAGACGTTTCTTATTAATAATTGGAACCTCTTTGATTGTCTTTTGTTCTTTTGAGCTTTTTGGTCGTTTGCATCTTCAATTCGTCGAATCTGTCTTTTGTCTTCACCTTTTATTATTTAAACGAATATCACTTGTAAATAGAACAATTGCAACTAAAAGCTTGTCTTTCTTGAGGAATAATGCTATGAAATATATGTTCGTTTTTAGCATTATCAACAATAGACTATGATATTAATGATAGGCCGATGATTGATCAGGTTAACAATGCTGGTAATCAGTTTCAGGGTAGTTCGGGTTATAAAAGGAATAGATCACTGGGGTTCTACAAACAAAACTACCAACAACCTTGTAACCAAAATCAATATCAGTGAAACAACTAGTTGCAGGTAAACAATTTGAATTTGGAAGATTTGATTAGGATTTATATGGTGAAGCAAGAAAAAAAGAAAGAGCTTTAGAAACAACAACTTCATAATCAGCAGGATACTAGTTAAATTTTGAGAGGAATGTGGTTCATATTACTAGCTTGATAGTGGAGAGACCACTGGGTACCCTTCCATATAATACCCAAGTCAACCCAAATCATGTTAATGGAAGTCAGAATGTTGGTAGTTCACAGGGTCCTCAAAAGAAGAAGGAACCTCATGTTTCTCACTATTCGCAGGTTAATGTCATATTTGATTTTGAGGATTATGATTTCGATGGATTTGACTAAAATTATACTTTGGGATGTGAATACGATGAGGAGGAATTCGCGGATGAGATGGAGGTTCATACAATTCATACCAAGTATGGTGATTTCATGTTCTCAGATTATTAGGACATGGCATATTACACTCCATACAAGAGTGTTGATGGGGTCCGTGTGGGAGGTGTGAAGAATGTGACAACTTGTGAAGATAATGGAATTCATATTGGTGATACATCGCCCGAGTATGGTAACTATTTAATGTCACCGATGACGTGTGAGACTTCAGATGTTCACAAGTTGGAATTAAAGAAGTTGGAGACTACCGAGTCTCCAGGGTTTAAAGTTGAGAAAGGAGTGAACTTTGTGCCAGAGGTGAAGGAGTACACGCCAGCTATTCCGTATCCAAATACTATTCATACAGAGAAGCCAAAGGAGAATAATTGTAAGTCTTTAAATATTGATAATATTTGTGTAAATCTTTCTTTGGTTGATGTTTTTGTAGGTATGCCCAATCATGGGACGTGTTTGATGCACTTGATGGCTAGGAAAGGAGAGCATGAGCAGGCATCATCCGTGTTTCTTGAAACGGAATGTGTTGCTATAGTTAAGAAAATGAGTTGCACCAAAGTTGGGTGATCATGGGCCGTTCATAGTGCCATGTAGGATTGATGGTTCTGAGCTTTTTTGGTGTTTAACTGATTCAGGTCCGAGTATAAACCTTATGCTTTATTCTATTTATTCGCAATTGAACTTAGGTAAACTTAAACCAACTACTTCGGGTGTTAGATTGATTAACCACTCGGTTAGTAAACCTGTAGGGATTATTGAAAATTTAGTTGCTAAAATTGGTGAGTTAGAATTTCCCTAGAGGACTTTGTATCGATTATCTTAAGTAGACCATTTTTAGCAACTGCAGGAGCGTTAACTGATTGGAAAATGGGAAAATTAGTTTTGAGGGATAGAGGAAAAAGCTTAAGTTTTCAGAATAGGTATACTGTTAAGCCACCCACACCTGTAGATTCTGTGAATGTGATTACTAGTGTTGAAACTGTTAAGGATAAAACTGGAACCAGTAAGCTGAATAAATGTGGGGGAGAGGTAGAGAATAAATCCGAGATAGTGTTGTTGATAAATCAATGAGGAAGTTATATAGTCGGGTTAGAAATGCTAAGTCTGAAAAGTATGAGTTTATGAGACAGAGGTTAGTGTCTAATCTGTCTAAGAAAGAAAAATGATAAGTTGAGAGAATCGATTGAGGAGTCAAAAAATGCAGATATTTGGTTATTGACTCAGATTGGTTTTAGAGATTCGGGTAATGGTTCTGGTGAGTTGAAGGATTGAACCGTATACCATCCATGCATCAGTTGAGAAGGAGCTTGAGTCTAGTGCATGACTCGTTAATAAACTTGCACATGTATCCTTGTATTTTTGTATATTACGTGTGTTTTAAAATAAAAAAATCCTAAAAATTTGAAAAGTTTTAAAAATCCAAAAACATTTTGCTTTTTGTGTTTCTTGTTTTTGTGTATTCATTGCAGGTACATTGATGTTAGACATTGTGTGATGACAATTCGAGGAATGGTCATCAGTGCAGAGACGTTTTTCACTCCGCTTCGCGATTATTATGCTCTACATCCGGGTTATGTCTTTTCCATTCACTCTATTTTCCTCTCGAATTTATATTTTAATTTTCTGATTTCATGTAAATGATGGCATTACATGATCTTAAATGTGGGGGAGAGATATAAATTCTCGTATGTGTTATACGCTTGGCTTTTTTTCTTATTTTTTAGTCAATTGTTGAAAAATTTGAGAGTTTTTCAAAATTTTGAAGATTTCAAAAGCCAAGTGTAGCTAATTTTTTAAGCAAATGTAATCACTATTGTGATTTGAATTGTGTAGGTACCTCAATGAATTTGGTGTTTTGTATATTCTTTTGTGTTTTGCGTGAGTGTGTTGAAAGGAAGTAAAGTCTTCCTTGTTAAAAGTTGTTTCAATTAAAACTTGAAAGTAAAGTCTTTCAAGTTTCGTTCTACTTGGTATAGCATCTTCCTAAACTATATCATTTTATACTAACGTCTTTTTAAGATGTAAAAGTACCATGGGAAGAGAAAGTCTTGAACTTTCGAAACTATCCTGTAACATTCCCATCTTACTCCTTCAACACCGCAGTGATTTTTTTATTGTTTATTACTTGCTCTGTGTCGCTGATCATTATTAGGTTGGTTGTGGATGAAACTTAAACACTCACAATTGACAAGTGATACCCCATCGCTTTTCTCTATTGCCGGGAAGGTTTGTCTACGGCGGTAGTATGTTGTCCGTACGGGTGTTCAATACAAGAATGACTTTGAGTGCACATGACCTTTAAATCTAAAATTTCGAAAAACTTGTTAGTGTAAAAGCTAGCTTGTTACCGTTTTCAAATGATAAAATATTTTCATAAGGTCATGTGTTGCCTAGGATCAAATTTTTCGGCAATTCGCCTATCTCATTATAAGTCACATGGGACTTAAATTTCACAACCCTCTTTCAAGTTTTCACCCTGATCTAGAGTCACCAGAGTGGTCGTTGGGGCACTTGATGAGTGTCGTTGTCCTAATCCCGGGGATAACCATCTTGGCACACCCACCGGTTTAACTGAGTTCCACCCGAGAATTAACGATAACACTTCTTTTGGTTGAATGTTGGTTAATGGACTAACCGACTAAGTTAAGTATGATGCTTAACCAAAGAATTTGTTTTGATGATGACACACACATATGCATAAGTGATGATCGACATCTTAACATAAAACACGCAAGTTCACTAATCCATACTTGATCTTGAAAATGACCAAGTCAAACAAAACTTAAAGAATGAAAATAAATATCATTAAAATACACGGTCAAAGTACGGTCGATCGTACACTTACCTGTAGAAGCCCAGACTGAATCTGCAACGCAGTTTTGTGAAAACAAGTTGCACGGCTGCCACCACGGTCAACCGTAGTGCGACCGCAGAATCCTCTGTCACTATTTTTGACCAAATTTAGTTTGACCACTTCCCGGCATCTATAATTCATGAAACCTTTTTCAACACGCTTAGAATAGATGTCCTCTCCATACTCAATTGAGTTTTGGTCATAAAAACATTAATCTTGGTTAATTACGATTAATTACATCTTAATGACAAATTAACCAATATTAGGCATAACACATAAGTGTTAATCAACAACTTGTGATCATAAAACTTATCTAAATATCCTTAGGATGATCACCAAGTACCAACACACTTAAGCTAATGTCACTAGAACATTAATTACAATTAAAGATGACTTAGTAACAAATTAAGGCTAAATGAAGAACAATGTTTTCAAGTGTGACTGGTAAAGACTTGTAATCCTAAAATACACTTAGATACATTTAGGATGGTCACCAAGTCCCAACTAGAGATTGCTCTTCCCTTGTGCATGTGTTGAACATTAATGTGTGCTTACACATTAATCATGAAATATGTTATATTGCAAGTAAGCTTGCTAAAGCTTAAAATATAGTGTTGTGCAAATATCTATATAATTAATTTTAGAATAACTATCTCTTGCTATGTGTGAGTATTACTTGCTACTTGCCAATATGTTTAATACTCATCAATTTGCCAACTTGATTAATATGCTTGCTATGTGTACTAGTTAGAATACTAGGATTCAAGCAACTAGTTTACTCTAATGAATTAAGTGTAAAATGGTTCACAAAGGAATAATGGTCAATAATCTATTTGGTCTTGTCTAAGTAACACATTGTGATTACTTGTCCAAGTATGATTTAACATTGATGTCTTAAGACACTTAATGTTTATTTTAGAAAGACATCATTCAATTAATCTCGACTTAATCTTAAAATGAATTTGACCTGTGATTAATTGAAACTAGGAAGTTAATGACATGTTGACTAGTCTTTAGGATTGAACCAAATGCATTAATGAGCCTAACTAAGTCTTGACCAAACTGAGATTACCCAAAATGTCAATCAAGACATTTCTCCAAGAATGTTGGGTTTACCACATTTGGAGTGTTATGTCATTTTCACTCAATAAGACCAAATCTCACACACTTAATGCATATAGTACTTGTATAGGATATTGGGTTTCTTTTGCAGGTGCTAGATGGAGTAAAGATTCCAAAATGTGATGTTCAAATCTGTGTCAAACGGCTATACAACGGATACATACTTTTGGACTGGAGCACGCACGGTCGACCGTGCCTGTGACCGTGTGACAACGGCTAGTTTTTGAATCTCACTATAAAATGCAAGCATTGAAGAGCATTTGAAGCTGGCCCTCTTGCATATTTCAAAAGCTTATATCCAGAGATCACAAGGGTTTTAATTACTACTCAAATGTGATCAAGCAAGAGAAGATTCTATGATCTTATAGATATAGAATTTGGTTGTTGTAAACTTACTAATCAAAATTGTTTATCTTGTGAGTTTACTTAGTGTAATGCATGTCCTAGTATTGTCTTAGGATCATCATTGCAAATTGTATAAGTCTTGTAACTTCAATTAGTAGAAGCATATGCTAGCTTAGTGATCTACTTCCTTAAACGGACTTAGGAAGTTGATTAATCTTATTTGAAGATTAATACTTGTCGAAGTTGAAGACAAGTTGAGCTAGGTTGGAGTTAGTCTTTCAAAGGGATATAAAGATTAGGTTTGTTGTCTACCAAAGAAGTTGAAGACTTGTAAATCGGATCTCCTCCAGGTTTAGAGAAAAGTGCTTAGTGAAGCAAGAAATCCCAATTAGTGTAATCGGGGAGTGGATTAAGGTGGATTAGTTAACATCCACCCGAACCACTATGAATCCATGTGTTTATGTTCTTTACATTACCTTGGTTATCATTTTGAACATATGCACCACACACATCAAGTTTGAGTTGAATTGGTTGATCATAGCTAATAAAATTTAGTGATCAATCGAAAAATTGTTAAAAACTTATCAAGTAACTATTCACCCCCCTCTAGTTACTTACAACTTCTAGTTACACAACTAGAGTGTAGTTTGTAATTTGTACCAGGTTCTCTTATCTTGTGCTCATTGATGATTATACATTTGAAGAACTTGAAGACTTGAACCTTGCAAATACTTGTTGAAGATCACACATTTTCGATTATATTTTCCCATGGTGTTGTTAATGGTGTATCTTTCTCCTTAATTTGTTGAAGACACGCTTCAGGTATATTTTTTTGGCATTGGTTCTTATTATTTTGAAGATAAGCTTACTTGAGGACAAGCAAGGTTCAAGTGTGATGGATTTGATATTGCTCTGTTTACACTACATTATCTCGCAATATCGGGTTACATTCGAGTTATTTTCGGGTTGATAACGAGGATTTTATATGATGATTATGATTGCTGGCTACGCCTTTTATATCAAGTTGGTGTTTCGGTTAATATTTGGTGATATTTGGTGGTTTTCAAGTGTTTCGGGGCTAAAATATCGAGTTTTAAGTTACAGCTTCGAACCGGAATCAAAGCCAATTCTTAAAGTGAGTTTTTGAGCTTAAAATGGAGTTTCTGGTCTCGCTATCGCGAGGTTTTGGTCACCAGTCACGAGAATAGGGTCGAAGCCATGTACGTGAACCGAAAAAGAGAAAAGCGACCGTGAAAACCAGTTTTCCCAGCTCTAGCGATAGTGAGGATGGAAGCACATAGAGGCTCGCGATCGCTATCCTGTGTCGGCCAGACCATCCATACTTATTGTACAGCTCATTCAGTTTTGGGGATACACGAATTTTGATGATTTGAGAGCTAGGGTTGGGCGATTTTGCCCATTAAAAAGCCATTCTTCACCAAATTTAAGGAGCTTTTTATCTATGATTGAAAATTCAGTCATCTATAACGATTGGTACTCAAGTTTTCATTAATTTTTGTGAGATTATTATGAATTCGTTTGTATTTATGATTTTGATTGTTTTATTCATATATATGTCTAGCTAAACATCTAATGTTTGCTTGGTTGTGAAACCTTTATGAGTTGGATTGTCTTATATTATGGATTATAATGTTTAGTTGATTAAACTGTTATTAAGTTCTATCATTAAACCATTGTTATGAATGTTTGTTGCTTGAATTCAGTTATATGACTTGTTGACTAGTTATTGTGAAATAATTGGTGATAAACAGGTTGGACCTTAATAATTAGGTGATCTAGACAATTGCATGTTAGTGTAATTGGTGATTGAATGGTAATTTAACTTCATAATCGTGATAATTGCATTGAGTGATCTTTGTAATTAGGATTTTAAATAATTTTAATCCAGATAAAATCTTAATAGCTTAATCATTCATATAGTCGATCATTTGAGCAAGATTAATGTGAGTTAGTCAAGTTTAAGAGATGGAATTATAGTTATTGGACATTTAATCAGTTTTAATTGTTAGGACAATCCACCATAATTGTGAAGCATCCAATTGAACATTACTCTTTAATATTTGAATTTCGTTTATTTTATAGCGTAACTAGTTTAATCAAAACCTCCAGTTACAACTTATTCTTTAGGATAATTATACTTTACGATATTGATCGGGATTAGTTGCCTGATTCGTGTATTAAAATCACTTAGTTTAGTACATTTAATTTAGGGGTGATTTTAACTTATCATCGTGTGATTTTTACTTTCATGTATCCTTGTCTTTTAACTCCCTCAATTCATCTTTATCTTCATCAAAAGCTTGCAACTCATTCACTTCAAACCCAAAATCAAATGCAAAGTCAAAAACCCTATACAAATTCAAAATCAAAACCCCTAACCATATTAAAATCCATATGTAGCCCTTACTAAGCAACAAGTTTATTGATCAATAAATATATTAACAAAATTAAAAACCATAAAATAAATATCTTATTAATCAATAAATTTATTAAACACTAAATGTGCTCGTTTTAGTCAACTCTAATAACCAGAAAATGTATACTAAATTTGTTCATCAATATATATTGAAATACGAGTATCAACCGTCGTATGTGAGAAATAAATACATGCAATTCGTCATACGAGTTTACCACCGGTACCAACACATACGATTCGGCACCATAGTTCATAAAATTGTTAAGGGATAGATGTAGCAAGTATCCGAGTTGAGAACTTGAATCAGCCCTAACATATTTAAAAACTAGACCAAGGCTTTAGAGATTTAGTTATTGTTTGATTTTTACTACGCAGATGTTATTAAGTGTTTTGTCTCTGTGCCTGTAGATCTTTCTACAGCTGACTATTTGAAACTAAATTTCTTTATACACAAAGAAAAAATGAAATTCAGTTTATTAAAAAATTGTAAAAATTATCTTTTTTTTTTTTGTGTGTGTGGCAATTTTGCCCTATTTTATATTTTTTATGTTTTCAAAATGGAAAGAGTGGTTTTAATAAAAGACAATTATGTAATTGTATAAGTGATGAAGTTAAAATGTTGAGTTAAAGATGGGTGATAATGCAATGTACTAAAATATCCTCATGTGATTGATACATGAGTTGAGTTAATGGTAAATCACTAATGGACATTACTTGGAGACCAACCGTATAATCTGTGCAAACTGCACGATGACCAATTAAGTTTAATTAATAAAAAATTAAAGGTAAATGGTAACTTATGTTATCCAATTTGACAATCAAGGTAACCCCCAATTTACTTAAGTCCAAAAAGGATTCCGATTTTTAATTTATCGAAGAAAAAGATTACGATTTTTTTAAAAATGATGTAATCATCGTCAAATTCATTAACGATCGTTAGTCAAAATACATACATGGTCCCCTAAGTTTCTTAAAAATTGTACCCCTAATCATCTATACCATCTTCATGCATTATCGCCACCATCTGCATCATCATCGCCACCATTTGCATCATCATCGCCACCATCTTCCATCATCCTCGTCATCATCTCATCGCCACCACCGTTGATATGACTAAAACGGACGGTTTTATTTATGCGGTGTCGTTAGGTCGCAAGACGTCGGAATCAGCTATCAGGAGAGGACGCAATAGTTTAAAATCTATATTTAGCGGGGCCTAAATCGTACTACTCCTTATTATGGTGAGTATGAGAAGTATGACCTAGGGTCGAATTTTTAAGAGATCAGTATAATCGAACTTTTATTTATAACTTAAGATAATCCTAAAGTGAAGAAGTAGTTGTAAATTACCTAATTTTGGGTTTATAGTTTATAAGATAAGATAAAGTAAATACGATAAAATTTGTAATTCAGATAAAGCTAAAACAAGTGCATACTATGATTTCGTTAGTTACTTTGCCGAGATTATAGAATGCTGGCTCATGAATATGTAGTGACCTTGTATTCATTACACTGGTCCTACCGCCCCTGTCGTAAGACATGTCACTGGGTAATGCGTCAGGCTTGAAGATTCTGAATAGACAGCAACGTCTCATACCCCCGGCGCCAGTTTAGCTTGTCTACAGGCATACACGTTCAAACGGCTCATCCAATTGAGCGACTCGATTAGGTGACGTATTAAAGTTCCAAAAGGCCTAAACTTTCTTAAGCACAATGAAATACAAGGTGTGCCATATCCGAGAGACGTGATATGTTTCGATGCTTTCATGAACACGTTCGGCTATCCTAACAGTCCAACCCTTTATGAGTTTAAACAAACAGTTCCTTAATTAACTAAGAATTCCTCAAGCGGGGTGCACTGCTTGAGGCAGCATTATAGTGAAGTGTACTAATCAGCACTGATCGGGTTCCATGGCCTTACTTAGAAGAGGTACAGCTTACAACAACCGTTGTGCTTCAGCGTGCACATACGAAGTTTATATGCTTGGTGACTACACTGGCATGGTCTAAGACTGACAATGTACTATGGGCCTAGTTAGATGTTTCAGTACGAAAGAGTCCTCAGTCGGAATCCAAGGCACGGTGGACTTACTACAACCGGTGTGCCTCAATCAAACTTGCATTGTATCCGATAGACTTCTCTTACCAAGGGGTGACATAGATAGTGTACTCTGAATTGGGGTTCGCGACTTCCCAATAACAGAGCTGATAACTACGTTCTATTAGTTGGAAAAGCGATCGAGTTTAAAGCATTAATCGGAAAGCATCTCAACAACATACACAAACCATAACATTATTTCGGCATTATAACTAACTACATCATAATATACACTAAAGATAACTAATCGCTAATCATGGTAACAATATCATAAATCATAATAATGGAAGACAATATATAAAGACAAATGATAGAAGTACCAGTAGATTAAACGAGTTCGAAAATACAAAAGTGACAACTTCAAACTCCAGACCGCTCCTAATACAAACTTCGGCGTTCTTCTCCGGGTACTAATTTTCCCGCATGGAGTCGAAGACCTTGAAAGTATGACTAATTATTGTAGAAAGAGAGAGAAGGAAGTGAATTGAAATGTGTGGAAAATGGATGACAAATGGCCCTTTAATAGTTGAATTTTGGTTGAGGCCGGCTGGCAGGCCGGCCGGCGTCAAGGGCCGATGCCTGGGCAGCCCGTTTCTTGTGGACGTTTCTTGTAGCCGGTGGTCAAGCCATTAGGCAAGTCGGGGCCATATGGCAGGCCGGTGGGCATGCCGGCGTGGCAAGCCGGTTCTAGCCCCTGGTCTTGCTGTTTTCTTGGATCGTTTTACTCGTTCACGGGATCGTAACTTGGTTTCCGGGGTCGTAACTTATCTTTCACCGTTTTCGCTCTAGAATCTTCGTTTTAGCTCTGATTCTCTTGATTCTTTTTGCACCGTCTTTGTAATTACTTGATCTTCAATTTTAATCTAAAAAGCGAGTATTTTAGCGATAAAGCTTGGAACTTTATTGTTTTTGGGCCTCAATACCTGGGTGAAAATGTGACTTTTTGGCCGATATCAACCGTCAATCTTCATCTTCTTCTTGCTAATCGGTGATGAAATTCTCGAAACCAAGTATGAAAGATTGCAGGTGTGTGGCGAATTATAGGTGGAATGGCGTCGTGAAAGATTGTGGTGTTTGGCAAACCAAGTATGCCGGTGAAGAGCAGGTAGCGGCGGCTCACGGTGGCAGGTGGCAGCGATGTGCAAAAGGTGCTCAAAACACAAAATTAAGACATGAATGTTTGCATAAAAGCATTGTTGGAACTATTCAAACAAGCCTCCAATATTAATTTTTCCAGAATCACACCAAAAATCTCTGGAACACTCAATTTCAGAATCAAACCTTTCGAACAAGAAAATGAGCTTGTTCGTGTATCAAAGGACGAATTAGACTCTAACATTTTGAGGAAATGATCACGAGATGATGATGAACGTTTCTACATTTTCATATTTGATTAAAACACTTCGGAGTCAAAACCCACTAATTTTGCTCATGAAAAGAATGATGATGATGAAAAGGACTAGTGGTGCAATCTTTTAAGAAACTGCAGGGACTAACCGTGTATTTTTTTACCAACAATCGTTAATGAATTTGACAATGTTACTTTTTTCTTTGATAAATTAAAAATCGTAATCCTTTTCGGGCCTAAGCAAATTGGGGGTTACCTTGATTGTCAAATTGGGTAACTTAGGTTACCTTTAGGACCATTTGCCCAAAAATTAATAGTATTTACACAATATGGTACAAATTATAGGGACTGGTAGCGTAATTAACTACCAACACACATACGATATATTTAATATTATCTCAATTAATAGTCCACAGATGAAAAACATACAACTTTTTTAAATGCAAGTATTTTTTTTTGAAGAAAAACGAATGAGATGCTAAATAATACATGAACATAACTCAAGAAAAGTTACCTAACAAAAATACACAACAACCTACATGAAATGAATCAAACACCAAAAAACACACACGACAAAATAACGGACTAGATGATAACACAGCAACAAAACAACATTACATTATAAGTTGACTCTAATTTTTGTTAGTTTTACAGTTTTAATTTTTACTTTTACCTATATTTTTGTTTTACATGTATAAGTAAATATAAAAGAATTTTACGTCAATATATTTATTCTATTTATGAAAATTGATTATTAATTTGAAAAATCACAAAAATAAAAAGTAGACTTACAATGGAATCAAAGAAGTATTTAATTTAAATTTAAATAAATTAAAAAAAATAGTTGTGAGAAATAAGAGAGTAAATGCTAGGGTAAGCATATTTTTCCCACTTTAAGTAAAATAAAAAATGTAACAATAATGGAGGATGAACAACGAGTTTCAACTTTGTGCTTTTCGTCCATAGGGTGATCACCTTATTAGGCTTCTATCTCCACATTCCATAATTAATGTTTGTAGACCGATCATCAGTTTCATGAGGCGATTTGTTTATTTATACATCGTTTCTTTTTCGTCAAAAAAAAAAAATGCACTACTGAGTAGGAGTGTTCATCGGTTTGGTTAAAATCGTTTAAACTGAAAACCAAATAGAAACCACGCCGAAAAAATCCAAACCGAATTTGTAAAAAGAATTTCGGATCGAGCGAAACCGAAAACCGGATTAAAATTCGATTTTCGGTTCAGTTTTTGATTTTGCAATTTCTAAATTTGGTTAACCGAAAACCGAATATAAAACCAAATTCAATTTAGACATTAGTAAATATATATATTAAGTTATTAATATTAATGTATACATATGTTAACCATTCAGGTTTGCCTGAGTGGCCGCCGAGTTGCCCAATGAAGCACACCACCCGAGTTCAATTCTTGGCTATGCCAAATTGTTCAAAAAGGGAGTGTGACTAGAGGGTGCGCATAATGCGCAATTCACCCGGTACCAGGTCTCGCGCTCGGGGGGGCTTGATTACACGAGGTTTTACCTTCTATGAGGGAGCCAATGTGCTCGTTCATAGAAGGGTTTCCTAGCTTATGAAAAAAAATGTTAGATATATAATTTGAGTAGGTAATTTACCTTTTCAAGTCGAAGGATATTTACTCGAATTTGAAGTTCTATTTAAATTTTTAATTCATATTTTTCTAATTTATTTCTCTCCACATTCTTATACATGTAATCAATTCAAATCGACTTTCTCTTAGTTATTGATTTTGTTATTTTTTTTAAATATAATATGTATTGTATAATAATATTTTATAAGCTCATATAAGCTTATTGTATTTTATAGATTATATATATGCGTTCGATTATATATATTAGATTAGTATGATAAATACGATAATTTTTGTTCATCTCGTTGGAGAAAAGTAAAAAATTGATTTTTAAAGTTAAACTCGGTTTTAACCGAATTCAAATTTGGTTTATGATTGGGTTTCGGTTCTCATATTTAAATTCGTTTTCGGTTTTATTTTCGGTTTCGATTATAAAAGTTTCAAAACCGAAAAAACTGAACCGAATAATCCGAAAAATCGAAAATCGAACCGATGAACACCCCTAGTACCGAAAATGGTTTGTATGGTTTGCTAAATCCCCTCTCCATCGTACGTGACATGGCATTTGCCAAAGTCATGGTGTCATAGGAACCGTGAGGAAATATACAGATCAAGCACCACAATCAACCACAACTTCCAATAATAATCAGATCCACAATTACACAAACAAAATTGTTCACAATCGATGAACAATAAATCGAAAGAATAGATGAAATACAAGATCAACTAGATCAATTTGATATTGAATCTAGGAATACAAAAAAAAATTATGAGAGAAAACTTGAGAGAACTTCGAAATCAATCTTGATAGAATGTGTGTTATGATTCCAGAACCCTAAAATCAACCTTTTAACCTCCAGACCACATAAGTCGGCTACCAAATGTTTTGAGGGATATAATTTACATTTTAAACCCTCAACTTCTAAACTTGAACTCTTTAGCTAATCACTTTTAAAACAGCAACTGCAGTCCTTAACTTCAATAGATCTTTCAAAGCAAGTCCAAAAATAGACAGCAGCAATCTACTCAGCTAAACCTACACAAACCAGAATAAGTTAGATGATTGAAACAATCAAGATTCTATTTTACTTACCTGATTTAACATGCCCCCAGAATCTTGACTTGTGAAAGCATCCTTGAGTTGAAGATTTTCACAGAACTCTTTATGTTGACAAGATGTCAAACCCTTAGTAAACAAATCTGCAATGTTTAAAACTGAAGCAACTTTGACAATATTAAGAACACCACTGTTAGCTTTTTCCCTTACAATATGCCAATCAATATCAAAATGTTTTATTCTCTCATGATGAACAGGATTAGCAGAGATTTGAATAGCAGGATTATTATCACAATGCATTAAAACAGGTGTTCAGTCAAAAGATTAATAATCCAAATAATTTCACAGGTGCAGGCAGCCATGGCTTTATACTCTGCTTCTGCAGAGGATTTAGAAACAGTTGGTTGTTTTTTATTTTTCCAGGAAATTAAACAATTTCCTAAAAATATACAAAAACCAGTAATAGACCTATTGATTAAGTTTTTACCCCAACCAGAATCAACATAAGCACTCAAAGTTAAAGAATTACTTTTACTGAAAGACAGACCTTTTCCAGGACAACCTTTTAAATACCTCAGAACCCTAAATGCCAAATTTAAGTGTGAAGGTTTAGGAGCATGCATAAATTGACTGAGAATATGCACAGCATAACTAATATCAGGTCTGGTAATAGTAATATAAATGAGTTTTCCAATAAGCTTTTGATAAACAGTGATATTACTTATAACTTTCTCATTATCTTTTCCTTTATATGAAGAAACATTTAATTCAATAGGAGTAGATAAAGGTTTAGAAGCTAAAAGACCAAACTCATTTATTAATTCCATGCAGTATTTTCTCTGAGAAAGATAGATAGCATCATTGGTTTGAACAACTTCAATTCCAAGAAAATATTTCAATAAACCAAGATCTTTGATTAAAAACTTTGACTTAAGAAAATGTTTAACAGAATCAATTTCAGCCTTATTATTACCTGTTATTACTATGTCATCAACATAGACAAGTAAAACAACAAAGATATCATGTTTATCCTTTATAAATATTGAATAGTCACATTTACTTTGAACAAATCCATTTTCAAATAAACTATTAAATAATTTTTTATTCCACTTTCTAGGAGCCTGCTTTAACCCATATAAAGATTTATTTAATTTGCACACTTTTGTTTCACCTTTATTAAAGTAACCCTGGGGTAAAGATATGTAAACTTCTTCATCAAGTTCACCATAGAGAAAGGCATTGTTAATATCAAGTTGAGATAATTTCCAACCTTTATTAATAGCAAGGGTGATGACACTTCTAATTGTAACCATTTTGACAACAGGAGAAAAAGTCTCATAGTAGTCAACACCTTCAGTTTGACTATAACCCTTAGCAACAAGTCTTGCTTTAAACCTTTCAATCTCACCAGTAGATTTATACTTTATTTTATAAATCCACTTACTACCAATAGGTTTTCTGTTAGGAGGGAGATCAGTTAAAACCCATGTATTGTTTCTATATAAAGCCTCCATTTCAGTGTTCATAGCTTCAACCCAATTGGGATCTTTAGATGCCTCAAAATAATTTGTTGGTTCAACTTGTTTATATAAAGATGATGTGAATAAAAAATTTCTTTTGTCAAGTTTAGCACAATTAGCAAACCATACTTAGCCTTACTAGACATAACATAATCATTAAATTTTCTGGGTAAAACAGACTCTCTAGTGGATCTTCTCAAGTTATCAACAGGTGGTTCATGAACCACATTTCCCTCAGAATTAGAATCATCCTCTTGAAAAGAAGGAATGATATAATCATCATCAGATGATGTTGCAGATGTATCAACTACTCTGGTAGATTTAGGAGTACTACTAGGACCATGTCCATCACTAGAATAATCATTTTGAATATGATCATTTGGTCTAGTTCTACTAGTAGTTGGCTCACTAATACTGCCAGAAGTAGAGTCCAATCTACCTTCATTATTTAGACTTTGATTTTTAAAATTAGAATCATCATTGGGATCTTTAGAAGATTGCCCAGCTTGAGAATTATCTAAATCAAAGAAAGAAAGAAGATCAGTATCATTATTATTAAAACCTTGATCTTTAGACTTCATCTTAAAAGGAAATATATTTTCATAAAATTTTACATCCCTTGAGAAAATAAAGGTTTTTGACTCCAAAT
Organism: Rutidosis leptorrhynchoides; assembly: GCF_046630445.1. Lineage (NCBI taxonomy): Eukaryota > Viridiplantae > Streptophyta > Magnoliopsida > Asterales > Asteraceae > Rutidosis > Rutidosis leptorrhynchoides. Next base: position 90,946,973 of record NC_092334.1, on the reverse strand, counting down.
TATACAATTTATAACCTTTTTGAGAATTGGAATAGCCAACAAAAACACATGTGTTGGCTCTTGAAGAAAATTTATCATGTTCATTTAGAATTTTTAAAAAACAGAGACAACCAAAAACCCTTAAATGACTAAGAGAAGGAGAATTTCCATATATAACTTCATATGGAGATTTTCCTTTTAGAACAGAAGAAGGAGTTCTATTGATAAGATATGTAGCAGTGAGAACACATTCACTCCACATGTTGAGTGGTACACCCCCTTGAAACAAAAGTGATCTAGAAATATTTAACAAATGTCTGTGTTTTCTTTCCACCACACCATTCTGTTGTGGTGTATAAGTACAAGAAGTCTGATGTAAAATTCCAGTTTTTAAATAAAAGTTGGTTAAGTTATTATTAACAAACTCTGTTCCATTATCACTTCTTAAAACCTTAATCTGTTTTCCAAATTGAGTTTTAAACATGTGCACAAAGCTAATTATATTCTCAGTAGCTTCACTTTTGTGATAAAGAAGATAAACCCAAACAGCCCTACTAAAGTCATCCACAATGGTAAGAAAATATCTATAACCATCTATACTGGTAACTTTATAAGGACCCCAGATGTCAAGATGAATAAGATGACCAATGTCATGAGAAACATGATCACTTAGAGGAAAAGGTTCTCTAGACTGTTTAGCCTTATGGCATATGTCACATGGAAAAATACTGCCATCACCAAAACCTAAAGAACCTTTAAGAATTTGCAACACAGGATCAACTGGGTGACCAAGTCTGCTATGCCAAATAAATTTAGACACATAGCATATACTGGTACTAGAACAACTAGTATTATTACCCAGATTTGAAGAATCATTCAGAATATACAGACCACCTTGCATACTACCAGTCTCTAAGATCCTTCCCATCATGCCTTTTTGGGGCAAGTCCTGAATGTAACACATATTTTCATCAAAGCTAACAAACTTTTTACTGTCTCTAACAAACTTATAAATAGACATGAGATTAACAAAGTATTCTGGAACAACCAGAACATCAAACAAAGTGACATTGGGTGTCACTTGGCAGTCACCAACCTTAAGAATCTTTGCCATTGAACCATTTAGATGTTCAGCAACAAGATTAAGATCAGAAATATCTACAATATTTGTCAGATATTTAGCATTGGTGATGTAATGTTGATTGGCACCAGAATCAATAATCCAACTTGGATTATCTTTGAAGATATTAGAACAAGTCATGTTAGACTTAAAATAACCAGTACCTGCCATTTTTGATTTAGGTTCACTGGTATTTTGCTTTGGATTCAAGAGAGATAAGAGAACAGCCATTTGTTCTTCAGAGAAAGGTTGAGAACCTTGAGCAGAACAATCAGAAGAAGTAGAAGCAGAATTGTTAGTGTAACTTTTATTAGTACTAGTCCAGGAGGAAATAGTAGGATTATTATTAGACTTATTATTAGCCATTTTGCCTCTAAAACTAGGAGGATATCCAACAACCTCATAACACCTATCAATTGTGTGACCAATTTTATTACATTTTGTGCACTTAAGATTAGGATTAGGTCCTCTTGTGAACCTGGTGTTATTGAAAGGGTTATAAGTTTGGTTTGACAAAGTTTTAGTGACAAAGGCAGAAGCCTGATTCCTTTTAATAGTATTACTTGAAGCATTTTTATGAGACTCTTCTCTTGACAGAGTAGCATAAGTAGTTTTAATAGTAGGAAGAGGTTCAGTTGTTAATATTATGCTCCTTATTTGAGAATATGATTCATCCAGACCCATTAAAAATTGCATTAGCTTAATCATTTCTATATGTTCTTTAAACTCGGTAGTATTATCAGGTATGTGAACCATAGCATCAAATTGTTTCCATAAAGAATTAAGTGTGTGATAATATTCAGACAAAGATGAGCCATTTTGAGTTAATGAATTAATCTTTTTATGCAAATTGAACACAACAGAACCATCAACCTTATCATAAGTCTCTTTCAATTCAATCCAAACTTCAGAAGCAATAGTAGAATAAACTTGTCCAAGATATAATTCTTCTGAGATGGTACCCAGAATCCAAGAAAGAACCACTGAATTACATCTATTCCATTGATTCCCCAAAATAGCATTTGTTTTATCTTTTTTAACTTTTCCATTAACAAAACCCATTTTATTTTTAGTTTGCAAAGCTAGAGTCATGGCACAAGACCACACTCTGTAATTTTCAGTGCCAGTTAACTTCAAAGTAATAATAGGTGTGCTACTAATATCAGATGGATGTAAATACAGTGGATCTCCAAAATCAAGTTTACTAATCAAAACATCATCACTAACAGTTCCAGCCATGAATAAAGAATATATGCAACAAATACAGATTAACAATATAATAGATAGAGAAAGAAGAAACAAATATCACAATTAATATCAAATAGCAGATAACAGATACCACAAACAACTATCAAGAACAGATGCAAACAATAAGAACAGATAACATAAGAAATATCAAGAACAAATAATAAAGAACAATTAATAATGAAAAACATCAAAAAAAAAAAAATGAGACTCCCCTTTGAAGATGATAATAACAGATGATTGAGATGAAGATAAGCAGCGGATGATAGAATTATCACTTCTTCAAATGACGATTAGTTGATGAAACCCTAATTTGAGACGATGCCCAAATTTTTAGATCCAAGAACCTTAGCAAGATACAAACCCTAAATCACCAGAATCGAACGTGTTTGATGAAGAACACAATTGATTCAAGCATCAACCGCTCTGATACCATGTGAAAATATACAGATCAAGCACCACAATCAACCACAACTTCCAATAATAATCAGATCCACAATTACACAAACAAAATTGTTCACAATCGATGAACAATAAATCGAAAGAATAGATGAAATACAAGATCAACTAGATCAATTTGATATTGAATCTAGGAATACAAAAAAAAATTATGAGAGAAAACTTGAGAGAACTTCGAAATCAATCTTGATAGAATGTGTGTTATGATTCCAGAACTCTAAAATCAACCTTTTAACCTCCAGACCACATAAGTCGGCTACCAAATGTTTTGAGGGATATAATTTACATTTTAAACCCTCAACTTCTAAACATGAACTCTTTAGCTAATCACTTTTAAAACAGCAACTGCAGTCCTTAACTTCAATAGATCTTTCAAAGCAAGTCCAAAAATAGACAGCAGCAATCTACTCAGCTAAACCTACACAAACCAGAATAAGTTAGATGATTGAAACAATCAAGATTCTATTTTACTTACCTGATTTAACAAACCGACTAACCATGGCTTCATGTACACCTCACCATCAACTTGAAGAATGAATCTTGCAAAGTAGGGAACACAATTTGACCGTTTAGGAATAGTAATTTAATAAATAATAAATTTTACTAATATCTCTTTACGGGTTTTTTACACACCCAAACTACACATTTTACTCCAAGCTCAGCTGATAGTGGTCTGTTTCTCTTAGTGAAAGGTCAGGACCTCGACTTTGTTGAGCTGGAACATTGCACTCAATCAGGGCCGGTCTTATGCTTTTCAATGCCCTGTGCGAGTAGGAAAAAAGAGGCCCTCTCATAAACAAATACTCCGTAATGCATTATGTTTTAGGGTTTTAGAGTCGAGTCAAGCTGCACGACTCATTCTCACATTGATTTTTATCATTTTCAGTTACATTAGTTTCATTATATCATGTAGTTTCAATATTTAGTCAAAAAATTTTGTTGGTAACCATTGAATTATTATAATCTTCAAGATTTTATTTTATCTATTATCATTATTATTATTATTACAGTATTATTTTAGCTAACAATAAACTTATATAAATTCTTGTAGAGATTGGGAAATATATTCTTACCTTATCATGCACTGGAAAAAAAAAATCGATCTTTGTTGTGATAAAAAAAATGAACAAGGTCTATAATATAATATAATTAAAAAGTTATCTTTGTAGTATTGATCATTACGAGTGAATACTTGCTTGTACATATTTTGCAATGTCTTGTGAGTGAAACATAAATAATGCTGACAACATCCCAAGTGATCTTTTGAAATGGTAAAATATTCATCAAAACTTCGCCGCCACCATTATAAATTAACATACTTAGTTCGTAAATAAATATACTATAATGTAACTATCGCATATCAGAAGAAAGAAGGAAAGATACTATAAAAAGGGAAGAAGCACAAAGGAATAATTTATCCGCATGCAGTGGCGGATCTAGAAGTCGTAGCCACCGGCAGCACAATTTTTTTATAACAAAAATAACGAAAACATATATAAAGCGTTTTCGAATAGAAAACGTCTTCAGAAAAAGATACAACGTAGAAACAATCTTAACCAAGCTTCATCTTGACTATAACGACACAAAAATCGAGATAAGTTGTGACAAGAACCAGCCAGAAAAACCCAACACGCTCAACAAACTAACAATAGTGATAATATATATATATATATATATATATATATATATATATATATATATATATATATATATATATATATATATATATATATATATATATATATATAGGGGCAGGATCAATGGGGAAGTAACCAATCGGGAGGAAGCGGAGGGAAGCAATTTTTTTTTTTCGTTTTTTTTGAAATTTTTTTTTTTCGGCATCAAGATCACACGAAAATATGAACATTTAGAAGAGACACTTCGTGATGAATGTTATTATTTAGGCGGGAAAACGATCGACAAAAATAACATTCAAGATAATATTGTTCGTGAAGAATATGAAGGTTTTTTTTTTCATGTTTTGTGAAGTAAAATTTAGCCCGATTTAGAGTTTAGGGTTTAGGGTTTGGTGTTTTGGGTATATTCCATAAACCCAAAACACCAAACCCTAAACCCTAAACTCTAAACCGTTCGTGTTAAAAACTCAATCTAAATCCTAAATTTAAACCCTAAATCTAAACCCTAAATCCTAAATTTCTAAACCCTAATATCTAAACCCTATAAACCCTAATATCTAAACCCCAATAGCTAAAACCTCAAAATACGCTCGAAAAACACGATAATTGTTATATATTACTTCTTCGAGCGTTTTTCCGCCAAAATAAAAACATTTATCACAAAGTGTCTCTACTAAATGTTTATATTTTCATCTCATCTATAATGTTCGTGAACAAAGTTTTTTCAAAAAACGAAAAAAAAAATGTTTTTGCTTCCCCCCGCTTCCCCCCAAATGGTTACTTCCCTCTTGATCCTACCACTATATATATATATATATATATATATATATATATATATAATAATAATAATAATAATAATAATAATAATAATAATAATAACAACAACAACAACAACAACAACAACAACGCTTATATCGATCTATACAAAAATGTTTTCAAAAAGCTATTATATATTCTTATTATTATCAAGCAACGGGCAAACTTGTGATTAACATATAGTAAAAAATATCACAATATAAAACATTAAACACGTTAATCATAGCAAACGATGTATAACAATCACATAGGTAAAACATTCGCACTCTTGAATGGATTGCTAGATAAAATAAGTTTTAATAGAGTAATAAGCCTTGAAATTATTATTGGGGATAATATAGATTAAATTAAATAAAAGATGAGGGTTAAACTTTACATTTAAACAAAATATAAAGGTTTCGAATGAAAAGTAAAGAAAAAGAAATTCAGATGTAAAATAATACAGAATATAGGTGGGTGGGCCCAACTTCCTTGTACTCCACATATCTTCATCCCCTCCATCTCATTCCTCTGCATCTAAACTTCCATTCAAATTTAACATGTTTTCTTCCTTATTTTTCAAGTAAAAAAAACGCATAGAAAATATTATTAATGACTTTTAAGTCACCGGGCGTATGTGACCCCTCTTTCGCTGAAGTGGATCCGTCTGTGGTAGCACACAAAGAAAAATAACAAAATTCAATGGTGTCACTTAACTAAATACCTATTTATTTACACTATATGAACTTATTTCACTGGTAGCACGTGCTACCAGTCCCTTGATAGTAGATCCACCCCTGTCCGCATGTACATTTGGTTAGAATTTAAGCTATTGTGTTTCCATCCCACATCGGTATGTAAACAATGAAGGATACACTATAAATCTAAAAGCTTTTATTAATGAATAAAAGCTGGGTTTGTTTGCTTAGCCTTGTTATTTCGGGGTTTTTTTTACCGGCCATGCCATCTTTGAATTGGTTCGGGTTTCTTTCAGGGCAGTAGTTGGGGGCGGGTTATACAACTATAGAAGTGATCTCTGATGTCCAAAAAAAATGAACCTCACTTTTCTTAGGTTTACTAAAAAATTATATATACGTAAAATGAACCTCACTTTTCTTAGGTTTACTAAAAAATTATATATACGTATATTAATATGGATGGCGATACAGAGTACAACTTCGATATGAAAATAGTTACCAAGATTATAACGAGCAAATGATCATGTTGCACCTCTTTCGGGCGGGGTTGCAACATTTCGGGGGTTTTTTTACCGGCCATGCCACCTTTGAATTGGTTCGGGTTTCTTTCAGGGCAGTAGTTGGGGGCGGGTTATGCAACTATAGAAGTGATCTCTGATGTCCAAAAAAAATGAACCTCACTTTTCTTAGGTTTACTAAAAAATTATATATACGTATATTAATATGGATGGCGATACCGAGTACAACTTCGATATGAAAATAGTTACCAAGATTATAACGATAAAGCCATATGAATTACTTTTAAACCTTGTAAGTTTGGAAGATAGTGATGACAGAGAAGAACCCAGAGAGTTATAGGAAGCCAAAGATTTTACGAAGGCATTTCGGGGGTTTTTTTTACCGGTCATGCCACCTTTGAATTGATTCGGGTTTCTTTCAGAGCAGTAGTTGGGGGCGGGTTATGCAACTATAGAAGTGATCTCTGATGTCCAAAAAAAATGAACCTCACTTTTCTTAGGTTTACTAAAAAATTATATATACGTATATTAATATGGATGGCGATACCGAGTACAACTTCGATATGAAAATAGTTACCAAGATTATAACGATAAAGCCATATGAATTACTTTTAAACCTTGTAAGTTTGGAAGATAGTGATGCCGGAGAAGAACCCAGAGAGTTATAGGAAGCCAAAGATTTTACGAAGGCATTTAAACTGAGATCGTAAAGAAACAGTCCAGTGATTATGGAATGACTAATTTTCTCAGTCACCAGTTTTTCGGTGGATAACTTTAGAAGGTGATACCGAATGAGTCGGCTTTTATTTCTTTATACAAGTAATAGTATATTATCTTACTCTTAGGAATCACTTCCTAAGTATTTTTTTGTTCTTTTCATCAACAACATGATGCTACTGATAAAACTGGATTTGCTATTTATCAAAAATGCACATTTGTTATACGTCAGTTGGTGTATGGTTGTGCACCCGGCCTTTTTGAAGAATATTTACATATGGATCAACAAGCTTCTTATTATCGTTTGAATAATTTTCGCAAATGTATTTTTCATCAATTATCAACCGATTATGGCATAAAGGAGATACGAAGAATTATGTATACATGTGTTATATTACAAAATATGATCACGCGCAATATATGTGGTTTGGAAGAAGATTATCTCGGAAATTCTTGCAACCGACGACAACGTTCGTGGAAGAGAGAGGTTGAAACACGGGAACATATGGCTAAAGAGTTTAATGATTGGGTCGTTCATCATTCCCTACGAAACCAATCTCATTAAACACGTCCGGAGGCTCCCGAGTAATATACGTACTTGGAATGCATAATTTAGCAACTTTTGTTTTGTATTATTATTATAATATTTAATTTATTTCTAAAAGTATGTAACCGTATTTGTGTTATACTGTAATAAAACTTGTGTTAAAAGTATTATTATATGTATAATTTTTATTATTTTCTGTTACTTAAAATAAATGAAAACAAATTAATTGACAATGTGACATTTAAGTAAAATATGTTTTAGCGGTGATAAAGTGGATTTTGGCGCTGATGTACACTCACATAACAATTAAGAGGAGTAAAATGTTAGCAATGATATAAAGTGGTTTAAGACCACTGCCTATGGTTCACCATGGAACCTCGTCTGGGCTCACCATAGCTCACTATAGCTATGGTGCCATAGGCACCAGCTCACCATGGAGCTCACCATGGAGTTCACCATAAGGATATTCGCTATGGATTTGGCGAATGCTTCTTAGAAAAAAGGGCCCCAAATACTTTATATTATTTAGACTTTATGTTATCGTACTTGTAAATTATACTATTATTTTAGCGCTCCTAGAGAGTATTTAGTTATTTGTTAGTTATAAGATTATAATTTTGACGTGACACTAATGTGATAGTTAAAGAAGAGTATTTTGTTAGCCATATGATACGAGTGGTCAAATCTAAGATTATTATTACTCCTTTCATGATTCTTAATTTCTCAGTAAACTAAACATAATGAATGGTCCACAAACTACACACACACACACACACACACACACACACATATATATATATATATATATATATATATATATATATATATATATATATATATATATAGTGGTAGGATCAAGAGGGAAGTAACCATTCGGGGGAGCAGGGAGAAGCAAAATTTTTTTTTTTTTTTCGGTTTTTGAAAAAACTTTGTTCACGAACATTATAGATGAGATGAAAATATGAACATTTAGTAGAGACACTTTGTGATAAATGTTTTTATTTTGGCGGGAAAACGCTCGAAGAAGTAATATATAACAATTATCGTGTTTTTCGAGCGTATTTTGAGGTTTTAGCTATTGGGGTTTAGATATTAGGGTTTAGATATTAGGATTTATAGGGTTTAGATATTGGGGTTTAGAAATTTAGGGTTTAGGGTTTAGATTTAGGGTTTAGATTTAGGATTTAGATTGAGTTTTTAACACGAACGGTTTAGAGTTTAGGGTTTAGGGTTTAGGATTTAGGGTTTACCATAAACCCAAAACACCAAACCCTAAACCCTAAACTCTAAATCGGGCTAAATTTTACTTCACAAAACATGAAAAAAAAACGTTCATATTCTTCACGAACAATATTATCTTGAATGTTATTTTTATCGATCGTTTTCCCGCCTAAATAATAACATTTATCACAAAGTGTCTCTTCTAAATGTTCATATTTTCGTGTGATCTTGATGCCGGAAAAAAAAAATTCAAAAAAAAAACGAAAAATTTTTTTTTTTGCTTCCCCCCGCTTCCCCCCGATTGGTTACTTCCCCATTGATCCTGCCCCTATATATATATATATATATATATATATATATATATATATATATATATATATATATATATATATATATATATATATATATATATATATATATAGTGTAGAGAGATCAAATGAGAACTTTTTTTTGTGAGAACCGTAAGAACTCAAAAATACCACAAAATACACAGAAATTCGAGCAAAAAAAAGGGAATTATATTCGAACAGTTCCTAAAGTTCTCACACTAAAAAAGTTCTCACTGGATCCTCTCCCTATATATAGTCACCGAATCGATTTGTGTGTTTGGACATATATTTAATTCATGAAAGTTATTTGTAGTTTGTACACCATGAAAAGGTAACACGTAATTTTTTCTTTTCATTTTTTTAGACAGTTGGTAAAGATTAAAAGCTTAAGTTGTAAAGAGTTACAGTAAAAACTTATGGAGTAACATAAGTCAAATCTTGCTTATATTTACCGGAAGAATTCTCTTTATCTAAAAAAAGTCAAATCTTGCATGAAAGATCCTAACGACTAGATACATGCTAACATGCATATAGGGACGTATCTTAATTACTAGGGACTTCCTATCATGCATCCTTTAGAATTTGATAGTATAGTGAAATTTATTTATAGCTCTTTGAGTAACATATGTTTTGATTCAACTAAATGGAGTCTATGAGAAACATATGATCAAAATGGTGATGACTTGAATTTGTCATTATCAACAATTTACTTTGTAAGAGTTCTCAATTTCAGTGTAAATTTCATCTTCAAAAATTTCATTCAAATTCCGCCGTTGTATGCATTAAAAACGAAACATTTGATGTATAGTGACGGAGCACGGCGGATATGATTTATTTTGGACAAACTATATCCTAGATTGCTTTCATGATGAAATAGGTAGATGCTTTATGACCTAAATCTTCTAGATTTTTGACATATTGATAATTGCATCAATCAGGTAGTTAGGGGCTATAGTAATGTATTTGAGTTGCCTTTTAAACAATACTTAGCTTAGAAGCATGACATGATAGAACACATATAGGTAAGGATGGCAATAGCAACTTTTTTTTTTTTTTTTAGAACGGAGAGAGTCAATAGCAACTTAATTAAGTGAATATCCATTCGATCCACTCACTTCGTAATAGATATGAAAGGATTTAAATTGATATGAAATACAGATATGAATGAACCTAAATGAATTTGGATATAGACATGGATGACAAGTTTCATCCTTGAATATATATCTATTAGCACCTAATAGATATACAAATACATAAATATAGATATATGCTTACATATTTACTTTTACGAATGTGTTTACCGTTAGATTTACATTTTGTTTTCAACCTTATAATGAAATAACTATGATATATTACAATAAAATATGTATATTTAACAAAATAAACATACAAATTACATATTTAATTTTTTTATAATTTACTAGCAAATTCAACAAATTGTGTTATATCTTCGACAAATATTACACATTTTTGTGGATAGATTTTAATTATGTCAAGTTATATTTTCTTTTGCTATATAATGCTTTTGTTTTTATCGCATATTAGAAAATATTATAACATTTTTTAATATCTAATGGATATTCATTAACCCGCTTAATTCAGTGGATATGGACATGGATGGATGAATGAAATTAAATGGATATGAATGATCAAACACCAAAATGAATATGATTATTGTAACATCCGGATGACGGGCCTAGGTGAAATTTACATTTTTGTCCTTTAAGAGTTTTAAAGTGTATTTAAATAAAATATATATTTATTAATTGTTTACAATTAATTGTTAGTCTAGTGGGTGCGTTTGTTACAAGGGTCGCATAAATAATTTATTTATTAAATTCAGACTTTGTTTGGGCTACCGAACGAGGTGCGTAGCGTTTCAGTAAATAGGTAAATACCCGTGTTTTAACAGGAAACAGATTTAAATACCCATTTAAGACTAGGACCGCCCCTAGTATTCGTTTATTTCCAGTACTTGGTTTTATGCTCTTCTCTTTCTTGCTCCCATCGTTCCCAAACCAACCATAAACCCTAGCTTTTATTTTAAATGAAGATGATGATTATTTACAAGCCTAAATTCGCGATTCTTGCATCTTCAACATCTAGCAACAAGGTTTGTCCTTAATTTTGTGTTAAATCCTTGTTATTTAAGGTTTATGCTAGTTTTATAAAAAGTTGCAATTTTTCTTGAATCATTGACTTTTTGGTGATGAAATTGCTTGATAAATGCAAGATTTATGTTAGATAAATATTAGTGATTGTTTGTAGACTTGAATTGGATCTAATTTTGCTAGAAACAACTCGAAATATAAAAACTGAGTAAACCCAAATTGTGGTGGTTGATGTTGCTGCTGCTTTCCTGTTCTATTTCTGCAGATGCAACCGCACCTGCTGTCGCTGCTATTTCTGTTTGTTTCCGGCAGCTGCTGCTGCCGGTGTGCGGCTGCCGGTCAGTGGCGGTTGCCGCCGGTTGGCGGTGGTTGCCGGTTAGAGATTCGTGTATCGGTTTGCTCGTTTAGACCCCGACCCGTTTGTGTAAAGCTTGTGTTGAATTGTTAGCCCATTTGACCATTGACCCGTTTGTTATATATATGTTTGTGCATCATTGTTAACCTTTAATTTGGTAAAAAAAAACAGCCCAAACCTCGAAATTTGTGGGTAAAACAGAGGGACAGCAGCTACGCTGCCGCTACTGTTTTTGTGCTGCGCGGGGGCTGTTTCTACAGCATTTTTGCAGCTGGAGCTACTGTTAGCTACTATTTGCAGCCTTTATGCTGCTTCTCTGCTGCGGTTCACCCACCGTAGCGCGCAACGGCTTGGCGTGGTCGTACCCCGATGACCCGTACACTTGTTCTATGGTTCATGTGTTGATTTATTCGTCCGTTTGACCCCCTTTGACCCTCTTAGACTATATTGTGTCAAAATGGGTATTTGTTGGTTTTGATACGTCCACGATGTCGTTTCAAGTGTATATGCATGTTTCGATATTTTAAAATCGGTTTTGAGCTTATTTGGGTTAAAGTGGGACAAATGGGTCATTAGTGTCCAGTTGACCCATTTGTGTGACGTGGCATTGTGTATTTATATATTATATGGATGTATACATGTGCAAATATATTTATATGCGCGATCACCCGTTTTGACCATTATCCCGTTCGTTATAATATTTCGTGCATCGTTATAACGACTTGGATATATATATATATATATATATATATATATATATATATATATATATATATATATATATATATATATATATTATGTTTTAGTATGCGATTTATTATGTACATTATATATATCTATGTATAAGTGCATGATGTGTTGTGATATATATATATATATATATATATACATACACACACACATATATTGTTAAGATGTGACGTGATTTGTATATACATGTTTATATATAGAGAGGATATATATATATGTGTATATACATAGTGTAATATTGTTAGTAAATGTCATGTGATTTACTAACTTGTTCAGTATTTGTCCTCGGGTGATACAGACGAGGAGAAGACTCGGTGACATTAGACTACCGAGTTTAGCTGACGATCGGTGAGTGAGTATATCTCCGGATAGAGTTTGAGTAGCAAGACGTGCTACTGTTGTTTACTCTATTTATTATATTAGTGTTATATCCGATTGCCATGTTTAGATAATGGTTAACATGTTAGTGAATTATTACATGTTAGATGATATTGTGTGATATTATGTGCACTGTGTTTGATGCCAGCCGGGCCTGGGGAGGCTGGGGAATCATAACCGAGCCTGGGGAGGTTAGAGTCCGTATGAGGTCAACCGAGCCTGGGGAGGTTGGGTCCAAAGGCTACTGATTATGGAGTATAGTTTGAATGACGCATCCCCTGCGTCAGAATGACTATACTGTGAATCGAGTAGCGAGGACTATCGGTAGACTCTAGCCGGATCAGCTAGGAGTCATGTACTCGTACAAGCCGTCGATCCTCATATTGTCATTGTCTTTGTTTGTATGCTGTTAGGATGTTAGCATACTTTTATGTTGTTGCTGGATTGATGCTTAAACTTGATCCGTTAGATAGATTCCATTCACTTAACAGTTGTGCTAATCCCTCACATTTTCACCCTTTGCAGGTTAAGTTCTATTGTATGTTAGATATCAGGGTGAAGATGAGATGCTGGAAGATATGTTTGACAAGTCGAAACTCTGATGTCGCGTCTTTTGTTACTAGTGTCGTTGTTTTAACGTAACACCCAGTTTTTAATATATGTAATGGACTTTAAATATATAACATGATGTAAATAAAATATAGTACAAGTGTCTTTTATATTTATATATCAGATTTTACAAATACGTCTTCCGCTGTGACTAAAAAAAAAAAAATCTGGGGTGTTAAAAGTTGGTATCAGAGCATGGATTTGGCAGCGTGTTCACAGAAGTGACATGTTCCCAAATCGTGTCTCGAGTCAAACATATCTTAAGGGATGGGTTAAGTGAATGAGATAGGTATAACGACATTAGTTGTTAGTTGCTAACAAGTGTTATACTAAGCTTTAGTGTGAGATGTTGTGCAGTACAGTCATGGCTGATAGTGATGGTGACGCTGTGACCCCCAACGCCCCTGGAACAGTCAGAGCTTCAGAGTACAGATGTGTATCAGGTACAGAATCTCGGAAAATGATGTCAGGGTTGTAAGGACAGTTACCGAAGGTTCATGACAGGTAATATGAGTTAAAGCAGTAAGTGTAGGTGGACTTAGATATTGTGCCTTCAGATCGGACGGTCTAGTCAATGTCAGGTGGGTATTTAGTTTCTGTATAGATGAAACCGTGGTGGGTAATATTTCTCGATCACTGATGATGCAACCTCAGTAATAGCTCGACAATAGTACCATTATCCGATACAGAAGCATTCATCAACAGTAAAAAAAAATATATAATAATAATAATATTAATAATAAAGCAAATGATTCCGCTAGACATAATTTGAGTAATTGACCTCTTGGGTATTCCAGGTTAAAACTCAGTCAGTAATTTAGGAAGTTTAGTGAACTTAACCAAGTAGAAGAATCAAGACGGATCGGTACGGGTTCTTTGTAAAAGGTAGGGTAGGTACATCTCGCCCTAACTTGGGATATGATTTATTCTATCGATGATATCTATGAGATGTGATATGACAGATCAAGAAACCAAGTTGGGTTCTTGTAGAGGTAGTATATATATTGGATTTGTCAGTGTATGAGATACGGAGTGTTTAGGTGTTTGACAGATCGGAGAGTGAGTTCCGGGGCGAGGTCCGGGGCACAGACTTTTTTAGCCGGGCGATCTTCTGTTCTGGTGGTCGGACAGGAGAGAAGGATCCCCACAGTGGATAAAGTTGGAGCATACAGATGTTGGCAGAGGCTGGTGATACATATGACTCGACTAACGGTACGTGTTTATTACATTTATGTGATTTTATTATTACATTTGATAGTTAGTAGTTGCGTATAGTAAGTCGTTAATGTGGAAATGTGTGCTAGACATGTGTTGTTTTGATATAGTGGAAACTGTTTAGATGGTCTTAGACTAGTTTCCTGCTTATTGGTGTATAGTGGCTTAATTATTGTAACAGGTTGTTATGCTAGTTGAGACATGGTACTTGTAATGCGTGCAATTTGTTGGCATGTTAGTCCAGACTTAGTTTATGCTGCTATGCCAGAGTTGTTGGTGGGAATTAAGGCTTGTAGGAAGTCTTTTCCTTACCGTTGACTGTTGACCGACGGGACACACGTAGTGCCCCGTAGGGACTGTTTTAGGGTTGTAAGTCCCTTTATGTCTTGACCAGAGACTTGAGCCTTAGTTAGTAGCCTTTTTAGTGGCCTTTTGAGACATAGTGTGTATGCTTAATAGACAGTGACAGAAACAGTAGATGTGACTGGACCAGTAAAATCCTTGTATGACTGGACTTGTCGTGTAGGACCCGTAGGGTTGTCCCAAGGAACTGTCTTCCTTCCTTGGCCTGACGTGACCTTGTGTGTAGTCCTTAGAGTGTGAATGTAAGTGGTTCTCTTGTATTGGTCTCTTGAGTAGATAGAGACGGACTTTGACCAGACCGATGAGTGAGTTTTGGGTGTGAGTTGACCCTAAGACTAGGGTGAGTGTCCGACTGTGAGTGAAGTTGTGATTAGTATTACTTAACGACGAGTCGATGTAATTGATAATACCATGTTCAGGGGGTATTGGTATTGTGACTGTAGAGGACTTAGAGAGAGGTGTTGGAATTTACTAGTGTGTTGCGAAAGAAGGATTAGTTGGGTACATTTGAACAGTGAAAATGTGCCAAGATAGTTGTAATCAGATAACAAATTCAGAAACCCTGAGTTTAGAATATATTTGTTATTAGTGGATTATAACTGTCAGTGATCAGAGTAGATAGACTGCGATTGATTGACGGATTTGATTAGGATCTTGCTCCGAAATACCCGAAATGAAGATATGATTTGGGATGATGTATTACACCTGGCCAACGGAAATACATCATGGTAAATCATACAGTAGTTTCAGGAGTCGGAGGAGATGTAGTGATTGATAGTCTGTTTTGAATTTTAGAGGATTTTGACCGAAAGTTGACCTTGCTGACTTGGTACTGACAGAGGTAATGTACCTAGAATTTGTGTAAGTTATTGGTTATATAGGTTTGAATTGTGGATTCTGATGGAATCATAACCGAGTGGTAGTGACCTTTATGATGTAACTTTAGCGATGTCGGGTGCATGAATTAAGGTTACTTAAGGGAAATGACCAGTAGAAAACTACTTCCGGTATAGGATGACAGTTATTCTATACTCGGGATTCGTGATTTAGTGATTAGATTTGACTTGGAACTGTGTTGGGTAAGCGGTCTTGCGATGAATAAGTGGACCATGAATGCCATTTAGTCAATGAATTAGTGAGTGAACGTCGGCATGATTGAGTGAATTTCGACGAAATTCTTGAATATCAGGTTTGAAACAGGTATTAAATTACAGAATTTGGGTAACTTAGTGTAAACCTGGTTGACTTAGCGATATTGTTGTGATGAAATTAGCTAGTTTTGTGTGTTCTAAGGTAAATGATAGCCATTAATCAGTGTTTTAGACCAAGTGATTTGGGAAATTCGATGAATGTGACACGGGATAACCCCAAATGATGATTGATTAGATATAATGTAGTAGGTCATTAGTGGTGACTCGAGACGTTACTGTGTAGAACCTGGACTTGAGGTGGAATTTTGGTGGTAATTCGTAAGATTGATGACAGAACAAGATAATTGGCATAAGTTATTCTATGATCTTCGACAAATGGATTATGACTCACAATGATAGATGACTTGTTGACCTTTTCAGTTTGGGTTTTAGACGGAAGTTGACTTGATCAGTTTTTGGGATATCGACAAATTTTCAGAACAATGATCTAAACCAGAGTGTGGGGATTAATTTAGGGTATCGCGTAGTGTAAGTAACCTGGCAGATCAGTGTATAGCGGGTCTTGACCATTGGGTAGTAGTTTTATCGGCAAGTTGTGTTTGACTGTGGACCAATGAGTTTTCATCTTGACCGACGAAAAATGAACGGAACTTTGTAACACTGGTGACTGTAAGACATTAACTGACTTAGGTCTCGTTGTGACCCGTTATGGTGGTTTGTAGTATCCGTGACCCTTATTGACTTTGACTGACCAGATTTCGAGGACGGAATCTCTTTAAGGGGGGTAGATTTGTAACATCCGGATGACGGGCCTAAGTGAAATTTACATTTTTGTCCTTTAAGAGTTTTAAAGTGTATTTAAATAAAATATATATTTATTAATTGTTTACAATTAATTGTTAGTCCAGTGGGTGCGTTTGTTACAAGGGTCGCATAAATAATTTATTTATTAAATTCGGACTTTGTTTGGGCTACCGAACGAGGTGCGTAGCGTTTCAGTAAATAGGTAAATACCCGTGTTTTAACAGGATAGGGATTTAAATACCCATTTAAGACTAGGACCGCCCCTGATAATGCTAAAAACGAACATATATTTCATAGCATTATTCCTCAAGAAAGACAAGCTTTTAGTTGCAATTGTTCTATTTACAAGTGATATTCGTTTAAATAATAAAAGGTGAAGACAAAAGACAGATTCGACGATTTGAAGACGCAAACGACCAAAAAGCTCAAAAGAACAAAAGACAATCAAAAAGGTTCCAATTATTGATAAGAAACGTCTCAAAATCACAAGAGTACAAGATTCAAAACGCAAAGTACAAGATATTAAATTGTACGCGAGGACGTTCGAAAAACCGGAACCGGGACCAGAGTCAACTCTTAACGCTCGACGCAACGGACTAAAAATTACAAGTTAACTATATATATAAATATAATATAATATATAATTAATTATATTAATTATATATATATTATATATATATATTTAAAACCGTCGGCAGCAGGAAACTCCAAGGGTGTAAACTGTAAATACCTCTCCGCGACTCGCGGAGTTTGAAGGCCATTTTGCCGCGAGTCGCGGAGCCCCAAATTTCACTTCTGGCTATAAAGCCAACCGAATTCTGATCGAATTTATCATCCTTTTTCTCTTCCTCTTCAACGTAAATATATTTATATTTATAATTTATATTTTAATTTTAATTATAATTCTAATAATAAGGGTATGTTAGCGAATGTTGTAAAGGTGTAAGTCGAAATTCTGTCCGTGTAACGCTACGCTATTTTTAATCATTGTAAGTTATGTTCAACCTTTTTATATTAATGTCTCGTAGCTAAGTTATTATTATGCTTATTTAAAACGAAGTAATCATGATGTTGGGCTAATTACTAAAATTGGGTAATTGGGCTTTGTACCATAATTGGGGTTTGGACAAAAGAACGACACTTGTGGAAACTAGACTATGGGCTATTAATGGGCTTTATATTTGTTTAACTAAATGAAAGTTTGTTAATGTTAATATAAAAATTTACAATTGGGCGTCCCTATAAATTACCATATACACTCGATCGGACACGATGGGCGGGGTATTTATATGTACGAATAATCGTTCATTTAACCGGACACGGGAATGGATTAATAGCCACTAGAATAATTAAAACAGGGGTGAAATTACATTCAAGGGTAATTGGTGTAATTGTTAACAAAGTAGTAAAACCTTGGTTTACACGCAGTCGATAACCTGGTGTATTCATTAAACAAAGTATTAAAACCTTGTTACAATTCGAATCCCCAATTAGTTGGAATATTTATCTTCGGGTATAATAATAATTTGACAAGGACACTTGCAATTTATATTTATGACTGATGGACTGTTATGGACAAAAACCAGACGGACATATTGAATAATCCAGGACAAAGGACAATTAACCCAAGGGCATAAAACTAAAATCAACACGTCAAACATCATGATTACGGAAGTTTAAATAAGCATAATTCTTTTATTTCATATTTAATTTCCTTTATTTTATATTTAATTGCACTTCTAATTATCGCACTTTTATTTATTGTTATTTTATCGCACTTTTATTTATCGTACTTTTTAATTATCGCAATTTAATTTTATCGCACTTTTATTATTCGCAATTTCATTATCGTTATTTACTTTACGCTTTAATTTAAGTCTTGTATTTATTTTATATTTTACATTAGGTTTTAACTGCGACTAAAGTTTTAAAATCGACAAACCGGTCATTAAACGGTAAAAACCCCCCTTTATAATAATAATATTACCTATATATATATTTGTATTTTTATAAAAGTAAACTAATATAGCGTTGAGCTTTGTTTAAAGATTTCCCTGTGGAACGAACCGGACTTACTAAAAACTACACTACTGTACGATTAGGTACACTGCCTATAAGTGTTGTAGCAAGGTTTAAGTATATCCATTCTATAAATAAATAAATATCTTGTGTAAAATTGTATCGTATTTAATAGTATTTTCTGCTAAAATTTAATAGTATTTTATACCCCTTAGCTTTAACATCAAGTATTTTTGGCGCCGCTGCCGGGGAACTATCTTAAAAGCCGGAAGCGCAACGCTAAGAAAAAAAAAAAAAAATTTTATCTACTTTTATTAAAATTCACTTTTGTAAAAATACGTTTTAATTATTGAAAAATATAAAAAGAAAAACAAAAATATTAGTATTTTTAAGATTTTGTAAATATTTAAGTTTTATAAGTTTCTTTATTTCTATTTTAGTTTATAAAAATATAAGTTTTATTTTAAAATCGTTTATTTAAATTAAAAACAGAAAACAGAAAATAATAAAAAAAAAATAAAAAGAAAAAAACGCGTAAAAACAAAACCTGTCAACTAAATTCCTGAACCCCGCGACTCGCGGGGTTTTCCTCATTATTTGCCGCGACTCGCGGAGACCCTCTGACACACGGACAAAAACCCTAATCACGGGTTATTTTTAATTATTATTATTATTAAAACCTAATTATTATTATTATTATTATTAGTTTTAAGTTTTATTTTTATTTATGTATTTAGTTTAAATAAGTTTTTATTAAATTGTAAAATTAGTAGTTTTATTAAAATAATATAAAAATAATATTTTTATAAAAATTGTACTTTTTACAACTTTTTGTATATTTTTATAATTTGTACCTTTTTAATCGTTGTAGCGTAATATTTATATTTTTAGCTCATATTTAATTTTAAACTTAGTTTTTGCTATAGTTATTTTTACTCCTAGATTTTTAGGCTTTGCTGTAGAATTCCTTAAGTGCTTTTTCTTTAGACTAAGATTTAGGTGCTTTAGAATTTTGCGACGCCTTTTTAAGTTTTAATTTCTTTTTAAGTTATTTCCATTTGGGATTTAGTTTTTCCTGTAAGCTTTAATATTTTTTTAGACCTTTTACTATGTATCAATTATCATTTCAATTAGTAATTTCAATTTGCGATTATAATTTTAAGTTAGTTGTAGTAATAAGGTTAAATTAGTTAAGTTTTTTTAAGTTTTTATAAGTTTCTTTTATTTTTCCGTCACCTTTTATTTTTCAACCATTTTTTTCTTTTTCGACCTTTTGCGACGAAATCTTTTTCTTTCTTATTTCTCGCTATTCTAGTTTTAGGACATAGAATTTTTTTTTCTACTTCTTATCTAAATTTCTTAAAATTACGAAAATTTATTTTGAGTGGTTAAATTGATAGACATCAAAATTTTCTGGTTCGTAGTAATAGTTGGATTTGTACGTGGACCGGGTTATTGGAGCCAAACAGTCCTCAATTATATTGAGACCAAACGAATCCTGCCCCTCTGCTGCATCTTTTGGCTATTCGAAACGTGGGCAAAATCAGAAAAGTCTATTAATTGGATAACTTATTATAATTTTTCTTTCCTTTTTAAAAACTAATAGGATATTCAGTGAATGCACCGAGCAAGACGTTCATCACCTTTTGTACGTTCACCACCTGTAACTCGATCAAGACATCGTTTAACAAATATAACCGCCGTTGATTTTTCTTTAGAATCGTCATCCAGTCGACCAAGTACTTTAGTTCAAATTTCCGATAATCCAGTTTTTGAAACAAACCTCACAATTGAGAATCCAGAAAATATTCAGGAACGGTTCATAGATCCTGAACCATTAAACTTTCCTCCGGAACCACCAATCATTCAAACAGAGATTGTTGAGGAACGAACTATTAAATCAGAATCATCTAGTGATACCGATTCAACAAATTCAATTATGGAGAATCTGGAACCTTTAAGTATGGAAGACCGAATGAGAGCTAAACGCACTGGCCAAGGTCACGCAATTACTCATCCAGACATTAATGCGCCAGATTATGAAATCAAAGGACAAATTCTACACATGGTGACTAATCAATGCCAATTTAGTGGTGCGCCGAAGGAAGATCCAAATGAACATCTACGTACCTTTAATAGGATCTGCACACTATTTAAAATACGAGAAGTGGAGGATGAACAAATATATCTCATGTTATTTCCCTGGACTTTAAAGGGAGAAGCCAAAGATTGGTTGGAATCATTACCTGAAGGGGCGATTGATACATGGGACGTTTTAATTGACAAATTTCTTAAACAATTCTTTCCTGCATCTAAAGCCGTAAGACTTCAAGCAGAAATTGTTACGTTCACACAGAAGCCAAATGAAACTCTATATGAGGCGTGGACAAGATATGGAAAGTTGTTAAGAGGATGTCCGCAACATGGTTTAGACACTTGTCAAATAGTACAAATATTCTACCGAGGATGCGACATCACTACAAGAAAAGACATAGATATAGCAGCTGGTGGTTCGATTATGAAGAAAACCGAAACTGATGCTTACAAAATTATTGATAATACTGCTTCCCACTCACATGAGTGGCACCAAGAAAAAGATATCATTAGATCATCTAAAGCAGCTAGAGCCGATTCTAGCCATGACTTAGATTCCATTTCCGCAAAGATAGATGCTTTCGAGAGACGAATGGAAAAGATGACTAAGGATATTCATGCTATACGAATTAGTTGTGAGCAGTGTGGAGGACCACATTTGACAAAAGATTGTCTCAGTATTGAATTAACAATGGAACAAAGAGAGAATATTTCATACATAAACCAAAGGCCTGGAAATAATTATCAGAATAATTATCAACCGCCAAGACCGATTTACAATCAAAACCAGAATTATAACCGAAATATTCCATACAACAACCAACAAGGTCCTAGCAATCAACAAGTATCCAATAATACTTACAATCAGCAAAGACCGAATTTTCAAAACAAACCACCACAACAAACCGATGATAAAAAGCCGAATTTAGAAGATATGATGACGAAGCTAGTTGAAACTCAAACGCAGTTTTTCACATCTCAAAAACAAACCAATGAACAAAATGCTCAAGCATTTAGAAATCAACAAGCTTCTATTCAAAATCTGGAACAAGAAGTAAGTAACCTAGCAAGGTTAATAGGTGAAAGAAAACCGGGAAGTTTACCTAGTGATACGAATGCTAACCCCCGGAATGAAACAGCTAAAGCCATTACCACAAGAAGTGGTACAACACTTAAACCACCTGAAATACCTGTAACTTCTGATGAAACTATTCCTACTCCACAAGAACCAGAACCTGATCAAGATAAGGAAAAAGAACCGGTAGTTGAGAAGGTTAATGAAGATAACACAGTTAAGGATAAACCTTATGTTAAACCATACCAACCACCACTTCCTTATCCGAGTAAAATGAAGAAAGAAAAACTTGAAGCCGAGCAATCCAAATTCTTGGATATGTTTAAACAGATAAATGTAAATCTTCCTTTCATTGATGTAATTTCAGGAATGCCAAGGTATGCTAAATTCTTGAAAGATCTAATCACGAATAGAAAGAAAATGGAAGAACTCTCGGCTGTTACTATGAATGCTAATTGTTCAGCAGTGTTGTTGAATAAGATACCAGAAAAATTATCTGATCCAGGAAGTTTCACAATTCCATGTTTTCTGGGTAGCCTTAGTTCAATAGAAGCATTGGCAGATTTAGGTGCTAGTATAAATCTAATGCCGTATTCACTATACGCTAAACTAGACCTTGGAGAATTGAAACCAACCAGAATAAGCATACAACTAGCCGATAGATCAATAAAATATCCTAGAGGGATAATGGAGAACATGCTAGTTAAAGTTGGTACTTTAGTATTCCCAGTAGATTTTGTTGTTTTAGACATGGAAGAAGATTCTCAAGTTCCTCTCATATTAGGAAGACCATTCTTAAACACGGCTAAAGCAATGATAGACGTGTTCGGTAAGAAACTGACCCTAAGTATAGAGGATGAGAGTGTTACCTTTTCAGTGGATAGAGCCATGCAACAACCACAATCTGCAGATGATACATGTTATTATATTCAAACTATAGATGCACATGCAGAATTATTAGAAGAATTTCCAGAATTACAAGGAACAGGAGAATGTTCTTTAGGAGAAGGAAATGAACCAATTGATGAATCTGAAATGTTAGCTACACTTATAGCTAATGGATATGAACCAACAACAGAAGAAATTCAAATGCTAAAAGAAGAAGACAGATATCGATATAAATCATCAATAGAAGAACCTCCGAAATTAGAGTTAAAGCCACTTCCAAACCATTTGGAATACGCTTATTTACATGGTGAATCTGAATTACCTGTAATAATATCGTCTTCTCTTACTGAAAATGAGAAATCACAGCTCATTTCTGTGTTGAAAGCTCATAAACCAGCCATTGCATGGAAGATTCATGATATTAAAGGAATAAGTCCTTCGTATTGCACACATAAAATCCTTATGGAAGAAGGTCATAAAACGTATGTGCAACGCCAACGAAGACTAAATCCTAATATGCAAGATGTAGTTAAGAAAGAGATTATTAAACTGCTAGATGCAGGTTTGATATATCCAATTTCTGATAGTCCATGGGTAAGCCCAGTTCAATGCGTGCCTAAGAAGGGTGGCATGACTGTTATCACAAATGAGAAAAATGAGCTTATTCCTACTAGGACTGTAACAGGATGGCGTGTATGTATTGATTATAGAAAATTAAATGACGCCACCAGAAAAGATCACTTTCCCTTACCTTTCATAGATCAAATGTTGGAAAGATTAGCCGGAAATAGTTACTATTGTTTTCTAGATGGATTTTCCGGATATTTTCAAATTCCAATAGCACCCGAAGATCAAGAAAAAACCACATTCACGTGCCCTTATGGTACTTTTGCTTACAAACGCATGCCATTTGGACTTTGTAACGCCCCTGCAACCTTTCAAAGGTGTATGATGGCGATTTTTCATGACATGATAGAAGAATGCATGGAAGTATTCATGGATGACTTTTCAGTCTTCGGTGATACATTTAAATCATGTCTAGTTAATCTGGAACGAATGCTAATTAGATGCGAAAAATCAAATCTAGTACTTAATTGGGAGAAATGCCATTTCATGGTTAAAGAAGGCATCGTTCTTGGACATAAAATTTCAAAAGAAGGAATTGAAGTGGATAGAGCTAAAGTAGATGTAATTGCTAAACTTCCACATCCCACGAATGTTAGAGGAGTTAGGAGTTTTCTAGGGCATGCCGGTTTTTACCGACGTTTCATAAAAGATTTTTCTAAAATTGCCACTCCTATGAATAAACTCCTAGAAAAGGATGCGCCATTCATCTTTTCAGATGAATGTATCAAATCTTTTAATATTCTTAAAGAAAAACTCACTAATGCACCGATCATGATAACACCAAATTGGAATCTACCATTTGAACTAATGTGCGATGCAAGTGATTTTGCAATGGGAGCCGTTTTAGGACAAAGGATTGAAAAACGATTTCAACCTATATATTATGCTAGTAAGACATTACAAGGAGCACAAACGAACTATACAACTACTGAAAAAGAACTCCTTGCTATTGTCTTTGCTTTTGACAAATTTCGATCATATCTCGTTCTAGCAAAAACGGTGGTCTATACCGACCATTCTGCTCTTAGATACCTATTTTCAAAACAAGATGCTAAACCAAGATTAATCCGTTGGATCTTACTCTTACAAGAGTTTGATATTGAAATCCGAGATAAAAGAGGAGCAGAAAATCTCGCCGCTGATCATCTTTCTCGTCTTGAAAATCCCGAATTAGAAGTTCTGAATGAATCAGCCATACAAGACAACTTTCCTGATGAATATCTATTGAAGATAGATTATAAAGAAATCCCATGGTTTGCAGACTATGCAAACTACTTAGTTTGTGGATTCCTTGAAAAAGGATTATCGTACCAAAGACGAAAGAAATTCTTCAGTGATATAAAACACTATTTCTGGGAAGATCCACATCTGTTTAAAAGTTGTCCCGATGGAATAATACGCCGATGTGTATTTGGAGATGAAGCTAGTAAAATTTTAAACCATTGTCACACAGGACCAACAGGAGGGCATTATGGGCCTCAACTAACAGCAAGAAAAGTTTATGAAGCTGGATTCTATTGGCCTACAATTTACAAAGACGCACACCTTCTTTGCAAATCCTGTGATGCATGTCAAAGGGCCGGAAAAATAAGTCAACGTGATGAAATGCCACAAAATGTCATCCAAGTATGTGAAGTATTTGACATTTGGGGTATTGACTTTATGGGTCCATTTCCAAAATCTCATAATAATCTATATATACTCGTAGCCATTGATTATGTATCTAAATGGGCGGAAGCACAAGCTCTCCCAACTAACGATGCACGAGTTGTAGTCAACTTTTTAAAACGTCTTTTTGCAAGGTTTGGAACACCGAAAGCTTTAATAAGTGATCGGGGTACTCATTTCTGTAATAATCAACTTGAGAAAGTTCTTAAAAGATATGGAGTAACTCATAAAATCTCCACCGCATATCATCCACAAACAAGTGGACAAGTTGAAAATACCAACCGAGCTTTAAAACGTATTCTAGAGAAAACCGTAGGATCAAATCCGAAGGAATGGTCCATTAAATTGGAGGATGCACTCTGGGCTTTTAGAACAGCCTACAAAACTCCAATTGGAACCACACCTTTTAGACTTGTGTATGGAAAAGCATGTCATCTTCCAGTAGAAATTGAACACAAAGCATTTTGGGCTTTGAAGACATGTAATCTTGATTTACATGAAGCCGGACGTCTACGATTAAGTCAACTAAACGAATTAGAAGAATTAAGACATGAAGCATACGATAATTCGTTAATCTATAAAGAAAGAACGAAGAAATGGCATGATAAAAGAATCAGAAGTTCAAAAGAATTTAAAGAAGGAGACAGAGTTCTTCTTTTCAATTCACGATTCAAGCTATTTCCTGGAAAATTGAAATCAAGATGGTCTGGACCATTCATAGTCAAAAGAGTTTTCCCATACGGAACAATAGAATTGATAAATTCAAATGGGATTGAATTTAAAGTTAATGGTCACAGAGTTAAACATTACATACATGGTCCGATGGAGGTCGACAACGAAGTTAATCACAATTTCGATGCCACAGTTAACTAAGTGTGAGGAGAATCAAGTCTTTAAAGGATAATATATATTTCTGTTAGAGTTAGATTGTCTGTTTTCGTGTAGTTCTCGAAAATGGAACACGTATGGTCTTTCCCTAGCAGACCCTAAAGAACTAGTCTTCTCCCCCCATTCTGAATTTTTATTTTTTTAGGTTTTTACGTAATGAAGACTGCCTGTGAATTAAACCATGGTCTAATGCTACACGCTTTGATCACTAAACGTAATAATGACATACTCCCGAGTGAAATAGTATCAGTAATCAGAGAAAGAATGGACGGAGTTAGAAAAGGATCCAGATGCGAAGATAATAAGTTACAATTTGGTAAAGGAAAATCAAAATCCGCAACGAAAAGAAGAGCACGACACCTAGAAAAATGTCACAAATGCGGAAAATGGTCACATGGAGGTAAATGTTCAAATAATCAAACCTATTCAAATACCGAATTTGTTACTTTATGCAGAGACGGACCGTTCATATGTTTAGAAGAAAAGACAATGAATGCTCGAGGTTACGCCTATGCAGCCATGGAAAATCAATTAAACCGACTATCTTATGAATATAATAGATCATATAACTAAGAAATCTATTTCACAGGTATGTCTGTACAGTTTTTATTTTTATTTTTATTTTTAACCTTTTGATAATAAACGCTAATTTGTTCGCTAAAAAGTATTAAATTGGTATTAAATAAAATTAGGTTTGGCGACCGAAATTATTGATATCATTCAAAAATTTATTACATCACTGCGAAATTTAACGTTTATTCTTAAGGTATAAATATCTTTAATCAAATCAACCCAAAATATTTCAAAAATTAGTCATGAGTTAAATTAGGTTTTGGAACCGAAATTACTTTACCGAAAAGAGGGGCGCATATTTTTGATAATATTTGATTGATTAAAGTGGGATAAAAAGAAAAAAAAAGATTTTTAAATTTATTTTTACCATGTTTTTAAAATTAATATTTAAATCTTAAATTAATATTGTAAACTTTGTAAAAACAATATTTTTAAAATTGTAAATATTTGAAAAATTAATTTAAGTTTGGTGTGAATTTTTAATTTTTAAAATATGAAATTTTAATTTTATGCATTTCAAATTTTAAGTTTGGTGTGAATTTTTAATATTAATTTTGAATTTTATATTTATGTTGTGTGAATTTAAAAACAAAAATTTACTTTATCTCATTAAGTTAAAAATATGATTTTAAAATTCGTCGTAAGTTGAAGACTAGGTCTTTGAACCGAAATTGCTTTACCCGAGGGAGGGACGAGAACTTTTATTATCATTATTTTTAATCTTATTGATTTAAAGTATGCCAAAAACATTAAAAAACCCAAAAATCTTAGCTTTTAAAACAATCGCTACAAAAAGACAAATTTTAAAATTTTGTCGAGGGACGGACTAGGACATCGATCCGAAACGACCTCGTCCTAAATAACAAGGGAAACAAAATTTTAAAATTAAATACTTGATTGTTTTATAAGTTAAAGATTATATAAAAAAAAAAAAAAAAAAAAAAAAAAAAAAAAAAAAATGGGTAAACTCCGCGACTCGCGGAGTTTTCAGTGCAAACCTCCGCGACTCGCGGAGGGACAAAAATACAGAAAAAAAAAAAAATAAAAGGAACGAGCTGGAACAGAATAACACACACACACATACTGCACTTCGAAAAAACCCGAGAAAACCCACGAAAATCATCCCAAAAACTCGATTTTTCACCGTTAATCTTCAAATTTTTCACTACAATCATGTTGAGGAGGATCTTATCTAAGAATTACTCAAGAAAACAGGTACAATTACACCCCAAATCACCTTTAAATCCGAATTTTAGTGTGTTCTTGAGCATATTTTCATAATTTGAATTTTGTTAATTTTTAGTGTAATTAGTGTTAAATTGTTAGTATATTATGCATGTATAACCTAGATTGATGCTTGTTAACATGATTTGAAGCCAAAAACTTCAAAATCTTTAGAATCTAGGGTTTGTGTTCTTGAGCAATTTGGGGCTTTTTGATATAAACAGGTTATGGCCGATTTTTGTCATGAATTGTTGCTAAATTGAGTAGTGTAACATGTCTAGGTAGTTAAATGATCCAAACTTTGAGCCTAAACATGATTTTGAGAATTAAAGTGGACTTTTTCAAGTCCAAAATTCATGAACTTGATTTTTGAAAGATAATGCCATTTGAGACTTGTTTATTTGCTAATAATGATTATTTTGACATGTTATTTGAGTTGAATGTTTATGAACTTGGCGAAAATTTTCGTATATGCTTATTTGAAAAAGTGTAGATTTGATAAAAATGTGAAAATAAGCTTAAGTTTGATGTAAATTGATAATGTCATTGTAATTATTTTGATTGATGATTTTGCTGACACTAATGCATATTTGGATGCACAAAATTTGTGTTTGATGTGTTTTGCAGAATGAAAGGGGTGAATCTTCATCCCAAGCCCGTCATGCTCCTGCTGAGAACTTGGAACAACAGGAGGTAGATAACTACTACAAGCAGGATGTACCTCATCCAGTCATGACCTTTTCAGATATGCACTTGGAACAGTTGCACCCGAACCTGCGATTTGACAGACTTTGGATAGATTATCCAAAATATCAACGGGGTTTGCATACTCTTCATTCCAAGGTTGTTGAGGTACCAAGGGTCATAGAATGGGGACCCTTGGAAGCTGTAGAATTGGCCGGGCCAATTAGGGAATTACTGGTACAGAGGTATGGTAATTCTTCTTTCAATGACTGGATATGTTTATTCACCATACGCAGACCTGTATATAAAGTATGGTGTGAAGAGTTGTTATGTAGTATAGAGTTGAATGATCGGGTAGCTAGTTTAACCGATCGTTCTTTTATTAGATTTTTGTTAGGCGGTTCGATGCGCCACATGTCTTTACTGGACATGGCTCAGGCTTTACGTATATATACGCCTGAGGAATTAGCGTCTGCCGATTGTAGAGGATTGATACTAAACGGTAGGAAAATAGATGAAAATTTTGATACACACGGTGTGTGGAGTCAAATGACAAGCCATCACCGTTTCAAAGGAGGAAACTACTCTTATTTGGATATAGATAGAGCCGAATTAAGAGTAATACATAGGTTTTTAGCTAACTCGATTACACAAAGGGGTAAAAACAAAGAAAAGGTAAATGAACAAGATTTGTTTTACCATATGTGTATTCGAGACCCACACAGCGCTGTAAGTATACCATATTGTGTGGGTTATTATTTATCAGCTATGGTTCGAGGGATGCGTCCACATAGCATAATAGGAGGTGGTATTTTTATTACTTTGATTGGTGAATATCTCGGTGTGGATATAAGTCGGGGGGGATTATTAGTAGAAGAGCCGGAACCCCGCGACACTATAGGTTTAAATGTATACCATGGTGCGAAAGTGTTGAAGCGGCGAAATAACGCCGCAGTACGATACAATGGTAGACATCCACAGGTAGAGAGAAACCAGGAACAAGGTAATGTAGGAGGGGGGAATGAGATGCATAGGTTTATAGCTTCTCAGGAATACGAAAATGCTAGACAGAGAGCATTTGAAGATTGGCAAGTTCATCAGAACCAGATCATAGCGCATTGCCAACATATAGGTAGAAACTATATTCCTACACCGAAGCCCGTCTTCCCTCCTTGGTCGATAGAGATGCAGCCACCATATCCTACGTATGACCCTGCCGAAGCATTCTATAGCACTTATGGTTATGCGTGGAACCCCTATTGGTACCAATATCATCCTTAGTTTACTTATTTTGTTTTATTATTTTGTAATTTGTAATTATTGATATGTTTAATACTTTTGTTAATATTGTAATCATTTTTATAATTTCTAACTTTTATTCTTAGATTTTAATAATTTTTGAATGTGGGGTAATAAACCAAACTTCAAAAATATGTATATATGTTTGCAGTTTATCTTATGTACACAACAGGGTAAAACAACGCATTTTCAAAGACTGGCATTAAGTTCAGCAAAAGCAAGTAATTTTGACGACAATGATGCAAAATATATGTGAAATAACAACAAGACGGAATGAACAAATGACGTGCACCATTTATCATTCAGCAAACAAACGCCAATATATTTGGAAACTTTGGTAAAAATTTAATCATTTTCACACAAATCACCCTCAATAATTTAAATTGTTACTGATTTCTTGCAAATGAGGGCATTGCAAGATCTTAAGTGTGGGAAGGGGTTAAATTCTTTCGGATTTTAAATTTTTATATTAAACACTTGGTTACCATTAAAAATACTAGTAAAGCAGTAGTTGTATTAGAATCTAGTGCTCTCTGATAAAAAAGAACAGCCCTAGTCTTATATACTGACTACCCAATTCTAGTAAAATTTTTCAAAATTTTCAATTAAATGAATTAAAATCATGTTTATACACATTTATGAACGATAAAACTAGGTTTTAACACCGAAATTATTGTTACCTCGGAAAGGACATAAATTGAGAAACAAACTAAAATGTTAAAATTCATTTAAAATGGAATAGAGGACGATAAAAAGAAAAATAAAAAGCCAAGTGTGGGAAAATTTACCAAATTATTTTAAACATATGTCACATATATCTGTAACAAATAACTGAAAATACTTTTGCTTTGGACTAAACTAAACTGTTTTACCCGATGAAAGAAAAGAAGAGATGGATCTACACGATGAATCAATTCCATCATTAAAAGGAAGTAAAGTCTTCCGAAAAAGACACGCGCTTCTTGATTTAGGTCATGAAGTTGTCGTTCAGACCAGCTGTAGGTTGACGAAAAATCTAGAAAAGTCATCACTAAAATCAGCAGGAAATCCACGGACCTCAGCATTAAACAGGGTCGCCAAGTGGTCAGATTTATCCTAACCATGAGAAGGATTTATCTCGTACAATGGGGGGGCACCATGCAAATTAGCTGGATAAGACTAATGAATCAGATCCCCAGAAAGGATAATCTCCTTAAAGATTAAAAATCAGCTTTTAAGACTGATATTACTCAATCCTAGAGATTGACCTTAAAGATTGAGAATTACAAACTCATGGAATTCAATGATATCTAAACTCGAGCTTAAACGAGAAAATATTTTGATCAAAATTATAAACCGATTTGTTTTCTGAAAACCCTATTTTCAATGCGTTCATTACCATTGAACGTAAAATCCTAGGAATTCACCTGGAATTCATTAGGTCACCTGAACTAAATCGGGTGTCAACCGTAAGAACGGTGGTTGCATAACATGGTCAAAGACAGAACCTTGTGCCAGACCGAAAAATTATAAGGGTGAGCTTTACTATTGCTCCTACCAAGGATAGTAATTGCGTCCGACACGTTATAGACCATAATCAAAAGCATGTCACGGGACATTGCCTTAACAGTTGCTTGTTCAACGCTTTCCTTTACAACCGGACGGTAGTTTGCCGAAAGGTAATATACGGAACAAGTAAACTGGACGTGTTGCTTTCCAAATACAAGGTTAGCAAGTGGGTGACACAAAACCGCAAGTTTTGAGCTAAAATTTTCAAATCTGAAACCCACCAAACCCACAAAAATATTTTGCAAACACCGGTAAAGGGTTATTCCGGAAAACTTATCTAGGGTAAAAACTAGATTTAATTTTCAAAAGATCAAATGTTTTCATAAAGATCCAATTTCCTTAATGGATCTAAATTTTTATAGTCATGTGGGACTGTAAACCATATCGTTACTACCATTGTTTATACCGCCGTATAGAAATCACTGATGTACAAAGTGTGAAGAATAAAGAAGTGATTCTAGTATTTCAAGACAATATTGCTTGAGGACAAGCAACGCTCAAGTGTGGGAATATTTGATAATGCTAAAAACGAACATATATTTCATAGCATTATTCCTCAAGAAAGACAAGCTTTTAGTTGCAATTGTTCTATTTACAAGTGATATTCGTTTAAATAATAAAAGGTGAAGACAAAAGACAGATTCGACGATTTGAAGACGCAAACGACCAAAAAGCTCAAAAGAACAAAAGACAATCAAAAAGGTTCCAATTATTGATAAGAAACGTCTCAAAATCACAAGAGTACAAGATTCAAAACGCAAAGTACAAGATATTAAATTGTACGCGAGGACGTTCGAAAAACCGGAACCGGGACCAGAGTCAACTCTTAACGCTCGACGCAACGGACTAAAAATTACAAGTTAACTATATATATAAATATAATATAATATATAATTAATTATATTAATTATATATATATTATATATATATATATTTAAAACCGTCGGCAGCAGGAAACTCCAAGGGTGTAAACTGTAAATACCTCTCCGCGACTCGCGGAGTTTGAAGGCCATTTTGCCGCGAGTCGCGGAGCCCCAAATTTCACTTCTGGCTATAAAGCCAACCGAATTCTGATCGAATTTATCATCCTTTTTCTCTTCCTCTTCAACGTAAATATATTTATATTTATAATTTATATTTTAATTTTAATTATAATTCTAATAATAAGGGTATGTTAGCGAATGTTGTAAAGGTGTAAGTCGAAATTCTGTCCGTGTAACGCTACGCTATTTTTAATCATTGTAAGTTATGTTCAACCTTTTTATATTAATGTCTCGTAGCTAAGTTATTATTATGCTTATTTAAAACGAAGTAATCATGATGTTGGGCTAATTACTAAAATTGGGTAATTGGGCTTTGTACCATAATTGGGGTTTGGACAAAAGAACGACACTTGTGGAAACTAGACTATGGGCTATTAATGGGCTTTATATTTGTTTAACTAAATGAAAGTTTGTTAATGTTAATATAAAAATTTACAATTGGGCGTCCCTATAAATTACCATATACACTCGATCGGACACGATGGACGGGGTATTTATATGTACGAATAATCGTTCATTTAACCGGACACGGGAATGGATTAATAGCCACTAGAATAATTAAAACAGGGGTGAAATTACATTCAAGGGTAATTGGTGTAATTGTTAACAAAGTAGTAAAACCTTGGTTTACACGCAGTCGATAACCTGGTGTATTCATTAATCAAAGTATTAAAACCTTGTTACAATTCGAATCCCCAATTAGTTGGAATATTTATCTTCGGGTATAATAATAATTTGACAAGGACACTTGCAATTTATATTTATGACTGATGGACTGTTATGGACAAAAACCAGACGGACATATTGAATAATCCAGGACAAAGGACAATTAACCCAAGGGCATAAAACTAAAATCAACACGTCAAACATCATGATTACGGAAGTTTAAATAAGCATAATTCTTTTATTTCATATTTAATTTCCTTTATTTTATATTTAATTGCACTTCTAATTATCGCACTTTTATTTATTGTTATTTTATCGCACTTTTATTTATCGTACTTTTTAATTATCGCAATTTAATTTTATCGCACTTTTATTATTCGCAATTTCATTATCGTTATTTACTTTACGCTTTAATTTAAGTCTTGTATTTATTTTATATTTTACATTAGGTTTTAACTGCGACTAAAGTTTTAAAATCGACAAACCGGTCATTAAACGGTAAAAACCCCCCTTTATAATAATAATATTACCTATATATATATTTGTATTTTTATAAAAGTAAACTAATATAGCGTTGAGCTTTGTTTAAAGATTTCCCTGTGGAACGAACCGGACTTACTAAAAACTACACTACTGTACGATTAGGTACACTGCCTATAAGTGTTGTAGCAAGGTTTAAGTATATCCATTCTATAAATAAATAAATATCTTGTGTAAAATTGTATCGTATTTAATAGTATTTTCTGCTAAAATTTAATAGTATTTTATACCCCTTAGCTTTAACATCAGCCCCTAGTATTCTTTTATTTCCAGTACTTGGTTTTATCCTCTTCTCTTTCTTGCTCCCATCGTTCCCAAACCAACCATAAACCCTAGCTTT
Source organism: Rutidosis leptorrhynchoides (assembly GCF_046630445.1). NCBI lineage: Eukaryota > Viridiplantae > Streptophyta > Magnoliopsida > Asterales > Asteraceae > Rutidosis > Rutidosis leptorrhynchoides. The sequence continues at coordinate 90,912,796 of NC_092334.1, read as the reverse complement.
TATTTTAAATGAAGATGATGATTATTTACAAGCCTAAATTCGTGATTCTTGCATCTTCAACATCTAGCAACAAGGTTTGTCCTTAATTTTGTGTTAAATCCTTGTTATTTAGGGTTTATGCTAGTTTTATAAAAAGTTGCAATCTTTCTTGAATCATTGAATTTTTGGTGATGAAATTGCTTGATAAATGCAAGATTTATGTTAGATAAATATCAGTGATTGTTTGTGGACTTGAATTGGATCTAATTTTGCTAGAAACAACTCGAAATATAAAAACTGAGTAAACCCAAATTGTGGTGGTTGATGTTGCTGCTGCTTTCCTGTTCTATTTCTGGAGGTGCAACCGCACCTGCTGTCGCTGCTGTTTCTGTTTGTTTCCGGCAGCTGCTGCTGCTGGTGTGCGGCTGCCGGTCAGCGACGGTTGCCGCCGGTTGGCGGTGGTTGCCGGTTTGAGATTCGTGTATCGGTTTGCTCGTTTAGACCCCGGCCCGTTTGTGTAAAGCTTGTGTTGAATTGTTAGCCCATTTGACCATTGACCCGTTTGTTATATATATGTTTGTGCATCATTGTTAACCTTTAATTTGGTAAAAAAACAGCCCAAACCTCGAAATTTGTGGGTAAAACCGAGAGGGACAGCAGCTACGCTGCCGCTACTGTTTTTGTGCTGCGCGGGGGCTGTTTCTACAGCATTTTTGCAGCTGGAGCTGCTATTAGCTGCTGTTTGCAGCCTTTATGCTGCTTCTCTGCTGCGGTTTGCCCACCGTAGCGCGCAACGGCTTGGCGTGGTCGTACCTCGATGACCCGTACACTTGTTCTATGGTTCATGTGTTGATTTATTCGTCCGTTTGACCCTGTTTGTGAGACGACCCGACCCAATCCATAGGGACGAATACAATAACATATGATTACATCGCGAGGTACTTGACCTCTAAATGATACATTTTACAAACATTGCATTCATTTTTAAAAGACAATCTTTCATTACATCGAAAGTTGACATGTATGCATACCATTTCATAATATCCAAACTATAAATGACCTAATCTGTCATTTACTTAATAATAATCTTTAATGAACTTCAACGACTCGAATGCAACGTCTTTTGAAATATGTCATGAATGACTCCAAGTAATATCTTTAAAATGAGCTAATGCACAGCGGAAGATCTCTTTCAAACCTGAGAATAAACATGCTTTCAAGTGTCAACCAAAAGGTTGGTGAGTTCATCAGTTTATAGTAATCATTTCATTTTCATCATTTTAATAGACCACAAGATTTCATATTTCCAATTCTCATAAATAAACGTCCCATGCATAGAGACAAAAATATCATTCATATGGATTGAACACCTGGTAACCGACATTAACAATATGCATATAGAATATCCCCATCATTCCGGGATCCTCCTTCGGACATGATATAAATTTCGAAGTACTAAAGCATCCGGTACTTTGGATGGGGCTTGTTGGGCCCGATAGATCTATCTTTAGGATTCGCGTCAATTAGGGTGTCTGTTCCCTAATTCTTAGATTACCAGACTAAATAAAAAGGGGCATATTCGATTTCGATAATTCAACCATAGAATGTAGTTTCACGTACTTGTGTCTATTTTGTAAATCATTTATAAAAATTGCGCATGTATTCTCAGCCCAAAAATATAAAGGGTAAAAAGGCAAATGAAACTCACCATACTGTATTTTGTAGTAAAAATACATATAACATCATTGAACAAGTGTAGGGTTGGCCTCGGATTCACGAACCTATATTAATTATATATATTTATATGACGGTCAATATTTGTCTAACAATTTAGGCCAAGTCATAGTGTACCACAATCCTAATGCTCGAGTCTGACTCAACAGTATAGTAACATGTTATATTACCCATGCTCAGTTAGGTCAAAAGTCAAAGGTTAAAGTAAAAACGAGGTCGCATGCAAAAATACAATAACTTATACAAAAAAAAGATTTTTCGGTCAAACATGACTAAACGACTACTTCAGCGATTTTTAGAAAAATTATCGGAACTCCGATTGATAAACGGTCCAAGGATAAAAGTTACACATTACCAAAAAGATTAAGCATAAATTTTACAGAAGTAAACTAAAACTAGACAACTCGTAGTTGCCAACGCGGTTTCGGCGTTTCAAAGTTAATTTTTCAGCTTTAATAAAATTTACAAAAGTGACCGAGTAGCCTACTTTGGAGATTTTTAGAAAATTCCTCGAAACTCGGATTGACAAACGGTCAAAGCCTTCAAATTCTCGTTACCACAAAGATATAACATGATTTTTGGTAAAAGTAAACATACATCAGGCCGACCATGACAACTGATACAAAACTGACATTTTTAATAAAAAGTTTCAGCTCTTTTTAGAATTTTAAAATGTGATCAAACAGTCAACATTGACGATTTTTAGAAAAATCGTCGAGACTCAAATTGACAAACGACCAGAGTCGTTTGTTAGACCTTACAGCAAAGAATTCAGTGGTATTTTTGTTTTAATCTGAAACAACGCAGATCATCGAGAATTTCAGTTTCCGTATCGACGTTTCATCAAAATTTACAAAACTACTTTTATCCATAACTTGACAACCGTTCAACGAAACGAGACGTGCTTTATATGAAAATTCATCTACTCGACGAGTAGAATCCAAATAACCACTTTTTATTACCCAGAAAATTAGTTCACTAATTATTAACAGCATTTTTAATTACGAAATTAATTGTTTAATTCATAACTTTCTAACCGTTCATCGAATTCATTCGATATCTAAATGAAAAGTTCTTAATTTTTCGCTAGCTTTCCAATGACATGCATATCTTATACCTTATTTCATCCCTAGTATAACAACCTTTAAGATTCAACATAACCTATCTAAGGGCAATATCAAATGTACAAATAAGCATAATCCTATTTTCTCGAGCACTAGTCAGGGATACACTATTAGTATGTAAAAATTAAATTAGGAGTACTCACGTATCAATATTGAGGTTCAATATTGGAGGAAAGGTACGTAGACGCAATGGAGATGACAAACACTAGTTTAACCTCACAAGCATACCCATGAACAATACCCATCACCTCCATAGCCATAACTCATAATTTCCTTAGCCCTATCCTACTCATAAAACTTGTCTTGAAATGACCCGCTCATGACCTCGTCGTAGTATTTTAGGTATAAATACTAATAATAACACTAATAATAATAATAATAATAATAATAATAATAATAATAATAATAATAATAAATATATTAATAATAATAATAATAATAATAATAATAATAATAATAATAATAATAATAATAATAATAATAATAATAATAATAATAATAATAATAATAATAATAATAATAATAGTAATATAATTAATCTAAATGATACGTAGTATTATGAAGTGAATGAGAATGAACTTGTGCATTTATAGAAGTTTGCCATCTCATATTGCCTTACAGCTTGCATCCGTTGTTTTAATCTTGCCGACACCCTATTTTACATATTACGTATCACTTATAACTTTATATATATTTTATATATAATATATTTAATCTTTAGAATTAATTAAATATTATATTATATTTACGCTCATGATAAAAATATAATTTTTACAAAAATGACACGGTCGTGGTCTCACGACTCATGTACCACTTTCCGTTTTTCGGGCGCACTTTCGTACGTTTAGAAAACTAGCCCTTTATATTACGTGACGTGTACCTTTTACAAAAATTAGACTTACATAACAATAAATTACCTTTATAAAAATATAACTTATAAAGTTGAGCGTTGTGGTCATTTCCTTCTATAAATCCAAGTCTCGTTGTTTGTCAAAATATTTTATTTTAAATTAAACGTTTTGTGACATGTACCTTTATTAATAACTAGACTTAAATTAATTAAAAACTAACCCACTCGGAGTGTAACTTAATCTTTTGAGTGTTTTGGTCATTTACTTTTATAATTCATACCCTCGTTAGTTATCAAAGTATACTTAATAACATTAACTTAAACCAAAACGTCTTTTGAATAAATTAAAATATATTTATAATATATAGGTTTGAAATACTTTAATAAAATATTTAGATTTTAATTATATTTCAAAGTATATTTGAAGATCGTTTATAATATTATATCCTATAACGTTTATACTTTAAAAAAAAATATAATTTCCTTATGCGTCAACGTTTAGTTTGTTTTCCTTAAACTTTCTAAATAATATAACTATATTCCCAAAGTTTCACTTTCACTCTAAATAATAGGAAGGTTAACTAGTTAACGTTTATATAGAAAGTCGAACAGAAAACTCCACTAACATTTGGCTAGTTCTCGTTAATTGACACATTTGTCTTTACTTATAACTCACTTTACCATTTTTTGAATACGGTTAATAATAAGGGTTACCTAATTCAAAGTGGACCTCCTAACAGATACTCTTAATCATAATTCAATGTATCTGATAATTCAATCATTTGATATTATCTTTTAATCTCGTCGATAAACTTACATCGAACAAATATATTCATGTAAAGTATTATCTATTCAATACCTTAATAGTACTTCCAGGTTCATAAAATAGATCTCATAGCTTATAATCATATCCACTAATCCGTTCGATGTTTTATATAATATATCTCAATTTAATAATCACACATATGTATATGTATATATAATTGTTCGTGAATCGCTAGGCATGGTCAAAGGGTAATTGATTATATGAATATAGTTTTCAAAATTTCGAGACTCAACATTACATATTTTTGCTCATCGTGTCGGGAACATATAAAGATTAAAGTTTAAATTTGATCGGAAATTTCCGGGTCATCACAGTACCTACCCGTTAAAAGAAATTTCGTCCCGAAATTTGATAGAGTTCGTCATGACTAACAGTAAGAATGTTATTATGACGAATGTAAGCTGATACATAGAGTTTTATCATCATCGAGTAATATAGATAACCCAATTTGATTATGCGAAGATTATAAGTGAAGCTAGCAAAGAGTGGAATGAGTAAATATAGAAGCGTTTTAACTGATGACGTAGTCATGATTGATTTCCGGAATTTAAGGGATTTAAAGAAAATCTTCGTAATAAGATTTGGTTCTTCGGTAATTAAGGAGATTCAGATCTTCTTTGGTTAAATGCGATAATCTGCTTTGATTTTCTTTGTCGAATATTATTCTATAAATCCACCCTCTCCATTTCCTTACAACTCACATCTCCTATTCTTCCTTCCTCAATTCATACTTTAAAGTATTCATTAATTATGCTCCATCCTATCCTGATCCTTGATATACTCCTAACCTTCATATCTTTCATTCTTCTTTTTAATCTGCCACCGGAAGAATCTATTTACTTCTACTATACTCTTGGGTTTATAGTGTTTCTAGTTCTTCCATGTCTTTACATTGCTATATGCATTGATATATACGGGTTGTAATTTCCGGGTTGTTGTTAGATTTTACACCTTCCCTTATATTTCGATGTCCCTGCTTCCGTCTTCTATAGTCATCGTCATCCCCAGTTAATGCTCTCTTCTATTTGCTGCGGTTTATACCCCACATTTCCATTTCGAAGCTTTGTCCTTTCGTTTCTTCTTCTTGCGATTAAATAGCTCTTGTAATGGTCCGGAATTCATATGTATGGATTTAAGAAGGAATATAGTAATTGTTCTAAGAAGGAAAGGGTAATGGTAAATCCTGATTTGTTAAATTACCAAAATACCCTGAAAAAGACCGAATCATTAAGAAATATTTTCTTGATATATTTAGAGATTAGATAGAATGTAAGAGTCGTGTAAATGGTACATGATGACGGTATGTCCTGTGAATCATCACATCCATTAGAAACTCAGCATGAATTACTGTAATATAATGACGTTGATCAAGTGTCATTATATTATACTAACTCATGCATCAGTTCCCAACACTACTTCAAAAACATTCATATTCGAATTTTTCAGAATTTAGAAACTAACACGGTTTCTTTTATGTTTGCAGATATTACGGAGAGATAAATGATACTTGATAAGAATAGTTGTGAAAATATCTCCAAAGATATGGAGAATATGTATAATGGAAGATACGAAGATATCTTATAACATTTAAGATATGATGATGATGAAGAATATCTGTCTGTGAAGGTTTAGAATAAGAAGTAAGGTGTTTGCTAACGAGTTTAGCAGGCACTGAATCATTTGGATCCTTTGAAGGCAGATTCAGTCTCTGTGATTTGTCCACGGCTTCCTTCATACTTTGCTCAATCCATTTTTCAGTACCAAATCCTTTCTTTTTCTGAGCTTTACCATCTCACTATCTTTTATCATCAAACTTTTGACCGTTTAAACCTTCTACAATTTTTATGTTTCCTCTGCATTTAATGCTAATATCTGAATCTTTGGTTAGCAATCCGAGGTGGGTTCAGAAGAATCGTGTTTTAGATGATTAAACGCTGGTGGTAATAGGGTGGAATATGAAAGATTCCCCAGTAATAATGACGAAAGGGCAACGTATCTATCAAGGTTATAATAAGACTGGTCCGACTGAAAAATCGAAGTTGACTTGCTGGAGCTGTGACAAAATTGGCTACTTTGAAAAGGAATCGAAATGTTGTTTTTGCTAATAAATGATAAAGAATTCGACGAGGGTACATGTTAGATTATGACTTTGGTTTCGAGAGTTTTTCAGGTACAAAACTTCGGGTAACGTGTGGTTGGATCATCATCTCAATTGTTTATTATTTGAAGTGTCTTCTAGAATTTCGAAGGGTTTTAATTGCAGATTTTCATAGTCAATATCTAAATGATGAAATCGTCTTGAATCCCGAATGATTTTCATATTCATCTGAGTGTTACGATTAAAAGTGATGTTCTATCACAGTTTTGAAGTCAAGGTATAGCTTTGAAAAATTGTAAGGATCTAAGAGTGATGATTTTAGTTGTATCTCGAGTTGAATTCTGAAATTCCCAAAAATCAGAATATGTAATTAGATTCGAATGAGTATGGTTGTTTTGATTTCTATAAAAGAATGTATATTGGTATAGTTGATGATTGTCGAATCAGAATTGAAGAACATAACATATTAATTGTGATTTTATATATCTCTCGGGTATTACCTACCCGTTAAAAAAAATTTCTCAAATAATATTTTGAACAAGAATTTTCATTACAATCTTTATGAAAATATATGTGAGTATATTTTCTTCAGATGTAATACAGATTCAATGAGTTAATATCATACTAAGCTCCTTTGATTTTCGGCTTGAATTAGAAATGAATTTTCTCTAAAACATTAGAGATTTCATAATCTTTGCGGAGTATTTCACTAATGTAGTCAATACTTCAATATTTATAGGTATTTCCTTAGTGAATCATGCTGATGCTCATAGAACTCTTGCTAACTTCGCAAGGTACGAATGTTGTTTTCCAGTAAGTTTCGAGTGCATCGAAGATGAAAGTGTAAAATCAAACATGTTATTGAATGATACACTTGACTTATTATGAGACGGAATTCGTTGAATTGAAGCAGAGATTGTGGTTAACAATGATTAAATTGTTAACGAAGACTGTACATCATAGCATATTAGTAATATGAATTAACCGGATAGTTAAGTTCCATACATAATAGCTTAGTACAGAAAGATTTATTATGGTTAAAAAATTTTTTTTTTTTTATTTATTTATTTTTTTTTATATATATATAGGATATACATATAAATTCTTTGGAGGAACTGAGTTAATACTTCATAACTCGTTGATACAATATACTCGTTATTAATTCGTAATGATTTCCACAGTGATTCTTGAACTGGCGAAGCTTGTGAGGTTGGAGGTGTTGACGATTCTCACGATGTTGACAGCATTTGACTGTGTTGGTGAGGCTATTGGTACTGCTGATGTTGTTGGTAAAACAAGTCTAGCTTGTACCTTACGCACTAGTCTTGTTAGGGTTTCGGTTCTTCTCTCTATCATCTCTGTCCACTCATCTAGTTTTTGATTAAGGCTGAGATAGATAATCTCTAAAACTTTAGAGATTACATAATCACCACAGAATGTTTCTCTGATGAAGTTATGAATCAATACTTCATCATTTGTTGTTGTTGGTACTCCTTGGTATCTTTGGTGCGTGTGACGTTGATATCCGATATATAGATTGGGATATTGAGGTGTGTGATGCGGATGTGATTGTTGGTGGTGGTAATGATCCTGTTGTTGATGGTGGTGCTGTTGATGCCGGTGATGCTGCTGGAGCTTATGGTTTTGAGGCTTGCGATGTGGATGTTACTGGTGGTACCGGTTATGCTGCTGGTGCTGCTGATGATGTTTGTAACCTCCGCACCGTATTTTCCAAAGCCACCACCCGAGCACGAAGCTCGTTGACTTCTTCTATCACACCGGGGTGATTGTCGGTTCGGATGAGCGGATAAATATAATCTAAAATTTGGTGTAGTATATAATCGTGGCGAGATACTCTGGAAATGAGAGAGAAAATAGTTTCTCGAATAGGTTCGCCGGTAAGTGCTTCAGGTTCATTGCCAAGAGGGCAATTTGGTGGATGGAAGGGATCACCTTCTTCTTGTCGCCAATGATTGAGGAGACTACGAACCCATCCCCATTTCATCCAGAATAGATGATGGCTGATTGGTTGATCTATTCCGGTCACACTGTTGTCAGAGCTCGAATGAAACTCCATATCGGAATAGCTGTCGTAATCTGAGGAGTTCGAACTGGTTGAGGGCTCCATTTCGTATGATCAAGGGAATGAATTTTTGATATGAAATAGATTATAGGAATTAGATTTAGTATTCTTCAATACATAATTTACATATGTATATATATTACCAAAATCCCATAAATTACGGAGGAATCTTTGAAAAATGTCAGTCAAAGTTCACAGTAACAGATATGTGAAGATAGGATTTCGTCTATACACTATTATGCAATAAATGCAGAAAAACGCGTCTAGACTTAAGAATGATAAGCAGGTAATTTCCTACAGATGATAAGAAGATAATTTTCGACACAATATGATAAGCAAAACTTTTGACATGCAGACACGGTCGAAGTCCAGACTCACTAATGCATCCTAACGACTTATCAGTTAGACAAACTAATGCAGACCTGGTTCGCTAAGACCACCGCTCTGATACCACATGAGACGACCCGACCCAATCCATAGGGACGAATACAATAACATATGATTACATCGCGAGGTACTTGACCTCTAAATGATACATTTTACAAACATTGCATTCATTTTTAAAAGACAATCTTTCATTACATCGAAAGTTGACATGTATGCATACCATTTCATAATATCCAAACTATAAATGACCTAATCTGTCATTTACTTAATAATAATCTTTAATGAACTTCAACGACTCGAATGCAACGTCTTTTGAAATATGTCATGAATGACTCCAAGTAATATCTTTAAAATGAGCTAATGCACAGCGGAAGATCTCTTTCAAACCTGAGAATAAACATGCTTTCAAGTGTCAACCAAAAGGTTGGTGAGTTCATCAGTTTATAGTAATCATTTCATTTTCATCATTTTAATAGACCACAAGATTTCATATTTCCAATTCTCATAAATAAACGTCCCATGCATAGAGACAAAAATATCATTCATATGGATTGAACACCTGGTAACCGACATTAACAATATGCATATAGAATATCCCCATCATTCCGGGATCCTCCTTCGGACATGATATAAATTTCGAAGTACTAAAGCATCCGGTACTTTGGATGGGGCTTGTTGGGCCCGATAGATCTATCTTTAGGATTCGCGTCAATTAGGGTGTCTGTTCCCTAATTCTTAGATTACCAGACTAAATAAAAAGGGGCATATTCGATTTCGATAATTCAACCATAGAATGTAGTTTCACGTACTTGTGTCTATTTTGTAAATCATTTATAAAAATTGCGCATGTATTCTCAGCCCAAAAATATAAAGGGTAAAAAGGCAAATGAAACTCACCATACTGTATTTTGTAGTAAAAATACATATAACATCATTGAACAAGTGTAGGGTTGGCCTCGGATTCACGAACCTATATTAATTATATATATTTATATGACGGTCAATATTTGTCTAACAATTTAGGCCAAGTCATAGTGTACCACAATCCTAATGCTCGAGTCTGACTCAACAGTATAGTAACATGTTATATTACCCATGCTCAGTTAGGTCAAAAGTCAAAGGTTAAAGTAAAAACGAGGTCGCATGCAAAAATACAATAACTTATACAAAAAAAAGATTTTTCGGTCAAACATGACTAAACGACTACTTCAGCGATTTTTAGAAAAATTATCGGAACTCCGATTGATAAACGGTCCAAGGATAAAAGTTACACATTACCAAAAAGATTAAGCATAAATTTTACAGAAGTAAACTAAAACTAGACAACTCGTAGTTGCCAACGCGGTTTCGGCGTTTCAAAGTTAATTTTTCAGCTTTAATAAAATTTACAAAAGTGACCGAGTAGCCTACTTTGGAGATTTTTAGAAAATTCCTCGAAACTCGGATTGACAAACGGTCAAAGCCTTCAAATTCTCGTTACCACAAAGATATAACATGATTTTTGGTAAAAGTAAACATACATCAGGCCGACCATGACAACTGATACAAAACTGACATTTTTAATAAAAAGTTTCAGCTCTTTTTAGAATTTTAAAATGTGATCAAACAGTCAACATTGACGATTTTTAGAAAAATCGTCGAGACTCAAATTGACAAACGACCAGAGTCGTTTGTTAGACCTTACAGCAAAGAATTCAGTGGTATTTTTGTTTTAATCTGAAACAACGCAGATCTTCGAGAATTTCAGTTTCCGTATCGACGTTTCATCAAAATTTACAAAACTTCTTTTATCCATAACTTGACAACCGTTCAACGAAACGAGACGTGCTTTATATGAAAATTCATCTACTCGACGAGTAGAATCCAAATAACCACTTTTTATTACCCAGAAAATTAGTTCACTAATTATTAACAGCATTTTTAATTACGAAATTAATTGTTTAATTCATAACTTTCTAACCGTTCATCGAATTCATTCGATATCTAAATGAAAAGTTCTTAATTTTTCGCTAGCTTTCCAATGACATGCATATCTTATACCTTATTTCATCCCTAGTATAACAACCTTTAAGATTCAACATAACCTATCTAAGGGCAATATCAAATGTACAAATAAGCATAATCCTATTTTCTCGAGCACTAGTCAGGGATACACTATTAGTATGTAAAAATTAAATTAGGAGTACTCACGTATCAATATTGAGGTTCAATATTGGAGGAAAGGTACGTAGACGCAATGGAGATGACAAACACTAGTTTAACCTCACAAGCATACCCATGAACAATACCCATCACCTCCATAGCCATAACTCATAATTTCCTTAGCCCTATCCTACTCATAAAACTTGTCTTGAAATGACCCGCTCATGACCTCGTCGTAGTATTTTAGGTATAAATACTAATAATAACACTAATAATAATAATAATAATAATAATAATAATAATAAATATATTAATAATAATAATAATAATAATAATAATAATAATAATAATAATAATAATAATAATAATAATAATAATAATAATAATAATAGTAATATAATTAATCTAAATGATACGTAGTATTATGAAGTGAATGAGAATGAACTTGTGCATTTATAGAAGTTTGCCATCTCATATTGCCTTACAGCTTGCATCCGTTGTTTTAATCTTGCCGACACCCTATTTTACATATTACGTATCACTTATAACTTTATATATATTTTATATATAATATATTTAATCTTTAGAATTAATTAAATATTATATTATATTTACGCTCATGATAAAAATATAATTTTTACAAAAATGACACGGTCGTGGTCTCACGACTCATGTACCACTTTCCGTTTTTCGGGCGCACTTTCGTACGTTTAGAAAACTAGCCCTTTATATTACGTGACGTGTACCTTTTACAAAAATTAGACTTACATAACAATAAATTACCTTTATAAAAATATAACTTATAAAGTTGAGCGTTGTGGTCATTTCCTTCTATAAATCCAAGTCTCGTTGTTTGTCAAAATATTTTATTTTAAATTAAACGTTTTGTGACATGTACCTTTATTAATAACTAGACTTAAATTAATTAAAAACTAACCCACTCGGAGTGTAACTTAATCTTTTGAGTGTTTTGGTCATTTACTTTTATAATTCATACCCTCGTTAGTTATCAAAGTATACTTAATAACATTAACTTAAACCAAAACGTCTTTTGAATAAATTAAAATATATTTATAATATATAGGTTTGAAATACTTTAATAAAATATTTAGATTTTAATTATATTTCAAAGTATATTTGAAGATCGTTTATAATATTATATCCTATAACGTTTATACTTTAAAAAAAAATATAATTTCCTTATGCGTCAACGTTTAGTTTGTTTTCCTTAAACTTTCTAAATAATATAACTATATTCCCAAAGTTTCACTTTCACTCTAAATAATAGGAAGGTTAACTAGTTAACGTTTATATAGAAAGTCGAACAGAAAACTCCACTAACATTTGGCTAGTTCTCGTTAATTGACACATTTGTCTTTACTTATAACTCACTTTACCATTTTTTGAATACGGTTAATAATAAGGGTTACCTAATTCAAAGTGGACCTCCTAACAGATACTCTTAATCATAATTCAATGTATCTGATAATTCAATCATTTGATATTATCTTTTAATCTCGTCGATAAACTTACATCGAACAAATATATTCATGTAAAGTATTATCTATTCAATACCTTAATAGTACTTCCAGGTTCATAAAATAGATCTCATAGCTTATAATCATATCCACTAATCCGTTCGATGTTTTATATAATATATCTCAATTTAATAATCACACATATGTATATGTATATATAATTGTTCGTGAATCGCTAGGCATGGTCAAAGGGTAATTGATTATATGAATATAGTTTTCAAAATTTCGAGACTCAACATTACATATTTTTGCTCATCGTGTCGGGAACATATAAAGATTAAAGTTTAAATTTGATCGGAAATTTCCGGGTCATCACAGTTTGACCCGCTTAGACTATATTGTGTCAAAATGAGTATTTGTTGGTTTTGATACGTCCACGATGTCGTTGCAAGTGTATATGCATGTTTCGATATTTTAAAATCGGTTTTGAGCTTATTTGGATTAAAGTGGGACAAATGGGTCATTAGTGTCCAGTTGACCCATTTGTGTGACGTGGCATTGTGTATTTATATATTATATGGATGTATACATGTGCAAATATATTTATATGCGCGATCACCCGTTTTGACCATTATCCCGTTCGTTATAATATTTCGTGCATCGTTATAACGACTTGGATATATATATATATATATATATATATATATATATATATATATATATATATATATATATATATATATATATATATATATATATATATATATATATATATATATATATATATATATATATATATATATATATATTATGTTTTAGTATGCGATTTATTATGTACATTATATATATCTATGTATAAGTGCATGATGTGTTGTGATATATATATATATATATATATATATATATACACACACACACACACATATATTGTTAAGATGTGACGTGATTTGTATATACATGTTTATATATATATATATATATATATATATATATATGTATGTATATACATAGTGTAATATTGTTAGTAAATGTCATGTGATTTGCTAACTTGTTCAGTATTTGTCCTCAGGTGATACAGACGAGGAGAAGACTCGGTGACATTAGACTACCGAGTTTAGCTGACGATCGGTGAGTGGGTCTATCTCCTGATAGAGTTTGAGTAGCAAGATGTGCTACTGTTGTTTACTCTATTTATTATATTAGTGTTATATCCGATTGCCATGTTTAGATACTGGTTAACATGTTAGTGAATTATTACATGTTAGATGATATTGTGTAATATTATGTGCACTGTGTTTGACGCCAGCCGGGCCTGGGAGGCTGGGGACTCATAACCGAGCCTGGGGAGGTTAGAGTCCGTATGAGGTCAACCGAGCCTGGGGAGGTTGGGTCCAAAGGCTACTGATTATGGAGTATAGTTTGAATGACGAATCCCCTGCGTCAGAATGACTATACTGTGAATCGAGTAGCGAGGACTATCGGTAGACTCTAGCCGGATCAGCTAGGAGTCGTGTGCTCGTACAAGCCGTCGATCCTCATATTGTCGTTGTCTTTGTTTGTATGCTGTTAGGACGTTAGCATACTTTTATGTTGTTGCTGGATTGATGCTTAGACTTGATCCGTTAGATAGATTCCATTCACTTAGCAGTTGTGCTAATCCCCCACATTTTAACCCTTTGCAGGTTAAGTTCTGTTGTATGTTAGATATCAGGGTGAAGATGGGATGCTGGAAGATATGTTTGACAAGTCGAAACTCTGATGTCGCGTCTTTTGTTACTAGTGTCGTTGTTTTAACGTAACACCCAGTTTTTAATATATGTAATGGGCTTTAAATATATAATATGATGTAAATAAAATATAGTACAAGTGTCTTTTATATTTATGTATCAGATTTTACAAATACGTCTTCCGCTGTAACTTAAAAAAAAAAAAAAAATCGGGGGTGTTAAAATTATGGATACAATCATACAACATTACCCGATCCATTGACATCTCTATATATATACAACTAGATTTTGAGCTTGTGTGTTGCATGAGTACTCAAAACCCGTTTTAAATGAGTCACTTATTTTATGACGCTTGATGTACATTTTCCAACAATGTTTGTGGTTGCGTTTAAGGGGGACATATCGATCCAATAGCTTAAGTCTGGACTCGCGGTATTTTGTAGCACCTAGTGTGTTTAAAACCATTATGTAACAACATCATTTAACTAAGGGGGATGATTCTCACACACTGTTTTTTGATCCTCACACACCCTTTTACCCTATTATTAGGGAGGAGTTCAAGTAAATTGGTGTGTGAGGATCAAAAAACAGTGTGTGAGAATCATCCCCCTTTAACTAATTTCAATCATATTTTACAATAATGTTATATATCGAGATGTACTCACATTGTTTTCGTTTCATTATATTATACAATCATTTCCAATTAATTTCAAACAATGAAAATTGCATTTGTATGTTTAATAATAAACATGTTATGTATCGAGATGTTGAATTATATCCATGGATACCTAAATAGAAATATTGGTGTGAACAAAAAATTATAGTACGGAGTATAAATAAGTGAAAATAAAAAATAGAATTAACACTAATTGTGATATTATAATAGCATCTGTGTATTCATTGTCGTAGTGATTGAAGAAAATAATGCGTCATTCAGTCTAAAATTATGGATAGAGTTTTAACTTAAGTAAGTAACAAATGGTGTCTATAATATTGAGAATTTATATTCTTTATTTTAATTATATTAAGAAATATAATATTCATAAACCTTAATTAATATTCAGATAAATTATGACTGAGATATGTGAAAATTACATTTGACTTAATATGCAATATTTAAGGAACAAATGAAAAGTCACGTAATCAAATCACTTTTTTATATAAATATATAGATATATAGATGGTCCAATATATATATATATATATATATATATATATATATATATATATATATATATATATATATATATATATATATATATATATATATATATAGTGGTAGGATCAAGAGGGAAGTAACCATTCGGGGGGAAGCACAAACTTTTTTTTTCGTTTTTTGAAAAAACTTTGTTCACGAACATTATAGATGAGATGAAAATATGAGCTTTTATTAGAGACACTTTGTGATAAATGTTTTTATTTTGGCGGGAAAACGCTCGAAGAAGTAATATATAACAATTATCGTATTTTTCGAGCGTATTTTGAGGTTTTAGCTATTGGGGTTTAGATATTAGGGTTTAGATATTAGGGTTTATAGGGTTTAGATATTAGGGTTTAGAAATTTAGGTTTTAGGGTTTAGATTTAGGGTTTAGATTTAGGGTTTAGATTTAGGATTTAGATTGAGTTTTTAACATGAACGGTTTAGAGTTTAGGGTTTAGGGTTTGGTGTTTTGGGTTTATTCCATAAACCTAAAACACCAAACCCTAAACCCTAAACCCTAAACTCTAAACCGTTCGTGTTAAAAACTCAATCTAAATCCTAAATCTAAACCCTAAATCTAAACCCTAAACCCTAAATTTCTAAACCCTAATATCTAAACCCTAATGTCTAAACCCCAATAGCTAAAACCTCAACATACGCTCGAAAAACACGATAATTGTTATATATTACTTCTTCGAGCGTTTTTCCGCCAAAATAAAAACATTTATCACAAAATGTCTCTACTAAATGTTCATATTTTCATCCCATCTATAATGTTCGTGAACAAAGTTTTTTCAAAAAACGAAAAAAAAAAGTTTTTGCTTCCCCCCGATTGGTTACTTCCCTCTTGATCCTACCACTATATATATATATATATATATATATATATATATATATATATATATATATATATATATATATATATATATATATATATATATATATATATATATATATATTTCTTAAGCTACACTATATTTCTCAAATTGTTTTTCTAAAGTTAAAAATTAAGGTGATGATTCATACGTTCATTTGTAATGTTATATTATGTGAATATAATTCAAGGAGTAGTAATTTCTTTTTTACCAAAAAACTTAATAACATTATAATTCAGATTCAAAGATAAACAAATAAAAAATTAACAGGGTGAAAATAAGTTTAACTAAAAAGTAAAACAAATGTAAAATTAAAACATAATGAAACGGAATATTGAAACGGAAAATTAAAAACTTACTGTTTCATCGGAGGCTTGATTGGGAATCCTCTTTTCTCTCGGCTTATGTCTTTGTGTTATAGTATTAGTGGTTATTTTATGTTTGTTTCGGCTCTTTTTTTGTTAGGGTTGTGAGCTCACAATCAGGTTGATTATGCATATTTTGCTCAGATGTTTTATTCGGTTCTTGTATGTGTTTTAGGACTTCATTTGTACGATGAATTTTCCACAGTGGTTATAAAGTTGAATTGTTATTTTTCCAAAAGAAATAACAAAAAACATTGAAAAATGGTTATTTGTATTATTCCTGATCCGAAACTAAGGGTGTGTTTATTTACCTCTTTATTGAATGGTTCGACATTGAATGCTCAATCATTAAGCATTTTGCGTATTTATTTTTAACCTCTGAATGACATATAATATTGAATGATTCAACATTCAGTGCCGAACTATTCATAGTTGTTATACCCTCTTAACCGTTAAACACATAAATCTTCTACAAAATCATTATAAAATTACATCATAATTTATCAATATAACTAATAGACAAAACTCTGTAGCACTATTCATCAATAGTGCCAAGGGTATTTTGGTCATTTCACTTTTTTTTTTTTTTTTTTTTAACACCCAAGTTTCTTTCACCCATCTGTACCCATATCCTCCTCCTTCGCCATTTTTCATAACTCAGTAGCATAACCACCCCATTTCTCAATTCATATTCTTTATCAATACATAACCCAAAAAAATCAAATGTGCAAACCTTTAATCTTAAGTTCGAATCATATAAGGCTAATAATAAATTTAAAACGAAATCAAAAAATAATAACAAAAAACCATAACAAAATCATGATACTACAATTTATTAAAACCCATTTTCCTTTATCGAGGTTGATATACCTTATAATTTTTTTATCTCCATCATTTATCTTTTACAGTAAATACAAATTTCTAAAAAAAAAAAAAATCTACTACCACATAAAGTAAATAGAAAATTCGAAAAAACCTTTGTTTGTACCCTTCCAGATCTGAACAAAAAAAAAAAAAAAAAAAAAAAAAAAAAACCGAAAAGTCAAATAGACAAAAAGGAAGAAGAAAGCAGCAGTGGTCGGTGGTTGTAGCAGCGGTTGTGGTCAACGTGGCAGCAACGGTGGTCAGATAGTTGTGCCAGCGGCGATGGTCCCAGTGGTTGTGAATGAACTTTCATATTCTCCTGAGTAGACACCATCAAAATCAGAACGGATCTTAAATTGAGGATGAGGTATCAACAGATTCAGAACAGCTCTAGCTCTTTCGGGATTTAAATCGAAATATGGATCTATGAGTTGGAAAACAGCGCTTGGATATGGATCTATGATTTATGAGTGTGGTTTTAATTTTGGTAGTGATTCTTGATTGAAAAAATTACACGTACTATCTAGATCATCACTAGTACCAGGGGTATTTTTATCATTTCACATTTTTATTTTAACTTTCACTTTGCCAAATAACCCCACATTTTGTTCATACATTAAAACCGGCCCTCAAACAGAGGCGTAAAGTGTCAAATCAACATTTTCATAAAAAATCTTAAATATACTCCACCAAAATATTCAACAGGTTATATTCTCTCGCTCGCAACGAGTTAAATTTTTTCGGCATCATCGTTAAACTCGAAATAATTTTAAGAATACAACGTTACTAACTATACGCAAAACGGATTATTTTTAAAAACGCTAAATATTTGGGGTACTTTTTATACACGTTGATTTTGCGTTAAATTTTTAAAAGTCGACAATTCGATAGCGAAATGCGAAGCTGCACATATATTGTTAATTTAAAATAACATCTAAATTTTCACGGGTTATACCTTTTAGTTCGACTCGAGTTGGGCTTCAACGACATCATCGTTAGCCACGAAATAATTTTACAAACTCAACGCAATAAAATACATTGAAAACCGAACCCCCGGCGCGAAGCGAGGGTTTGAAAACTAGTACTTATCAAATAACTATATTGACCCTTTATTCATTTAAAAGGTTATTGTTCATTTATAATAATTATCAAAAATGCTATTATCATTCGGAATTAAATTCATCCAGAACCAATAGCGGAGCCACAAGGTGCTTTGAGGGGTCAATTGACACCACTCAATATTTGTTTGGGCCACTAAATTTTATTAGTAATAGTGGTCAAAAGTATGGACTATAAATATGACACCATCCTATTTTTGTTAATTAAATGAAGCCATTGATTAAAACTAGTTTTCAAACCCTCGCTTCGCGCCGGGGGTTCGGTTTTCAATGTATTTTATTGCGTTGAGTTTGTAAAATTATTTCGTGGCTAACGATGATGTCGTTGAAGCCCAACTCGAGTCGAACTAAAAGGTATAACCCGTGAAAAATTTAGATGTTATTTTAAATTAACAATATATGTGCAGCTTCGCATTTCGCTATCGAATTGTCGACTTTTAAAAATTTAACGCAAAATCAACGTGTATAAAAAGTACCCCAAATATTTAGCGTTTTTAAATAGAATCCGTTTTGCGTATAGTTAGTAACGTTGTATTCTTAAAATTATTTCGAGTTTAACGATGATGCCGAAAAAATTTAACTCGTTGCGAGCGAGAGGATATAACCTGTTGAATATTTTGGTGGAGTATATTTAAGATTTTTTATGAAAATGTTGATTTGACACTTTACGCCTCTGTTTGGGGGCCGGTTTTAATGTATGAACAAAATGTGGGGTTATTTGGCAAAGTGGAAGTTAAAATAACAAAAATGTGGGCCGGTTTTAATGTATGAACAAAAGGTGAAATGACAAAAATACCCCTGGTACTAATGATGATCTAGATAGTACGTGTAATTTTGTCAATCAAGAATCACTACCAAAATTAAAACCACACTCATAAATCATAGATCCATATCTAAGCGATGTTTTCCAACTCATAGATCCATATTTCGATTTAAATCCCGAAAGAGCTAGAGCTGTTCTGAATCTGTTGATACCTCATCCCCAATTTAAGATCCGTTATGATTTTGATGGTGTCTACTCAGGAGAATATGAAAGTTCATTCACAACCACTGGGACCATCGCCGCTGGCACAACTATCTAACCACCGTTGCTGCCACGTTGACCACAACCGCTGCTACAACCACCGACCACTGCTGCTTTCTTCTTCCTTTTTGTCTATTTGACTTTTCGTTTTTTTTTTTTTTTTTTTGTTCAGATCTGGAAGGGTACAAACAAAGGTTTTTTCGAATTTTCTATTTACTTTATGTGGTAGTAGATTTTTTTTTTTTTTTTTAGAAATTTGTATTTACTGTAAATGATATGAGGATACAGATAAATGATGGAGATAAAAAAATTATAAGGTATATAAACCTCAATAAAGGAAAATGGGTTTTAATAAATTGTAGTATCATGATTTTGTTATGGTTTTTTGTTATTATTTTTTGATTTCGTTTTAAATTTATTATTAGCCTTATATGATTCGAACTTAAGATTAAAGGTTTGCACATTTGATTTTTTTGGGTTATGTATTGATAAAGAATATGAATTGAGAAATGGGGTGGTTATGCTACTGAGTTATGAAAAATGGCGAAGGAGGAGGATATTGAAATATCCCGTTCTTATTGATTAAAAACATTCCATATTAATTGATTTCGTTGCGAGGTTTTGACCTCTATATGAGACGTTTTTCAAAGACTGCATTCATTTTAAAACAAACCATAACCTTTATTTCATCAATAAAGGTTTAAAAAGCTTTACGTAGATTATCAAATAATGATAATCTAAAATATCCTGTTTACACACGACCATTACATAATGGTTTACAATACAAATATGTTACAACAAAATAAGTTTCTTGAATGCAGTTTTTACACAATATCATACAAGCATGGACTCCAAATCTCGTCCTTATTTAAGTATGCGACAGCGGAAGCTCTTAATAATCACCTGAGAATAAACATGCTTAAAACGTCAACAAAAATGTTGGTGAGTTATAGGTTTAACCTATATATATCAAATCATAATAATAGACCACAAGATTTCATATTTCAATACACATCCCATACATAGAGATAAAAATCATTCATATGGTGAACACCTGGTAACCGACATTAACAAGATGCATATATAAGAATATCCCCATCATTCCGGGACACCCTTCGGATATGATATAAATTTCGAAGTACTAAAGCATCCTGTACTTTGGATGGGGTTTGTTAGGCCCAATAGATCTATCTTTAGGATTCGCGTCAATTAGGGTGTCTGTTCCCTAATTCTTAGATTACCAGACTTAATAAAAAGGGGCATATTCGATTTCGATAATTCAACCATAGAATGTAGTTTCACGTACTTGTGTCTATTTTGTAAATCATTTATAAAACCTGCATGTATTCTCATCCCAAAAATATTAGATTTTAAAAGTGGGACTATAACTCACTTTCACATTTTTTTACTTCGTCGGGAAGTAAGACTTGGCCACTGGTTGATTCATGTATCTATAACAATATATACAGATATATCAAAGTATGTTCAAAATATATTTACAACACTTTTAATATATTTTGATGTTTTAAGTTTATTAAGTCAGCTGTCCTCGTTAGTAACCTACAACTAGTTGTCCACAGTTAGATGTACAGAAATAAATCGATAAATATTATCTTGAATCAATCCACGACCCAGTGTATACGTATCTCAGTATTGATCACAACTCAAACTATATATATTTTGGAATCAACCTCAACCCTGTATAGCTAACTCCAACATTCACATATAGAGTGTCTATGGTTGTTCCGAAATATATATAGATGTGTCCACATGATAGGTCGAAACATTGTATATGTGTCTATGGTATCTCAAGATTACATAATATACAATACAAGTTGATTAAGTTATGGTTGGAATAGATTTGTTACCAATTTTCAAGTAGCTAAAATGAGAAAAATTATCCAATCTTGTTTTACCCATAACTTCTTCATTTTAAATCCGTTTTGAGTGAATCAAATTGCTATGGTTTCATATTGAACTATATTTTATGAATCTAAACAGAAAAAGTATAGGTTTATAGTCAGAAAAATAAGTTACAAGTCATTTTTGTAAAGGTAGTCATTTCAGTCGAAAGAACGACGTCTAGATGACCATTTTAGAAAACATACTTCCACTTTGAGTTTAACCATAATTTTTGGATATAGTTTCATGTTCATAATAAAAATCATTTTCTCAGAATAACAACTTTTAAATCAAAGTTTATCATAGTTTTTAATTAACTAACCCAAAACAGCCCGCGGTGTTACTACGACGGCGTAAATCCGGTTTTACGGTGTTTTTCGTGTTTCCAGGTTTTAAATCATTAAGTTAGCATATCATATAGATATATAACATGTGTTTAGTTGATTTTAAAAGTCAAGTTAGAAGGATTAACTTTTGTTTGCGAACAAGTTTAGAATTAACTAAACTATGTTCTAGTGATTACAAGTTTAAACCTTCGAATAAGATAGCTTTATATGTATGAATCGAATGACGTTATGAACATCATTACTACCTTAAGTTCCTTGGATAAACCTACTGAAAAAGAGAAAAATGGATCTAGCTTCAACGGATCCTTGGATGGCTCGAAGTTCTTGAAGCAGAATCATGACACGAAAACAAGTTCAAGTAAGATCATCACTTGAAATAAGATTGTTATAGTTATAGAAATTGAACCAAAGTTTGAATATGATTATTACCTTGTATTAGAATGATAACCTACTGTAAGAAACAAAGATTTCTTGAGGTTGGATGATCACCTTACAAGATTGGAAGTGAGCTAGCAAACTTGAAAGTATTCTTGATTCTAATGTAACTAGAACTTGTAGAATTTATGAAGAACACTTAGAACTTGAAGATAGAACTTGAGAGAGATCAATTAGATGAAGAAAATTGAAGAATGACAGTGTTTGTAGGTGTTTTTGGTCGTTGGTGTATGGATTAGATATAAAGGATATGTAATTTTGTTTTCATGTAAATAAGTCATGAATGATTACTCATATTTTTGTAATTTTATGAGATATTTTATGCTAGTTGCCAAATGATGGTTCCCACATGTGTTAGGTGACTCACATGGGCTGCTAGGAGCTTATCATTGAAGTGTATATACCAATAGTACATACATCTAAAAGCTGTGTATTGTACGAGTACGAATACGGGTGCATACGAGTAGAATTGTTGATGAAACTGAACGAGGATGTAATTGTAAGTATTTTTGTTAAGTAGAAGTATTTTGATAAGTTTCTTGAAGTCTTTCAAAAGTGTATGAATACATATTAAAACACTACATGTATATACATTTTAACTGAGTCGTTAAGTCATCGTTAGTCGTTACATGTAAATGTTGTTTTGAAACCTTTAGGTTAACGATCTTGTTGAATGTTGTTAACCCATTGTTTATTATAACAAATGAGATGTTAAATTATTATATTATCATGATATTATGATATATAATATATCTTAGTATGATGTATATACAGTTAAATGTCGTTACAACGATAATCGTTACATATATGTCTCGTTTCGAAATCATTAAGTTAGTAGTCTTATTTTTACATATGTATTTCATTGTTAATACACTTAATAATATATTTACTTATCATTTAACATAATTAACCAAGTGTATCAATATCTTAATATGATTCATATGTACCTAGTAAGACGTTGTTATAACGATAATCGTTATATATATCGTTTTCGAGTTTCTTAAATTAATAGTCTCATTTTTATGTATATAACTCATTGTTAAAATACCTAATGAGATACATACTTATAATAAAAACATGTTAACTATATATATAACCATATATATGTCATCGTATAGTTTTTACAAGTTTTAACGTTCGTGAATCACCGGTCAACTTGGGTGGTCAATTGTCTATATGAAACATATTTCAATTAATCAAGTCTTAACAAGTTTGATTGCTTAACATGTTGGAAACATTTAATCATGTAAATATCAATCTCAATTAATATATATAAACATGGAAAAGTTCGGGTCACTACAGATATGGGTACAGATGGGTGAAAGAAACTTGGGTGTTAAAAAAAAAAGTGAAATGACCAAAATACCCTTGGCACTATTGATGAATAGTGCTACAGGGTTTTGTCTATTAGTTATATTGATAAATTGACATGTAGTATAAAATTCATATGACTTTTAGCGGCTGTTTATTACTCGTAAAACCTTATACAGAGTACGTCAAGAGATGTATTCATTTGAATCCTTAAATTTGCTTGAAATCCAAGGGACCAATCAGAGCGCGACAATCACATGTGGTAAACGCGGAAGG
The DNA here is from genome assembly GCF_046630445.1 of Rutidosis leptorrhynchoides. Taxonomy (NCBI): domain Eukaryota; kingdom Viridiplantae; phylum Streptophyta; class Magnoliopsida; order Asterales; family Asteraceae; genus Rutidosis; species Rutidosis leptorrhynchoides. Next base: position 90,888,649 of record NC_092334.1, on the reverse strand, counting down.
TTCACAAGTGATTGACTCCATCACACGTGATTGGGTTTTACAATCACATACTATTGAATTTGACATGCGAAATCACATCAGATTGGGTTTTTACAATCACATGTGATTGACATGTAGAATCGCATGTAATTGGGTTTTACAATCATATGTGATTGACTTTTTCGAACAGCTTGAAACTCATGAACAGCCGCGAGTGTATTCAATCAACCACAAACATTGATTTTTCGAATTGATTGTTTTCAGGCCACGATCTCTGCATAAAAAATGTTGTAAATCCAGTAACAATCACTCGTCGATTGAAATCATTGCCTGAAAAAACACATAGACTTCGAATTTGATGACGAACAATGCAGTTGACTTTTGATTTCGAACATTTGACTTCAAAATTTGAACTCGATATTGAAGCTTGAGATCTGAGATTTTGCATAGAGCATCACGAGCTGAATATGAAGATATCTGCAATTTTACTTTTCGTTAAACGAGTCCGAATTGTTCCAGACTGATCGATTTTTGCACTTTTTGGACAAAGGATGAACACGATCGAAAATGCCCAGACTTGTTGTTGTTAATCACTGATTATTTATCACGTAGCTTAGGATTCAGTTAATGAACGTTTTTATGATCTCAAATTGTGTTAACAAACACTTAATTATTGAATTTGATTTTTGAGGTATGATGAACTTTGAAGAACACGTACAGTAGCAGCACTCATGAATCTGATAATTGATCTAAAGGGCTGGAATCATGAATCTAATAATTGATCTAAAGGCTAGAATTTATCCCTTAAATATTAACTTAAATTAAGGATGCAAATGAATATTATTCAGTACATCAAATACTATTACGGAGTACTAAACTTCAAATTCTATTACGGAGTACAAAACTGGACAACCCATTTATGAATATATTTTAATTATGATTAAATAATAATCATATACTAATTGTGATGAGTTTTGCTCATTATTCACAATGGTATATTTGTAATTACCCTCAACTTTGAGGGTAATTAGGTAAGCTTTAACAAAAAAAAAAAAAAAAGGAAAAAAAAAAAAACTTTCTTCCATTACTTTTTAATTACATTTCACCATCATTTTTCAACTCTTTATTTTTTAAACATTCAAGAACCAACCGTGAAACGTTTTTTATATCAACCGTTTTTTAAGCCGTTTAATTAACCGACAAAACTTTTCACCTTCCTTTTTTATTCCTTTAATTTTTAAACGTTCAGTTAGCCAATTGTTAACCATTTTTTACCGTTCAATTGACCGACTGTTAATCGACCAAAATCACCCGCAGCAAAGCGCGGGTTTTTTTATCCTCGTTAAATACATAGTCCAATTAATAAAAATTAATGCATTAGAAATGTTTAAATTACATAATCATTCTTGGGTACACCGTGTACATACTTGCACACATACAGTTTTCGTATACATACTTGCTCATTTGCTGCGGGTTTTTTTATCCTCGTTAAATACATAGTCCAATTAATAAAAATTAATGCATTAGAAATGTTTAAATTACATAATCATTCTTGGGTACACCGTGTACATACTTGCTCACACAGTTTTCGTATACATACTTGCTCATTTAGTCATTTACCCATGTATATTTCTTAATTTTCTAATTCACCTCCAGTTTTTTTGTCACAGCAGCAGTATCATTAAATTTCTTATACACTAAGAAGGTAATTAATCATATATTGTTCATTAATCTCATTAATCGTTAGTCGTTTTTATTATATTGAATATTAGAGTTTATTAAATTAGGGTTTTTAACCTTATTGCCAAAGGTAAATGATCCTATGAGCCTTGGAGACTATCGTCCGATAAGCCTTATTGGTAGTTATTACAAGATTATTTCCAAGATGCTTGCATATAGACTACAAAAGGTGATCGAAAAAGTCATCGGAAAAGAGCAAAGTGCTTTCATCAAGGGTAGGTTCTGTAGCGACCCGACAAAATCGTCATTGACGGCACCGTCTACTTAGGTCCCGTAAAGTGGTCATAAGTCTTTAAAACAACGTTTGACCAAAGGTATGTCGCATTCATTTCAAAAGTAAGGATGTTTCAAGGTTTACAAAGTAGTTCGACAACTAGTTACATTACAATGTTTAAGGTACAATTGAAACATATGCGACACAATTTAAGAATAAGTCAAAAGACGCTCCACGTATGCAAGTATACTCGACAACCAAGCAAGTATCAAAAAATATAGTGCGGAAGTATGTATCACCTAGTATTCAAGGACCTGAGAAAAACATAGAAAATCTGTCAAAGAAAACGTTGGTGAAATCATAGGTGTATGTATAAAGTATGTTTTGAACCACAAGATTTAGTATAAACCGATTATCAAGCGTATACATCTCAAAAGATGTGTTTGTATCACGAGCATCCAATTATCAAAGCTTAACTGAATCTTACCTCTGCATATAGTGTTAGAACCTACACTATTCCGATAAAATTATATTTCATTCGCTAACGGTAGCGAACCGTCCGAATGAGGGTTCGTTAAACTCGTATGGCCACACAACATAAGTTCACGCTTACACCCTACAAGTGTAACTGATGATAATTGGACTTGAGAATTTTTGTAACGACCCAGGATTTTCCAACGTTATTTATTAATAATTGTTATTATTAATACTTGTGATTTAACGAATGTATGTTATTACATTTACATGTTTCCATGATTGCCCGTACTTGACTTTAATTGCCCGAAACGTCTTTGTGACACCCGAAACTTACACGAATAATATTTTCAAGTATTATTTACATTCATGATTAAGTTTTATTAATCATTTTGATTAACTATGGTTATTAGTTAATTACTTGGGCTTTAATTGGATTTATTTTTTAATTAATTGAACTTGGGCTTTTATTAGTGTTATGGACTCATGATATTGGGCTTATAAGCCCACCCTACATCTTAAATGGTTTAACTAGCCCAACCTAACATGTAAGTACCACTTTAGAACTTAACTAGTTAGTAAATACTTGTAGGAATCTAGTTATCACCTTATCCCCATGCAAGCCTCCTTATTAACCAACTTTTGTGACATTTACATGCTATAAACTTGTGGATCCTTCCCTTCCTCTTGCTAGCTTGGCCGTCGGCCTTATGGGGTGTAAAGGGGAGTTTTATTTTTTTTACTACTTCACTTACTTGTAATCTCACACACACACTTCATTTCAAACTTACATCTTACTCTCCTCTCATATTTTTCTCTCATCTTTCCTTTACTTGTAAGTACCAAGAACATCTTTTTCTCCCCTTTTCTTTTGGCTAAAACCGAATACCATAGCACCCTTAATCATCATCATCACTTGTTGTTGTTGTTGTAGTTAATTACTTGTTGTTTGCATACTTGTTGATGATTACTTACTAGTTAACAAGAATCAATCTTTCTAGTTTGAATTCTTCTTTTTATCTTGTACTAGCAAGAACATACAAGAACTAACTTTCTAGTTATGTTCTACATATAATATGTCAAAAGATTTAAGTTCATGTGTTGTGGAATCATACTTGTGAATCATGTTGGTAAACTTAAAAGTTTACTTTCTTAAAGATCAAACTTAGGCTTGAATCTTTAAAGTATGCAACCCATGAACTTATTAACTTGTTTACTTAGCTTATTTACTTCATTTACTTGCACTTTAATTTCATGTTTGTTGGTTGTAAATGGTCAAGTATTACAAGTTAGTCTTGATCTCATACTATCTTGAACTAAAAGTTAACTTTAAAGGTTCAAGAACATGTAAGTAAGCTTTCTTTAATTATAACTTTGTACACTTATGTTAGATCTAGACTTTTGAGTCTTGGATCTTCAAGATCAAACTAAGAACTATGTTCTACAACTTAAGATCTTGATTTCATAAGTTCACTTTCAAGTTTGTAACTTATTATTAGTTTTAAAGTTCATGTATGTGTTAGATCTAAGACTTTGATGTAACTTTGGTTCATCAAAACACTTGCAACACTTAAGTGAGTTGTGCTTCATGTCTTAGACTTACACTTGAGTTATGATGGTCAAACCTTGGTGAAAATGATGCAAACACATCAACTGGTTGTACACTTGAAGCTATATGCATCAAGGATGAGAACCATGATAAGCATCGAGCACCAAGAACCACCGGAACCTACTGAACCTATTGTTTTACTGTTACTGTGTCTGACCTGTACAACCTGGGCTACTATATTTTCAGATATCTCTATTCGAGTAGATAACTTTTCATATAGGACTTGTCTTAATCCGAGTTACGGTTTAGGATTTATGGCCCTCCGATCGTCACTATGTCCATTTAACGTTGTGCTGAAAATTCTGACCTACTCGCACTTAGACTGTCGCCACGGTCAAACGAAGACGAGTTTGCTTCTGTAATTTTTACCACAACTAAAGGACTCATATACGGAGCCATGGCCACTGGTCTCACCTTATTTCAGTAGGTTTAGAGGCCGTGGTGACTGACCGAACTCATCCTTTGTTTTAAACTCCTTTCATGAACGAAACTTACTTTACACCTTTTGTATAAAGATAAATGATGATGACCCTTAAGACCTTATTTACATAATTTTAAACCTTTTCAGACGATTTACTGACTTAGTACTATTTGACTTAGGTTGGGGACCCGTTTGGACAACCTTCATTACTTGCTTACTTTCCGAGTCATACTTTACCGCTACTTTATCATTGTGAGTTATAGCATTCCCTTTTTACTTTAACTTATTTTGGGAACTGAGAATACATGCGGATTTTATGTTTTACATACTAGGCACGAGTACTTAAACTTTATATGTGTGGGTTATACAACGGCATAAATATTCCCTTTAGCTCGGTAACGTTTAGTCATTGGTTTTTGAACCGGTGAACGCGAATCTTAGATATGGATCCATAGGGTTTGACATCCCCACTCGGGCTAGTAGCGCTAGCATTTAACGAGTGTTTAATACTTCGTAACCATACGCACTTGCCAAGTGTACTTTCAGGGGGTATAAACGTTAAGTTAGTTACCAAGTGCCCACGGTTAACATATACTTTATCATACTGTTTTGAAACGCTCTTTGTAGCACTGAAATCTCGTGGCCTACCGTACATACTGTTATACTTAAACTATAACTCACCAAACTTTGTGTTGACGTTTTTAAACATGTTTTTCTCAGGTGCTTAAGGTTATTTGCTTCCGTTGTCGTGCTAGTCTTGCTGTAGACACCCGCTGCTCTAGAGTCATCACCGCATGAACTGTTTATCTTGCATTCAAACTTTAATACATTTGAACCTATGTTTTGTAACGACCTAAGGGTCACATACATTTATTCATGCTTGCTATTCGTAGAAGCATACTGTTGGTGTAAAACAATTGACGTCGGTTATGACGTCATCTTTTTATCGTGAATGCAACTTCTTTTATTACAGCATATAGTACTTAACCTTGTAATGATTCTGTTGTTGATGATTCGTACACGATGGTTTTGTACGGGGCATCACATTTGGTATCAGAGCATTGGTTGTAGGGAATTAGGTTGCATTAGTGAGTCTGAGACCGACCCGAGTAGGATTCACTAATAGGACTAATCTACAACTTGCTAGTTTACGTGTTTCTGCTGAACTTACTTCATGCTGCTGCTTACTTTTACTGCTACATGCCGTATGCTACCACATGATTTCACTACTGTATGATATTACTTGCTTTCGATTGCATGCTACTTCTGTACGATTCGTTATTATTGCCATGCTACTTATTGTTATACATGATTTAAACTGTTGGCCTAATACGTGTTTGCTTTATGACTTACTGACATGGAAAAATTTATTTTTCCTTGTTCAGATGTCGGATACTCCACCTGCTATCATTTTGGACAGTTTAGACTCGTCAGCCACCCCACCTGCTGCTGCTGCCGACACACTGATCCCGCTACCCACGAGTGACTCCGGCGCTTCATCTTCCGGGACTAGCAGCCAGGCGCCTGCCCCAGTGGTTACTTCTAGCGGAGCCCAGGACCCTTCGGAGATTCCAGCTCCATCTGCCCCCGGACCCTCAGGATCACAGCCCCGCTCCGGCGAGATTGTGATTCCCGCGGAATTCGGGGAAGGTCCATTCCGTAACCGGTATCGCCATTGGTGCCGACGTGCCCCAGATGGACGTCTCATTCCGATCGGACCTGCTCGTTACCAACAGATGATGGCTACTCAAGGACGGCCAGTTCAGCCACCCGTACAGCCACCACATGATTCGGACGGCCCGTCATCCACTGATGCTTCATCCGACGACACCTCCTCAGACGACTCCAGTGATGATGAGGACCCTGCTGATATACCTATACAGGCACCCTCCACCCCGCCGAAGAAGCGGTACCGTTTTGATGGCACCGTCATTCCAGGAGTGAATGGAGGTCGTGCTTTCACTGGCGCATTTAGTCGGCGTCGTAGGGTTACTGCCCATAAGCGGCTTGTGCCATACCCTTCCGACCCACAAGTGCCTAAGGCACCCCGTTACGTACTGACTATTTCTGGAGCCGGAACATCTGCACCCCGTTATGTAATGTCTGCACCACCTGCACCGCCGGCACCACCTGCACCGCCGGCACCACCTGCACCGCCGGCACCGCCTGCCCCACCATCTCCCACTGTCGAGGAATTGACAAGGGAGGTGGAGATCCTTCGAGCTCGAGTTACTGAGCTCGAGGAGCAGTGGCTCATGTATTGGACATTCTTCACCCACCTTCACCGTAGGGCTTTTGTATTTAGATTTCATTATGTAATCTAGTTGTAGTTTTATGTTTCACTTATATATTGTACGGACTTATTCAGATGTATGAAACTTATTATTATTAATGGAACTTTGCGTTATTTAATTCTTGCACGACGTTCTATTTACATTACTGTACTATGATTCTGTGGTCTTTGTACCTAGATGCATTATGTAATAACATGTGATGTGTTGATTTTATGTTGGTTGTTGTATACTGTATTATTACTATTTGAATGCTGGATTTTGACTTGAGTCAAAATTTTTGTTTAGAACATCATGGCTAACGGTCGATCCACACCTACTGCTGCTCAAATTGAAGAGATGATCCAAAAACGTGTAGCCGCAGCCATTGCTGAAATGCAACCCCAAGCTCCACTGCCACCGCCACTACCACCGGTTATTCAACCCATTCGAAATGGGTGTACTTACAAGGAATTCCAGAGCTGTAAGCCACATAACTTCAGCGGCACTGAGGGACCTGTTGGTCTCACTAGATGGTTCGAAAAGCTAGAATCAGTATTCAGAGTTAGCAACTGTTCGGAGGACAACAAAACCAAATTTGCTTCTTGCACGCTGTCTGACGGCGCTCTCACGTGGTGGAACACAATGGCACAGGCACAAGGCATTGATGAGGCGTATGCTACGCCATGGGATGAATTTAAGTGTGCCATGATTGAGGTGTATTATCCGAGAACCGAGATACAAAAGATGGAAATGGAATTCATGCAGTTAAAGGCCGTTGGGAACGACCTTGATGGTTACAACCGGAGATTTTTGGAGTTAGCCCTGATGTGTCCGACAATGGTCACCTCAGAATTCAAGCGTATGGAGAGATACTTTTGGGGACTCCCTAAGTCCATCAAGGGTAACGTCACCTCATCCAAACCACCAAATATCCCAGAAGCGATGCGCATGGCGCATACTTTAATGAATCAAATAACCATCGATGAACCGGAGAAAACTAAGTCTGAAGCGGGTACTAGTGAGAAGCACAAATGGGATAACCACAACAACAACAACAACAGGGGAGGGAACTATGAACAGAACCCAGTGAAACGACATGAGGGTTTCAGAGGAAACAACAACGGTGGAAACCCCAACCCCAACAACAACACCAACTCCAACCCGAACTACAAGGGAACCTTACCACAATGCAAGAGGTATTACAAACATCACACTGGGTATTGAAATGTTGTCTGCGAGAAGTGCCAATGGACTGGGCATGTTGGAAAAGACTGCAAGGTTACCACTTTGAATGGGAAGCCGAACCCCACAGGACCGAGGAAGTGTTACGAATGCGGACATACAGGCCATTTCAGAAATGCGTGTCCAAACAAGCGAAAAAACGGCGGACCACCCCGTGGTAGAGCTTTCAACGTTAATGCAAGGAATGCACGCGAGAATCCCGACTTGGAGACAGGTATATTCACAATCAACAATCTTTTAGATTCTGTCTTCTTTGATACTGGTGCGGATAGAAGTTATGTATGTAGACTTTTTTGCGATAAGATTAATTGGTCATTAGTCCCGTTAAAAGAGTATGTTTGTCGAGATAGCCAATGAAAAACTTGAGAAAGTTGACCATATTAGTCGAGGAGCTATTATCAACATAGCTGGTGCAGATTTCGAAATTGATTTGATACCCATCAAATTGGGAAGTTTTGACGTGATCGTCGGTATGGATTGGTTGAGAAAGATAATGGCCGACATTATCTGTGGAGATAAAGCACTTCGTATACCACAAGGAGACGGTGAGCCACTGATCATCTACGGAGAGAGGTGTACCTCGAAGCTGAACCTCATTAGTTGCGTGAAAGCGCAAAAGATTATGAAGAAGGGACGTCTTGCTATCCTAGCGCATGTGAAAACGGTAGAAACCGAGGTGAAGAATGTGAACAACGTTCGAATTGTGAACGAATTTTCCGATGTCTTCCCTGAAGAATTGCCTGGATTACCGCCGCCAAGAGCAGTAGAGTTTTAGATTGATTTAGTGCCAGGAGCTGCACCTGTGGCTCGCGCACCTTATAGACTCGCACCTTCCGAGATTCAAGAATTACAGAGTCAACTACAAGAACTGTTAGATCGAGGATTTATCCAACCAAGTTTCTCACCTTGGGGCGCACCTGTATTGTTTGTGAAGAAGAAGGATGGATCCTTCCGTATGTGTATCGACTACCGTGAGCTCAACAAATTGACTATCAAGAATCGGTATCCTCTTCCACGAATTGACGATCTTTTTGATCAACTACAAGGATCGAGCGTTTACTCCAAGATCGATTTGCGATCCGGCTATCACCAGTTGAGGGTGAAAGAAAGCGATGTAATGAAGACTGCATTTAGAACCCATTATGGTCATTATGAGTTTCTCGTGATGCCATTTGGTTTGACAAATGCACCTGCCGTGTTCATGGACCTCATGAATCGTGTCTGCAAGCCGTACTTGGATAAGTTTGTTATCGTCTTCATAGATGATATCCTCATCTACTCTAAGAGCGAAGAAGATCATGAGCAACACCTCCGACTAGTACTTGAACTCCTGAGACAAGAACAACTTTACGCCAAATTCTCTAGGTGTGAATTTTGGTTGAAGGAAGTTCAATTTCTGGGTCATGTTGTGAGCGACCAGGGTATCAAAGTTGATCCCGCCAAGATTGAAGCTATCAGCAAGTGGGAGACCCCCACTACTCCGACGCATATTCGCCAATTCCTAGGTCTCGCCGGTTATTACCGAAGGTTTATCGAAGGATTTTCTCTAATTGCGCGTCCTTTGACCGCACTAACTCACAAGGGCAAGAAGTTCATTTGGGAACCCGCACACGAATCAGCATTCCAAACTTTGAAGAAGAAGTTAACCACCGCACCTATCCTATCACTTCCTGAGGGTAGTGACGACTTTGTTGTTTATTGTGATGCATCGAAGAGTGGTTTTGGTTGTGTACTGATGCAACGATCAAAGGTTATCTCTTATGCCTCCTGACAATTGAAGATTCACGAGCGGAACTACACTACTCACGATCTTAAACTTGGAGCCGTTGTCTTTGCGCTCAAATTGTGGAGACACTATTTGTATGGAACTAAGAGTACTATCTTCACCGATCACAAGATTCTCCAGCACATCTTCGATCAGAAGCAACTAAATATGAGACAGCGTCGATGGATCGAGATGCTGAACGACTACGATTGTGAACTCCATTATCATCCCGGCAAGGCCAATGTTGTAGCTGACGCTTTAAGCCGAAAGGAGAGGACGACACCTCTTCGTGTTAGGGCTCTGAACATCACCATCCATTCGAATCTCAACACTCAGATCCGAGTAGCCCAAGATGAGGCTCTCAAGGAGGAGAATATATCTCATGAACATTTGAACATACTTGTCTCTCGATTCGAGGTTAGGGAGTCTGGACTCCGATGTTATGCCGGAAGAATTTGGGTACCTTATTATGGAGATCTACGGAACCTTATACTTGATGAAGCACACAAATCGAGATATTCGATTCATCCTGGAGTGGGCAAAATGTAACATGATCTTAAAGAACAGTATTGGTGGCCGAATCTTAAGAAGGACGTTGTGACTTATGTTGGTAAGTGTTTGACTTGCTCGAAAGTTAAAGCCGAGCATCAGAGACCTTCTGGGTTACTCCAACAATCGAAAATCCCACAATGGAAGTGGGAAAGGATCACAATGGATTTCATCAATAAGCTACCAAAGACGGTGGGCGGATACGATACCATCTGGGTTATCGTTGACCGTCTTACCAAATCTGCACACTTTCTAGCGATGAAGGAAACGGATACAATGGAGAGACTTGCTCAACTATACATCAAGGAGGTTGTATCTCGTCATGGTGTACCGTTATCGATCATCTTCGATCGCGATCCCCGTTTTGCTTCTAGATTTTGGCGTTCCTTACAAGAAGCCATGGGAACCCGTCTCGACATGAGTACTGCTTATCATCCACAGACTGACGGGCAAAGTGAACGAACGATTCAGACATTGGAAGACATGTTGCGTGCATGTGTCATTGATTTCGGAAGGGCCTGGGAAAGGCATTTGCCACTCGCCGAATTCTCGTACAACAACAGTTAACACTCGAGCATTAATGCTGCACCTTTTGAAGCATTGTATGGCCGTAAGTGCCGATCTCCTATTTGTTGGGCCGAAGTAGGCGAAAAGCAAATCACCGGACCCGAAGTAGTCCATGAAACGACGGAGAAGATTACACAGATTCAAGCTAGATTTAAGACTGCCCGTGATCACCAAAAGAGTTATGCAGACCTCAAACGTAAAGACTTTGAATTCAACGTTGGTGATCGCGTAATGTTGAAGGTTGCACCTTGGAAGGGTGTGATTCGCTTTGGAAAATGTGGAAAGTTAAACCCACGATACATTGGTCCTTTTGAAATCTTGGAACGTGTTGGACCCGTTACTTACCGTTTGGATCTACCAGCATAATTGAGCTCAGTTCATCCTACCTTCCACGTGTCAAACTTGAAGAAGTGTCTTGCTGCACCCGAACTCATCATACCACTTGAAGAACTTACAATTGATGACAAACTCCACTTTGTGGAAGAACCTGTTGAAATTATGGATCGTGAGATCAAAACTTTGAAACGCAACGAGATTCCGATCGTCCGAGTATGATGGAATGCCAAACGAGGACCTGAGTTTACTTGGGAGCGAGGATTTTTGTAACTGATGATAATTGGACTTGAGGATTTTTGGACTTGAGGATTTTTGTAACGACCCTGGATTTTCTAACGTTATTTATTAATAATTGTTATTATTAATACTTGTGATTTAACGAATGTATGTTATTACATTTATATGTTGCCATGATTGCCCGTACTTGACTTTAATTGCCCGAAATGTCTTTGTGACACCCGAAACTTACACGAATAATATTTTCAAGTATTATTTACATTCATGATTAAGTTTTATTAATCATTTTGATTAACTATGGTTATTAGTTAATTACTTGGGCTTTAATTGGATTTATTTATTAATTAATTGAACTTGGGCTTTTATTAGTGTTATGGACTCATGATATTGGGCTTATAAGCCCACCCTACATCTTAAATGGTTTAACTAGCCCAACCTAACATGTAAGTACCACTTTAGAACTTAACTAGTTAGTAAATACTTGTAGGAATCTAGTTATCACCTTATCCCCATGCAAGCCTCCTTATTAACCAACTTTTGTGACATTTACATGCTATAAACTTGTGGATCCTTCCCTTCCTCTTGCTAGCTAGGCCGTTGGACTTATGGGGTGTAAAGGGGAGTTTTATTTTTTTTACTACTTCACTTACTTGTAATCTCACACACACACTTCATTTCAAACTTACATCTTACTTTCCTCTCATATTTTTCTCTCATCTTTCCTTTACTTGTAAGTACCAAGAACATCTTTTTCTCCCCTTTTATTTTGGCTAAAACCGAATACCATAGCACCCTTAATCATCATCATCACTTGTTTTTGTTGTAGTTAATTACTTGTTGTTTACATACTTGTTGATGATTACTTACTAGTTAACAAGAATCAATCTTTCTAGTTTGAATTCTTCTTTTTATCTTGTACTAGCAAGAACATACAAGAACTAACTTTCTAGTTATGTTCTACATATAACATGTCAAAAGATTTAAGTTCATGTGTTGTGGAATCATACTTGTGAATCATGTTGGTAAACTTAAAAGTTTACTTTCTTAAAGATCAAACTTAGGCTTGAATCTTTAAAGTATGCAACCCATGAACTTATTAACTTGTTTACTTAGCTTATTTACTTCATTTACTTGCACTTTAATTTCATGTTTGTTGGTTGTAAATGGTCAAGTATTACAAGTTAGTCTTGATCTCATACTATCTTGAACTAAAAGTTAACTTTAAAGGTTCAAGAACATGTAAGTAAGCTTTCTTTAATTATAACTTTGTACACTTATGTTAGATCTAGACTTTTGAGTCTTGGATCTTCAAGATCAAACTAAGAACTATGTTCTACAACTTAAGATCTTGATTTCATAAGTTCACTTTCAAGTTTGTAACTTATTATTAGTTTTAAAGTTCATGTATGTGTTAGATCTAAGACTTTGATGTAACTTTGGTTCATAAAAACACTTGCAATACTTAAGTGAGTTGTGCTTCATGTCTTAGACTTACACTTGGGTTATGATGGTCAAACCTTGGTGAAAATGATGCAAACACATCAACGGGTTGTACACTTGAAGCTATATGCATCAAGGATGAGAACCATGATAAGCATCGAGCACCAAGAACCACCGGAACCTACTGAACCTACTGTTTTACTGTTACTGTGTCTGACCTGTACGACCTGGGCTACTGTATTTTCAGATAGCTCTATTCGAGTAGATAACTTTTCATATAGGACTCGTCTTAATCCGAGTTACGGTTTAGGATTTATGGCCCTCCGATCGTCACTATGTCCATTTAACGTTGTGCTGAAATTTCTGACCTACTCGCACTTAGACCGTCGCCACGGTCAAACGAAGACGAGTTTGCTTCTGTAATTTTTACCACAACTAAAGGACTCATATACAGAGCCAAGGCCACTGGTCTCACCTTATTTCAGTAGGTTTAGAGGCCGTGGTGACTGACCGAACTCATCCTTTGTTTTAAACTCCTTTCATGAACGAAACTTACTTTACACCTTTTATATAAAGATGAATAATGATGACCCTTAAGACCTTATTTACATAATTTTAAACCTTTTCAGATGATTTACTGACTTAGTACTATTTGACTTAGGTTGGGGACCCGTTTGGACAACCTTCATTACTTGCTTACTTTCCGAGTCATACTTTACCGCTACTTTATCATTGTGAGTTATAGCATTCCCTTTTTACTTTAACTTATTTTGGGAACTGAGAATACATGCGGATTTTATGTTTTACATACTAGGCACGAGTACTTAAACTTTATATATGTGTGTTATACAACGGCATAAACATTCCCTTTAGCTCGGTAACGTTTAGTCATTGGTTTTTGAACCGGTGAACGCGAATCTTAGATATGGATCCATAGGGTTTGACATCCCCACTCGGGCTAGTAGCACTAGCATTTAATGAGTGTTTAATACTTCGTAAACATACGCACTTGCCAAGTGTACTTTCAGGGGGTATAAACGTTAAGTTAGTTACCAAGTGCCCACGGTTAACATATACTTTATCATACTGTTTTGAAACGCTCTTTGTAGCACTGAAATCTCGTGGCCTACCGTACATACTGTTATACTTAAACTATAGCTCACCAACCTTTGTGTTGACCTTTTTAAGCATGTTTTTCTCAGGTGCTTAAGGTTATTTGCTTCCGCTGTCGTGTTAGTCTTGCTGTAGACACCCGCTGCTCTAGAGTCATCACCGCATGAACTGTTTATCTTGCATTCAAACTTTAATACATTTGAAACTATGTTTTGTAACGACCTAAGGGTCACATACATTTATTCATGCTTGCTATTCGTAGAAGCATACTGTTGGTGTAAAACAATTGACGTCGGTTATGACGTCATCTTTTTATCGTGAATGCAACTTCTTTTATTACAGCATATAGTACTTAACCTTGTAATGATCATGTTGTTGATGATTCGTACACGATGGTTTTGTACGGGGCATCACAATTTTTGTTCTAACTCGTTTGTATCTTTGCTTTCATATTTGTGTTCAAAGTATAAAAGTATAAATCGTTTATGTTTTCTCATCCCACGTATAAGTATAAGTTAGTAAACGTGGGACTATGATCTCACCTTGAGTGCACGAGTAAATAAGTACTTCACAAGGTAAACGTGTGCAAGAGAAAATGTTAGTCTTGACCTAAACAAATAGGTTGTATCAATATCGGTAATCACGGTCGGTCAAAGTGTTCAATTAGTCATATGGCTCGTTATGACTCGATTATATAGCATGTGAATCAAATTGTCAAGTTTCATGCAAGGTACAAGTATAAAAGCATGTTAGAATGATTGCATAAGTATTTGGTTAAGTTTGGACAAAAGTCAACTTTGGTCAAGTCAAAGTCAACGAAAAAGTCAACACGTTCGGGTCGGGTCCCGAACTATTTTTCTGAGGTTTTTAATCATATATAAGCATGTTAGTCAAGTTTCATGTTAATCGGAGGTGCGTAGCATAGTTAGAATTAAACGAAAAAGTGAAACTTTGGACAGTCGGGTTTGGAGCACCGCTCAAGGTTATGGAGCGCCGCTCCATGTATCTGTTCAGCAAGTCTGGCAGTTTTGAACACTTAAACGAATCCAACTTCAAACAATCATAACTTATGAACCGTAAACATTCAAAAAACGTATCTTATATTGTTGGAAAGGTAATTTAACAAGGAATACAACTAAACACTTTTCATCAAACAAAAACATCATTTACAATAATCAAATTCTCGTAAATTGATCATTTAAAGTTCGTTATCAAGGTTTCAAGTTCATAAAACACATAAGATGATTCGGGAACTTACTACACACATATAATACGCCGTTTCGTAGGTAATTACACATACAATACTACTAAACACTTACAAATGACACTGCAAGGCTTTTAATGCATCAAAAATCACATTCAAGGCTACCAAACCCTAACCAACAATCATAAAATCCTTAGTCATGTTAATGAGGTTTTTTCAAGTCAACTTACATACCAAATTGAAGCTAGTGATGCTAGTAACACATTTAATACATGCACTTTTAACATCTAACAACATATGATCCACCAAAACTTAAGATTAAGCACACCCATTTCAAGTTTAAGCTAGTTACATCAAAATGACAAGAACAAGCATACAAATCATATATTCATATTAGACTTGAGCCATAGACACTAATTAACACTTCTATAAGTTAAAAACATCAAGAACAAAAAATCTAGTGTTTTTAGAAAGTTACCCAAATGCAATAAAGTTGGTATGAATTCGAAGAGGAAGATGCAATGATTCCAAATATGTAATTTGTTTTGATGTTTGCTTCCTTTAAACGATTTAGATGATGATTCTTTGTATTAGGAGTTTGAGAGAAAATAGTGGAAGTATTAAGAAAAGTGAGAAAGGAGGTGGATAATGAATGGTGGAGATGCCATGGTTGACTAGTTGACCTAGTCAAGACTTTGGGCATTTGGCAAGTTTAGTCCCTCAAGTTTAAAAGCGGGTGCGTGAATTACCTAAACGAAATATTTTAAAACGTATTTTAACGGAAGATGTTATAATTATATAACGGACTTTAAAATAGTATAACGGAAAAAGACGGGATGTTACACTACCTACTCCTTAAAAGAAATTTCGTCCCGAAATTTAAGTAGGCGTAGTATTCTATGTTTCTTCCTCGAGATCTTGCGTTTCCAAATCCACGAATAAATGAGGGTATTTCTTTTGCATTTGATCTTGTCTTTCCCAAGTAAACTCGGGTCCTCTTTTGGCGTTCCAACGGACCTTGACAATCGAAATTCGGCTTTGTTTTAGCATTTTGACGGAGTGGTCCACAATTTCAACCGGTTCTTCTACAAAGTGGATTTTGTCATTAATAGTAAGTTCTTCGAAAGGCATGACGAGTTTGGGTTCGGCAAAACACTTTTTCAAGTTTGACACATGGAAAGTAGGATGAACGGAGCTCAGTTGAGGCGGAAGATCTAAACGATAAGCAACGGTTCCAACACGCTCCAAGATTTCGAGAGGACCAATATACCGTGGATTTAACTTCCCGAGTTTCCCAAAACGGATTACACCTTTCCAAGGTGCGACTTTTAACATTACGCGATCACCGACTTGGAATTCGAGGTCATTGCGTCTTTTGTCGGTATAGCTCTTTTGATGACTTCGGGCCGTCCTAAGCCTATCTCGGATTTGAACGATCTTCTCAGTTGTTTCATGAATGAGTTAGGGTCCGGTGATTTGTGTGTCGCCGACTTCGGCCCAACAAAAAGGAGAACGACATTTTCGGCCATACAAAGCTTCGAAAGGTGCGGCGTTGATACTCGCGTGGTAATTATTGTTGTAAGAGAATTCGGCGAGAGGTAAGTGCTTGTCCCAAGCTTTTTTGAAATCGATAACATAAGCTCGTAGCATGTCTTCCAAGGTTTGAATTGTGCGTTCGCTTTGTCCGTCAGTTTGTGGATGATATGCGGTGCTCATGTCTAAACGCGTTCCCAACGCTTTTTGTAAGGTACGCCAAAATCTAGAAACAAAACGGCCATCTCGGTCGGAAATAATTGATAGAGGCACACCATGACGGGCTACGATCTCTTTAATGTAAAGTTGTGCAAGTTTCTCCATTTTGTCGGTTTCCTTCATGGCTAGGAAGTGCGCGGATTTGGTGAGACGGTCAACATTAACCCAAATAGTATCATAACCGCCCACCGTCTTTGGTAGTTTGGTGATAAAATCCATCGTTATCCTTTCCCACTTCCATTGCGGGATTTCAGGTTGTTGAAGTAGTCCGGACGGTCTTTGATGTTCGGCTTTGACTTTGGAGCAAGTTAGACATTTTCCAACATAAATAGCGACGTCCCTTTTAATGTTCGGCCACCAATATTGTCCTTTGAGGTCGTGGTACATCTTATTGGCACCAGGGTGAATCGAATATCTTGACTTATGGGCTTCGTCTAAAATAAGGCTTCGTAGGTCCCCATAACTAGGTACCCAAATTCTTTAGGCGAAATATCGGAGTCCGGTTTCTTTAACTTCAAATCGAGAGGTGAGGACGTTCAAGTGTTCGAGAGAGATGTTTTCATCCTTGAGAGCCTCGTCTTGGGCTACACGAATTTGACTATTGAGATTGGTTGGATGGTGATGTTTAAAGCTCGGACACGAAGAGGCACCGCTCTTTCTTTTCGACTTAAGGCATCGGCTACTACATTTCCATTCCCGGGGTGGTCACGAAGCTCACAATCGTAATCGTTCAAAGTTTCAATCCACCGTCGTTATCTCATGTTTAGTTGCTTTTGGTCGAAGATGTGTTGAAGGCTTTTGTGATCGGTGAAGATAGTACTCTTGGTTCCATAAAGATAGTGTCTCCACATTTTAAGTGCAAAGACAATGGCTCCGAGTTCGAGATCATATGTCGTGTAGTTCCGTTCATGAATTTTTAGTTGTCGAGAGGCATAAGCAATGACTTCCTTTCGTTTCATCAATACACACCCAAAACCATGTTTCGAGGCATCGCAATATACAACAAAATCATCATTGCCTTCGGGAAGTGACAAGATAGGAGTGGTGGTTAGCTTTGTCTTCAAGATTTGAAACGCGGATTCTTGTTCGGTCGCCCAAATAAATTTCTTTCCCTTGTGAGTTAACGCGGTTAGAGGACGTGCAACCAAAGAGAAATTTTCGATGAATCTACGATAGTACCCGGCGAGACCCAATAATTAACGAATGTGAGTAGGAGTCTCCCATTTACTAATGGCTTCGATTTTTTCGGGATCGACTTTAATACCTTGATCACTTACAACATGACCAAGAAATTGAACTTCCTTCAACCAAAATTCACACTTGAAGAATTTGGCATAGAGTCGTTCTTTTCTCAAGAGTTCAAGCACAAGTCAGAGATGTTGTTCGTGCTCTTCTTCTCTTTTAGAATAGACCAAAATATCATCGATGAACACGATAATGAATTTGTCGAGGTATGGTTTGCACACGCGGTTCATAAGATCCATGAACACCGCTGGTGCGTTAATGAGACCAAATGGCAATACAAGAAATTCATAACTACCATAACGAGTCCGGAAAGTGGTTTTGAAGACATCTTCCCCCTTAACCCTTAATTGATGATAACCCGAGCAGAGATCGATTTTCGAATATACACGAGATCCTTGTAATTGATCAAAGAGGTCATCGATGCGTGGAAGAGGATATCGGTTCTTAACCGTCAATTTTTTAATTCACAATAGTCAATACACATTCGTAGGGATCCATCTTTCTTCTTAACGAATAAAATCGGAGCACCCCATGGTGAATGGCTAGGTTGGATAAAACCACGGTCAAGTAGTTCTTGAATTTGACTTTGGAATTCTTGCATTTCGGATGGAGCAAGTCTATACAGTGCACGTGCTACGGGTGCAGCTCCTGGAATAAGATCAATTTGGAATTCTACCAGTCGATGAGGTGGAAGACCCAGCAATTCGTCGGGAAATACATCGGAAAAATCACTAACAATTGGCACATCATTGATATGCTTCTCGTCGGTCTCAATTTTCTTAATGTGGGCTAGAATCGCGAAACAACCTTTACGTAGGTACTTTTCAACTTTAAGGCACGAGACGAGGTTGAGTCCGGTGCAACTCTTATCGCCATAAACAATCAAGGGTTCACCATTCTCGATAGGAATTTGAATTGCTTTAAGATCACAAAGGATGTGAGATTTCATTTTGGCTAACCAATCTATACCAACTATTACATCGAAACTCCCTAGTTCTATAGGTATCAAGTCAATTTCAAACTCTTTACCCATTAAGTTTAACGTACATCCCCGATAAAAATTGTCGGCACTTAATAGTTTCCCGTTGGCCACTTCAATGGTATAATTAGTATCTAGTGGGAGTGGTGGAGTGCTAAAAGAATGAGTCAAAGCCTTGGATACAAAACTCTTATCGGCACCCGAATCGAATAAGCAAGAGACATAAGAATTGTTGAGAAGAAACGTACCCGTGACTAGTTCATTGTCATCTCGGGCTTCCTCGGTGTTGATGTTGAAAGCCCGACCGCGTGTATTGGGGTTAGCTTTCTTCTTTAGGCACGCATTCCTATAATGACCCGGTTGGCCACATGCATAACAAACTCCCGGTTTTGGTGCATTGGGCCCCTTTTGAGCAACGGGGGCGGTATTCCTACAATCGTGGGCTGCGTGGCCACTCCTTTGACATTTGACCCAAAATGGTTTGCCACATTCATCAAGATGATGTTTGTAGCACTTGTTATAATAAGGCAAGTTTCTGGCATAACTCTTCTTGCCGTCGGAGGTGAAAGGCTTTTTGGTGAAGTTGTTCTTGTTGTAGTTGCTTGATGGAGTGGCTTCCCATTTTATTTTGTTGCCACCCGACTTATCCTCGGCTTTAGGTGCCGGTTCTATGATCTTGTCCACCGTTTCTATCAATTTGCGGGCCATATTCAAATCTTCTTGATGATTGGTGGGTTTAGATGACATTACTCCGTGTTTGATGCTCTTTGGAAGACCATCCATGTAAAGTTCAACCCTTAAAGACTCGGGGTTCACAAGGTTTGGGCACATCAAGGCTAGTTCAGAAAATCGTTGATTATAAGCCTTGAGGTCATTTCTGACCGCTTTTAGAGTTCTTAGCTCTTGTTCGAGCCTCCGGGTTTCCTCGCGCGGAAAGTATTCGGTGATCATCTTTTCTTTCAAATCGGACCAAAAGAGAGCGTGGGCTTCATCGGTACCCACCGATTGTACATACGTGTTCCACCAAGTGAGAGCGATACCGGCAAAAGTGTGGGTGGAATATTTAACCTTGTCTTGGTCCCGGCAACCGCTTATGCTAAAAACGGCTTCCGTTTGCTCAAACCATCGAGTGAGAGCAACCGGTCCTCCGGTCCCATCAAAAGTATGAGGTTTGCACCCCATGAAAGCTTTGTAGGAGCATCCCTCGTTTGAGTTACCGGCTTCATTGTTTTTGTTGTTGTGGTTGTTGTTATTGTTGTTGTTGTTGGAAGAGTGACCGGACATGGTCGCATCTACAGCGGTGGCTATCATTCGCTGAAGAGCTTGTTCGGGAGTTTCATTGCGTGGTACACGGCGAGGAGGCATTGTTCCTTCAAAACACAAGAATATTGTTGATTAGTATTATCAATAATACTAACCGTGATATGGAATAAGGATAAAGAGAAAAATTTCCTTAACTCGCCTTAAATTCTTTATGTCATAATGTCAGAACGTTCATATGAGTCACCGTAATATAATCCCGGAAATTATATTACCCTGATTCATATGTGCATTCGACATTATTTCATATAGTCAAGGTGGCGTGTCAATCAAATTAAACAACGTGAGACTAAGATGAAACAAGAGTAGATATGAGTAGAAACGTTCGAGTATAAATGCACAAGTGGTCAAGTAATTCCTACTTCAAGTCTATATGCCAGTTGTAGTCTAGACTCACTAATGTACCCTATGACTCGGGGTTGACACCAATGAACTCTAAATCCCTACAACCAACGCTCGGATACCATCTATAACGACATATGGGGACCACGTCCCACCCAGTGCCTTTCCAGCTAACCTCTTGGTGACCACTGAGCGTACCTCAGACACTGATTTTATGGCCCGCATTTCTGCCAAACTGCCAACCCTCCTACAAAGGGACCGCAAAGGGTAAGAGCCAATGCTTCGTCACAGGTTACACTGTGAGAACCCCATCTACGATTAACGCGCCAAAAAGCATAGTCCGTTCAGGGAGCCCGGCATGACAGCCGGACGCGTGACTACCTTTACGGCTAAGGTTAAACCAGCTCTGATACCATCTGTAGTGACCTGACAAAATCGTCATTGACGGCGCCGTCTACTTAGGTCCCGTTACGTGGTCATAACTCTTTAAAACAACGTTTGACCAAAGGTATGTCGCATTCATTTCAAAAGTAAGGATGTTTCAAGGTTTACAAAGTAGTTCGATTACTAGTTACATTACAATGTTTAAGGTACAATTGAAACATATGCGACAAAATTTAAGAATAAGTCAAAAGACGCTCCACGTATGCAAGTATACTCGACATCCAAGCAAGTATCAAAAAGTATAGTGCGGAAGCATGTATCACCTAGTATTCAAGGACATGAGAAAAACATAGAAAATCTGTCAACGAAAATGTTGGTGAAATCATAGGTGTATGTATAAAGTATGTTTTGAACCAGAAGATTTAGTATAAACCGATTATCAAGCGTATACATCTCAAAAGATGTGTTTGTATCACGAGCATCCAATTATCAAAGCTTAACTGAATCTTACCTCTGCATATAGTGTTAGAACCTACACTATTCTGATAAAATTATATTTCATTCGCTAATCGTAGCGAACCGTCCGAATGAGGGTTCGTTAAACCCGTATGGCCATACAACATAAGTTCACGCTTACACCCTACAAGTGTAACTGATGATAATTGGACTTGAGGATTTTTGTTCTAACTCGTATGTGTAGTGACCCGAAATTTTCCATGTTTATATATATATTAATTGAGATTTATATTTACATGACTAAATGTTTCCAACGTGTTAAGCAATCAAACTTGTTAAGACTTGATTAAATGAAATAAGTTTCATATAGACACTTGATCACCCAAGTTGACCGGCAATTCACGAACGTTACAAAATTGTAAAAACTACATGTTTTGTTATATATAGAGATATATATATGGTTGACATGAGATTATAATGAGTAAGTATCTCACTAAGTATATTAACAATGTGTGATATACATAATAAATGAGATTACTAAGTTAAGAAACTCGAAATCATATATATAACGATTATCGTTATGATAACGTCTACTAAATACATATGAATCATATTAAGATATTGATACACTATGTTTAATCATGATAAATGATAAGTAAACATGTCATTAGGTGTATTAACAATGAACTACATATGTAAAAACAAGACTACTAACTTAATGATTTTGAAACGAGACATATATGTAACGATTATCGTTGTAACAACATTTAACTGTATATATATCATACTAAGATATATTAATATATCATAATATCATGATAAAGTAATAATTTAACATCTCTTTAGATATAATAAACAATGGGTTAACAACATTTAACAAGATCGTTAACCTAAAGGTTTCAAAACAACACTTACATGTAACGACTAACGAAGACTTAACGACTCCATTAGAATGTATATACATGTTGTGTTTTGATATGTATTCTTACACTTTTGAAAGACTTCAAGACACATATCAAAGTACTTCTACTTAAACAAAAATGCTTACAATTACATCCTCGTTCAGTTTCATCAACAATTCTACTCGTATGCACCCGTATTCGTACTCGTACAATACAAAACTTTTAGATGTATGTACTATTGGTATATACACTCCAATGATCAGCTCTTAGCAGCCCATGTGAGTCACCTAACACATGTGGTAACCATAATTTGGCAACTAGCATGAAATATCTCATAAAATTAAAAAAATATGAGTAATCATTCATGACTTATTTACATGAAAACAAAATTACATATCCTTTATATCTAATCCATATACCAACGACCAAAAACACCTACAAACACTTTCATTCTTCAATTTTCTTCATCTAATTGATCTCTCTCAAGTTCCATCTTCAAGTTCTAAGTGTTCTTCATAAATTCCATAAGTATAGTTTCATAAAAATCAAGAATACTTCCAAGTTTGCAAGTCTACTTCCAAGCTTTCTAATCCATTCCAAGTAATCATCTAAGATCAAGGAACCTTTGTTATTTACAGTAGGTTATCTTTCTAATTCAAGGTAATATTCATATTCAAACTTTGATTCAATTTCTACAACTATAACAATCTTATTTTGAGTGAAAATCTTACTTGAACTGTTTTCATGTCATGATTCTGTTTCAAGAACTTTCAAGCCATCCAAGGATCCTTTGAAGCTAGATCCATTTTTCTCATTTCCAATGGTTTTATACAGAAAACTTGAGATAGTAATGATGTTCATAACATCATTCGATTCATACATATAAAGCTATCTTATTCGAAAGTTTAAACTTGTAATCACTAGAACATAGTTTAGTTAATTCTAAACTTGTTCGCAAACAAAAGTTAATCCTTCTAACTTGACTTTTAAAATCAACTAAACACATGTTCTATATCTATATGATATGCTAACTTAATGATTTAAAACCTGGAAACACGATGAACACCATAAAATCGGATATACTCCGTCGTAGTGAAACCGGGGGCTGTTTTGGTTTGGATAACTAAAAACTATGATAAACTTTGATTAAAAGTTTTTTTTCTGAGAAAATTATTTTTCTTATGAACATGAAACTATATCCAAAAATCATGGTTAAACTCAAAGTGGAAGTATGTTTTTCAAAATGGTCATCAAGATGTCGTTCTTTCGACGGAAATGACTACCTCTTTAGTAATTGACATGTAACTTAAATTTCCTACTATAAACCTATACTTTTTCTGTTTGGATTCTTAAATTAGAGTTCAATATAAAACCATAGCAATTTGATTCACTCAAAACGGATTTAAAATGAAGAAGTTATCGGTAAAACAAGATTGGTTATTTTTGCTTGTTGTAGCTACGTGAAAATTGGTAACAAGTCTATACAAATCATATCCTAGCTAACTTATATTGTATTATACATGTATTCTAATATATTATGTAATCTTGGGATACCATAGACACGTATGCAAATGTTTTGACATATCATATCGACCCATGTATATATATTATTTGGAACAACCATAGACACTCTATATGCAGTAATGTTGGAGTTAGCTATACATGGTTGAGGTTGATTCCAAAAATATATATACTTTGAGTTGTGATTTAGCCTGAGACGTGTATAAACTGGGTCGTGGATTGATTCAAGATAATATATATCGATTTATTTCTGTACATCTAACTGTGGACAACTAATTGTAGGTTACTAACGAGGACAACTGACTTAATACACTCAAATCTTTAAAACATAATAAAAATGGTTGTAATTATATTTTTATCATACTTTGATATATATGTACATATTTGTATAGGTTCGTGAATCGATCCGTGGCCAAGTCTTATTTCCGAGGAAGGAAATATATGTGAAAGTGAGTTATAGTCCCACTTTTAAAATCTAATATTTTTGGGATGAGAATACATGCAGGTTTTATAAATGATTTACAAAATAGACACAAGTACGTGAAACTACATTCTATGGTTGAATTATCGAAATCGAATATGCCCCTTTTTATTAAGTCTGGTAATCTAAGAATTAGGGAACAGACACCCTAATTGACGCGAATCCTAAAGATAGATCTATTGGGCCTAACAAACCCCAACCAAAGTACCGGATGCTTTAGTACTTCAAAATTTATATCATATCCGAAGGGTGTCCCGGAATCATTGGGATATTCTTATATATGCATCTTGTTAATGTCGGTTACCAGGTGTTCACCATATGAATGATTTTTATCTCTATGTATGGGATGTGTATTGAAATATGAAATCTTGTGGTCTATTGTTACGATTTGATATATATAGGTTAAACCTATGACTCACCAACATTTTTGTTGACGTTTAAAGCATGTTTATTCTCAGGTGAATACTAAGAGCTTCCGCTGTTGCATACTAAAATAAGGACAAGATTTGGAGTTCATGTTTGTATGATATTGTGTAAAAACTGCATTCAAGAAACATATGTCGATGTAATATATTTCTATTGTAAACCATTATGTAATGGTCGTGTGTAAACAGTATATTTTAGATTATCATTATTTGATAATCTACGTAATGTTTTTAAAACCTTTATTGATAAAATAAAGGTTATGGTTGTTTTAAAAATGAATGCAGTCTTTGAAAAATGTCTCATATAGAGGTCAAAACCTCGCAACGAAATCAATTAATATGGAACGTTTATAATCAATATGAACGGGACATTTCAGTTGGTATCCAAGCGTTGGTCTTAGAGAACCAAAAAATTTGCATTAGTGTGTCTTATCGAGTTTGTTAGGATGCATTAGTGAGTCTGGACTTCGACCGTGTTTTCTTTAAAAATGATTGCTTAACATTTTTGTTGGAAACTATATATTATTAACATGTAAATATTATGTGATATATTAATCTCTTAACATATTTGATATTGTGTGATAGATGTCTACCTCTAGCACAAATCCCATTGACTCACCTAATAATAACGAAGAGTCGAATATATATTGGCAAGATTCACAAGTTCCCGAAGAACCGGAAGAAGAGGAAACGGAACCGGAAGAACAGGAATTGGAAGAAGAGGAACCAGAAGAAGAGGAACCGGAAGAAGAAGAGGTTCCGGAGGGGGGAATATTAGGAACCGCAGAAAACCAGTCAAATAAAAGAAAATCCTCAACCAATGGACCAAAGTTAATAATGGTCAATGGTGTTTCCGCTAAGGAAGCAAAATATTGGGAAAATTACCAATTTTTTGATGAATCGGATCCTGATGAGGATTTCGATGATGTTATAGAAATTACCCCGACCCAATTTAATGAGGCAAAAGAAAATAATAAGGGAAAAGGCATCAAAATAGAGAAATCTGATTCCGACCCCGATGAACTTTATATGTACCGTCAACACCCGTATTTTCAATATCGTGACAATAACTCGGGAACCTCTAAACCACCAGGTTTTTCTAAACCAATATGGAAAAAGAAAAATCGTATTAGAGGAACATCATATATCCCTAGAAGATTAGGAAAAAGAACCAAGTCCGAAGAAGAAGAAACCAGTGATTCAGATTAGAGGGGTGCGAGCATGTTGTGTAATAAATGTATTGTAGTGTGCTTGTACTTTTATGTTCTATGTAAAAATTGCTTGTATTGTTTATTATTACGAATCTAATCCTTGTCTATTTTACAGTATAAAAACAAAATGGACGTTAAGGTAGACAACCGAATATTTTAGAAGACCTACCAGAGGATATGATTGAGGAAATCTTGTCTAGAGTCGGTCAGAATTCATCAGCACATTTAGTTATGGCGAAATTAACTTGTCAAACATTTGAAAGACTTTCCAGAAATGCCTTAGTTTATAAAAGGCTTTCCTTTGATAGGTGGGGTATATCACATTGGGGAGACTTTAAGTTACGCCGTATTTTCTTTAAAGCGTTAAATGCGGGGAACCCAAATGCAATTTTACGCTACGGGTTAAGAACCTATTTTGACTCAACATATCCCAACATAGGATTTCGTGAATTAGAAAGAGCTTCTAACATGCAACATAAAGAAGCATGTTATGCTTACGGGTTAGTGATGTTCGCTTCTTACCAAAGTGAGAAAAAGAACATCGGATTGCAGCTTTTAAATAAAACTTTCCCACAAGTGACGGATTCAGTAGTTGGGGTGAGAAACAAGGTTTTTAGATTATTACGGGGCTGTTGGACATTACGAAACCCTCGTCCTTTTGACGACATTACAACATGCTGCCTAGCCAATGGACATAACGGTTATTTTCCACAAGACCAAGGATGGGAAGTCGTCTTAGTAAAACCAGAATGCATGACTTGTTTCTGGACTTATGAATTACGTGTCTTTATTTCCTTTGCTGAACAACTTGCGTATTAACTAGATTTATCTTCAAAACTGTCCTGTATCATAGTGTACTATATTTCATGTTATATGTAATATAGTGAAGTTGTAAGTTTGAAAAATATTTGTATGTGATATATTATTATAATCAGTTTTTCATATGAAATTGTAGTAGTTGAATTGTATATTAGCTACTAAGTATGAACTTAACGGGTAGGTAGTACCCGAATTTAAAATTATAAAACGCTAATATGAAGAAAAAGCTTTTATAAATGAGTTCATATTATGCTACGAGATACTATTGACTACTCTTAATATTCTGTATGATTAAATTGTTTCATTTGACTATTTTGAAGGAAATGGCACCGACTACTCGACACACCTTGAATATGAGTGAAGAGGAATTTCGTGCCTTTCTTGCTTCAAACATAGCCGCAGTACAGGCCGCGCTACATACGAACAATAACTCTGAATCTAGCAATGCAGCTAACGGCGCAAGAAATCGTGTAGGATGCTCCTACAAAGAATTCACTGTCTGCAAACCTTTGGAATTTTATGGAACCGAAGGACCAATTAGATTGAAACGGTGGACCGAGAAAGTCGAATCGGTGTTTTCCATAAGTAAGTGTACTAAAGGAGACAAAGTGAAGTATGCTACGCATACCTTCACAGGTATTACGTTAACATGGTGGAATACCTATCTAGAGCAAGTGGGACAAGATGCTACTTACGCGCTACCGTGGTCAGCATTCAAGCACTTGATGAACGAGAAGTACCGTCCCAGAACCGAGGTCAATAAGCTCAAGTCAGAACTTAGAGGGTTACGAACACAGGAATTCGATATTACTTCGTACGAAAGACGATTCACAGAATTGTGCCTATTGTGTCCGAGAGCGTTCAAAGATGAGGAAGAGAAGATCGACGTGTTTGTGAAAGGGTTACCGGAGAGAATCCAAGAAGATATAAGTTCACACGAGTCTGCCTTCATACAAAAGACATGTAGAATGGCTCACAAACTAGTGAACCAGATTGAGGGAAGAATTAAAGAACAGGCAGCTGAAGAGGCCAACGTGAAGCTAGTCAAAAGAAAGTGGGAGGAAAATGGTGATAGGAGTCACCAAAATAACAACAACTATCCCAACAATCGCAACATCAATTGCAACTACAACAAACGGCACAACAACAACAACAACAATCATCCCAACAACAATAACAACCGCAACAACAACAACAATCAGAAGCAGCTATGCCAAAGGTGTGAAAAGTATCACTCGGGGTTTTGCACCAAATTTTGAAACAAGTGTAAAAGAAATGGTCATAGCGCGGTGAAGTGTGAGGTCAACGGACCAGGGGTTAACAGAACGACAGGAACAAATGGTGTCGGAACGAGTAATAGCGGAGCAAGTAGTGTCGGAGCAAGTTATGCCAATATAGTTTGTTATAAATGTGGAAAACCGGGCCACATTATTAGAAATTGCCCGAACCAGGAGAACACGAATGGACAACACCGCGGAAGAGTTTTCAATATTAATGCGGCAGAGGAACAGGAAGTCCCGGAGCTTGTTACGGGTACATTTCTTATTGACAATAAATCTGCTTACGTTTTATTTGATTCGGGTGCGGATAGAAGCTATATGAGTAGAGATTTTTGTGCTAAATTAAGTTATCCATTGACGCCGTTGGATAGTAAATTTTTACTCGAATTAGCAAACGGTAAATTAATTTCAGCAGATTATATATGCCGGAATCGAGAAATTAAACTGGGTAGCGAAATATTTAAGATTGATTTAATACCAGTAGAGTTAGGGAGTTTTGATGTAATAGTTGGCATGGACTGGCTGAAGGAGATGAAAGCAGAGATCGTATGTTACAAAAATGCAATTCACATTGTACGAGAAGAAGTTGAACCCTTAATGGTGTACGGAGAAAAGGGCAACACGAAGCTACATCTTATTAGTAATTTGAAGGCACAAAAACTAATAAGAAAAGGTTGTTATGCTGTTCTAGCACACGTCGAGAAAGTACAAACTGAAGAAAAGAGCATCAGTGATGTTCCCGTCGCAAAAGAATTTCCCGATGTATTTCCGAAAGAATTACTGGGATTACCCCCACATCGATCCATTGAATTTCAAATAGACCTTGTACCAGGAGCTGCACCAATAGCTCGTCCTCCATACAGACTCGCACCCAGCGAAATGAAAGAATTACAAAGTCAGTTACAGGAACTTTTAGAGCGTGGTTTCATTCGACCAAGTACACCACCATGGGGAGCTCCTGTTTTGTTTGTCAAGAAGAAGGATGGTACATTTAGGTTGTGTATTGACTACAGAGAGTTGAATAAACTTACCATCAAAAACCGTTATCCACTGCCGAGAATTGACGACTTATTTGATCAACTACAAGGCTCGTCTGTTTATTCGAAGATCGATTTACGTTCTGGATATCATCAAATGCGAGTAAAGGAGGATGATATTCCAAAAACAACTTTTAGGACGCGTTATGGTCATTACGAGTTTATGGTTATTCCATTTGGATTGACTAATGCACCAGCTGTGTTCATGGACCTTATGAACCGAGTGTGTGGGCCATATATTGACAAGTTTGTCATTATTTTCATCGATGACATACTTATTTACTCAAAGAATGATTAAGAGCACGAAGAACATTTGAGAAAAGTGCTAGAAGTATTGAGGAAAGAAAAACTGTACGCTAAGTTTTCAAAGTGTGCATTTTGGTTGGAAGAAGTTCAATTCCTCGGTCACATAGTGAACAAAGAAGGTATCCAGGTGGACCCGACAAAGATCAAAACCGTTGAAAAGTGGGAAACCCCGAAAACTCCGAAACACATACGCCAGTTTTTAGGACTAGCTGGTTACTACAGAAGGTTCATCCAAGACTTTTCCAGAATAGGAAAACCCTTAACTGCATTAACGCATAAAGGGAAGAAATTTGAATGAAAAGATGAGCAAGAGAAAGCGTTTCAATTGTTAAAGAAAAAGTTAACTACGGCACCTATATTGTCATTACCTGAAGGGAATGATGATTTTGTGATATATTGTGACGCCTCAAAGCAAGGTCTCGGTTGTGTATTATTGCAACGAACGAAAGTAATTGCTTATGCGTCTAGACAATTGAAGATTCACGAACAGAATTATACGACGCATGATTTGGAATTAGGCGCGGTTGTTTTTACATTAAAGACTTGGAGGCACTACTTATATGGGGTCAAAAGTATTATATATACCGACCACAAAAGTCTTCAACACATATTTACTCAGAAACAACTGAATATGAGGCAGCGTAGGTGGATTGAATTGTTGAATGATTATGACTTTGAGATTTGTTACCACCCAGGGAAGGCAAATGTGGTAGCCGACGCCTTGAGCAGAAAGGACAGAGAACCCATTCGAGTAAAAGCTATGAATATAATGATTCACACTCACCTTACTACTCAAATAAAGGAGGCGCAACAAGGAGTTTTAAAAGAGGGAAATTTAAAGGATGAAATACTCAAAGGATCGGAGAAGCATCATAATATTCGGGAAGATGGAACCCGGTATAGGGCTGAAAGAATTTGGGTACCAAAATTTAGAGATATGAGAGAAATGGTACTTAGAGAAGCTCATAAAACCAGGTACTCAATACATCCTGGAACGGGGAAGATGTACAAGGATCTCAAGAAACATTTTTGGTGGCCAGGTATGAAAGCCGATATTGCTAAATATGTAGGAGAATGTTTGACGTGTTCTAAGGTCAAAGCTGAACATCAAAAACCATCAGGTCTACTACAACAACCTGAAATCCCAGAATGGAAATGGGAAAACATTACCATGGATTTTATTACTAAATTGCCAAGGACTGCAAGTGGTTATGATACTATTTGGGTAATAGTTGATCGTCTCACCAAGTCAGCACACTTCCTGCCAATGAGAGAAGATGACAAAATGGAGAAGTTGGCGCGATTGTATTTGAAGGAGGTTGTCTCCAGACATGGAATACCCATCTCTATTATCTCTGATAGGGATGGTAGATTTCTTTCAAGGTTCTGGCAGACGTTGCAACAAGCATTGGGGACTCGTCTAGACATGAGTACTGCCTATCATCCACAAACTGATGGGCAGAGCGAAAGGACGATACAAATGCTTGAAGACATTCTACGAGCATGTGTTATTGATTTCGGAAACAGTTGGGATCGACACCTACCGTTAGCAGAACTTTCCTACAACAACAGTTATCATTCTAGTATTGAGATGGCGCCATTTGAGGTACTTTATGGTAGAAAGTGCAGGTCTCCGATTTGTTGGAATGAAGTGGGGGATAGATAGCTTACGGGTCCGGAGATAATACAAGAAACTACTGAGAAAATCATCCAAATTCAACAACGATTGAAAACCGCCCAGAGTCGACAAAAGAGCTACGCGGATAGTAAAAGAAAAGATATATAGTTTAAAATTGGAGCAATGGTCATGCTTAAGGTTTCACCTTAGAAAGGCGTTGTTCAATTTGGTAAACGGGGGAAACTAAATCCAAGGTACATTGGAACATTCAAGATTATAGATCGTGTCGGACCAGTAGCTTACCAACTGGAGCTACCTCAACAACTCGCGGCTGTACATAACACTTTCCACGTCTCAAATTTGAAGAAATGTTTTGCTAAAGAGGATCTCACTATTCCGTTGGACGAAATGTAAATCAATGAAAAACTTCAATTCATTGAAGAACCCGTCGAAATAATGGATCATGAGGTTAAGAGACTTAAGCAAAACAAGATACCGATTGTTAAGGTTCGATGGAATGCTCGTAGAGGACCCGAGTTCACCTGGGAGTGTGAAGATCAGATGAAGAAGAAATACCCACATCTATTTCCAGAAGATTCGTCAACACCTTCAACAGCTTAAAATTTCGGGACGAAATTTATTTAACGGGTAGGTACTGTAGTGACCCGAAATTTTCCATGTTTATATATATTAATTGAGATTGATATTTACATTACTAAATGTTTCCAACGTGTTAAGAAATCAAACTTGTTAAGACTTGATTAAATGCAATAAGTTTCATATAGACAATTGATCACCCAAGTTGACCGGCAATTCACGAACGTTACAAAATTGTAAAAACTACATGTTGTGGTATATATAGACATATATATATGGTTGACATGCGATTATGATGAGTAAGTATCTCACTAAGTATATTAACAATGTGTGATATACATAAGAAATGAGATTACTAAGTTAAGAAACTCGGAATGATATATATAACGATTATCGTTATGATAACGTCTACTAAATACATATGAATCATATTAAAATATTGATACACTATGTTTAATCATGATAAATGATAAGTAAACATTTTATTAGGTGTATTAACAATGAACTACATATGTAAAAACAAGACTACTAACTTAATGATTTTGAAACGAGACATATATGTAACGATTATCGTTGTAACAACATTTAACTGTATATATATCATACTAAGATATATTAATATATCATAATATCATGATAAAGTAATAATTTAACATCTCTTTAGATATAATAAACAATGGGTTAACAACATTTAACAAGATCGTTAACCTAAAGGTTTCAAAACAACACTTACATGTAACGACTAAAGAAGACTTAACGACTCCATTAGAATGTATATACATGTTGTGTTTTGATATGTATTCTTACACTTTTGAAAGACTTTAAGACACATATCAAAGTACTTCTACTTAACAAAAATGCTTACAATTACATCCTCGTTCAGTTTCATCAACAATTCTACTCGTATGCACCCGTATTCGTACTCGTACAATACACAGCTTTTAGATGTATGTACTATTGGTATATACACTCCAATGATCAGCTCTTAGCAGCCCATGTGATTCACCTAACACATGTGGGAACCATCATTTGGCAACTAGCATGAAATATCTCATAAAATTAAAAAAATATGAGTAATCATTCATGACTTATTTACATGAAAACAAAATTACATATCCTTTATATCTAATCCATATACCAACGACCAAAAACACCTACAAACACTTTCATTCTTCAATTTTCTTCATCTAATTGATCTCTCTCAAGTTCCATCTTCAAGTTCTAAGTGTTCTTCATAAATTCCATAAGTATAGTTTCATAAAAATCAAGAATACTTCCAAGTTTGCAAGTCTACTTCCAAGCTTTCTAATCCATTCCAAGTAATCATCTAAGATCAAGGAACCTTTGTTATTTACAGTAGGTTATCTTTCTAATTCAAGGTAATATTCATATTCAAACTTTGATTCAATTTCTACAACTATAACAATCTTATTTCGAGTGAAAATCTTACTTGAACTGTTTTCGTGTCATGATTCTGTTTCAAGAACTTTCAAGCCATCCAAGGATCCTTTGAAGCTAGATCTATTTTTTTCATTTCCAGTGGTTTTATCCAGAAAACTTTAGGTAGTAATGATCTTCATAACATCATTCGATTCATACATATAAAGCTATCTTATTCGAAGGTTTAAAATTGTAATCACTAGAACATAGTTTAGTTAATTCTAAACTTGTTCGCAAACAAAAGTTAATCCTTCTAACTTGACTTTTAAAATCAACTAAACACATGTTATATATCTATATGATATGCTAACTTAATGATTTAAAACCTGGATTCACGATGAACACCATAAAATCGGATATACGCCGTCGTAGTGAAACCGGGGGCTGTTTTTGTTTGGATAATTAAAAACTATGATAAACTTTGATTAAAAGTTGTTCTTCTGGGAAAATGATTTTTCTTATGAACATGAAACTATATCCAAAAATCATGGTTAAACTCAAAGTGGAAGTATGTTTTTCAAAATGGTCATCAAGATGTCGTTCTTTCTACGGAAATGACTACCTCTTTAGTAATTGACATGTAACTTAAATTTCCTACTTTAAACCTATACTTTTTATGTTTTTATTCTTATATTAGAGTTCAATAGGAAACCATAGCAATTTGATTCACTCAAAACGGATTTAAAATGAAGAAGTTATGGGTAAAACAAGATTGGTTATTTTTGCTTGTTGTAGCTACCTGAAAATTGGTAACAAATCTATACAAATCATATCCTAGCTAACTTATATTGCATTATACATGTATTCTAATATATTATGTAATCTTGGGATACCCTAGACACGTATACAAATATTTTGACATATCATATCGACCCATGTATATATATTATTTGGAACAACCATAGACACTCTATATGCAGTAATGTTGGAGTTAGCTATACAGGGTTGAGGTTGATTCCAAAAATATATATACTTTGAGTTGTGATTTAGCCTGAGACGTGTATACACTGGGTCGTGGATTGATTCAAGATAATATATATCGATTTATTTCTGTACATCTAACTGTGGACAACTAATTGTAGGTTACTAACGAGGACAGCTGACTTAATACACTCAAATCTTTAAAACATAATAAAAATGGTTGTAATTATATTTTTATCATACTTTGATATATATGTACATATTTGTATAGGTTCATGAATCGATCCGTGGCCAAGTCTTATTTTCGAGGAAGGAAATATCTGTGAAAGTGAGTTATAGTCCCACTTTTAAAATCTAATATTTTTGGGATGAGAATACATGCAGGTTTTATAAATGATTTACAAAATAGACACAAGTACGTGAAACTACATTCTATGGTTGAATTATCGAAATCGAATATGCCCCTTTTTATTAAGTCTGGTAATCTAAGAATTAGGGAACATACACCCTAATTGACGCGAATCCTAAAGATAGATCTATTGGGCCTAACAAACCCCATCCAAAGTACGGGATGCTTTAGTACTTCAAAATTTATATCATATCCGAAGGGTGTCCCGGAATGATGGGGATATTCTTATATATGCATCTTGTTAATGTCGGTTACCAGGTGTTCACCATATGAATGATTTTTATCTCTATGTATGGGATGTGTATTGAAATATGAAATATTGTGGTCTATTGTTACGATTTGATATATATAGGTTAAACCTATAACTCACCAACATTTTTTGTTGATGTTTAAAGCATGTTTATTCTCAGGTGAATACTAAGAGCTTCCGCTGTTGCATACTAAAATAAGGACAAGATTTGGAGTCCATGTTTGTATGATATTGTGTAAAAACTGCATTCAAGAAACATATGTCGATGTAATATATTTCTATTGTAAACCATTATGTAATGGTCGTGTGTAAACAGTATATTTTAGATTATCATTATTTGATAATCTACGTAATGTTTTTAAAACCTTTATTGATAAAATAAAGGTTATGGTTGTTTTAAAAATGAATGCAGTCTTTGAAAAACGTCTCATATAGAGGTCAAAACCTCGCAACGAAATCAATTAATATGGAACGTTTATAATCAATATGAACGGGACATTTCAGTATGTATCTTTGCTTTCGTATTTGTGTTGAAAGTATAAAAGTATAAATCGTTTAAGTTTTCTCTTCCCACGTATAAGTATAAAAGAGTAAAAGTGGGACTATGATCTCACCTTGAGTGCATAAGTAAATAAGTACTTCACAAGGTAAACGTGTGCAAGAACAAATGCTAGTCTTGACCTAAACAAATAGGTTGTATCAATATCAGTAATCACGGTCGGTCAAAGTGTTCAATTAGTCCTATGGCTCGTTACGACTCGATTATATAGCATATAAATCAAATTGTCAAATTTCATGCAAGGTATAAGTATAAAAGCATGTTAGAATGATTGCATAAGTATTTGATTAAGTTTGGGCAAAAGTCAACTTTGGTCAAGTCAAAGTCAACGAAAAAGTCAACACATTCGGGTCGGGTCCCGAACTATTTTTCTGAGGTTTTTAATCATATATAAGCATGTTAGCCAAGTTTCATGTTAATCGGAGGTGCGTAGTATAGTTATAATTCAACGAAAAAGTGAAACTTTGGACAGCCGGGTTTGGAGCGCCGCTCAAGGTTATGGAGCGCCGCTCCATGTATCTGTTCAGCAAGTCTGACAGTTTTGAACACTTAAACGAATCTAACTACAAACAATCATAACTTATGAATCGTAAATATTAAAAACACGTATCTTATATCGTTGGAAAGGTAATTTAACAAGGAATACAACTAAACACTTTTCATTAAACAAAAACATCATTTACAATAATCGAATTCTCATAAATTGATCATTTAAAGTTCGTTATCAAGGTTTCAAGTTCCCAAAACGCATAAGATGATTCGGGAACTTACTACACACATATAATATGCCGTTTCGTAGGTAATTACACATACAATACTACTAAACACTTACAAACGACATTGCAAGGCTTTTAATGCATCAAAAATCACATTCAAGGCTACCAAACCCTAACCAACAATCATAAAATCCTTAATCATGTTAATGAGGTTTTTCCAAGTCAACTTACATACCAAATTGAAGCTAGTGCTGCTAGTAACACATTTAATACATGCACTTTTAACGTCTAACAACATATGATCCACCAAAACTCAAGATTAAGCACACCCATTTCAAGTTTAAGCTAGTTACATCAAAATGACAAGAACACGCATATAAATCATATATTCATGTTAGACTTGAGCCATAGACACTAATTAACATTTCTATAAGTTAAAAACATCAAGAACACAAAATCTAGTGTGTTTAAAAAGTTACCCAAATGCAATAAAGTTGGTATGGATTCGAAGAGGAAGATGTAAGGATTCCAAATATGTAATTTGTTTTGATGTTTGCTTCCTTGAAATGATTTAGATGATGATTCTTTGTATTAGGAGTGATAAGACTAAAAAGGAACATATATTTCATAGCAATATCCCTCCTAAATAATAGGTTTTCATATGTAATTGTATTATATTTTCATTGTAATTGTTTAAATAAATAAGTGCGAAGATAAAAGGCGAAAACGAAGATTTGAAGACAAAAACGTCCAAAAAGCTCAAATGTACAAGATACAATCCAAGTGGTTCAATTTATTGATAAGAAACGTCTAAAAATGACAAAAGTACAAGTTGCGGAACACAAAGTACAAGATATTAAATTATACGAAAGGACGTTCAAAAATCCGGAACCGGGACATGAGTCTACTCTCAACGCATGACGCAACGGTGCAAAAATTACAAGTCAACTATGCACATAAATAAAATATAATATTTAAATAATTCTTAAAATTATTTATAAATTATATTATTATTTAATAACGTCGATAAGCAAAGATCTGTAATGACCCGGAATTTTTCGACCAAATTATACTTATGAGATTAATATTTACATAAATTAAACCATACCAACATGATAAGCAATCCAAATTGTTGAGACTTGTGTTTTTGAAAAGAGTTTTACACAACGTTTGACCGTCCAATATGACCGATGATATCACGAACTATATAACATACGATAATTATATGTTTGTGCATATATATGTATTTATATATATTTAACATGATTTAAGGATGGTTTAACATCTCATTTTGTACTAATGACAATGAGTTATAAGTATATTTTAAAACTACTAACTTAAGTTTTCAAAACGATAACTATACGTAACATTCTTTGATATATATACTTATAATCTATAATGCTTATACATGTATCGTATATATAATGTATTTAATCACTTTTTAAGGACTTAAATACATAAAACAATATAAGTATATTCACAAAAGATAGCTATATTTGAATTCTCGTTCCGTTTCCTCAAGATTTCTATACGTATATCTAGGGTATATGTACCCGTATCATAACCAGCTTCTATACAAATTTACTATTGGTATATACACATCAAATCAACATCCTAATCAAAATTATTACTGCCCTTGATATGAGGTAACTAGGATTTGTCAAGTAGTATGAATTATTAGTAAGAAAACAAAATTAGGAATCCTTTTCTTTCTTTATAAACTAAAAACGTTTTTATAAATGAACACCATTTCTTCACTCCATTTTCTCATATCTACACCCTCATTTATCTCTCAAAATACTCCTAACTTCATACTTGATCATCTCCAAGCATTTTCCCCATCATTTAGCTTCAATTACAAGCCTTAAACACCATAAGAAAACTCTTTCAAGAACATATCAAAATAACCACCCATTTGAAGAAGTTTACTTCCAACCTTTTGATCTAACTCCACCACTCTTTGATTCCAAGATTATTTCTTATCTTTTGTAGTAACTTTGTCCAAGTAACTTGAGGTAGTAACCTTGTTCATAATCTTATTCAATTCATATTCATATAGCTATCTTATTTTGTGGTATAAAATTTTAACAACAAGAACATGGTTTGAATGATTTCAAACTTGTTCGCAAACTAAATAGATCCTTCTAACTTGACTTTTAAAACACTTCAAGACCTGTAATATATCATAATGATATGCTAACCTAACAAAATATAACTTGGTTTTACAAAGAACATCTTAAAAACTGAATCTACATCGTCAGAGTGCAACCGGGGGCTGTTTTGGGTTGGATAATTAAAAACCATATTGAGCTTTGAATTGGAAGTTCATGTTCTGGAAAAATGATATTTATTATGAATATGTTAACACATAAAAATTTCATGGTTTAACTCAAAGTGTAAGTATTTTTAGAAAAATGATCATTAAATGTTGTTTTTATGATGGAAAATGATCACTTTCATAAGTTTCACCAAAGTTTGACCTATAACCTATGATTTTGAATACAAACTAAGGTATTTTCAGTTCATATTCTTAAAATTTGACTCGATCCAAGGAAGTGGCAAGTTGAACCAACAAAAACGGAGTTATAATGAAGAAACTACGACTAAAACAAGATTGGGTATCCGAAGCTAGTTTAGCTACGAAAATATTTGGAGAAAAAGTAAATTAATCATATCTTTTCTAATTAATATGATATTTTATATATAATTACTTATGATTTGATTTTATATATTTCAGGACCACCCGTAAACAACACGAGAAGATTAATCATAAGACCTCATGATTGTACGCAACACGTCATTTGACAACACGGTACTTTATGTACGCAACACGTCATTTGACAACATGGTACCATGGGTCAAGATTAATTCTGATCAATACGAATACGATGGGGTCTTTATTTATTTTATTTAAGCAACTAATTGTGGACCACTAACATCGGACTGCTAACTACGGACTAAGAAAATATTAAAAGTATTAAAAGTATATATATATGTAACGATTACTTAAAAAGAAAATATGTTGATATATTATATATATTGTTAGGTTCGTGATATCTATCGGAGACCAAGTCGAATTAAATACCTTCAAGGCAAAAGTGAGTTTCATTTGCTCCCTTTTTAATTGCTTTTGCAATATATATTTTTGGGCTGAGAATACATGCGCTGCTTTTATAAATGTTTACAAAATAGACACAAGTACTTAAAAATATATTCTACATTGAGTTGTACCACTGGCATATTTCCCTGTAGCTTGGTAACTACTATTTACATGGGTATTGTAAACGCGAATCCTGTTGATAGATCTATCGGGCCTGACAACCCCAACCGGACTGGACGACCAGTATTCAACAGTTGCACAGTACTTCGTTTTGGTGACTACACTTGGTACGGTGTAGTGAGATTTCATAATAAAGGGAATATGCGACGTTGATTAATGTAACGACCCGCACTTTTTCGATCGTTCTATACTTATAAGATTAATATTTACATAAATTAAACCTTACCAACATGATAAGAAATCCAAATTGTTGAGACTTATGTTTTCGAAAAGAGTTTTACACAACGTTTGACCGTCTAGTTTGACCGATGATATCACGAACTATACAATATATGATAATTATACGTTTGTGTATATATATGTATATATACATATTTAACATGATCTAAGAATGTTTTAATATCTCATTTTGTATTAATAATAATAAGTTATAAGTATATTTTGAAACTACTAACTTAAGTTTTCAAAACGATAACCATACGTAACGTTATTTGACTTAAATACTTATAACCTATAATGTTTATACATATATCGTATAAGTAATGTATTTAATCACTTTTAAAGGGCTTACATACATAAAACAATATAAGTATATTTACAAAAGATAGCTATATTTGAATCCTCGTTCCGTTTTCTCAAAGATTTCTATACGTATACCTAGGGTATATGTACCCGTATCATACGCAGCTTCTAGATGTATTTACTATTGGTATATACCAATAAAAATCTGCTCCTTAGCAGCCTTAAATGATTAAGAAACATGTGGAACCAACCATTTGTCAAGTAGCATGAATTATTTAGCAAGAAAACAAAGTTAGGTATTTTTTTTTTCCTTTATAACCTAAAAACATTTTTATGCATGCACACCATTTCTTCACCCCATTTTCTCATACTTACACTTCCATTTCTCTCTCAAAATACTCTTAACTTCATACTTGATCATCTCCAAGCATTTTCCCCATCATTTAGCTTCAAAAACAACACTTAAACCTCATAAGAAAACCTTACAAAAACACTTCAAGAAATCCTTCCAAGAACACCAACTTACTTCCAATCTTTCATCCACTTCCATCACCCTTTTGGTTCTAGGTTCTTACCCCTCTTTTATAGCAACCTTGTCCAAGGAACTTGAGGTAGAATCTATGTTCATAACCTTATTCGATTCATATATATATAGCTATCTTATTTTGTGGTATAAAAGTTTAACAACAAGAACATAGTTTGAAAGTTTTCAAACTTGTTTGCAAACTAAATAGATCCTTCTAACTTAACTTTTAAAATACTTCAAGACCTGTAATATATCTTAAATATATGCTAATTTAACAAGGTATAACTTGGTTTTTCAAAGAACACCTTAAAAACTGAATTTACGACATCGGAGTGCAACCGGGGGCTGTTTTGGGTTGGATAATTAAAAACCATATTAAACTTTGAATTGGAGGTTTATTTTCTGGAAAAATGATTTTTACTATAAATATGATAACACATAAAAATTTCATGATTTAACTCAAAGTATAAGTATTTTTAGAAAAATAATCATTTAAGGTTGTTTACATGATGGAAAATGATTAACTTCATAAGTTTCACTAAAGTTTGACCTATGGCCTGTGATTTCGAATACAAACTAAGGTATTTACAGTTCATAGTCTTAAAGAGGGACTCGATCCAAGGAAGTGTCAAGTTGAATCAACGAAAACGGAGTTGTAACGAAGAAACTATGACCAAAACGAGATCGGATATCTAAGACTAGTTTAGCTACGAAAATAATTGGAGAAAATTAAATAAATCACATCTTTTTAAAATAACATGATATTTTATATATATGTACTCATAATTTAATTTTATATGGTTCAGGATCACCCGTAAACAATACGAGAAGATTAATCATAAGATCCCATGATTGTACGCAACATGTCATTTGACAACACCGGTACTTTATGTACGCAACACGTCATTTGACAACACCGGTACCATGGGTCAAGATTAATCTCGACCAATACATATACGATGGGGTTTTATTTATTTCGTTGGGGGTTTTATTTATTTCATTGCGGGTATATTAAACATCTAAAAATGAACCATTAAAATTGAATTACTAACAACGAACTGCTAACTACGGACTAAGGAATTATTAAAAGTATTAAAAGTATAACAAGTATATATATGTGACGTTTGTTTAAAAAAAAAGGTATTGATATATTATATATGGATAGGTTCGTGATATCAACCGGAGACTAAGTCA
This sequence comes from Rutidosis leptorrhynchoides, assembly GCF_046630445.1. NCBI lineage: Eukaryota > Viridiplantae > Streptophyta > Magnoliopsida > Asterales > Asteraceae > Rutidosis > Rutidosis leptorrhynchoides. The sequence continues at coordinate 90,846,994 of NC_092334.1, read as the reverse complement.
AATTATATATATCTTCAAGACGAAAGTGAGTATATAGTCCCACTTTTAAACTCTAAATATTTCGGGATGAGAATACATGTATTTTATGTTTTACGTTATGGACACAAGTAACTGAAAATATATTCTACGTTGAGTTGTACCACTGGCATACTTCCCTGTAGCTTGGTAACTAATATTTACAACGGTATTGTAAACGCGAATCCTGTTGATAGATCTATCGGGCCTGACAACCCCAACCGGACTGGACGACCAGTATTCAACGGTTGCACAGTACTTCGTTTTGTGACTACACTTGGTACGGTGTAGTAAGATTTCATATTAAAGGGAATATGCGACGTGATTAAATGTTAAGTATGGTTACCAAGTGCTCAACCACTTAGAATATTTTTATGAAAATGTTTATATATGAAATCTTGTGGTCTATATATATATATATTGCTGCCGGCACTAAACCTATATCTCACCAACTTTATGTTGACGTTTTAAACATGTTTATTCTCAGGTGATAATTAGAAGCTTCCGCTGCATTATGTTGAATTAGAGCAGGATCTTGCGTACGCATATTTGTGTCAAAAATAAAACTGCATATCCAAGAACTTGTGTTGTAAAATATGCTAGAAATCGTGTTGTTATCATCATTTGTAAAGTGTGTAAGTCGAAGATTATCGCTAAACGATAATCATCTTTATTTCGTCCAAAGCTTGTATCAAAAATAAGAATCATGGTTTGTAATGTATAATATATGCAGTTTTTCTTTTAAAAATGTCGCATATAGAGGTCAATACCTCGCAATGAAATCATACGTTATCTAACACGTTCTTACGGTTAAGGACGGGTTATGACAATTAAATGTTAAGTATGGTTACCAAGTGCTCAACCACTTAGAATGCTTTACATACACTTGCGAGTGTATTATGTTTATGATTATGAAATCTTGTGGTCTATTAACATATTGAAATGATTGTTATGATAAACCTATGAACTCACCAACCTTTTGGTTGACACTTTAAAGCATGTTTATTCTCAGGTACGAATTAAGTCTTCCGCTGTGCATTTGCTCAATATAAGGACATTACTTGGAGCCGATCATCGCAATGGGACCAAATGTTGATGACTTCGTCCAGGTGAATTAGGACGGGTCCTTTAAGTTGGTATCAGAGCGGTGGTCGTAGCGAACCAGGTCTTGCATTAGTGTGTCTAACTAGTAGTTGTTAGGATGCATTAATGAGTCTGGACTTCGACCGTGTCTACATGTCAAAAGTTTTGCTTATCATTTCTAGTCGAAAATCATCTGCTTATCATCCTTAGGAAATTACCTGCTTGTCATTCATAAGTCTAGACATGTTTTACTGCATTTACTGCATTGATAGTGTATAGACGAATTCTTATCTTAGCATATCTGTTATTGCGAACTTTGACTGATATCTTTTCAAAGATTCTCCGTAATTTATGGGATTTTGGTATTATATATACATATGTAAATTATGTATTGAAGAGTACCAAATCTAACTCCTATAATCTATTCCATACCAAAAATTCATTTTCCCCATTATACAAGATGGATTCCGCAACTAGTTCGAATTCTTCAGATTCCGACAGTTATGCCGATATGAATTTCCATTCGGGCTCCGAAAGCAGCGTCACCGGAATGGATCAACCAATTTCCCATCATCTATTCTAGATGAATTGGGGATGAGTTCGTAATATACTAAATCACTGGAGACAAGAAGAAGGTGATCCATTCCTTCCACCAAATTGCCCTCTTGGCGATGAACCTGAAGCACTTACCGGCGAACCTATTCGAAACACCATTTTCTCTCTCATTTCTAGAGTATCTCGTCACAATTATATACTATCCCATATTACAAATCTTGTTCATTCGCTCGCTCCAACCACCAATCATCCCGGTGTACTAGCAGAAGTTAACGAACTTCGCGCTCGCGTTACGGCTTTGGAGAACATGGTGCGAAGGTTGCAAACACCGGCAGCAGCACCAGTAGAATAATCAGCACCACCATCAATAACATCAACATTATACGCACCATTGATACTAAGGAGTACCAACAATAATGAACGATGAAGTATTGATCCATAACTTCATTGATATTCTGCGAAGAATATGTGGTTTCAAAAAGTTTTAGAGATTTCTTATTCTAGCTCAAACCGAAAAGCAAATGAGATTAGTATCATATTAACTCATTAAATTCATGATTTCATCTGAAGAAAATATATATGTATATATGTTTTCATAAAGATTGTAATTAAAAGTTCTTTTGTACAAAATATTAATGGTGAATTTTTTTTAACGGGTAGGTAATACCCGAGGAATAATTAGATTTCATCTTAATAAGTTACATTGTACATTCGTTGAAGCTGATTCAACAGTCATTTGCTATCCTACTTACAACCACCGATATACGTATCCGTTCACTGCAGAATAACCATTTTCATTCAATTTCATATTTGGATTTTGACTTTCCAGAATCCAACAAGTGGCATATGAAGAAAACATATGACAGAATAAAATCTGTTAGAAACAAACAAATTAACTATGAAATTTTTTTTTAAGAATCCATGCTAACTGTTCCAGCAAACTGTTCCTAGCTAACTGATTACATTTTATTTATTGCAGTTTATTTATCGCAATTTAATTATCGCATTTTTATTTATCGTCATTTAATTTCTGTAATTATTTTACGCACTTTAAATATCGGGACACGTATACAATGTTTTGACATATCATATCGACGCATCAATATATATTATTTGGAATCACCATAGACACTCTATATGCAGTAATGATCGAGTTCTCTATACAGGGTTGAGGTTGATTCTACAATAATATATATAGTTTGAGTTGTGATCGAGTCTGAGACGTATACGGGTCACGACACGTATTAATTAATTCGTATATTATATATTAAACTATATATGAATTATTGGACTGTTACTGTGGACTATCGACTGTGGACTAATGACATTGGACAATTAAAATGAATTAAAATATTGATTATAACATAGGAAACTAAACATTTCTTCAAGATTGCCACTTGATTTCATCTTAAACCTCATTGTATCTCGACGATTACAATCAGCGTTCAAATCTATCATGATTCTTAAAAACAACTCAACCGAGAGGATAAACCAACCGCACTTCATCTACGGAAGAAAAGATTGATGCATATAGTTATGCACCTGAAAAACCCTCGGAAACTGAGTAAACATTTGACACGTATCTGTTCTAGTTCCTTTGACATTATTATTACCGAAGATCATTTTGCATTCCCTTTCCAAAGTAGCTAATTTTGTCACAGCTCCAGCAAGTCAACTCCGACTTTTCATCCGAAACAACTTTATTATAACCGCGATATATATGCATACTCTTTATTGTTACTAGGGAACCTTTTGTATTCCACAATATTACCATCAGCGATTAATCATTCTAAAAACACAATTCTCCTGAAACTACCTCGGTTTGATAACCGATGACCCAGATCAGTTAACTTTGAAAATGCTGACGAAGCAGCATGTTGTAGATGATCTTAATGGCCAAAAGTTTGATGATAAAGAAAGGAGTGTTAGGAACGCTCGATAGAAAATTTAGTACCGAAAAGCGGATTATGCGAAACTATGAAGAAAGCCGTGGACAAATCACAAAGAATAAGTTTGCCTTCAAAGAATCCAAATGATTCTGTGCCTGCTGAAATCGTTAGCAAACATCTTATTTCTCATTCTAAACCTTCACAGATAAATCTTCTTCATCATCCATTGATATTAGAAATTCTAAGATATTCTCGTATGTTCTATTATAAATATCCTCCATATTTCTGGCGATATTTTCACAACTATTCTTATCTGAGATCATTTATCTCTCCGTAATATCTGCAACATAAAAGAAACTGTGTTAGTTTCTAAATTCTGAAACCTTTGAGTTTAAAATATGAATGTTTTGAAGTAGTGTTGGGAACTGAAGCATGGATTAGTATAATATAATGACACTTGATCAACGTCATTATATTACAGTAAGTCATGCTGAGTTTCTAATAAAGCATGATGATTCACAGTACCGTCATCATGTGCCATTTACACGACTCTTACACTCTATCTAATCTCTAAACATATCAAGAGAATATTTTTCTGGATGACTCGATCATCTCCAGGGTATTCTGGTAATTTAACAAATCAAAATCGTTCTATTACCATTTTCTTCTTAGAGCATTAGCTATGTTCATTCTGAATTTCATATCTACGAATTCCAGACCATTATTCGCTTGACTCGAAGTCGGGAAGAGAAAACGAAAGCATAAAGCTCCGAAAAATAAGGAAAAATATAAACTCCGATAATAACCCCAAAATTACAAACCGTGTATATCGATGCAGATCGCAATATAGAGACACGGGAGAATTAGAAACACTATAAACACAAGAGTATAGTAGAAGTAAATAGATTCTTCTGGTGGTAGATGAAAAAGAAGAATGACGGATATAAAAGTTAGGAGTATATCAAGAATCAGGACTGGATGGAACATATTGATGAATGCTTTAAAGTAAGAATCAAGGGAGAAAGAATAGAAGGTGGTAGTCGTGGAAAATAAGGAAACGAAGGGGTGAATTTATAGTGAAATATCTGACAGAGCAATCGAAACAGATTATTGCATATAATAAAAGAAGATCCTGATTTCCTTAATCACCAAAGAACCAAATCTTATTACGTAAGATTCTCTTTAAATCCCTTAAATCCCAAAAATCAATCATAACTACGTCATCGGTTAAGACGAATATATTTTACTCATCTCACTCTTTTACGATAGTCTCATTTATATTCTTCGCATAATCGAATCATTTTATCTACATTACTCAATGATGATAAAACTCCATTATCACCTTATATTTGTCATGAAAACCTTCTTATTGTTATCCATAACAACCTCTATCAAATTTCGGGGACGAAATTTCTTTAACGGGTAGGTACTGTAATGACCCGGAATTTTCTGACCAAATTATACTTATGAGATTAATATTTACATAAATTGAACCATACCAACATGATAAGCAATCCAAATTGTTGAGACTTGTGTTTTTGAAAAGAGTTTTACACAACGTTTGACCGTCCAATATGACCGATGATATCACGAACTATATAACATACGATAATTATACGTTTGTGCATATATATGTATTTATATATATTTAACATGATTTAAGGATGGTTTAACATCTCATTGTGTACTAATGACAATGAGTTATAAGTATATTTTAAAACTACTAACTTAAGTTTTCAAAACGATAACTATACGTAACATTCTTTGATATATATACTTATAATCTATAATGCTTATACATGTATCGTATATATAATGTATTTAATCACTTTTTAAGGACTTAAATACATAAAACAATATAAGTATATTCACAAAAGATAGCTATATTTGAATTCTCGTTCCGTTTCCTCAAGATTTCTATACGTATATCTAGGGTATATGTACCCGTATCATACCCAGCTTCTATACAAATTTACTATTGGTATATACACATCAAATCAACATCCTAATCAACATTATTACTGCCCTTGATATGAGGTAACTAGGATTTGTCAAGTAGTATGAATTATTAGTAAGAAAACAAAATTAGGAATCCTTTTCTTTCTTTATAAACTAAAAACGTTTTTATAAATGAACACCATTTCTTCACTCCATTTTCTCATATATACACCCTCATTTATCTCTCAAAATACTCCTAACTTCATACTTGATCATCTCCAAGCATTTTCCTCATCATTTAGCTTCAATTACAAGCCTTAAACACCATAAGAAAACTCTTTCAAGAACATATCAAAATAACCACCCATTTGAAGAAGTTTACTTCCAACCTTTTGATCTAACTCCACCACTCTTTGATTCCAAGATTATTTCTTATCTTTTGCAGTAACTTTGTCCAAGTAACTTGAGGTAGTAACCTTGTTCATAATCATATTCAATTCATATTCATATAGCTATCTTATTTTGTGGTATAAAATTTTAACAACAAGAACATGGTTTGAATGATTTCAAACTTGTTCGCAAACTAAATAGATCCTTCTAACTTGACTTTTAAAACACTTCAAGACCTGTAATATATCATAATGATATGCTAACCTAACAAAAGATAACTTGGTTTTACAAAGAACATCTTAAAAACTGAATCTACGTCGTCAGAGTGCAACAGGGGGCTGTTTTGGGTTGGATAATTAAAAACCATATTGAACTTTGAATTGGAAGTTTATGTTCTGGAAAAATGATATTTCTTATGAATATGTTAACACATAAAAATTTCATGGTTTAACTCAAAGTGTAAGTATTTTTAGAAAAATGATCATTAAATGTTGTTTTTATGATGGAAAATGATCACTTTCATAAGTTTCACCAAAGTTTGACCTATAACCTATGATTTCGATTACAAACTAAGGTATTTTCAGTTCATATTCTTAAAATTTGACTCGATCCAAGGAAGTGGCAAGTTGAACCAACAAAAACGGAGTTGTAATGAAGAAACTACGACTAAAACAAGATTGGGTATCCGAAGCTAGTTTAGCTACGAAAATATTTGGAGAAAAAGTAAATTAATCATATCTTTTCTAATTAATATGATATTTTATATATAATTACTTATGATTTGATTTTATATATTTCAGGACCACCCGTAAACAACACGAGAAGATTAATCATAAGACCTCATGATTGTACGCAACACGTCATTTGACAACACGGTACTTTATGTACACAACACGTCATTTGACAACATGGTACCATGGGTCAAGATTAATTCTGATCAATACGAATACGATGGGGTCTTTATTTATTTTATTTAAGCAACTAATTGTGGACCGCTAACATCGGACTGCTAACTACGGACTAAGAAAATATTAAAAGTATTAAAAGTATATATATGTAACGATTACTTAAAAAGAAAATATGTTGATATATTATATATATTGTTAGGTTCGTGATATCTATCGGAGACCAAGTCGAATTAAATACCTTCAAGGCAAAAGTGAGTTTCATTTGCTCCCTTTTTAATTACTTTTGCAATATATATTTTTGGGCTGTGAATACATGCGCTGCTTTTATAAATGTTTACAAAATAGACACAAGTACTTAAAAATATATTCTACGTTGAGTTGTACCACTGGCATATTTCCCTGTAGCTTGGTAACTACTATTTACATGGGTATTGTAAACGCGAATCCTGTTGATAGATCTATCGGGCCTGACAACCCCAACCGGACTGGACGACCAGTATTCAACGGTTGCACAGTACTTCGTTTTGGTGACTACACTTGGTACGGTGTAGTGAGATTTCATAATAAAGGGAATATGCGACGTTGATTAAATGTTAAGTATGGTTACCAAGTGCTCAACCACTTAGAATGCTTTACATACACGTACGAGTGTATTATGTTTATGATTATGAAATCTTGTGGTCTATTAACATATTGAAATGATTGTTATGATAAACCTATGAACTCACCAACCTTTTGGTTGACACTTTAAAGCATGTTTATTCTCAGGTACGAATTAAGTCTTCCGCTGTGCATTTGCTCAATATAAGGACATTACTTGGAGCCGATCATCGCAATGGGACCAAATGTTGATGACTTCGTCCAGGTGGATTAGGACGGGTCCTTTCAAGATCCAAAATCATGTGAGCTGGAAATTCAAACTCCGCGACTCGCGAAGTTTGAAGGGTAAAAGTGCCGCAACTCGCGGAGTTTGAAATTTCAGAAATGTCCTATAAATATCAACGTTTTCTGCCGAGTTTTAATACACCAAAAATAATAATAATAATACTCTGTAATAAATAAATAAATAAATATATATATAATATATATAGTATAGGGTAGTTTTATATTAGATTAGTTCGGGTTATGTAAAGGTTATTTTACGGGTTTTTGAAGTCGAAATTCTGTCCGTGTAACACTACGCGATAAATACTCAATGTAAGTTATGTTCTCCTTTTTAAATTAATGTCTCGTACTTAAGTTATTATTATGCTTATTTGAGCCAAAGTAATCATGATGTTGGACTAAATATTAAAGACGGGGTAATTGGGCTTTGTACCATAATTGGGGTTTGGACAAAAGAACGACACTTGTGGAAATTAGACTATGGGCTATTAATGGGCTTTATATTTGTTTAACTAAATGATAGTTTGTTAATTTTAATATAAATATTTACAATTGGACGTCCCTATAAATAACCATATACACTCGATCGGACACGATGGGCGGGATATTTATATGTACGAATAATCGTTCATTTAACCAGACACGGGAATGGATTAATAGTTTATGGAATTATTAAAACAGGGGTGAAATTATGTACAAGGACACTTGGCATAATTGATAATAAAGTATTAAAACCTTGGGTTACACGCAGTCGATATCCTGGTGTAATTATTAAACAAAGTATTAAAACCTTGTTACAGTTTAAGTCCCCAATTAGTTGGAATATTTGACTTCGGGTATAAGGATAATTTGACGAGGACACTCGCACTTTAAATTTATGACCGATGGACTGTTATGGACAAAAACCAGACGGACATATTAAATAATCCAGGACAAAGGACAATTAACCCATGGGCATAAAATTAAAATCAACACGTCAACCATCATGGTTACGGAAGTTTAAATAAGCATAATATATTTTATTTCATATTTCATCGTACTTTTATTTACTCGCTATTTTATTTAACGTCATTTATTTATTGTCATTTATTTTTCGCTACTTTAATTATCGTCATTTATATTTTGCATTAGGTTTTAATTGTAACTTAAAATATAAAATCGACAAACCAGTCATTAAACGGTAAACCCCCTTTTATATATTATCAATATAATATATTTTGTACAAATATAATTGTTTAAAAATATAGTGTGCAATAAGCCCGCTCCCTGTGGAACGAACCGGACTTACTAAAAACTATACTACTCTACGATTAGGTACGCTGCCTATAGTGTTGTAGCAAGGTTTAGGTATATCCATTTTGTAAATAAATAATTAAAACTTGTGTAATATTTCGTCGTATTTCGTATTTAAATTAATACTATTTCGTACACCCCGCTGCACACATCAAGTTTTTGGCGCCGCTGCCGGGGACTCGGCGAAACTCTATATTTTTAATTTATTTTTGTATAAATATATTTATATATATTTTTAGAAAAACAATATAAAATTATATAAAAAAAACAAAAATGCAAACTCCGCGACTTGTGGAATTTTAGGGCACGTGGCAACGCGACTCACGGAGCCGCCCTGACGCACTGTCAGAAACCCTATTTTCGCTTTAATTACGGAGTAATATTATTTATTATTATTTTTAAACCCTAATTACTTTATTATAATTAGTTTTAATTTTTAATTAAATTGTATTTTAAATTTTAATTAGTTTTATTTATATATATAAATTAATACTTTTATAAAATAAATATATAAAAATAATATTTTTATAAAAATAAATAAATTTATCAAAATTTAAGCTTATTTTTATTTTTGTATCTTTTTAATCGGTTAATCGTAATATTTGTATTTTTATCGTTCATATCTAGTTTTAAGCTTAGTATTTTGCCGTAGCTTATTTTTATTTCTAGATTTTTAGGCTTTGCCGTAAAATCCCTTAAGTGCTTATTCCTTAGACTAAGATTTAGGTGCTTTAGAATTTTGCAACGCCATTTTTTTGCGCTATCTTTCTTATTTTTATTTTTCGACGTTTTTCGACTCGCACTCTTTTTCTTTCTTATTTCTCGACACGCTAGTTTTTAGGACTTAGAAATTTTCTCTATTTCTTCTCTAAAATTTCAAAACGAAAAATTATTTTAAGCGGTTAAATTGATAGACATTCAAATTTTCTGCTTCGTAGTAATAGTTGGATTTGTTAGTGGCTGAGTTGTGAGCTTCCGATTTAAAGGGTTCTGGCTCCCTGCTGCATCTATTGGCTATTCGAAACGTGGGCAAAAGCAGAAAAGTCTATTAATTGGACAACTTATATAAGTTTTTCTATTTTTATAACTAATAGGATAATTAAAATTTGGTAATAAGCGCATTATGAAAAGTCTCGAAGATATTTTGGAAACTCTTTACGACATACGAAATCAATACTCTCAACCGAGTGTTGATGACAATTCGTTCGGTCAATCTTGGATCACGAATGACGAAACAATAACTGGTTGTGAAATCTGTGGAGATTATCACTCAACATGGGAATGTTATTATTACGTTCCTATGGAAAATTACACGGAACCCGAATGGAATGATTATGAAGAATACAATTCAAATTGGGATTATTCCCAAGAATATTTCCAAACTCAACAACCAGTAGACGAGGAAAATTACGTGTCTGAAAATTTATATGACAATATGAAAATCAAACTCGAAGAACTCAATGCTCAAAATGAACAAATGAGAGAGTTTGTAAACCGGCAAGCTGAAACTCTATCAGACTACGCACCTGTTGATCTGAGGAGTATTGTGCAAGAAAACCTCATATCATCGAATTTTGATGAATTCGAGAGCTCCGAAATCACCAACTATCCCGATGATACTTTTTATTCAGTTTTACCAATTTCACAACATATCGACACATTAGCCTCTATGGATGAAGAAGAAGTAAGGGTGACAAATTGGTACTCTTGGGAAAACGATAACGTTGAAAATTTTACCCACGAGACCAAAGTGGTGGGACCGATAAGTACCGTTAATGAAGAAAAATCTACTCCAATCCCGAAATTCACCATTCCACAACCTTTCAACCCAATATTCTCCTTAGACGAGTCATCTACCGAAGATGAACTACGAGCTGTAATAGATAATGACACCTCGGATTTCACCCAATTGGGTAATAGAGGTGAAAACTTTGATCTCGAGAATAAAAGGAAGGAAACGTTAGAAATTGTCCACCCTATAATATATATGTCGGTGTATATCGATCCATTTGACCAAGAACCAGAAAAAGAGACATATCCATTTACTAAAAGCTACACTTAAAAAAGAATTAAGTAGTGATATTCGGGTGAGTCTAAACTTTAAACCCATTGATATATTTTATACCACCCGAGATGTAAATAAGTGGCTCACTATTTTAATTCGTGGAACTTATTCTACCGACTTCACATGTCGTAAGCTAAGTGTGGGGAAGTCTAACCCCACTTAACGTTAAATTAGGGGTTCGGGTTAGTGCATAACTCGTTAAATAAACATGCATAATAAGTAAGGGTAAAAGACGCATTTTCAAATATTAGTAAACAGTTCAGAAAAGCAACCGTTTTTGAAGAAAAACATGTGTGATAAAACAAGAAGGAATGAACGATGAGGCGCGCCATCTATCATTCGACGAGCTTTGTAATTACAAACTGGGTATTTTCAATCACTTTTCTACACTAATCACCCTCATGAATTTATAATTAGAGCCTGATTTCATGCAAATGAGGGTATTGCATGATCTCAAGTGTGGGGAAGGGTTATAAATTCTCTCGGGTTTATACTTGGTTTATTTGCCAAATTTTATGAAAATTTGAAAAATTTTCAACTAAATGAATTTAAAATCATGTTTATATATATTTATGAACGGTGAAAACTAGGTGTTAATACCGAAATTATCGTTACCTCGGAAAGGACATAAATTGAGAAACACCCTAAAACGCTTGAATTCATTTAAAATGAAATAAAGGAGAATAAAAAGGCAAAGAAAGAAACTAAGTGTGGGGAGAATGTACCTAGTTATTCAATTAAAAACTATCTAGCACATGTTTCTGTAAAGTTTATTGCAGGTGCTTTTGTTTTGGACTAAATTAACTATTTTACCCGATGAAAGAAAAGAAAAGATGGATCTACACGATGAATCAATTCCATCATTAAAAGGAAGTAAAGTCTTCCAAAAAAGACACGCGCTTCTTGATTTAGGTCAAGAAGTTGTCGTCCAGACCAGCTGTAGGTTGACGAAAAATCTTGAAAAGTCATCTCTAAAATCAGCAGGAAATCCACGGACCTCAGCATCAAACAGGGTCGCCAAGTGGTCAGACTTATCCTAACCATGAGAGGATCTGTCTCGTATAATGGGGAGGGCACCGTGCAAATTAGCTTGATAAGACTAATGAATCAGACACCCAGAAAGGATAATCTCCTTAAAGATTAAAAATCAGCTTCTAAGACTGATATTACTCAATCCTTGAGATTGACCTTAAAGATTGAGAATTCAAACTCATAGAATTCAATGATATCTAAACTCGAGCTTGAACGAGAAAATATTTTGATCAAATTATAAACCGATTTGTTTTCTGAAAACCCATTTTCAATGCGTTCATTACCATTGAACGTAAAATCCTAGGAATTCACCTAGAATTCATTAGGTCACCTGAACCAAATCGGGGGTCAACCGTAAGAACGGTGGTTGCATAGCATGGTCGGAGAGAGGACCTTGTGCCAGACCGAAAAATCATAGGATGATCTTTACTATTGCTCTTACAAAGGATAGTACTAGCATCCGACACGTTTTTGGACCTTAATCAAATGCATGTCATTAGACATTGCCTTAACAGTTGCTTGTTCATCGCTTTCCTTTACAACCGGACGGAAGTTTGCCGAAAGGTAATATACGGGACAAGTGAACTGGACGTATTGCTTTCCTAATACAAGGTTAGCAAGTGGGTAACACAAAACCACAAGTGTTGAGCTAAAATTTTCAAATCTGAAACCCACACAACCCACAAAAATATTTTGCAAACACCGGTGAAGGGTTATTCCGGAAAACTTGTCTAGGGTAAAAGCTAGATTGAATTTTTAAAAGATCAAATGTTTTCATAAAGATCCAATTTCCTAATGGATCTAAATTTTCATAGTCATGTGGGACTTTAAACGCCTTTCAAATGTGCACTTTGCTTTGGAAACCGAAAGTAAATCGGCTATTTGATTGCAAGTGTCGTTGACCTAAACCCGAGGCAACTGTGGATGACACACCCACCTTTAACCATGGTTCTATCGTTACTATCATTGTTTATACCACCATATCAAAATCACTAATGTACAAAGTGTGATGAATAAAAAAGTGATTCATGTATGTTTTTATTTCAAGTTCTGTATTGCTTGAGGACAAGCAACGCTCAAGTATGGGGATATTTGATAAGACTAAAAAGGAACATATATTTCATAGCAATATCCCTCCTAAATAATAGGTTTTCATATGTAATTGTATTATATTTTCATTGTAATTGTTTAAATAAATAAGTGCGAAGACAAAAGGCGAAAATGAACATTTGAAGACAAAAACGTCCAAAAAGCTCAAATGTACAAGATACAATTCAAGTGGTTCGATTTATTGATAAGAAACGTCTAAAAATGACAAAAGTACAAGTTGCGGAACACAAAGTACAAGATATTAAATTATACGAAAGGACGTTCAAAAATCCGGAACCGGGACATGAGTCTACTCTCAACGCACGACGCAATGGTGCAAAAATTACAAGTCAACTATGCACATAAATAAAATATAATATTTAAATAATTCTTAAAATTATTTATATATTATATTATTATTTAATAACGTCGACAAGCAAAGATCCAAAATCATGTGAGCTGGAAATTCAAACTCCGCGACTCGCAAAGTTTGAAGGGTAAAAGTGCCGCAACTCGCGGAGTTTGAAATTTCAGAAATGTCCTATAAATATCAACGTTTTCTGCCGAGTTTTAATACACCAAAAATAATAATAATAATACTCTGTAATAAATAAATAAATAAATATATATATAATATATATAGTATAGGGTAGTTTTATATTAGATTAGTTCGGGTTATGGAAAGGTTATTTTACGGGTTTTTGAAGTCGAAATTCTGTCCGTGTAACACTACGCGATAAATACTCAATGTAAGTTATGTTCTCCTTTTTAAATTAATGTCTAGTACTTAAGTTATTATTATGCTTATTTGAGCCAAAGTAATCATGATGTTGGACTAAATATTAAAGACGGGGTAATTGGGCTTTGTACCATAATTGGGGTTTGGACAAAAGAACGACACTTGTGGAAATTAGACTATGGGCTATTAATGGGCTTTATATTTGTTTAACTAAATGATAGTTTGTTAATTTTAATATAAAGATTTACAATTGGACGTCCCTATAAATAACCATATACACTCGATCGGACACGATGGGTGGGATATTTATATGTACGAATAATCGTTCATTTAACCAGACACGGGAATGGATTAATAGTCTATGGAATTATTAAAACAGGGGTGAAATTATGTACAAGGACACTTGGCATAATTGATAACAAAGTATTAAAACCTTGGGTTACACGCAGTCGATATCCTGGTGTAATTATTAAACAAAGTATTAAAACCTTGTTACAGTTTAAGTCCCCAATTAGTTGGAATATTTGACTTCGGGTATAAGGATAATTTGACGAGGACACTCGCACTTTAAATTTATGACCGATGGACTGTTAGGGACAAAAACCAGACGGATATATTAAATAATCCAGGACAAAGGACAATTAACCCATGGGCATAAAATTAAAATCAACACGTCAACCATCATGGTTACGGAAGTTTAAATAAGCATAATATATTTTATTTCATATTTCATCGTACTTTTATTTACTCGCTATTTTATTTAACGTCATTTATTTATTGTCATTTATTTTTCGCTACTTTAATTATCGTCATTTATATTTTGCATTAGGTTTTAATTGTAACTTAAAATATAAAATCGACAAACCAGTAATTAAACGGTAAATCCCCTTTTATATATTATCAATATAATATATTTTGTACAAATATAATTGTTTAAAAATATAGTGTGCAATAAGCCCGCTCCCTGTGGAACGAACCAGACTTACTAAAAACTATACTACTCTACGATTAGGTACACTGCCTATAGTGTTGTAGCAAGGTTTAGGTATATCCATTTTGTAAATAAATAATTAAAACTTGTGTAATATTTCGTCGTATTTCGTATTTAAATTAATACTATTTCGTACACCCCGCTGCACACATCAAGGAGTTTGAGAGAAAATGGTGGAAGTATTATGAAAAGTGAAAAAGGAGGTGGATAATGAATGATGGAGATGCCATGGTTGACTAGTTGACCTAGTCAAGACTTTGGGCATTTGGCAAGTTTAGTCCCTAAAGTTTAAAAGCGGGTGCGTGAATTACCTAAACGAAATATTTTAAAACCCATTTTAACAGAAGATGTTATAATTATATAACGGACTTTAAAATAGTATAACGAAAAAAGATGGGATGTTACAGGTTCATTCTTGATAGTGTTCTTGTAGAAAATGAAGTGATTGACGAGATGAAAAGTATTAAAAAAAAGTCTCGTTTTCAAAGTTGATTTTGAGAAAGCTTTTGATAGCATTCGGTGGGAATTTCTCTTATGTATTTTGGAAAGAATGGGGTTCGGAGTAAAATGGAGAAAATGGATCTGAGCTTGCTTGAATTCGGTTTCGGTATCAGTTCTCGTTAATGGCTCTCCAACAAAAGAATTCGGTTTTAAAAGGGGTATACGCCAAGGTGACCTGCTATCCCCATATCTTTTCATAATGGCGGCTGAAGGATTGAATCAATTGTCTAAACATGCAATGAGTGTAGGGTTATATAAAGGCTTGGAGATCGGAAAAGATAAAGTCTTGGTCTCACATCTACAATATGCCGATGATACAATCATTTTCGATGAATGGAGTAAAAGGAACATTAGTAATCTCTTCAAGCTTTTAAAATGTTTTGAAGTCTTCTCGGGTTTGAAAGTCAATTTCTCGAAGAGTTGCCTTTATGGAATAGGTGTGCAAATTGAAAATATTGAACAAATGGCAAATTTTATCAATTGTCGGGTGAGAACTTTCCCTTTTACATATCTCGGTTTGCCAATTGGTCGGAAGATGAACAAACGTGTTGATTGGGAACCCTTTATAGATAAGTTTCGGTCTATGTTAGCGGATTGGAAAGCGAGAGCGATGTTGTTTGTTGGACGCCTAACTTTGATCAAATCGGTGCTTCGTAGTCTTTCATTATACGCCTTCTCCCTATTCCGTACTCCATCGTGTGTCCTCAACTTGCTCGAAGGTATGCGCCGTAAATTTTTTTTTAGGCGGGTCGAGGGATAATTCGAATATTTCATGGGTAAAATGGGATACTATACTACTTCCATATGAGGGCGAGGGGTTAAGTATTGGGACACTCAAGGCAAAAAAACTTAGCTTTGGTAGGGAAATGGTGGTGGCATTTTTGAAACGAGAAAATGCATTTTGGGTCAATATAATAAAGAGCATTTATGGGAGGGACGGGGGTTTGGGTCAAGATGGAACACAAAACTTATCGAAGGGCTCTACTTGGAATGGTATCCGAAATGTAGGGAGACAAATTGACTCGTTAGGCTTGTTTTTTACTAACTCGTTTGTGAAAGTCGTTGGTTTGGGTGATGATACACTGTTTTGGAACCATCGATGGCTTGGAAACCACATCCTTAGCAATTCATTTGGGCGGCTTTTTCAACTTGAAACAAACAAGCAGGTACTTGTAAAGGATCGGATTCTGAAAGATGGTGCTTCATGGATTTCGTCATGGTTTTGGAATCGTCCCCCAAGTGGCAGAACCCTTTCAGAACTCGAAGAACTAAATATGTTACTTTCACATTTCAAATTTGCATATAAGACCTATGATACTTGGAGTTGGAAACTTCAAAATAATGGGTCTTTTTCAACAAGCAGGTTATCAACTTTGATCAACGAAAAGCTGCTTATGGACACCTCATGGCAACTTTCTGGAGTTCAACACGCTACTGCCCAAAACTCGTTACTCCCGCTGAAAATAGGAATTTTCATATGGCGTACTCGTCTTGGTCGACTACCAACAAAAGTTGAGCTTGATAAGTGCGGTACTGATCTAGGATCGACTCGATGTTCGGTGTGTGATGGTGATACAGAGACTGTCGATCACATTTTCTTTCACTGCTCATTCGCAAAAGAAATATGGGCCCGTATTTTTCGATGGTGCTTGTAAAGGATCGGATTCTGAAAGATGGTGCTTCATGGATTTCGTCATGGTTTTGGACTCATCCCCCAACTGGCAGAACCCTTTCAGAACTCGAAGAACTAAATATGTTACTTTTAGATTTCAAATTTGTAGATAAGACCAATGATACTTGGAGTTGGAATCTTCAAAATAATGGGTCTTTTTCAACAAGCAGGTTATCAACTTTGATCGACGAAAAGCTGCTTATGGACACCTCATGGCAACTTCTGGAGTTCAACACGCTACTGCCCAAAACTCGTTACTCCCGCTGAAAATAGGAATTTTCATATGGCGTACTCGTCTTGGTCGACTACCAACAAAAGTTGAGCTAGATAAGTGCGGTATTGATCTAGGCTCGACTCGATGTTCGGTGTGTGATGGTGATACTGAGACTGTCGATCACATTTTCTTTCACTGCTCATTCGCAAAAGAAATATGGGCCCGTATTTTTCGATGGTGGAACTTCGATAATATCAGTCATTCAAACGTGGACACAATGTTTCAAGGTAAAGGAAATGCGAGGTTCTCCTCAAAACTATGGCAAGCCGTGAATGGGTATGCGGATATTTCATATGGAGGAATCAAAATCATACTATTTTTCGAGGGAAAAAAGGTAGCGGTCCCGTGCTCCTAAATGACATACAAGTGAAGTCGTTCGAATGGGTTTTAAAGCGCTTGAAGAAAAGGACTCTAGACTAGAACCAATGGCTCATCAATCCAAAATCTTTTGAGGATCATGGCTAAATGTTCCTTGTGGTCTCATATGTCCAACTTTCGATTCATGTTGTAGTGTAATAGATCTTGTTATCTGTTAGATCTCGTGAGTATTTCTCAGCTTCATGGCATACATCTCATGCCATCTTGTAATGATGTTTGGTTATTGATAATGAAATTTAACTGCTTTGCCTTAAAAAAAATAAAAATAAAATTTAGGTTATATGCTTAAATTAGTTTGATAATCCTAATTTGTACCATTTATCATATGTTGTTTATTCGCTATATGTGTACATTATATTTAATAAATATTTTAATAAAAATGCGATACACATTAGAAAGATTTTTTAAAAGAAAATTACCATTTGATAGAGAAAATTTTCAAGTGAAAAAGTTTTTAACAAAATTCAAATTTTTGCTCTAATGTTATAGATGAAGCAATTATGGAGCGTTTCCACGACAAAAATATCGTAAAGGATATGTGTGTTAGACGAAATATTTGAAATCCTGAATTGCCAACGTTCGGAACATTTGAATTCTTCAAATAATAAATAAATTAATTTAACGCTTAATTATTGTATGTTCTATCAAACAAACACAACTTATGCACAACGTGAACATCCTTGTTACACGAAAGTTTATTAAACCACACCCAACACGTTAAACGTCCTGGACACCCTCGATGGGGACTACGAGGGCTGGGTTGAGAATCTCTTAGTCCTGGTAGTCCTCAAACCATTTCGTGCTCCTATATGCTATTTTACAACATAAGTGAGGACACATTATGTATATTATCGTGTACCTCTAACTTTAATATTTGTAAATTATTATAATTTAATTAATATAGTGAGTCCCAGTTTTTATGAGAAACTATGTCATAATTGGGGTGATTAGTTCTGGTGAGAAAGTTATAACGTGACGTTGATGTGACAGATAATTATGGGGATAAACTATGTCATGGTTGAAAAGTGACCTTATAGTTGGGTCATTTTATCTGATTTCTCACTACAAAATATCAAAAAATATCGCCACGCTAATTTACAATGACATTTTACAAAGTCAATAACTAAATAAGTTAACCAAAATAAATTACGACACATTTTACTTCTGAATTGATATAAAGGTATCCTTATAATATAGTTAATGTTGAAGTGTCAATGATAAGACACGCTCACTACGCACTTTGATACATGTTCCACTCAATCCTTCAATGATTAAGATTGTTGATTATAAAAAGTTTACGTAACATGTCCACTTTTCAGTATCCATTTTAAGGTCAAAAATGGACTTCGAAATTGACATTCAATGACATGAGTGGAGGTATTCACAGTGTCCATTTCGGTATCCATTTCGTTATCCATTTTCATATTTTATTTATTATTTTTATATTTAATACCTTTTATTATCCATTTTCATATTATTTTTATATTTAATACATTTTATTATTAATTATTTCTTTCTTATTAATTTTGAAAAAGAAAACACTTTTCATTAATAAATATTTAAAAACTTTTTATTAAAATAAAAACATTAAATAAAAAAAACTTTAATAAAATGAATAAATAGATTAGCCCTGATTATTTTATATTTTTAGTCCAAAGTTAAAACAAAATATACCCATGTTACAAAACCTGTGACGACCCGAAAATTTCCGACCAAATTTAAATTTAAAATTTATATGATTTTGACCGACGATTCACGAACAAATATTTGTAACTAGACATGAATATATATATATATATATATATATATATATATATATATATATATATATATATATATATATATATATATATATATACATACATATATATATATATATATATTATAATGTGATAACAATATAATAATAACTTAGTCATAAAACGTTTAGATTTAAAATATTTATTATATATATATTAGGACGATGATTTTAGGAAACAAATGACCATAACACTCAAAAGTATAAGTTACATTTTAATTAGTATACTCATTGGTGAAATAAGTCTAATTATTGATAAAGGTACACGTCGCGAAACGTAAAGTACAAGTTTTCTAAGCGTACGAAAGGACGTTCGAAAAACCGAAACTGGTACGTAAGTCGAGCGTCAACGTACAATTCATCGGTGCTAAAATTACAAATCAACTATGCACGAGAATATAATATAATATTTAATTAATTCTAAAGATTAAATATATTATATATTAAATAAATATATATTTATGCATAATGTAAGTGTCAGCAGCAAGTTTTACACATTTGTGAGCTGTCATAAGAGACCATGCGATCGCATGGCCACACAGCCAAAATCCCATGCGATCGCATGGGTATGTTTGGTGGCAAAACTCTATAAAGCTCGCTCGTTTTTCGATTCATTTTCATTCATTCAATCTCTCTCGCATCTCTCTCTATACTTATAAATTATAATTATAATTAATATTTTTATTTTTATTAATTATTAATTCTAATATTATTAGTAATATTAGTGGTGTTATTATTAGTATTATATGTACATAAAATACTACGACGGGGGTATGAGCGAGTTATTTCAAACAGGTTATTCGAGTGGGATAGAACTAAGGAAATAATGGGTTATAGCTATGGAGGTTATGGGTAATGTTCGGGGGTATGCTCGTGAGGTCAATCTAGTGTTTATCATCTCCGTTACGTCTACGTACTTTCCTGCAATATTGAATCACAATATTGATACGTGAGCATTCATATCTTATCTTTTACATATTGATAGTGTATCCATGTCTAGTGCTCGAGTATATATGTTTATACATGCTTGTATGCTAAATTTCGTTGTTAGATAGTTTATGATGAATCACGAATTTGATACATATGCTACTGATATAAAGTATATGATATGCATGTTTTTGGAAAGCTGGCGAAAAATTATTAACTTTTCATTTAGAAATCGCGTGATTTAGATGAACGGATTAAAAGATATGGTCAACTGAATTATGTTTGACATTAATTGAAATTGTATTTGAAACTGTAAATTAATATTTAAACAACTTGTCTATGAGATTGATAAATTGGATTTTTAAATATTACTAATAGAGTAAATGAAATCCTATATAAGGCACATCTCGTTTTGTTGAACAGTTGTCAAAGTTGACTGTCTTATCATGTTTTAAAGTTTTATAAACACTATAATCTGATTTTACAAGTATTGGAAAACTATGTGAAATGTTAGAATAAATTCAATTGCCATGATCATTCAAATATAATATAACTCCTGGAATAAATAATGTTTTGAGTTTGATAAACTATAAATTCGTTCAACTATCAAGACTTATACTATGTTAATATAATAAACATGTATAGATTTAAAGATCATATTGGGTCAGGTTGACTTTTTGAGATGACTTTTGTTAACTTTTGTATGACGGTCTCGAGCATTAGGATTGTGATATACTATGACCTGACTTAGCTTGTTAGACATGTATTGACCAACATATGTTCTCTAGGTTGAGATCTACTGTTATTTTGCATTTCGAGTTTAGGTCACATTTCGATGAATGACCTTATGTGCTGCTAGGGTGAGTTTATAGATCCCTTTTTAAATGCTTTAAATATTTTGGGCTGAGAATACATGCAATTTATTTTAAACGCAATGGATACAAGTACAAACTTAATTCTACACTGAGTTAAACCGAAAATCCCTTAACTTTGGTAACTAGTAGCTGCCAGTACATAGGATGTGGACTGGTGGGCGCGAATAATATTATATGGATCCGTAGGGCTTGACATCCCCGTCCGAGCTAGAGCGCTAGCCTTTTAACGGACGTATGTTATTTGAGTTTATGACACGTTGGTTTGAGTGTATTAAAATAAATAGGGTAATTATCATTATAACGTTAAGTTTAGTTACCAGGGTGCTCTGTTACGTAGAATCTTTTAATAAACGTTTTAGATGAAACAACTGAAATCTTGTGATCTACCTTTATATACAGATTATGCGAAATACTAAAACTATGAACTCACCAACCTTTGTGTTGACACTTTTAAGCATGTTTATTCTCAGGTTCCTAGAAGTCTTCCGCTGTTTGCTTATACGTTATACAAGCTATGTGCATGGAGTTATACATGCTTTATTCAAGAAAACTTTGCATTCACAAAATCATCACCATGTATCTTATTTTGACTGCATTGTCAACGGATGTAGTATTGTAAACTATTATATACGGTGATTATCTATACGTAGAAATCATCAGACGTCGAAAACCTTAGATTTATATATTCATTTATGGTGTGCCTTTTCAAAAGAATGCAATGTTTATAAAACGTATCATATAGATGAAGCGACCCGTCCTAATCCATTCGGACGAAGTCCATATCAATTATAAACGATTCACAACAGTTGATTACATCGCGAGGTACTTGACCTCTATATGATACATTTTACAAATATTGCATTCGTTTTTTGAAAAGACAATCTTTCATTACATCAAAAGTTGACGGCAGGCATACCATTTCATAATATATGTAACTATAATTGACTTAGTAATAATCTTGGTGAACGCAACGACTCGAATGCGACGTCTTTTGAAATATGTCATGAATGACTCCAAGTAATATCTCTAAGATGAACAAAAGCACAGCGGAAGATTTCTTTCATACCTGAGAATAAACATGCTTTAAAACGTCAACCAAAAGGTTGGTGAGTTCATTAGTTTAACATAAATAATCATTTTCATCATTTTAATAGACCACAAGATTTTATATTTCCATTCCTCATAAACATACGTCCCATGCATAGAGACAAAAATATCATTCATATGGATTGAACACCTGGTAACCGACATTAACAAGATGCATATATAAGAATATCCCCATCATTCCGGGACACCCTTCGGATATGATATAAATTTCGAAGTACTAAAGCATCCGGTACTTTGGATGGGGTTTGTTAGGCCCAACAGATCTATCTTTAGGATTCGCGTCAATTAGGGTGTCTGTTCCCTAATTCTTAGATTACCAGACTTAATAAAAAGGGGCATATTCGATTTCGATAATTCAACCATATAATGTAATTTCGATTACTTGTGTCTATTTCGTAAAACATTTATAAAAATTGCGCATGTATTCTCAGCCCAAAAATATAAAGGGTAAAAAGGGCAAATGAAACTCACGCATATAATTATTGTAAAACAGTTAATAAAGCATTTGCATGTATTCTCAGCCCCAAAAATGTAAAGAGTAAAAGGGGAGCAAATGAAACTCACCATACTGTATTTCGTAGTAAAAATACATATAACATCATTGAACAAATGCAAGGTTGGCCTCGGATTCACGAACCTATATTAATTATATATTTTTATATGTTGGTCAATATTTGTATAGCAATTTAGGTCAGGTCATAGTGTACCACAATCCTAATGCTCGAGACTAATATGCAAAATTCAACAAAAGTCAATTTGACTCAAAAATGATTTATATGATTATTATATAATTTAAATATCATCGTTTTATATTTTTAAATATTTTTAAAAGATTTTATTAAAGTAATAATATAATTCATTTATTAATAAATAAAATTTTATATAAAAATATACTTTTATATATCTTAAGTAATAAAATTTATAAAGTTCATTTAATATCATAAAATATTATGATAGGTTTTATTAAGGTAATTATATTATTTGTGTTTGATAAAATAATTTTGGTAATAAGTAAAAGTTGTCTTATTTGTAATAATAATTATTGTTATCCTATTAATAAAAATATTAATTTTTATATTACTAAGAATGATGTTATGATAAAATGATAGTTCTACATCATAATAATAATGAAATTTTATATTAATAATGATATTCCTCTTAAAATAATAATTTTTGTAAAACTGATATTTTTAATATTAATAATACTTTTTAATAATATTAGTGATAAAAATAATAAAAACGATAATTTTATCTATATCAATGTCTTACAATATTTCTAAATTTCATCATAATACTCATACTCATTATTTCCTAATTAATTTTGCTAATAGTTTTTAAATCGTCTTTTATGTCGCGTTCATTTTAATGATAATAATAGTAATTAAAGTAATTAAGTGTTACTAACCTTAGTTTAATTATAATAATACTAATAATAATAAATGTTATAATAATATTAATGCTAATAACTATTTTAATTATAAAAATAATAATAGTACTAATTATAAATTTTAACGATAATAATAATAAATAAATAAAAAAAATACAATTTTTACTGATAATACTTTTCAATGATAATAATAATAATAGTAATAATAATAGTTTGAAAAAAACTAGAACGACGATAATAACGACGATAATAATAATCATTTTTAATAATAATATCAAAAATTCAATTGACTATATCTTCTAAACCGATCATCGAATCCATTCGACATCTAAAGGAAAAGTTCTTAATTTTTCGCTAGCTTTCCAAGGACATGCATATCTTATACCTTATCTCAACCGCATAGGTAACTAATTTAAGAGTCAACATAACCTAACTAATGGCAATATCAAGAGTACAAACATGCATAATCCTATATTCTCGAGCACTAGTTAGGGATACACTATTAATATGTAAAAATTAATTTACGAGTACTCACGTATCAATATTGAGATTCAATATTGCAGGAAAGGTACGTAGACGCAACGGAGATGACAACCACTAAATTGACCTCATGAGCATACCCATGAACCATACCCATCACCTCCATAGCTATAACCCATAATTTCCTTAGCCCTATCCTACTCGAAAACCAGTTTTGAAAATAACCCACTCATGACCTCGTCGTAGTATTTTAGGTATAAATATTAATACTACTAATAATAATATTTTTGATTAATAATAATAATCTTTATTAATAATAATAATAAATAAAATAAATAAATACATACGAAGTATTATAGAGAGAAAGAGATATTTAGAAACTGGGAGCAAATGAACTAGATCGAGCGAATTTATGTATGTGACCACCCTTTACACCCCATGCGACCGCATGGGGTTTCTTCATATTTTTCATGCGACTGCATGAATGGAATTTACAGCTCACATTGCACTATGTAACTTGCCGACACTCTTTATATCTTACATCTCACTCGTATAACACATATTATGCATAACTTTATATATTATTTTATATATAATATATTTAATCTTTAGAATTAATTAAATATTATATTATATTTACGCTCATGGTAAAAATATAATTTTTACAAAAATGACACAGACATTGTCACTCGACTCATGTACCACTTTCGGTTTTTCGAGCGCACTTTCGTACGTTTAGAAAACTGGCCTTTTATGTCACGTGACATGTACCTTTATTAATAATTTGCTTTACTTATCAATTAATTGTCTTACAAAAATGTAACTATATAAAATTGAGCGTTGTGGCCATTTGCTTTCATAAATCAGTGGCTCGTTGTTTGTCAAAATATTTTATTTTAAATCGGGACGTTTTATGACTAAGTTAAAATATATAGATATTTATATATACATTTTTAGAAATATAAGTTTGTGTTCAAAATCTTTATTAATAATAATACATTTAGTTTTTCAATACTTTTTATATTTCAAAGTTTATTTTTATTTCGTTTAGAAAAATAATTTAACGCGTAACGTTTTCAAGTTATAATATTTATATACATATACATATATAAACATATCAGTTCCCATAATGGTTCGTGAATCTTTGGAATTTGGTCGAGGTTAAATGAATATATGAATATAGTTTCAAATCCTTGAGACTTAACTTAACAATCTTTGCTTATCGTGTCGGATTAATATAAAGATAAGGTTTAAATTTGGTCAGAAATTTCCGGGTCGTCACAGTACCTACCCGTTAAAGAAATTTCGTCCCGAAATTTGGTCGTGGTCGTCATGGCTAATCATAAAAATGTTTTCAACGACGAATATGTGTTGGTATATAGAATTTTTATCACTATTGAGTAATATAGATAAGACGATTCGATTTCCTTGAAGAGTATGAGTGAAGCTATCACAAAAGGGACGAAATGAGAAATAAAGTTTCGTCATAACTTTTGACGTTGTCTTGGTTGAATTCCGGAATTCAAGGGATTTAAAGAAAAACTTCGAAATCTAAAAGATTTGATTCTTCGACGAATCAGGAGATTAGGATTTTCTAATTAACTGCGGAGATCTGTATTGATTTCACTATCAAATATTTCTCTATAAATTAACTTCTTCCGTTCGTATCTTTATCGTTCCTATACTAATTTTCCAAATTCAAAAGATTGTGAAAATGCTTAATCCAGTTCTAATCCTTGTCCTCACCCTTACTATCGTAACAATCATTCTCCTTTTCTAACTTTCACCAGAGGAATCTGTTTTCTTCTACTTTGCCCTTGGGGTTATAGTGCTTTTAATTCTCCCGTGTCTTTATGTGGCGATAAGCATTGATATACATGGTTTGTAATTTTTATGTTGTTATCGAGCTTTATATTCTCCCTTATATTTCAATGTTACTATTTCTGTTTCTTATAATCATTGTCATCCATAGTTAATACTTTCTTTTATTTGATGCGATTTATACTCCAATTTCTATTTCGGAGCTTTGTCCCTTCGTTTCTTCTTCTTGCGATTGGGCCTATCTTGTAATGGTCCATAATTCGCAGATATAAGTTTCAGAATGAACATTGTTAATGTTCTAAGAAGGGAATGGTAATGGCACGATCTTGATTTGTTAAATTACCAGAATACCCTGAAAAAGACCGAATCATCAAGAAATATTTTCTTGATATTTTAGAGGTTCAAATAGAATACAAGAGTCGTGTGACATGGCACATGATGACGTTAGAGTCTGTGAATCATCACGTTTCATTAGAAACTCGGCATGACTTACTGTAATATAATCACGTTGATCAAGTGTCATTATATTATACTAACTCATGCATCAGTTCCCAACACTACTTCAAAAACATTCATAGTTTAAACTCAAAAGTTTACAGAATATAGAAACTAATAGTTTCTTATATGATGTAACACTGATAGCGCAAAGAGATACATGACTTCAGATAAGATTAGTTATGAAAATATCTTCAGAATTATCGAGGATATTTATAATGAAAGATATGATAATATCTTAGAATTTCTAATATTGATGGATGATGATGAAGATTTGTCTGTAAAGGTTTAGAATAAGCAGTAAGGTATTCGTTAATGACTTTAGCAGGCACTGAATCATTTGGATTCTTTGAAGTCAAACTTATTCTTTGTGATTTGTCCACGGCTTCCTTCATAGTTTCGCATAATCCGCTTTTCGGTACTAAATTTTCTATTGAGTGTTTCCAATACTCCATTCTTTATCATCAAACTTTTGATTGCTAAGGTGGTTTATAGTTTTTGCTGGTTCCATCAGCTTTTCAAAATTCTGAGCATTAATTTGCAGACTGGGTGCTTTTCAGAATGAAAGATCATAATTCTAAGAGATAAGTGTCATACATATAACTGTTGATGTAGATATGCTGTGAGTTTTCAGAGTACTGATTGTTGATTCCCGGTAATTGGTATGGCAGTTCCCGTTACAAGATGCGGATGAGTATATGATAGGGTTTCAATGAATAAATATAATGATTTATCAGAGAGATTTAAGCCAAGAAGCATCGAGTTTGTTGGTACGTCTGCTGGTAATATAGTGGAATATAAAAGAATTCTCCGGTATCCAAAAGGGTAATCGTATATATTAGGTTTATAGTAAGACTACTTCGAATGAAAAGTCGAAGTTGACTTGCTGGAGCTGTGACAAAATTGGCTACTTTGAAAAGGGATCGCAAAGTTATTTTTGCTAATAAATGCCAAAGGATCTGACGCGGCTACGTGTTAAACTTTTACTCAGTTGCTGAGAGTTTCTCAGGTGCATAACTATATGCATAAATCTTTCCTTCTATAGATGAAGTGTCGTTGGTTCATCCTCTCGATTGAGGTGTTTTCAAGAATCATGAAAGGTTTGAACGCAGAATGTGATTGTGAAGATACAAATGATGTTTAAGACGAAATCAAGTGGCAAACTTGAAGAATTGTTTAGTTTCATATGTAATAATCAATATTTTAATTCATTTTAATTGTTCAATGCTGGTCCTCAGTCGATAGTCCACAGTTGACAGTCCAATAATTAATATATAATTTAGTATATAATATTTGAATTAATTAATACGTATCGTGACCCGTATATGTCTCAGACTCGATCACAACTCAAATTATATATATTATTTGAGAATCAACCTCAACCCTGTATAGCTAACTCCCGCATTACTGCATATAGAGTGTCTATGGTTATTCCAAATAATATATATAGATGCGTCGATATGATATGTCAAAACCTTGTATACGTGTCCCGACATTTAAAGTGCGTAAAATAAATAACAGAAATTAAATGACGATAAATAAAATTGCGAGAATTAAAATTGCGATAAATAAAATGCGATAAATAAATTGCGATAAATAAATTGAGATAAATAAAAGGTAATACGGAATTAACAGTTAGCTAGGAACAGTTAGCGTGGATTCTTAACAAATTTTCTCATAGTTAATTTGTTTGTTTCTAACAAATTTTATTTTGTCCAATGTTTTCTTCATTATGCCACTTACTGGATTCTGATAGATCAAAATCCAAATATGAAATTGAATGAAAAGGGTTATTCTGCGGTGAACGAATATGTATATCGGTGGATGTAAATAGGATAGTAAATGACTGTTGAATCAGATTTGAAAGAATGTACAGTGTAACTTATTAATGTGAAATCTAAATATTCCTCGGGTATTACCTACCCGTTAAAATATTTTCACCATTAACAGTTTGTACAAAAGAATTTTTAATTACAATCTTTATAAAAACATATATACATATATATTTTCTTCAGATATAATCATAGACTTAATGAGTTAATATGATATTAAACTCATTTGATTTACCACTAGAACAAGAATATATAATCTCTAAAACATTAGAGATTACATAATCGCTATGTCGAATGAAGATAAATGATGAAGAACGTCATATAGAACGATGATTATACTCGAGGTACAGAATGATATGTTGATGCATGGATTGTTGATGATATTGGTGCTGTTGCTGATGGTACTGTTGGTACCGATGATGTTGCTGAAGCTGGTAAATTTTGCACCATATTTTCTAAATTTATTTCTCGAGCGCGAAGTTCGTTGATTTCTTCTATTATTCTGGGATGATTGTCAGTCGGAATGAGCGAATGAATAAGGTTTAGAATTGTGGATAGAATATAATCGTGTCGAGCTATTCTGGAAATGAGTGTGAAAATGGTGTTTCGGATAGGTTCGTCGGTAAGTACTTCAGATTCTTCACCAAGAGGGAACTGTGGTGGATGAAAGGGATCTTCTTCTTATCTCCAACGATTAAGTAGGCTACGAACCCATCAGATGAATTGGGGATGGCTGATTGGTTAATTCATTCTGGTGACACCGCTTTCGAAGCTTAGGTGAATATCCATGTCGGAATAGTTGTCGGAATAACTATCGGAATAGCTATCGAAATCTGAGGGACTCGAACTAATTGAGGGATTCATCCCGTACAATCAGATGAAGGATTTTCGATAAAAATAGATTATAGGATGTAGATTAGTACCCTGTAATACATAATTTACATATGCATATATAATACTAAAATTCCATAAGTTACGGAGAAATCTACGGAAGCTTTCAGGCAAAGGTAACAATAATAGATACGCTAAGATATGAATTAGCAGATACACTAAGATATGAATTTTGTCTATACACTATTCATGCAATCATTGCAGTAAGATGTGTCTAGACAAAGAATGATAAGCAGGTAATTTCTTAAGGATAATAAGTAGATGATTTTCGACACGAATGATAAGCAAAACTTTTGACATGCAGACACGGTCGAAGTCCAGACTCACTAATGAATCCTAACGACTTATCAGTTAGACACACTAATGCAGACCCGGTTCGCTAAGACCACCGCTCTGATACCAACTGAAGCGACCCGTCCTAATCCATCCGGACGAAGTCCATATCAATTATAAACGATTCACAACAGTTGATTACATCGCGAGGTACTTGACCTCTATATGATACATTTTACAAATATTGCATTCGTTTTTGAAAAGACAATCTTTCATTACATCAAAAGTTGACGGCAGGCATACCATTTCATAATATATCTAACTATAATTGACTTAGTAATAATCTTGGTGAACGCAACGACTCGAATGCGACATCTTTTGAAATATGTCATGAATGACGCCAAGTAATATCTCTAAGATGAACAAAAGCACAGCGGAAGATTTCTTTCATACCTGAGAATAAACATGCTTTAAAACGTCAACCAAAAGGTTGGTGAGTTCATTAGTTTAACATAAATAATCATTTCCATCATTTTAATAGACCACAAGATTTTATATTTCCATTCCTCATAAACATACGTCCCATGCATAGAGACAAAAATATCATTCATATGGATTGAACACCTGGTAACCGACATTAACAAGATGCATATATAAGAATATCCCCATCATTCCGGGACACCCTTCGGATATGATATAAATTTCGAAGTACTAAAGCATCCGGTACTTTGGATGGGGTTTGTTAGGCCCAATAGATCTATCTTTAGGATTCGCGTCAATTAGGGTGTCTGTTCCCTAATTCTTAGATTACCAGACTTAATAAAAAGGGGCATATTCGATTTCGATAATTCAACCATATAATGTAATTTCGATTACTTGTGTCTATTTCGTAAAACATTTATAAAAATTGTGCATGTATTCTCAGCCCAAAAATATAAAGGGTAAAAAGGGCAAATGAAACTCACGCATATAATTATTGTAAAACAGTTAATAAAGCACTTGCATTATTCTCAGCCCCAAAAATGTAAAGAGTAAAAGGGGAGCAAATGAAACTCACCATACTGTATTTCGTAGTAAAAATACATATAACATCATTGAACAAATGCAAGGTTAGCCTCGGATTCACGAACCTATATTAATTATATATTTTTATATGTTGGTCAATATTTGTATAGCAATTTAGGTCAGGTCATAGTGTACCACAATCCTAATGCTCGAGACTAATATGCAAAATTCAACAAAAGTCAATTTGACTCAAAAATGATTTATATGATTATTATATAATTTAAATATCATCGTTTTATATTTTTAAATATTTTTAAAAGATTTTATTAAAGTAATAATATAATTCATTTATTAATAAATAAAATTTTATATAAAAATATACTTTTATATATCTTAAGTAATAAAATTTATAAAGTTCATTTAATATCATAAAATATTATGATAGGTTTTATTAAGGTAATTATATTATTTGTGTTTGATAAAATAATTTTGGTAATAAGTAAAAGTTGTCTTATTTATAATAATAATTATTGTTATCCTATTAATAAAAATATTAATTTTTATATTACTAAGAATGATGTTATGATAAAATGATAGTTCTACATCATAATAATAATGAAATTTTATATTAATAATGATATTCCTCTTAAAATAATAATTTTTGTAAAACTGATATTTTTAATATTAATAATACTTTTTAATAATATTAGTGATAAAAATAATAAAAACGATAATTTTATCTATATCAATGTCTTACAATATTTCTAAATTTCATCATGATACTCATACTCATTATTTCCTAATTAATTTTGCTAATAGTTTTTAAATCGTCTTTTATGTCGCGTTCATTTTAATGATAATAATAGTAATTAAAGTAATTAAGTGTTACTAACCTTAGTTTAATTATAATAATACTAATAATAATAAATGTTATAATAATATTAATGCTAATAACTATTTTAATTATAAAAATAATAATAGTACTAATTATAAATTTTAACGATAATAATAATAAATAAAAAAAAATACAATTTTTACTGATAATACTTTTCAATGATAATAATAATAATAGTAATAATAATAGTTTGATAAAAACTAGAACGACGATAATAACGACGATAATAATAATCATTTTTAATAATAATATCAAAAATTCAATTGACTATATCTTCTAAACCGATCATCGAATCCATTCGACATCTAAAGGAAAAGTTCTTAATTTTTCGCTAGCTTTCCAAGGACATGCATATCTTATACCTTATCTCAACCGCATAGGTAACTAATTTAAGAGTCAACATAACCTAACTAATGGCAATATCAAGAGTACAAACATGCATAATCCTATATTCTCGAGCACTAGTTAGGGATACACTATTAATATGTAAAATTTAATTTACGAGTACTCACGTATCAATATTGAGATTCAATATTGCAGGAAAGGTACGTAGACGCAACGGAGATGACAACTACTAAATTGACCTCATGAGCATACCCATGAACCATACCCATCACCTCCATAGCTATAACCCATAATTTCCTTAGCCCTATCCTACTCGAAAACCAGTTTTGAAAATAACCCACTCATGACCTCGTCGTAGTATTTTAGGTATAAATATTAATACTACTAATAATAATATTTTTGATTAATAATAATAATCTTTATTAATAATAATAATAAATAAAATAAATAAATACATACGAAGTATTATAGAGAGAAAGAGATATTTAGAAACTAGGAGCAAATGAACTAGATCGAGCGAATTTATGTATGTGACCACCCTTTACACCCCATGCGACCGCATGGGGTTTCTTCATATTTTTCATGCGACCGCATGAATGGAATTTACAGCTCACATTGCACTATGTAACTTGCCGACACTCTTTATATCTTACATCTCACTCGTATAACACATATTATGCATAACTTTATATATTATTTTATATATAATATATTTAATCTTTAGAATTAATTAAATATTATATTATATTTACGCTCATGGTAAAAATATAATTTTTACAAAAATGACACAGACATTGTCACTCGACTCATGTACCACTTTCGGTTTTTCGAGCGCACTTTCGTACGTTTAGAAAACTGGCCTTTTATGTCACGTGACATGTACCTTTATTAATAATTTGCTTTACTTATCAATTAATTGTCTTACAAAAATGTAACTATATAAAATTGAGCGTTGTGGCCATTTGCTTTCATAAATCAGTGGCTCGTTGTTTGTCAAAATATTTTATTTTAAATCGGGACGTTTTATGACTAAGTTAAAATATATAGATATTTATATATACATTTTTAGAAATATAAGTTTGTGTTCAAAATCTTTATTAATAATAATACATTTAGTTTTTCAATACTTTTTATATTTCAAAGTTTATTTTTATTTTGTTTAGAAAAATAATTTAACGCGTAACGTTTTCAAGTTATAATATTTATAAACATATACATATATAAACATATCAGTTCCCATAATGGTTCGTGAATCTTTGGAATTTGGTCGAGGTTAAATGAATATATGAATATAGTTTCAAATCCTTGAGACTTAACTTAACAATCTTTGCTTATCGTGTCGGATTAATATAAAGATAAGGTTTAAATTTGGTCAGAAATTTCCGGGTCGTCACAATAGAGGTCAAAACCTCACTATGAAATCAATGAATGATGTATTCGTCCAAGTGGATTTGGACGGGTCTTCACAGTTGGTATCAGAGCTTGAAGTCATAGGGAACCAGAATTTGCATTAGTGTGTTTAACTGGTAATTGTTATGATGCATTAGTGAGTCTGGACTATGACCGTATGTGTTTTTACCGAGTTTTGCTTATCATTTCTTGTCAGAAATTACTTGCTTATCATTCTTAAGTCTAGACACTTCTTACTGCATTTACTGCATAGATAGTGTATCGACAAAATTCATATCTTAGCATATATGTTACTGTAAACTTTTCCTGACATCTTTCAAAAATTTCTCCGTAATTTATGGGATTTTGGTATTATATATACATATTTAAATTATGTGTTGAAGAATACCAATCGAAGTCCTATAATCTATTTCATATCAAAAATCAATACCCTGATTATACAAGATGGATCCCGCATCTAGTTCGAATTCCTCAGATTCCGACAGTGTCACACCCCCAAATAGGGCCTGGGATATTTGTGACTAATTATATCAAATCACAGTTGTATAAACGAGAACGACTCTATATGAGACGTTTTATTGAGTTTTGCAGCGGAAGATAAATAGATTACATTGTATTTAGAGCATTAAATATCTTTAATTGATATGATATGTAATGAAGACTCTAAGCATAGCAAGCAATCATCATCAAAGCAGCAGATATACAGTGGAAGCAATATTTAAGTACCTTAGAATAAACATGCTTTAAAAAGTCAACATGAGGTTGAGTGAGTTCATAAGTTTATTATAAATCAATAGTTCAGTATAGCATTAGACCACAAGATTTCAGTTTAAAGTTGATTGATACCAATATATCAATCGAAAGAGTTGTTGTTTGTAATATCGCGACTAAGCCAAAGTTACCCCGTGACACCTTGTACTGTCAGTGTCGTTGAATCATTATTATGTATCCAAAGACCAACGGTCAAATGGACAGAGACGTCACTCTCAGTATAACTAAGCTTGCATCTTATTCCTCAGCAATTAACGATATTATGGCAGGGATTTAGCATGCCAAAGCACGTATATAGCATAAAAGTTTGAGTACTTGTGTCTAACATGTAAAACAGTTATAAAAGTTGTGCATTTATTCTCAGCCCAAAAATATATAAAAAGGGAGCAGATGAACTCACGATACGATACAATAGTTTGTAGTAAATACGAGTATGATGGCACTTAACAAATGTAGAGTTGACCTCGAATTCACGAACCTATATTAAGTTTATATATTAACACGTATAATCGTAATCGAACACGTTTATATGTATTATTATCAATAATATGCTTGTTGTATTATATGTTATTTTAAAATAGTAAATTAGATATATTTTAAATAAATAAGCGATGTTTATTATAATAATATAAATATAGTTATATTATAGGTTTTAAATATATTTCGATACAACTTAGTATTTATTTGGTAATATAAAAAGTTGTACCTTTTTATGATAATAACAATAATAATCCAAATGAAATTTTTAGTAAAGATTATAATAAATTTAATAAAAATGTTAATTTTTTTTTATAAAAAGATAGTTTTAAAAATTAATGATATTTCTAGTATTAATGATAACACTAATAATACTGATATTAATATTAACTATAAAAATAACCATTTTGTTACTAATGATAATAATAATAGTTTTAATAATAATAATAATACTATTAATGATAATTATACTTATTTTAAATTTTTGATTACAATACTTAGTAATGATAATAATATTAGTGATAACAATAATAATAATAATCATTATGAAAATAATAATAATTTTAACTAATACTTTTATTAGTAATAATAATAACTATAATACTAGTAATAACAAGTTCGGACCGGCCAGCGCGATGCGGCGGGAGCTTTCGGCTGCCGTATTCATATTTAACGCAGTTTTATTTACAGAAGGGAAAACGGACCATCTGTTATGCGTCCTTGTTGGTGTCGTCATCTTTACTGTTTTTTAAAATCTGTCCGGTTCGAACGTAGTTAGTTTCGTTTTGTTGATAAAATTATTTCGAGCCTAATGGTGTTGGCGAAAAAATTTAATTTGCGGCGAGCAGGAAGATATGGGTTGTCGTTGTGTTTAGCGTTTTTTTAAAAAAGTGTCCGTTTCGAACGTAGTTAGTATCGTTTTGTTCATAAAATTATTTTGAGTCTGATGCCGCCCTCGAAAAAAATTTAACACGTGCCGACGGGAAGATACAGGTTGTCGTTGTGTTTAGCGATTTTTTGAGAAGTGTCCGTTTCGCATGTAGTTAGTCCCGTTGGGTTCGTAAGATTTTTCCGAGTTGCACGGTGGTCTCTGAAAAATTTAACTCGTACCCAGCGAGAAGATAGGACCCGTTATAAATTCGGGTGGAATAAGTTTCTTATATTTTAATTAAATTATATATTTACAATTTTTACCCCTTAAAAAGTGTGAATTTGAGGGACCGTTGTGGAAATATAGACAAAGTTGAGGGACCGTTTGTAATGTGAACGCAAATTCAAAACTACAAACAAATATAATTAAAACAACAACATTTTCCATCTCTTTTAGTATATAAAGGTTAATAAAAATAACTAATAGTAACAATAATAATAATAACAATAAATAATAATAATAATAATAATTAGAAATCTACCTTTATATGTTTTCCCAAAAAGAAATGACTACAACCGGGCTCGAACCCGAGACCTCTCGCTCACTCGAAAACACCCAAGACCATTGAGCTGCTGCTTACTTTTCTAATTAATTTTACAGTTTAATTATATTTATTATTTCTGTTTGTATACTTCTTCTTTTTTACAATTTTAAATCGGCCAAGATCAAATTATAACAACAATTATAGTTTGATTTAGTATTGCCATTGACACAGAAACATCTTATAGATGTGATTTTTATTTAACAAACAAAATAAAAAAAATAAAAACAGAAACAGCTGGTTCGCGAGAAAAAAAATGAACTCAATAATTGATTTTGATTTTCGGGCTGTTTTAGACAAATGTTACAACATGAATTAAGTTTAAAATCATTCTTATAAACTTCCTAAATTCTCAGTTAAATCAGAAACATCAAAAGGAATTCGAATTTCGCGATTGAATAAAACGTTTGACTTTTTAAATTTAACTTTGACTCAAAAATTAGAATTCGATACTAGGAATTGGAACTTAGGATTTTGCAGAAAGTTTCACTAGGTAATTCCTAACAAAAATGCATTATTAGATTTTGAAAAAGGTTTCGAATTCGAGTTTTTGAAAATATGATCAAGAACAGAGATGTATGTGCTTTTATTTATTTTTTTCTGTTTTTATTTTCAATTAATAGAGACCTGCAACAATTATATAACACTAATGATATTGTAAATTGAACGTGTAAAGCAATGATTTTAGTTGTTTAATGATAATGGATGTCGACATGAATTTGCATCAGGAATAAAATTCAGAAAGAACAAAAAAAAAGATAACATAAAAAAATAAGAGGTTGATCACTATACAGATGATGATAAATTGCTTGATCACGAAGTGCATTTTATTATTAATGCGAAAGTTATCTAAAGGATTTAACAAGAGTGTCATTGATTAGGTTTTCTCAGAAAGAGATGATGACGCTATATAAGCATTTCAATACATATGAAATGTGTTATGAATAATATTGAGCTTATTTAAACCTTGAGCGTTTATGCCACAATATTAGGGTAGACAAAACAGAGAGGAGTTCATGAAAATCATAGTCATGAAATTTGATAGAGATCGTCATTCTTTACAACAAGAATGATGAATATGAGTTGAAAATTAGAGTTTTATCGACATTAAATAATATGGATAAAGGATTCGATTATAGAAAGAGTATAAGTTAAGCTATCGTAAAAGATTGAAATGAGGAAATTAAATGTTCGTCTTAACTTTTGACATAGTTAAAGTTGATTTCCAAAATTCAAGGGTTTAAAGAAATCTTCGTAATCTTTATAAGATTCGATTCTCCGGTAATTAAGGAAATTAAGATTTTCTTTGATTAAATGCGGTAAATTGCCTTGATTGCTGTGTTTGGAATTTCGCTATAAATTAGCTTTTTCCGTTTCATTATCTTTACCACTTCTATACTTTCTTTCCTCAATTCATACTTCCAAAAAATTTGTTAATATGCTCAATCCAGTTCTTGTTCTTGACCTTATATTGGTTATCGCCACAATCTTCCTTCTTTTCCAACTCCCACCAGAGGAGTCTGTTTACTTCTATTATGCTCTAGGATTTATTGTATTTTTAGTTCTCCCGTGTCTTTATATTGCTATACGCATTGATATACACAGTTTGTAATTTCTGTGTCATTATCGGGCTTTATATTTTCCCTTATATGTCGAAGCTTCATGCTTTTGTAAAGCAAGTAATGGTCCAGAATTCGTAGGTATGAAGTTTCAAATAAACCTAGTGTTCTAAGCAAGAAGGAATCGTAATATCACGATTGATTTGTTAAATTACTAGAATTACTGAGGATAGAACTATCAAGAATATATGTTCTTGATATGTTCAGAGATTAAGTAGAATGTAAGAGTCGTGTAACATGGCAAATGATGATTATAAAGTCTATGAATCATCATCTTCCATTAAAAATTTAGCATGACTTACTGTAATATAATCACGTTGGTCTGACGTCATTATATTATACTAATTCATGCTTCAATTCCCAACACTGCTTCAAATCATTCATAATTTAAACTTGAATTTTACAGAATATAGAAACTAAAACAGTTTCCTTTATTATGTAATACAGATAGCACAAAGAGATAAGTAATCTCGAACAAGAATAGTTATGAAGATGTCTTCAGAAATATCGAGGATATATATACTGAAAGATATGTTGATATCTTAGAATTTCTAAGATCGAATGAGAAAAACTCTTCTGTAAGGATTTAGAATGCGTAAGGAGATTATATGTCTTCTGTAATTTCCATCAGAAATCGAGTCATCTGGATTCTTTGAGTATAGGTTTAGTCATTGTGATTTGTCCACAGCTTCCTTCATGTTTTGCTCAATCCGTCTTTCAATACCAGATTTTCTTTTGAGCTTTTCCAACACACAATTCTTTATTATCAAGCTTCTGGTCATTAAGACCATCTACGGCCTTTGCTGCTTCATCAGCATTATTAACGAATCTGAATCGTTGGTTATAGTTCTAAGGTGTTTTCAAGAATTTTGAAGAATGTACAATGTAACATATTAATGTGAGATATAAATATTTCTCGGGTATTACCTACCTGTTAAAATATTTTCACAATTAACAGTTTGTACAAAAGAATTTTTAATTACAATCTTTATGAAAATATACGTACATATATATCTTCCTTCAGATGTAATTATGGATTTAATGAGTTAATATAATATTAAACTCATTTGATTTACGGTTGAAACAAGGATAATTAATCTCCAAAACTTTAGAGATTACATAATCGTCGCGGAATATTTCTATAATGAAGTTATGAATCAATACTTCATCGTCCATTGTTATTGATATACATTGGTATATGATGTTGGTGCTCGTAGGATTCTTGTGAAATTTGCAAGGCACGAATGATGTTTTCTAGAGAGTTTCGATTACATTGAAAATAGAAGTGTAAAACCAAACATGTATTTGAATAATACACTTGGTTTATTATGAAATGAAGTTTATTGTGTTGAAGCAGTGATTAACGATTGCTAAGTCATTAACGAAGGGTGTACATCATAGCATATTAGTGATATGAATTAACCAAGTAGTACTTAATAGTTAAGATTCATACGTAATAGCTTAGTACGACAAGATTTATTATTGTTCCAAATCATATATATATATATATATATATATATATATATATATATATATATATATATATATATATATATATATATATATATATATATATATATATATATATATATATATATATATATATATATATACGTAGTAAAGTATACATATATAATTCTTCACGAAGAATGAGTCAATACATCTTAACTCATTATTGCTAATATTCCTTGGTATCTTTGGGGCGTATGATGTTGATATCCGAGGTACCGAGTGTGATGTTGAGGCGTGGGATGCGGATGTTGTTATTGGTGGTGATGATGGTACTGGTGGTGCTGGTCATGCTGCTGGTGCTGCTGATGCTTGTAGAATTCGCACCATATTCTCCAGAGTTACCACTCGAGCGCGAAGCTCGTTGACTTCTTCTATTATGCCGGGATGATTGGCGGTTGGAACAAGGGGGTGAATAGAATCTAAAATCTTCGATATTATATAATTGTGATGGGATACCCTGGAAAGAAGAGAGAAAATGGTGTTTCGGACTGGTTCGCCGGTAAGCGCTTCAGGTTCTTCACCAAGAGGTGAATTCAGTTGGTGGAAGAGATCACCTTCTTCTTGTCTCCATTGATTGAGTCGACTATGAACCCATCCCCAATTCATCAAGAAAAGATGATGGCTGATTGGTTCGTTCGTTCCGGTTACGCTGCCATTGGAGCTCGAGGAGTTCGAGGAATCCATATTATGTGTTTAGAATGGGTGTTGGATACTGAATGATATATTCGTCTCCTTGAATACCTATATATAGAAAAAAGATTTCCGTAATTTACGGAGTAAATTTAGGAAAAGTGTTTAGACAAAGGCTATTGAGATAGATATGATAATATATGATTTGTCTATACTCCATTTATGCAATAATGGCGGTATGACGTGTTGAGATTATAAATAATAAGTATGTAATCTGATAATCTTTCGATTAAAGACTTTCAATTCGTAATGGCCTATTCAGGTCTAGGGGCTTGAGCTATAGGATCCTTTAAATCGGTAATCCAAACCCTTCCATTCTAGAGTTTCGTAGACGCCATCCGTCAAGAAAATTCAATGATCAGAAATAACGAGAAAGCAAAGATTTTGAAAGTAATGAATATGAATAGTAGAGATTTCAAGAATCATGGATAACATTTCATGTAATACATATGTAATACACAAATCCATGATAGATGACATAGGAATGTCGAGAATATATGGTGTCGCATTTAAATGTGGTGGCGGAATTGGATAGTACTTAGGAGAGTGAGCAGAATTCTTAGATTGGCTTGGCATTCTAAGGAAGATTAAAGAGTTTCTATGGTATAATGTAGCATTTAACAATTAAAGGCAACAATTAAAGGCACTATGGTCAAGGAAAGTTGTAGTCCTACATTGCTAAGGTACCTAATTGTATAAGTCACACATAAAATGCAATCCTGGTTCTCTACAACAACCTGCTCTGATACCAATCTGTCACACCCCCAAATAGGGCCTGAGGTATTTGTGAATAATTATATCAAATCACAGTTGTATAAACGAGAACGACTCTTATGAGACGTTTTATTGAGTTTTACAGCGGAAGATAAATAGATTACATTGTATTTAGAGCATTAAATATCTTTAATTGATATGATATGTAATGAAGACTCCAAGCATAGCAAGCAATCATCATCAAAACAGCAGATATACAGTGGAAGCAATATTTAAGTACCTGAGAATAAACATGCTTTAAAAAGTCAACACGAGGTTGAGTGAGTTCATAAGTTTATCATAAATCAATAGTCGGTATAGCATTAGACCACAAGATTTCAGTTTAAAGTTGATTGATACCAATATATCAATCGAAAGAGTTGCTGTTTGTAATATCGCGACTAAAAAAAAGTTACCCCGTGACACCTTGTACTGTCAGTGTCGTTGAATCATTATTATGTATCTAAAGACCAACGGTCAAATGGACAGAGACGTCACTCTCAGTAGCGCTACTCACAATAACTAAGCTTGCATCTTATACTTCAGTAATTAACGATATTACGGCAGGGATTTAGCATGCCAAAGCACGTATATAGCATAAAAGTTTGAGTACTTGTGTCTAACATGTAAAACAGTTATAAAAGTTGCGCATGTATTCTCAGCCCAAAAATATATAAAAAGGGAGCAGATGAACTTACGATACGATACGATAGTTTGTAGTAAATACGAGTATGATGGCACTGAACAAATGTAGAGTTGACCTCGAATTCACGAACCTATATCAAGTTTATATATTAACACGTATAATCGTAATCGAACACATTTATATGTATTATTATCAATAATATGCTTGTTGTATTATATGTTATTTTTAAATAGTAAATTAGATATATTTTAAATAAATAAGCGATGTTTATTATAATAATATAAATATAGTTATATTATAGGTTTTAAATAAATTTCTATACAACTTAGTATTTATTTGGTAATATAAAAAGTTGTACCTTTTTATGATAATAATAATAATAATCTAAATGAAATTTTTAGTAAAGATTATAATAACTTTAATAAAAATGTTAATTTTTTTTAATAAAAAGATAGTTTTAAAAATTAATGATATTTCTAGTATTAATGATAACACTAATAATACTGATATTAATATTAACTATAAAAATAACCATTTTGTTACTAATGATAATAATAATAGTTTTAATAATAATAATAATAATAATACTATTAATGATAATTATACTTATTTTAAATTTTTGATTACAATACTTAGTAATGATAATAATATTAGTAATAACAATAATAATAAAAATCATTATGAAAATAATAATAATTGTAACTAATACTTTTATTAGTAATAATAAGAATAATAATAATAACTATAATACTAGTAATAATAAAAATAACTAATAGTAACAATACTAATAATAATAAATAATAATAATAATAATAATAATAATAATAATTAGAAAGCTACCTTTATATGTTTTTCCAAAATAAAATGACTACAACCGGGCTCGAACCCGAGACCTCTCGCTCACTCGAAAACACCTAAGACCATTGAGCTGCTGCTTACTTTTCTAATTAATTTTACAGTTTAATTATATTTATTATTTCTGTTTTCATACTTCTTCTTCTTTACAATTTTAAATCGGCCAAGATCAAATTATAACAACAATTATAGTTTGATTTAGTATTGCCATTGACACAGAAACATCTTATAGATGTGATTTTTATTTAACAAAAAAAAAAAAAAACAGAAACAGCTGGTTCGCGAGAAAAAAATGAACTCAACAATTGATTTTGATTTTCGGACTGTTTTAGACAAATGTTACAACATGAATTATGTTTAAAATCATTCTTATAAACTTCCTAAATTCTCAATTGAATCAGAAACATCAAAAGGAATTCGAATTTCTCGATTGAATAAAACGTTTGACTTTTTAAATTTAACTTTGACTCAAAAATTAGAATTCGATACTAGGAATTGGAGCTTAGGATTTTGCAGAAAGTTTCACTAGGTAATTCCTAACAAAAATGCATTATTAGATTTTGAAAAGGGTTTCAAATTCGAGTTTTTGGAAATATGATCAAGAACAGAGATGTATGTGCTTTTATTTATTTTTTTCTGTTTTTATTTTCAATTAATAGAGACCTGCAACAATTATATAACACTAATAATATTGTAAATCGAACGTGTAAAGCAATGATTTTAGTTGTTTAATGATAATGGATGTCGACATGAATTTGCATCAGGAATAAAAATCAGAAAGAACAAAAAAAAGATAACATAAAAAAAATAAGAGGTTGATCACTATACAGATGCTGATAAATTGCTTGATCACGATGATAAAAATAAATAAATAAATAAAAATTGCAGATCAAAAAGTCGACCTAAATTAGGTTTCTATCGTGCACATTGATTTCTTTTTATATGTCTGTATTATATAAAACTACTAATAAAATACCAAAATTAATAATAATAATAATAATAATAATAATAATAATAATAATAATAATAATAATAATAATAATAATGTCAAAATGATACTAATTAATAATAATTATATTAATAATATTAATAATAATATTGATAAGATACTTGTAATAATAAAAATAATGATAAATAAGTTCAATAACAATTAATAATGATAATAATAAAAATACTGATCATAATATTAATATGACAATATTAATAATAAGAATGACAATTTTAATTATAATTAATAATAATGATAATAATTTCTGTTAATGATAAATTCTAATAATAATCCTAATACTGATAATAATAATGATTGCAAATGATGTATATATACACACATATATATATTTACATAGCTTTTTATAACCGGTTATTCATGAATCGTCGGAAATAGTCGAAGTTTAGTTTAAATTTAGTCGGAATTTTTTTTTCCGGGTTGTTACAGACAGGTATTCCGATATGGAATTCGACTTGAACTCCGAAAGCAGCCTAACCGGAATGGATCAACCAATTAGCCATCATCTATTCTAGATGAATTGGGGATGGGTTCGTAGCTTACTTAATCATTGAAGACAAGAAGAAGGTGATCCCTTCCATCCACCACATTCCCTTCTTGGCGAAGAACCTGAAGCACTTACCGGCGAACATGTACGTAATAACATTTTCTCTCTCATTTCCAGAGTATCTCGTCACGATTATATACTATCTCAAATTCTAGATCTTATTCATCCGCTCGTCTGAACCGACAATCACCCCGGTGTAATAGAAGAAGTCAACGAGCTTCGCGCTCGAGTATTAACTTTGGAGAATATGGTGCAAAGGTTACAAGCACCAGCAGCATCACCGGCATCAACAGTACCACCATTATCTACACCAACAGTACCATTACCACCACCAACAACAACGTCCGCATTACATGCATCAACATCACAATCTGTACCTCGAGCATAAATGTCATACGCCCTGTAGATACCAAGGAATACCAACAACAACAAACGATGAAGTATTAATTTTTAACTTCATTGAAGAAATATTCTACGGCGATTATGTAATATCTAAAGTTTTAGAGATTATATATTCTAGTCCTAATCGAAAACCAGATGAGATTAATATTATGTTAACTCATTAAATCGATGATTACATCTAAAGAAAATATATATGTAGGTATATTTTCATAAAGATTGTAATTAAAAATCCTTTTGTACAAACTATTAATGGTGAGAATATTTTAACGGGTAAGTAATACCCGAGAGATATATAAATTCACAACTAATATGTTACATTTTTCGATTCTCATTCAACAAATCATCAACTATACTCACTACTTTCACAACAAGATATATTCTTTCATAGAAATCAAAACAATCATTCTCACCCAAATTTGATTACATATTCTGATTTTGACAAATCAGAATCCAAGTTAAGATTTAACAGAAGATATCACTCTTAGATTCCTATATCTTTTAAAGCTATACTTTGACTTCAAAACTGTGCTAGAACATCACTTCTAATCATAAAACCCAGAAAAATATTCGTATCATTCAAAATTCTAGAACATCATATGTATATTATCGATTACAATCTGTGTTCAAACCCTTCGAAATTCCCGAAGACACTTCAAATGATGAACAATCGAGATGATGATCCAACCACATATTACCCACAGTCTTGCACCTGAAA
The DNA here is from genome assembly GCF_046630445.1 of Rutidosis leptorrhynchoides. NCBI lineage: Eukaryota > Viridiplantae > Streptophyta > Magnoliopsida > Asterales > Asteraceae > Rutidosis > Rutidosis leptorrhynchoides. The sequence continues at coordinate 90,802,291 of NC_092334.1, read as the reverse complement.
AACTCTCGAAACCAAAGTCATAGTTTAAAATGTATCCGTGTCAGACCCTTTGGCATTTATTAACAAAAATAACTTTTCAATCCCTTTTCAAAGTAGACAGCTTTGTCATAGCTTCATCAAATCAACTTCATTTGTTCATTCAAATAAACCTTATTATAACGATTTTCCCTTCATCATTGTTACCGGGGAACCCTTTATATCTCGCCACAGTAGCAGTAAACTTATCAACGATTTCATTGATCTTTAAGCCTCTCCGAAAAATCACTACACTTATTTATTGAAACCCTATCATGTACTCATCTGCATCTTGTAATGGTAGTTACCATACCAAAAAGCTTGAATCATTATTCTCGAATTTCGCAGCAATTCTACGCCAACAGTTATATATATACATATAACGTCTACCTCCAAGACTTACATACTTCGAATGTGAAGTTTCTAAAAAAAATGCCCAAACTGCGAACTTGTTCTCCGAATTTTGGAAAAATGCTGATGAAGCAGCAAAAATTGTAAACGACCTTAACAGCAAAAGTTTGATAATAAAGAGTGGTGTGTTTAAAAAGCTCAGATTTGGAACTAAAAAACAGATTGAGCAAACTATGAAGGAGACTGTTGACAAATCACAAAGACTAAACCTGCCTTTAAAGAATCCAGATGATTCAGTATCTGCTGAAGTCATTAACGAATACCTTGCTTCTGACTCTAAATCTTTACGGGCAAATCTTTTTATTATCCTTTGATATTAGAAATTCTAAGATATCATCATATCTTTCATTATAAATATCCTCGATAATTCTGAAGATATTTTCATAACTATTCTTATCTGAAATCATTTATCTCCTCGCATTATCTGTATTACATCATAAAGGAAACTGTTTAGTTTCTATATTCTGTAAACCTTCGAGTTTAAATTATGAATGTTTTTGAAGAAGTGTTGGGAACTGAAGCATGAGTTAGTATAATATAATGACACTTGATCAACGTAATTATATTACAGCAAGTCATGCTGAGTTTCTAAATGGAACGTGATGATTCACAGACATATCGGCATCATGTGCCATGTTACACGACTCTTACATTCTACCTCATCTCCAAACACATTAAGAACATATCTTCTTGATAGTTCTACTTTTCCGGATATTCTGGTAATTTGACAAATCAAATCATGTTATTACCTTTCCTTTCTGCTTTGTATATTATGATCATTCGAACTCCATACCTACGCATTCTGGACCATTATTCGCTTGACTTGAAGTCGGGAAGAAGAAGAAAACAAAAGAATGAAGCTTAGAAATTGTAACACCCCAAACCAAACCACGAACAACCCGCGTAAAAATAAAAAAATAATCTTTTTTTTTTTGCTGGAAGAGCATATGGCGCGGCGCGCCAAACTGGTCTGTCCCAAAAGTCATGAAACGCGAAAAAGATCGGCCACTTCCCGACATAATTAGACAAAACGCTTTTAACAACATATTCAAATATGTAAAACTAACACATTCCATTAATAAAAATGAGTTTTACGAAGCAGGGCCCACATCGACCGTTTTACGAGTTTAATACAAAATATGAGTTTCGACCATCAAAAGTTTAAGTACCAAACTACACTACGAGCATGGTGTTTGGGATTAAACTACCCAAGTCTCGGTCAAACTCCAAAAGCTAATATCTCCAAAAGCGTTCCCTAACAACAACGGGATCTTTAATCCAAGATGATGCCCTTACCCTTGTCCACAACCGAACCTATAAAAAGGTAAACAACGAGAGGGTAAGCCAACGCTTAGTGAATGCAATAATTATACACATACATATATAATATACCTACTTGCAATCACTTACTCAAATACCGCATACATGCTAGCAACACAATTAGCTTATAATCTCGAATACAAGCTAGAAATCTCCAATACCACAAGCTAGCATAACAACGCATATAAACATAACTCGAATGATATAATATGCTTACTCTTACAACACAAATAACCATGGTTATCCAATCGTACAAGGGAATGGCTCTCGCGAAAATGCCATCAGTGTTCATAACATCCATTAGGGTACTTAAAACCTCGTATCACTAACCCCTAGGGTGGCACCTTAACACCTCGGCACTTCACCCCGAGTGGCATGTTAACACCTCGATGCTTCACTCATTATTTTACGGAGTGGTGTCTTAACACCTCGACACTACACCCCTAGGTGGCATCTTAACACCTCGATGCTTCACCCTGAGTGGCATCTTAACACCTCGATGCTTCACTCATCACGTGAAACGTGGTGTCTTAGCACCTCGACACTACACATTTCACGCTACAACAAATAGATACATTATATACCTACACATATAATTATTCCACTCACCTCAAAATCTCTTGTGAAAAGATACCCGAACTTGCAAAACCTCAATGTAATGTACCTATCACATTATACATATTATCAATCACAAACTCAAGTTAGTCAACCAATTCTTTCACCATTCTAATGCCATTTTGACCCAAAGTGCAATTTCAACTCATTTGCACCCTCAACCCTAATTTTGGGTCAACTCATACCAAAACCCTAACATTAGCCAATATAGGTTTAAAACGCATTTCAAAACAAGGTTTATGCTTGAATTACAAACATTAACTATCTTAGGTCCACTTTGACCCATTTGACCAATTTAAGGTCAACACACCCATTTCGGGTCATCCACTAACCCACACAACACCCATTTACATATATATAAGTGTGCTAGTAATTTCACTAACCAATTTAGGCTCATAAACATAAATTGATACTTTGAAAACCCTAATTAGTCATCTTTGGGTCTACATGACCCAAATTCACCCAAAACCCCTAATTCACTAACAAATGGGTTTTATGTGCAACACTACCCAAACCCTAACCCTTAATACAATTAAAGTAAGAAATTAGGTTTTATAACATACCAACACAATCACCACGTAGCTAGCGATTAGATGAACGACTTTAGAACTCGCACTAAGACCCGATTCAACCTCCTTCTTCCTTTAATGGAGCTTTCTCACTCTAGAACCTCCTCTCTCTCTAGGATTTAATGGAAGATGATTAAGTGGGTGGAAATGGAGTAAATGAGGCTCCAACAACTGATCCCAAGCCTTAAAGTCAGATTTCTTGTGATTTTACCAATTTCCCCTCAAAATATCTAATTAAAAAGGAATCTGTCACAGAACAATGGCGCGGCGCGCCAAATGGCCGCGCGGCGCGCCAAACGCCCAGACCAATTTTCTGCATTCTTTTTAATATGTACAACCAAAACCCCACTTCAAGTACATTAACTACACTTATGTACACTACAAATAAACGGGTCTTACAACTCTCCCCCACTTGAATCGGAGCGCATCCTCGCGATCCACGCCGCATGACAAGAAGGAAGATAAACCAACACAAACTCTTCGGGCTCCCAAGTAAACTCGAAACCTTTACTACGACGCCATTGAACTTTAAAAGTTCTCACCTCTTTATGTCTCAAGCTTTTGACCTTTTCATCGAGTATGGCAATCGTCTCTTCAACATATTCTAACTTATTGTTTAGCTCAATTTCGTCTAATGGCATCCATGAAGAATCATCCGCAAGACACTTACGGAGATGGGAAACATGAAATGTATTATGAATCCCCGCAAGCTCTTCGGGTAATTCCAAACGATACGCGACTTCACCAACACGAGCTAAAACCTTAAATGGCCCAATAAACCGAGGAGCTAACTTTCCCCATTTTTGAAATCGAATAATACTTTTCCATGGCGAAACCTTAAGCATCACCATGTCACCTTCTTGAAATTCGATCGTTCGTCTACGTTTGTCGGCATACGACTTTTGCCTATCTTGAGCCTTTTTCAAATGTTCTCGAATCACATCAATCTTGCTATTCGTCTCTAGGACTAAATCGGTACTCCCGATTTCCTTTTGTCCCACTTCACCCCAACAAATCGGGGTTTGACAACTGCGCCCATAAAGCATCTCATAAGGTGGCATCCCAATACTAGTATGATAACTATTATTGTACGAGAATTCCACCAAGGGTAAGTGCTCGTCCCAACTACCACCGAAATCAATAATACACGCCTGTAACATATCCTCCAAAGTTTGATTCGTACATTCGGTTTGACAGTCCGTTTGAGGATGATACGCCGTGCTCAACTTCAATTGTGTACCCATATCTTCATGAAACTTTTCCCAAAATTGAGATGTAAAACGAGTATCTCGATCCGAAATAATCGATATAGGAACTCCGTGTCGAGAGATGACTTCCTTGATAAACAACTTAGCCAAGGTCTCTGACGATATCGCTTTCTTAATGGGAAGAAACAAAGCACTTTTCGTCAATCGATCAACTATCACCCAAATTGAATCAAATTGGGTTCTCTCCGTTTTAGGTAACTTTGTAATGAAATCCATGGTAATGTGCTCCCATTTCCATTTCGGGATTTCTAACGGTTGTAACTTACCATACGGTTTTTGGTGCTCGGCCTTAACTTGCAAACACGTGACGCATTGCTCAACATACTTTACAACATCACGTTTCATGCCCGGCCACCAATAATCCTTCCTCAAATCAAGATACATCTTCGTTGCGCCCGGATGAATGGAATACTTTGACTTATGTGCTTCATCAAGTAGCACTTGTCGATACTCACCCATCTTAGGCACCCACACTCTTCCTTGAAAGGACAACAAACCACGCGAACCCATAGTAATGAATTCCGATTGCCCCACAATTCGCTCCGCATGCTTGTTGTGAACGTAAGCCTCTATTTGAATCACACCAAGTTTTTCAAGAAAATTGTTAGTAATAATCATACGTAACAATCCCAATCGTAACGCCGGGTGATGACTCTTTCGACTTAACGCATCCGCGACCACATTCGCCTTGCCCGGATGTTAAAGTATTTCACAATCATAATCTTTTACCACATCTATCCACCTACGTTGACGATAATTCAAATCTCGTTGATTAAAGAGATGTTTCAAGCTCTTATGATCCGAATAAATCGTACTCTTAACACCATACAAGTAATGGCGCCAAATTTTCAATGCATGCACAACCGTCGCCAACTCAAGATCATGAGTCGGATATCTCGTCTCGTGTTCCTTTAATTGTCGAGAGGCATAAGCGATGACTTTACCCCTTTGCATAAGAACACACCCGAGCCCATTTAGCGAAGCATCACAATAAACCGTCATGTCTTCCACTCCTTCCAGCAAAACTAACACCAGAGCTTGACACAACTTCTCTTTTAGCAATTGAAAAGCAATTTCTTGCTCGTTCTCCCAAGTAAATCTCGCGTTCTTCCTCGTCAATTTCGTCAATGAAGAAGCAATCTTAGAAAAGTCTTGGATAAACCGACGATAATAACCGGCCAATCCGAGAAAACTTCGGACTTCCGTAGGCGTAGTCGGTTGTCTCCAACTCTTCACCGTCTCTATCTTCCCCGGATCTACTTGAATACCATCTCCGTTCACAATATGGCCAAGGAATTGAACCTCCCTTAGCCAAAATTCACATTTGGAGAACTTAGCATACAACTTCTCCTTTCGTAACGTCTTCAATACTTTACGCAAATGACGTTCATGTTCGTTCATACTCTTCGAATAAACAAGTATATCGTCGATGAACACAATTACCGACTTGTCCAACATAGGTTGGCACACTCGGTTCATAAGGTTCATGAATGCCGCCGGTGCATTCGTAAGACCAAAAGGCATAACTACGAATTCAAAATGCCCATAACGCGTTCGAAAATCCGTTTTCTCGATGTCTTCCTCACGGACCCGCATTTGGTGATAGCCGGATCGTAGGTCGATTTTAGAGAAATACGTTGCACCTTGGAGGTGGTCAAACAAATCGTCAATCTGAGGTAATGGATAACGATTCTTGAGCGTCACTTTATTTAACTCCCGATAATCGATGCACATCCGCATACTACCATCCTTCTTCTTTACGAATAAAACCGGAGCGCCCCATGGCGAAGCACTCGGTCGAATAAAACCCTTCTCAAGTAATTCTTGGGTTTGATTTAACAACTCTTGCATTTCCGTCGGCGCTAAACGATAAGGAGTTTTAGCAATGGGAGTAGCTCCCGGAATCAACTCAATGCGAAATTCAACTTGTCTTTCCGCCGGAACACCCGGTAACTCGTCCAGAAAAACGTCTTCGAATTCACTAACCACCAGAATTTCACGAATGGGTGGTGACTCATCACGAGTATCAACAACATGGACAAGAAAGGCAATGCCACCACTATCGAGGAGACGACGTGCCCGTGCAAAAGTGCATATCGGCACAAGTCTTCTACGCTTATCACCGTAAATAATTAACTCTCCCCCACTTGGGGTCTTCACACGAATAAATTTTTCATGGCATGCAATATCGGCTCTATTATGATCGAGCCAATCCATACCCACAACAATATCAAAATCGCCCAAGGTCATCGGAATGAGATCTATCTTAAAGTTTTCGGCACCAAACACAACATCACAATTTTTACACACATCAACTACTAGCACCGTCCTGCCGTCCGCTATTTCGACTTCTACCGGACGACTTAACTTAGCTAATGGTCTATTAAGTTTAGGCACAAATTTAGGAGACACGAACGATAAATTTGCACCGCTATCGAAAAGAATCCTTGCCGGATTAGAATTGACCATGAAAGTACCTGAAACAACTTTGTTCGATTGTTTGGCTTCATCATTGGTCATCAAATAGTTGCGACCCCTGGCCGTACCCGCCGCCTTCTCTAACCACTTCACATTATCGTTTCGCAAATCGGGACACTCCGGCTTCTTACGCCCTTCTTTACTCCAATTAAAACAAGTGACCTTGTTTCCGAAAGATGGTTTAGGACATTCACGAGCCATATGACCCGATTGCCCACAATTGTAGCACGCATAAGAAAAACCCCCGGAAGTGACCTTATTCACGCTATTAACACTCTCGAAACCCTTCTTGTTCTTGTTCTTCTTGTTTGAAAAGTTAGAATGACTAGAACCTTCAAACTTTCTTTTGGAAAACGTGAAATCGCTTTTTCTTAGAACATCCGGCTCAAAACCCCGATCCAATTCAAATAACTCATCAAAAGACTTAGCCATACCCCGACTAATCTTGCCCTTGAACTCATCATTCAAAGTACGATAGAAATCTTTCATTAGCTTGTGATCGTCACCTACATATTCCTGACAAAAACGCGTTTTTGCCAAAAAGGTAGACTTGAGTGTGACCAAGTCCATTGAACCTTGTTGCAAATGGTGCAACTCGTCCCGGATTCTATCAAGGTCGGAAAAAGTTCGGTATTCTCTAAAGAATTCCTTCTTAAACTCCTCCCATATCAAGCTCATGCATTGTTCTTCACCATATAAATTGATTTTATCGTCCCACCACAACTTGGCTTCCTCCCTCAACATACTAGAACCACACCTCGCCTTCTTTTTGGGAGGACACTCCGCGGTACGGAAAGCCCCCTCGATATCGGAAATCCAACACGTGCTTTTCAACGGATCTCGCACCCCATTAAACATCAGGGGTTGAGCGTCCTTGAAGTTCTTGTAGTGGAAGTCCCGCCTCCCCTTCGCCTCCTTCACCACGAGGATAAACGTTTCTAGCGTCAAGTGCCTCTTCGACAGTGGCCTTCATTCGTTCATTAATTAAATCGGTTATTTGTTCGTCAACCGATTCTTTGAAAACTTTCCTCACGCTAACAAGAAAATCCTCCTTGTAGTTCTTCAAGATGGCCTCAACCTTGGCCGTGAATTCGGAGTCCTCGCTTGTACCTCCGATATCGTTATCGTGTCTGTTTCTCGTCTTCATTCTATAAAACAAAAAAGGTTAAACAAAGAACAAAAGGACATAACACGTAAGTATACATGTACACCACGCCACCCCATCTTGCTCAACAATCGTCGTACATTGCTTGTTTGATACGATTTGCACCCGTAACAACGGTAGCTAATCGTTGTTACGCGAGCACATCGCATTAACTCACTAGTACCACGTCTATCTAACTTGACGATTTCAAATACCACACAAAACAATAGCGCATGATTAGTTCACATAAACCTATGGACTAACCAAAACCCGATCCGACCCAAAGTCCTACAAGTCCCGCATAACGCGCACACAAAAAGTCTAAGTCCAGGCACCTATCTCAAGTCACCTAAGTCCCTTAGACCATGCTCTGATACCACTTGTAACACCCCAAACCAAACCACAAACAACCCGCGTAAAAATAACAAATAAAATTTTTTTTTTTGCTGGCCAAACTGGTCTGTCCCAAAAGTCATGAAACGCGAAAAAGATCGACCACTTCCAGTCATAATTAGACAAAACGCTTTTAACAACATATTCAAATATGTAAAAATAACACATTCCATTAATAAAAATGAGTTTTATGAAGCGGGGCCCACATCGACCGTTTTACGAGTTTAATACAAAATATGAGTTTCGACCATCAAAAGTTTAAGTACCAAACTACACTACCAGCATGGTGTTTGGGATTAAACTACCCAAGTCTCGGTCAAACTCCAAAAGCTAATATCTCCAAAAGCGTTTCCTAACAACAACGGGATCTTTAATCCAAGATGATGCCCTTACCCTTGTCCACAACCGAACCTATAAAAAGGTAAACAACGATAGGGTAAGCTAACGCTTAGTGAATGCAATAATTATACATATACATATATAATATACCTACTTGCAATCACTTACTCAAATACCGCATACATGCTAGCAACACAATTAGCTTATAATCTCGAATACAAGCTAGAAATCTCCAATACCACAAGCTAGCATAACAACGCATATAAACATAACTCGAATGATATAATATGCTTACTCTTACAACACAAATAACCATGGTTAACCAATCGTACAAGGGAATGGCGCTCGCGAAAACACCATCGGTGTTCATAACATCCATTAGGGTACTTAACACCTCGTATCACTAACCCCTAGGGTGGCACCTTAACACCTCGGCACTTCACCCCGAGTGGCATCTTAACACCTCGATACTTCACTCATTATTTTACGGAGTGGTGTCTTAACACCTCGACACTACACCCCTATGTAGCATCTTAACACCTCGATGCTTCACCCCGAGTGGCATCTTAACACCTCGATGCTTCACTCATCACGTGAAACGTGGTGTCTTAGTACCTACACATATAATTATTCCACTCACCTCAAAATCTCTTGTGAAAAGATACCCGAGCTTGCAAAACCTCAATGTAACGTGCCTATCACATTATACATATTATCAATCACAAACTCAAGTTGGTCAACCAATTCTTTCACCATTCAATTTCAACCCAAAGTGCAATTTCAACCCATTTGCACCCTCAACCCTAATTTTGGTTCAACTCATACCAAAACCCTAACATTAGCCAAGATAGGTTTAAAACACATTTCAAAACAAGGTTTATGCTTGAATTACAAACATTAACTATCTTAGGTCCACTTTGACCCATTTGACCAATTTAAGGTCAACACACCCATTTCGGGTCATCCACTAACCCACACAACACCCATTTACATATATATAAGTGTGCTAGTAATTTCACTAACCAATTTAGGCTCATAAACATAAATTGATACTTTGAAAACCCTAATTAGTCATCTTTGGGTCTACATGACCCAAATTCACCCAAAACCCCTAATTCACTAACAAATGGGTTTTATTTGCAACACTACCCAAACCCTAACCCTTAATACAATTAAAGTAAGAAATTAGGTTTTATAACATACCAACACAATCACCACGTAGCTAGCGATTAGATGAATGACTTTAGAACTCGCACTAAGACCCGATTCAACCTCCTTCTTCCTTTAATGGAGCTTTCTCACTCTAGAACCTCCTCTCTCTCTAGGATTTAATAGAAGATGATTAAGTGGGTGGAAATGGAGTAAATGAGGCTCCAACAACTGATCCCAAGCCTTAAAGTCGGATTCCTTGTGATTTTACCAATTTTCCCTCAAAATATCTAATTAAAAAGGAATCTGTCACAGAACAATGGCGCGGCGAGCCAAACGCCCCGACCAGTTTTCTGCATTCTTTTTAATATGTACAACCAAAACCCCACTTCAAGTACATTAACTACACTTATGTACACTACAAATAAACGGGTCTTACAGAAATAGAAATGGGAGTATAAATCGCAGCAAATAGAAGAGAGCATTAACGGTGGATGTCAATGATTATAGAAAGACAGAAACAGGGACTCCGAAATATAAGGGAAGATATAAAACCCAATGACAACTCGGAAATTACAAACCGTGTATATCGATGCATATAGCAATATAAAGACAGGGGAGGACTAAAAACACTATAAAACTAAGAGTATAGTAGAAGTAAATAGATTCTTCCGGCGGGAGATGAAAAAGAAGAATGACAGATATGAAAGTTAGGAGTATATCAAGAATCAGAACTGGATGGAGCATATTGAAGAATGCTTTAAAGTATGAGCTGAGGGAAAAAGAATAGAAAGTATGAGCTGTGGAAATAAGGAAACGAAGAGGGTGGATTTATAGTGAAATCTCAGACAGAGCAATCGAGACAGATCATCGCATTTAACCAAAGAAGATTCTAATTTCTCTAATTACCGAAGAACCAAATCTTATTACGAAGATTTTCTCTAAATCTCTTGAATTTCAGAAATCAACCGTGACTACATCACCAGTTAAGGCGAACATGTATTTACTCATCTTCACTGTTTTGCGATAGCTTCACTCGTACGCTTCACATAATCGAATCGTTTTATCTATATTAGTCAATAATGATGAAACTCTATTTATCAAATCATATTCGTCATGAAAACATTTTTATTATTAGCCATGACAATCTCTATCAAATTTTGGGACGAAAATGGGTAGGTACTGTGACGACCCGAAAATTTCCGACCAAATTTAAATTTAAAATTTATATGATTTTGACCGACAATTCACAAACAAATATTTGTAACTAGACATGAATATATATATATATATATATATATATATATATATATATATATATATATATATATATATATATATTATAATGTGATAACAATATAATAATAACTTAGTCATAAAACGTTTAGATTTAAAATAATATTATTATATATATATTAGAACGATGATTTTAGGAATCAAATGACCATAACACTCAAAAGTATAAGTTACATTTTAATTAGTATACTCATTGGTGAAATAAGTCTAATTATTGATAAAGGTACACGTCGCGAAACGTAAAGTACAAGTTTTCTAAGCGTACGAAAGGACGTTCGAAAAACCAAAACCGGTACGTAAGTTGAGCATCAACGTACAATTCATCGGTGCTAAAATTACAAATCAACTATGCACGAGAATATAATATAATATTTAATTAATTCTAAAGATTAAATATATTATATATTAAATAAATATATATTTATGCATAATGTAAGTGTCGGCAGGAAGTTTTACACATTTGTGAGCTATCATAAGAGACCATACGATCGCATGGCCACACAGCCAAAATCCCATGCGATCGTATGGGTATGTTTGGTGGCAAAACTCTATAAAGCTCGCTCGTTTTCCGATTCATTTTCATTCATTCAATCTCTCTCGCATCTCTCTCTATACTTATAAATTATTATTATTATTATTTATATTAATTATTAATTCTAATATTATTAGTAATAATAGTGGTGTTATTATTAGTATTATATATACATAAAATACTAAGATGGGGGTATGAGCGAGTTATTTCAAACGGGTTATTCGAGCGGGATAGAACTAAGGAAATTATGGGTTATAGCTATGGAGGTTATGTGTAATGTTCGGGGGTATGCTCATGAGGTCAATCTAGTGTTTATCATCTCCGTTGCGTCTACGTACTTTCCTGCAATATTGAATCACAATATTGATACGTGAGCATTCATATCTTATCTTTTATATATTGATAGTGTATCCTTGTCTAGTGCTCGAGTATATATGTTTATACATGCTTGTATGCTAAATTTCGTCATTAGATAGTTTATGATGAATCACGAATTTGATATATATGCTACTGATATAAAGTATATGATATGCATGTTTTTGGAAAGCTGGCAAAAAATTATTAACTTTTCATTTAGAAATCGCGTGATTTCGATGAACGGATTAAAAGATATGGTCAACTGAATTATGTTTGACATTAATTGAAATTGTATTTGAAACTGTAAATTAATATTTAAACAACTTGTCTATGAGATTGATAAATTGGATTTTTAAATATTACTAATAGAGTAAATGAAATCCTATATAAGGCACGTATCGTTTTGTTAAATAATTGTCAAAGTTGACTGTCTTATCATGTTTTAAAGCTTTATAAACACTATAATCTGAATTTACAAGTATTGGAAAACTACGTGAAATGTTAGAATATATTCAATTGCCATGATCATTCAAATATAATATAACTCCTGGAATAAATAATGTTTTGAGTTTGATAAACTATAAATTCGTTCAACTATCAAGACTTATACTATGTTAATATAATAAACATGTATAGATTTAAAGATCATATTGGGTCAGGTTGACTTTTTGAGATGACTTTTGTTAACTTTTGTATGACGGTCTCGAGCATTAGGATTGTGATACACTATGACCTGACTTAGCTTGTTAGACATGTATTGACCAACATATGTTCTCTAGGTTGAGATCTACGATTATTTTGCATTCTGAGTTTAGGTCACATTTCGATGAATGACCTTATGTGCTGCTAGGGTGAGTTTATAGATCCCTTTTTAAATGCTTTAAATATTTTGGACTGAGAATACATGCAATTTATTTTAAACGCAATGGATACAAGTACATACTTAATTCTATACTGAGTTAAACCGAAAATCCCTTAACTTTGGTAACTAGTAGCTGCCAGTACATAGGATGTGGACTGGTGGGCGCGAATAATAGTATATGGATCCGTAGGGCTTAACATCCCCGTCCGAGCTAGAGCGCTAGCCTTTTAACGAACTTATGTTATTTGAGTTTATGACACGTTGGTTTGCGTGTATTAAAACGAATAGGGTAATTATCATTATAACGTTAAGTTTAGTTACCAGGGTGCTCTGTTACGTAGAATCTTTTAATAAATGTTTTGGATGAAACAACTGAAATCTTGTGATCTACCTTTATATACAGATTATGCGAAATACTAAAACTATGAACTCACCAACCTTTGTGTTGACACTTTTAAGCATGTTTATTCTCAGGTTCCTAGAAGTCTTCCGCTGTTTGCTTATACGTTATACAAGCTATGTGCATGGAGTCATACATGCTTTATTCAAGAAAACTTTGCATTCACAAAATCATCACCATGTATCTTATTTTGACTGCATTGTCAACGGATGTAGTATTGTAAACTATTATATACGGTGATTATCTATACGTAGAAATCATCAGACGTCAAAAACCTTGGATTTATATATTTATTTATGGTGTGCCTTTTCAAAAGAATGCAATGTTTACAAAACGTATCATATAGAGGTCAAAACCTCACTATGAAATCAATGAATGATGTATTCGTCCAAGTGGATTTGGACGGGTCTTCACAAAACTTAATAAACTTCTTCTTCATCTACCTATCTTCAGCAGCAGTAGGGATGGCAATGGCCACCCGATCCGGTGGATATCCACCCGATCCACCCACTTTGTAATGGATATGGATGAACCTAAATGGATATGGATATGGATATGGATATGGATATGGATATGGATATGGATAAACCTAAATAGATATGGATATGGACATGGATGAAAAGTTTCATCCATAGATATATCCATTACCATCCGAAATACGTTTACAAATACACAAATAGATATATGCTTACATATTTACTATTACAAAAACATTTACCGTCAGATTTACATTATGTTTTCGACTCTATAATGAAATAACTATAATATATTACAATAAAACACGTATATCTAAAACAAACAAACTTACAGATTTCATGTTATATTCATTATTGCTATACTACGTTGTTATTTTAATCGCATATTGGAAAATATTATAACAAAATTTTAATATCCATTGGATATCCATTAACCCGCTTAATCCACTGGATATGGATATGGATGGATGACCTGAAACTAAATGGATATGGATATGGATGAACAAAAATTAAATGAATATGGATATGGATACGGCATCACCCGATCCAGATCCGATCCATTGCCATCCCTAAGCAGCACAGCTGCTTCAAACCTGGAAAAAAAAATTAGATTACAATTAACAGCAACAACAGCATAGTAACGACTTATTTTTTATAATCTAAACATTAAATGATCATAAATGCCAACGTCTGTGGCTCGACTTCGAAAACCGACGACGAGATCGACGATGGCCCTGTGTCGACTGCCGGTCAATCTCAGCGTCGATTTAAGGAGACGGTGTAAAAGAACGACGGGCATCGGGTGCTCTTATCAAGTTTCCACACAACATTATTTTATAAAATATATACATCTGTGTATATATATTTTCTGTAAAAATGTGTTTGCATTCACAATGAGCAGTTATAGAATGGATATGATTCCATCCAAGATATGCATCGGAATTCAATATAATGGATGTGTTTTATCTGAATATCATGTGTTTGAATCTCAATGTGTAGTTCAATGGCGGAACTTTTCTAGGGCTGTGGTGGGCTCTTGCCCCCAAAAGTCTGAGTTATAGTTTAATTTTAGAGAAATATTAATGCTCATTCAATTGGATCAGTGGTCTTGGAAATGGTTCTAACTAATAACGGGATGGAATCGCACGTTGTTGCGGGTTCTTTTGGGTTTGTTTTATGTGTTTAGCAGTGGGTAAATGGTTCTTATCTATGAAAACTGAGCATATATTATCCGAAAGAGTTTCGAGCGTTTACTATTTACAAAATCAAAATGGCTACGACTATTGTTTTAGTACAGACTTCTCAGTTCTGATGTACGTAGCTATCACTATTTATACAACACCAAATGGCTATGATTATATTACGGTTACGTATCTATTACTATTTATGCAACACAAAATGGCTACGATTATATTGTACTACAGAGTTTGGATGTTGTGGCGTTCAATCATTTTTCCTTTTTGGTTTTTTGTCTTTCGCTGTTGGAAATACTGCCCTTTTGGTGGAGCTGTTGCTTTCGTCTACCCATTTTTGTTTGGAGTTAATGGTACGAGTGTTAGGGTAATGTTGATGTTACTGCTCAATGTTTTTTCTGCATAGTTCAATAGGTTAGTCATGGTGGTTGTGTGTAGTGACCCGAACTTTTCCAGGTTTATATATTAAATAAA